>NC_081842.1:104156371-104877091 GCF_963259705.1 Myotis daubentonii | reverse complement strand
TGACTTACGAGTTTAATTTGTTCTGAGACCAAGCTTGTTAAGGAGCTCATTAAGGAGCTCGTTAACTCAAATTACTCTATCAACTCAATGCAGAAAATCAGCCGAGAGACAGCTGGTATCTCAAAAAACTCATTAGTCGGGACACTCGTAAGTCAAGGCCCCACTGTACACCACTGGACCCCTCAAGACACCTACATAAAGCCATCCCACAAAGACTGGGAGGCATAGCAGTTCTATCTAATATGTAGAAGCAAATATAAAGCGACAGCTAAAATGTGGAGATAAAGAAACAACCTCCAAATGAGAGAAAAGAAGGAATCTCCAGAAAAAGAACTAAATGAGATGGAGGCAAGCAACCTATCAGAAATAGAGTTTAAAGCAATGGCTATACAGATGCTTAAGGAACTTAATGCAAATTATAACTGCACAAGAAGGGCAATAGAAGCCATAAACAAGAGTGAGACAGACATGAAGCATGATATATCTGACATGAATGATATATCTGACACTAGAAGGGACTGAAAGTAGATTGATTGGATGAAATAGAGGACTGAATCATGATTTGGAAGACAGGGTAGAAATAAATACTCAATTAGACCAGCAAATAGAAAAAAGAATTGAAAAGCAAGAAGATAGCTTAAGGGAGCTCTGGGACAACATGAAATGTAACAACATCTGAATTACAGGAATGCCAGAAGGGGCAGAGGATTAGCAAGGAACAGAGAATTTGTTTAAAGAAATAATGACAGAAAACTTACACAATCTGGTGAAGGAAAACACCACACAAGTTCAGGAGGCACAGAGAGTATCATTCAGGATGAACCCAAAGAGACTCACACCTAGACACATCATAATTAAAATGGCAAATGTTAAAGACAAAGAACGAACCTTAAAGGCAGAGAGAGAGAGAGAGAGAGAGAGATACAAAGGAGTTCCCATTAGAATGTCAACTGGCTTCTCAAGAGAAACACTTGATGTCAGAAGGAAGTGGCATGAAGTACTCAAAGTAATAAAAAGCAAGGGCCTAAATCCAAGACCACTGCATCCAGTGAGGCTGTCATTTAAAATTGAAAGTGAAATAAAAAGCTTTCCAGACAAAAAGAGGTTAAAGGAGTACATTACCACCAAACCAGCAATGCAAGAAGTGTTAAAGGGACTGCTTTAAGAAGAGGAAAATTGCTGGAGACCAATTCCAGCATGATGGCAGGGCTGCATCTGGGAATGGCTGAAGGCATTTCCCCAAACCTGAATAGGATACATTAAATTGATTTCTTGGCTGCCAGACAGCTAAAAGGCATCTTAATCTACATGTTATTGCCTCCTACTGGCCAAACACCTCGACAGCCATAGGTTAATTCCCCCATTCTGACAATGCTTGTGTATACCCTTTGAAGTGCATATCTCTGCCTCACCTCAGGACAAATTGTGTTAATTAAAAGCATGGGGTCCTGGGACGAGGAGACCTTAGACCTAAGACCTAAGACCTTAGAACTTAGCTCCTTTAGCTAAGCTCCTCTGACCCCCAAATGCCTTTCAAAATTATGTTTCGTCTCTGACAGGTGTGAGATGGTACCACATTGCCATTTTGATTTGCATCTCTCAGATGATTACTCTGGACTTCTATTTAATCTACGCACAGCCTTCTCCAGATTGCTGAACCCTCTAGATGCTGGACATAGAAGCGGCAGGAACCGGCAGAGGAAATGAGAGATCATAAGCATAAAGAATATTAAAATGGAAATAAGTAAATACCCATCAATAATAACCTTAAATGTAAATGGACTAAATGCTCCAATCAAAAGGTATAGGGTGACTGCATGGATAAGAAATCATATAATGTTGTCATATATATGTGTCTACACAGAACCACCCCAGATACACACAGATACAGATGAGTGAAGGGATGGAAAATATATTCATGCAAATGGAAAGGAAAAAACAAAGCAGTAGCAATACTCATCCTATATAATAAGAGAGGAATATGCTAATTAGCCCAGATATGCTAATTAGTTAGGACCAGTCAGGCACTTAATAGTCACCACCAGTCAGGCGGGGCCAGGAGTGGCCCCCAGCGGAAGTGGCCGCCACAGGCAAGGGCATGCATGGCTCACAGCACTGACCAGCCTTGAGGCTGACCCAGCTGGGGGTCGCAAATACGCACACCACGCCGCCTGGCCTAGGAGCGGCCCCTGGCGGAAGTGGCCACCTGTGAGGCTGTCATGATCCTGCACTCCTGGTTCCTGGATGCCAGATGGAAATGCCAGAACTTCAGCAAACAGGCCACCGAGGTCCTAAATGAGTATTTCTATTCCCACCTGAGTAACCCATATCCCAGTGAGTAGGCAAAAGAGGAGCTCGCCAAGAAGTGTGGCATCACCATCTCTCAAGTCTCCAACTGGTTTCGCAACAAGCAGATTCACTATAAGAAAAATATCAGAAAGTTCCAAGACGAGGCAAACATCTATGCTGTCAAGACCGCCGTGTCTGTCACCCAGGGGGGCCACAGCCACACCAGCTCCCTGGCACCCCCCTTCCTCTGCAGGCTCTGGTGGCTCTTTCAATTTTTCAGGATCCGGAGACATGTTTCTGGGAATGCCCGGGCTCAAAGGAGATTCCTACCCTGCTTCCCAGGTGGAATCACTCCGACACTCGATGGGCCCAGGGGGCTACGGAGATAACCTCGGGGAGGCCAGATGGACAGCCCTCGGGAAATGAGGGCAAACAGCGCTGGCAGGAGGCTGTGACCCCGTCCTCAGTGATGTCCCCAATAGAAGGACCAAGGAGCGTTCATTCTGACACTTCCCACTGCTCTCACCCCTCAGGCCACAGGGTGGGGGCTCAGAGGTGACTCTTGACGAGAGGACAAAGGCATCTAGAGGACAAGCCCCAGACACAGGAGAAACACAAGATAGAGAAGGGCAAATGGGGTCACCCTACCCCAGCCGACTCAGTGCTGGGGTTGCTGACTACATGGCAAGGAGAAGGGGATCCCCTAAGGGGAAGGTGGGGTCTGTCTCCCCTTTTTTCCCTACTTTTCAATCTTTTTCTCTCCCCATTTCTTACACAGAAACACACCCAGAACCCTATCTTTCAGATTCTCTGTCTCTCTCATAGACACATACACAACTATTCTGTTTCTCTCTCTCATAGATACATGCACAACTGTTGTTTCTCTATAGACATATATACATTCTCTCTCTCTCAGACACATATATGACTATTCTGTTTCTCTCTCTCTCTCTCTCTCTCTCTCTCTCTCTCTCTCTCTCTCTCTCTCTTCACCCATTCTCTCTCTCCCACCCCTTAACTGCTCTGGGATCTGTGGAGATGCCAACCTTGCCCTACCTACCAGAGATGCCAAAAATGGGGACACAACTCACAACTGGATTGGAGAGGGTGCAGGTTGGGCTGACCCCACCCCCCCACCCCCTGTGCACGAATTTCATGTACCGGGCCTCTAGTCTATATATATGTAAAAGCCTAAGTGACTGAACGACCGAACAACTGAATGACTAGTCAACTGGTTGCTATGATGCACCCTGACCACCAGGGGGCAAACGCTCAATGCAGGAGCTGCCCCCTGGTGGTCAGTGCACTCCCACAGCCAACCTCCCACAGCCGGCCAACCTCTGCAGTCCCTCCCTGCAGTTGTCCGGCCAACTTCCTGCAGTCCCTCCCCTCCACCCCCCCCCCCCACCCCCCGCTGGCCTCCTGCGGTCCTACCCCCCAGCTAGCTGGCCCATCCATTGGCCCTGATCAGGGTGGTCAGCTGGCCAACCTCCCTTGGTCCCTCCCCCCAGCCAGCCAGCCTCCCTCCAATAAGCCCCCATCGCCGGCCAGGCTGAAGGACCCCACCCATGTACAATCTGTGCATTGGGCCTCTAGTATCAGATAAAATAGACTTCAAAACAAATGCCATGAGAATAGACAAAGAAGGCCACTTCATAATACTAAAGGGAGTGATTCAACAAAGAAATATAACCCTTGTAAACATATATGCACCCAATATAGGAGCACAGAGTACATTAAAAAACTCTTGATGGACTTTACGGGAGAGATTAACAGCAATACAGTTATAATGGGGGACTTTAACACCCCACTGGCATCACTGGATAGATCTTTCAGACAAAAAATAAGGAAACAGAGGCCTTAAATGAACCATTAGATCAAATGTATCTAACCAATATTTACAGAACATTTCATCCAAAAGCAACAGAATATACATTCTTCTCAAGTGCATATGGTACATTTGCAAAGATAGACCACATGTTAGGGCACAAAACAAGTTTATACCAATTCAAGAAGATTGATATAATACCAAGCATCTTCTCAGATCACAATGTCATGAAGTTAGAAGTCAACTACAACAAAAAACACTCAAATACACGGAGGCTAAATAGCATGTTATTAAACAATGAATGAGTTACCAATGAGATCAAGCAAGAAATTAAAAACTTCCTGGAAACAAATGAAAATGAACACACCACTACCCAAAATCTATAGTGCATCTGCAAAAGCAGTTCAGAGGGAATTTCTTAGCACTACAGGCCTACTTCAAGAAATAATAAAAAGGACTAATAAACCATCTAGCCCTAAAACTAAATGAATTAGAAAGAGAACAGCAAGAAAAGCCCAGAGTAAGTAGAAGGAAGGAAATAAAGATCAGAGCAGAAATAAATGACACTAAGATTAAAGAAACATTACAAAAGATCAATAAATCCAAGAGCTGGTTCTTTGAAAAGATAAACAAGATTCATGAACCCCTAGCCAGATTCAGCAAGAAACAAAGAAAGGACCCAAATAAATAAAATCAGAGATGAAGAGGGAATATAACAACAGATACCACAGAAGTGCAAAGGATTGTAATCAAATACTATAAGCAAGTATATGCCAACAAACTGGACAAGCTGGGTGCAATGGACAAATTCCTAGAAACATACAATCTTCCAAAACTCAATCAGGAAGAATCAGAATACATGGGTAGGTCAATAACAAGTGATGAAATTGAAGTAGTAATAAAAAATCTTCCAGAAAACAAAAGCCCTGGTCTGGGTGGCTTCACAGGGGAGTTTTGCAAACATTCAAAGAAGAACTAACACCTATCCTCCTCAAACTATGCCAAAAATTCAAGTGGAAGGAACACTTCCAAGCTCTTTTTAAAAAGGCAGAATTATTCTAATTCCAAAACCAGATAAAGACACTACAAAGAGAGAATTACCAGCCAATATCCCTGAGGAACACAGATGCTAATATCCTCAACAAAATATTAGCAAATCAGACCCAGCAATATATTAAAAAGATCATATACCATGATTAAGTGGCATTTATTCCAGGGATACAAGGCTGGTGCAATATTTGCAAATCAATAAATGTAATATCACATAAACATACTGAAAAATAAAAACCACATGATTATATCAATTGATGCAGGAAAAGTATTCGACAAAATACAGCACCCTTTTTTGATAAAAACTCTCAGTAAAGTGGGAATAGAGAGAACATACCTCAACATATTAAAGGCCATATGCGACAAACCTACTGCCAACATAATACTCAATGGGCAAAAATTAAAAATGTTTCCCTTAAGAACTAGAACAAGGCAAGGATGTCCACTTCCACCACTCTTATTCAACATAGTACTGCAAGTCCTAGTCACAACAATCAGACAAGAAGAAGAGATAAAAGGCATCCAAATTTGAAAGGATGAAGTAAAACTGTCATTCGCAGATGAGATGATATTGTACATAGAAAACCCTAAAATTCCACCAGGAAACTACTAGACTTAATAAATGAATTTGGCAAGGTAGCAGGATACCAAATCAACATCCACAAATTGATAGCATTTTTATACACCAATAATGAATTCTCAGAAGAGAAACTAAAAAAGCAATCCCACTTACCATTACAACAACAACAAAAATAAGATACCTATGCATAAACTTAACCAGGGAGGTAAAAAAAAATCTGTTCTTGGAAAACTATAGGACATTGAAAAAAGAAATTAGAGGAAAATACAAAGAAGTGGAAACATACCATGTTCGTGGATGAGAAGAATTAACACCATTAAAATGTCTATACTACCCAAAACAATCTACAAATTCAATGTAATCCACCTTAAAATGCCAATGGCATACTCACAGAGTTAGAAACAACATACAGGAATTTACAGGAAACCATAAAAGACCATAGCTGCAGCAATCTTGAGAAAGAAGAATGAAGTAAGAGGGATCACAGTACTGGATATCAAAGTATATTACAAAGCCATTATAACCAAAACAACCTGGTACTGGCACAATAATAGGCATATAGACCAATGGATCAGAACAGAGACCCCAGAAACTGACCCACACTATTACAGTCAATTAATATGTGACAAAGGAGGCAAGAACATACAATGGAGTAAAAACAGTCTCTTCAACAAATGGTGCTGGGAAAACTGGACAGACACATGCAAAAAGATGAAACTAGATCACCAACTTACACTATACACAAGAACAAACTCAAGGTGGATAAAAGACTTATATGTAAGGCATGAAATCTTAAAAATCTTAGAAGAAAACATAGGCAGTCAAATCTCAGACATCTTATGCAGTAATATGTTTACGTCTATTAGGGCAAAGGAATAAAAAAATGGTATTACATAAAAAAAGCTTTTGCACAGCAAAACAACAACAACAAAACAAAAAACCACAAAAAAAGCATCAAATTGAAAATGGAACCTACTGAATGGAAGAACATATTTGCCAATGATGTATCTGACAAGGGGTTAATATCTCAAATATATAAAGTACTCATACAACTCAACAAAAAGAAGACAAACAATCTAATAAAAAATGGGCTGAAGACATGAATAGACATTTCTCCAAAGAGGACATTCAATGGCCAAGTAAGTGACACATGAAAAAATGCTCAAAGTCACTAATCATCAGAGAAATACAAATTAAAACCACAATGAGATATCACTTCACATCTGACAGAATGACTATGATAAAAAAATCAACAAACAACAAGTTCTGGCTAGGATGTGGGGAAAAGAAAACAACTAGTTCATTGCTGGTGGAAATGCAGATTGTAGCAGCCACTACAGAAAACAGTATGAAGTTTCCTCAGAAAATTAAAAATGGAATTTCTGTTTGACCCAGTGATCTCACTTTTGGGAATATATCCTAAAAACCTCAAAACACCAATCAGAAAGAATATATGCACCCTATGTTCATAGCAGCATATTTACAATAGCTAAGATTTGGAAACAGCCAAAGTGCCCATCAGTAGACGAATGGATTAAAAAACGGTAGGGCATTTACACTATAGAATACTATTAAGCTGTAAAAAAGAGGGATCTCTTACACTTTGGGACAGCATGAACGGGTCTGGAAAATATTATGCTAAGTGAAATAAGCCAACCCGAGAAAGACAAATATCACATGTTCTCACTTATTTGTGAAATTGAATGGACCAACAAAATAAGACCTAGAGCAGAAAGTCATAGAACAGACTGACATACCTTGATGTGGGGTTGGGGGGAGAAGAGATAAACCAAAGAACTTATATACTTATATATATAGCTCATGGACAGAGGCAATAGGGTAGTGAAGACCTGGGAGCTGGGTAGGGGCTGGGAGGTGTGGGTAAATGGCGGGGGGGGGGGGCAGAGGGGAGATATCTGTAATACCATCAACAATAAAAATACATTTTAAAAAATGGTGTCCAGATAACAGTTGTAGGTTATTTTTTTCTCAGGAGCATAGAGTCTATGTAGATTAAGAGTCTGACCTGCTAACTAAATTTATTAAACAGTGAGATGAACCACCTTACTAGCATTCAGAAATACAAATTAAACAACGTGAAGTACGATTTTTTTTTCATCAAATGACAACAATTAAAAACACTGTGACATACAGTGCTGCTGGGAGTAGAAAAACAGGCACCCTCGTGATATTTAAGAATATAAATTATTACTACCTTTGAGAAAGTATATAGCAATATATATTAAAATAAAAATATTTTTGTCTCAAATCTCATTTGGCATAGTATATTCTTTAGATATGAAAACTGTTAGAACATGCAGATTAAAAATGGCGGCAGAGTAAGTGGATACTGCATGGACATGCTCCCAGGAACAAACTGGTATTACAGCTAAAATACAGAAAAACTCCCTGAATAATCAATGGAAAACTTGCAGGAGAGAACCTGATACTCGAGGACCAAAAGTGGAGACTGAATAGAGACTGGTAGGAGGGATGGGCATGCGAAAGGGCTGGCTGGGCACCCACAACAGCAACTGAAGTCTCAGAGAGAGATATCTCAGCTCTTGGGGGTTTCCATTGAGAACTCTGGGATCTACTCCCCATGCTGGGCCCCCTAGTAGAGTGTACCAAAACTGAGGAGGTTACCCACATAACTTCTGGCTGTGAAAAGCAGTGGAGTGCTGTCTGCTAGGGAGTAACAACTGAAAATTCAGACACCCTCTTAAAGGGCCAATGCATAAAATTCCCTGTGGAGCCACCCACCTTGTGATCCAGCAGAGGGAGGGTGAAGTGCGCTGGAGCTGTCAGAGCAGAAGTCAGGACTGGGACTTGGGGGATAGAGCTCAGAAGGCAGATACCCCAAGTTGCTCAAGCTTGTCATTCCCTCATGCAGCAGAGGTTATCTTTCCCACAAAGACATTTGACTTGCCTGGTGGGGAGACAGTTGACACATCCTATTGGAAAATACCTTGCCCTGAGGCCACTTCAAAGATTAAAAATAAAAATTAGCTTCCAGGCAGAAGAAACTGCCTCACCCTGTTGAAAAAACACACCACATCTGAGGATGATTGCCTAAAGTTCAATTCAAGTTGGAATCCTATAAGTCTGTATGCAGAAGTGGTCTCTTGAGGCTTTGAGTCTATGCCTGATCTAATTAATCAGAAACAGCCTTTAACACTATCCTGCACTAGTGATTGAGAGGTGTAGAGGATCTATCTAATATGTAGGCACAAACCCAGACAGAAAGCCAAAATGAGAAGACAAAGAA
The DNA here is from genome assembly GCF_963259705.1 of Myotis daubentonii. NCBI lineage: Eukaryota > Metazoa > Chordata > Mammalia > Chiroptera > Vespertilionidae > Myotis > Myotis daubentonii. The sequence goes on along the minus strand of NC_081842.1, from coordinate 104,868,076 downwards.
GCACCCCCCCCCAATAAAAGAACTAGAGAATTCTCCAGAAGAAGAGATAAAGGAAGCAGAAATAAGAAATTTATCTGACAGAGTTCAGGGTAATGATGGTAAAAATGTGCAACAGCATGAAAAAAGATATAGTAACTATGAAAAAAGTACAGTCTGAGATAAAGAATGACATAACACAAATAAAGAACACATTGGAAGGAATAAAGAGCAGAATAGGGGAAGCTGAGGATCAGATCAGTGAATTAGAAGACAGAGTTGAAAATATCACTCAACCAGAGAACCAAAAAGAAAAAAACAATAAACAAAAAACAGGAGGACAGCTTAAGGAAGCTGTGGGACAATGTGAAATGTAACAATATTAGAATAGCAGGTGTGCCAGAAGAGGCATAAAGGGAGAAAGGCATAGAGGTGTTTGAAGAAATAATGGCAGAAAACTTCCCTAACCTGGTAAAGGAAAAAGTCACACAAGTTTAGGAGGCACGGAGAACCCCAAAAAAGAAGAACCCAAACAGGCCCATACCCAGACACATAATAATTAAAATGCCAAAAATTAAAGACCAAAAGGACCAACACCTGATTTCTCATCAGAAACTCTACAGGCCAGAAGGGAATGGCATAATGTCCTCAAGGTAATAGAAAGCAAGGATCTGAGACCAAGATTACTATATCCAGCAAGGCTATCATTCAAAGTAGACGGTCAAATAAAGAGCTTCCCAGACCAAAAAAAAAAAAAAAATGCTAAAGGAATACATTGCCACAAAGCCAGCATTATAAGAAATGCTAAAGCGGGGGTAGCAATACTTATATCAGACAAAATAGACCTCACAGTGAAGGCCATAACAAGAGATAAGGAAGGCCACTTCATAATACTATACAACAAGAGGATATAACCCTGATAAACATGTATGCACCCAATGCAGGAGCACCCAAATACATAAAAAAACTCCTGGAAGATATCAAGGGAGAGATTGACAACAATACAATCGTAGTAGGGGACTTTAATACACCACTGACATCACTGGATAAATCCCCTAGACAAAAAATCGGCAAAGAAACAGCAATCCTAAATGACTCACTAGATCAGATGGACTTAATTGACATCTTCAGAACATTTCACCCCAAAGCCACGGAATATACGTTCTTCTCAAATGCTCATGGGACATTATCAAAAATAGACCACCTATTAGGTCACAAAGTCTCCCCAAATTCAAGAAGATTGAAATCATACCAAGCATCTTCTCAGACCACAAGGGCATAATATTAGAAATGAACTACAATAAAAACAACCCAAAATACTCTAACACTTGGAAGCTGAATAGCATGTTATTAAATATTGATTGGGTTACCAATGAGATCAAAAAAGAAATTAAAAAAAATCCTAGAAACTAATGACAATGAAAACACAACAATCCAAAACCTATGGGACACAATGAAAGTGGTCCTTAGAGGGAAGTTTATAGATCTACAGGCCTATCTCAAAAAACAAGAAAAAATGGTAGTAAATCATCTAACTCTACATCTCAAAGAACTAGAAAGAGAGCAACGAGAAAAGCCCAGAGTGAGCAGAAGGAAGAAAATAATAAAGATTAGAGCAGAAATAAATGACATAGACACCAAAAAAACAATACAGAAAATCAATGAAACCAAGAGCTGGTTCTTTGAAAGGATAAACAAGATTGATGAACATCTAGCCAGGCTCAGCAAGAAGCAAAGAGAGAGGACCTAAATAAACAAAATCAGAAATGATAGAGGCAAAATAATAACAGACCCCACAGAAATACAAATGATTGTTAAAAAATACTATGGACAACTCTACTCCAACAAACTAGACAACCTGGAGGAAATGGACATATTCCTAGAAAAATACAACCTTCCAAAACTCAATCAGGAAGAATCTAAAAATCTCAATAGGCCAATAACTATGGAAGAAATTGAAGCAGTCATTAAAAAGCTTCCAGCAAACAAAAGCCCAGGACTGGATGGCTTCACAGGGGAGTTTTACCAAACATTCAAGGAAGAACTAAAACCTATCCACCTCAGACTACTACAAAAAATTCAAGAGGAAGGCACACTTCCAAGCTCATTCTATGAAGCCAGCATCACCCTAATACCAAAACCAGGTAAAGACAACACAATGAAAGAGAATTACAGGCCAATATCTCTCATGAATATAGATGCCAAAATCCTCAACAAAATCTTAGCAAATTGGATCCAGCAGTACATCAGAAAGATCATACACCATGACCAAGTAGGATTTATCCCAGGGATGAAAGGATGGTACAATATCCGCAAATCAATAAACGTGATACATCACATAAACAAACTGAAAGAAAAAAAAACACATAGTCATATCAATTGATGCAGAAAAAGCATTTGACAAAATCCAACACCCATTTTTGATAAAAACTCTCAGCAAGGTGGGAATAGAAGGATCATATCTCAACATAATAAAAGCCATATATGACAAACCCACAGCCAACATCATACTCAATGGACAAAAACTAACACCATTTCCCCTAAGAACAGGAACAAGACAGAGATGCCCACTCTCACCACTCCTGTTCGACATAGTACTGGAAGTATTAGCCATTGCAATTAGACAAGAAGAAGAAATAAAGGGCATCCAAATTGGAAAAGAAGAAGTAAAACTGTCCTTATTTGCAGACGACATGATATTATATATAAAAAACCCTAAAGACTCCATCAAAAAACTATTAGGCTTAATAAATGAAGTTGGCAATGTAGCAGGATAAAAAATTAATGCCAAGAAGTCTATGGCATTTCTATACACCAATAGTGAACATATAGAAAGAGAGACAAAAAAAATTCCATTTAACATCACACCAAAAAAATTAAGGTACCTAGGAATAAACTTAACTAAAGAGGTAAAAGACCTCTACTCAGAAAACTACAGGACGTTGAAAAAAGAGACAGAGGAAGACATAAACAGATGGAAGAACATTCCATGTTCTTGGATTGGTAGAATCAACATCATTAAAATGTCCATACTACCCAAAGCAATCTATAAATTCAATGCACTTCCCATTAAAATACCAATGGCATATTTCACAGACCTAGAATGAACACTCCAAAAATTCATCTGGAATAAAAAAAGACCCCGAATAGCTTCAGTAATCCTGAGAAAGAACAAAATAGGTGGGATCTCAATACCAGATATCAAGCTGTATTACAAAGCCACTGTTCTCAAAACTGCCTGGTACTGGCACAAGAACAGACATATAGATCAATGGAATAGAATAGAGAGCCCAGAAATCGACCCAAACCAATATGCTCAATTAATATTTGACAAAGGAGGCAAGAACATACAATGGAGTCAAGACAGTCTCTTCAATAAATGGTATTGGGAAAATTGGACAGATACATGCAAAAAAATGAAACTAGACCACCAACTTACACCATACACAAAAATGAACTCAAAATGGATAAAGGACTTAAATGTACGACAGGAAACCATAAAAATACTAGAAGAATCCAAAGGCAACACAATCTCAGACATATGCCGAAGCAGTTTCTTCACTGATACAGCTCCTAGGGCATTGGAAACTAAAGAGAAAATAAACAAATGGACTACATCAAAATAAAAAGCTTCTGCACAGCAAAAGAAACCATCAACAAAACAACAAGAAAGCCCACTGCATGGGAGAACATATTTGCCAATGTTATCACCAATAAGGGTTTAATCTCCTAAATTTATAGGGAACTCATACAACTTAACAAAAGGAAGATAAACAACCCAATCAAAAAATGGGCAAAGGACCTAAATAGACACTTTTCAAAAGAGGACATTCAGAAAGCAAAGAGACATATGAAAACATGCTCAAAGTCACTAATCATCTGAGAAATGCAAATCAAAACAAATGAGGTACCATCTCACACCTGTCAGACTAGCTATCATCAACAAATCCACAAACGACAAGTGCTGGAGGGGATGTGGACAAAAAGGAACACTCGTGCACTGCTGGTGGGAATGCAGACTGGTGCAGCCACTATGGAAGACAGTATGGAGTTTCCTCAAAAAACTAAAAATGGAACTCCCATTTAACCCTGTGATCCCACTTGTAGGAATATATCCCAAGAAACCAGAAACACCAATCAGAAAGGATATATGCACTCCTATGTTCATAGCAGCACAATTCACCATAGCTAAGATCTGGAAACAGCCTAAGTGCCCATCAGTAGATGAATGGATTAGAAAACTGTGGTACATCTACACAATGGAATACTATGCTGCTGTAAAAAGGAAGGAACTCTTACCATTTGCAACAGCATGGATGGAACTGGAGAGCATTATGCTAAGTGAAATAAGCCAGTCAATGAAGGAAAAATACCACATGATCTCATTCATTTATGGATAATAAAGACCATTATAAACTTATGAACAAAAATAGATACAGAGGCAGAGCAGCCTTGAACAGACTGTCAAACTATAGCAGGAAGGCCGGGGAGGGTTGGCGGGCAGGAGGGAGGGGGGTAAGAGATCACCAAAGGACTTGTATGCATGCATATAAGCATAACCAATGGACATAAGACACTGGGGGGTAGGGGAGGCCAGGGGATTGTCAAGGGTGGGGAAAAAAGGAGACATATGTAAAACTCTTTGTAATACTTTAAATAAAACAGTTTAAAAAAAATGAAAAAGAAATGCGAAAGGGATTGCTGTAATAATAAGAAGAAACAGAGAGAAAAATCTAGCCATACAGAATTAAAATGGCAATCAATAAATACCTATCAATAATAATCCTAAGTGTAAATGGATTAAATCCTCCAAACAAAAGGCATAGAGTAGCTGAATGGATAAAAACAACATGATCCAACTATATGCTGTCTACAAGAGACCCACTTTGAAACAAAAGACACACACAAGATGAGAGTGAAGGGAAGGAAAAATTTTTTCCATGCAAATGGAAAAGAAAAAACAAAGCTGGAGTAGCAATACTCATATTGGACAAAATAGACTTTAAAATGAAAGCCATCACAAGAGGCAGCAAAGGTCACTACATAATATTAAAGGGATCGATTCAACAAGACGATATAACCTTGGTAAACATATATGCACCCAATATAGGAGCACCTAAATATATAAAAAAACTTTTGGATGATTTTAATAGATCAACAACAATATAGTCATAGTAGGGGACTTTAACACCCTTCTGACTTCAATGGATAGATCTCCCAAACAAATATCAACAAGGAAACAGAGACTCTAAAGGTTACACTGGATCAGATGATTTAATTGATATTTATAGAACATTCCACACCAATGTAGTAGAATATACATTTTTCCCAAGTGCACACGGATCATTCACAAGATAGACAACATGTTAGGACACAAAACAAATCCTTATAAATTCAGGAAGATTGAAATCATATCAAGCATCTTCTCAGATCACAGTGGAATGAAATTAGAAATCAACTATGATAAAAACACCCAAAAACATTCAAACTCATGGAAGCTACCTAGCATGTTATTAAACAACTAGAGGCCCGGTGAAAGGATTTGTGCATAGGTGGGGTTCCTCAGTCTGGCCTGTGCCCTCTCACAATCCAGGATCCTCCCAAGGGATGTAGCACTGCTGAAGTGGCAGGCATCCCAGGAGGAGCCCCAGCTGGGGCTGGGCGCAGCTCCGCTGCAGCTCATCCCAGCCCTGCTATGCCAGCTGCCACTGCCATCACAGTCACCACCTCCTCCACCGCCACTGCTGCTCGTTAGCACTGCCATGGAGGCGGGAGAAGCTCCTGCCACTGCAGCTCTGCTTGCCAGCTGTGAGACCGGCTTCTGGCTGAGCGGTGCTCCCACTGTGACCACCAGAGGGCAGCTCCTACATTGAGCATCTGCCCCTTGGTGGTCAGTGCACGCCATAGCAACTGGTTGTCCTGGTCGTTGGGTAGTAATGGTCACTTAGGCTTTTATATATATATATATATATATATATATATATATATATATATATATATATATATATATATATATGAATGGGTTTCTAACGAGATCAAGAAAGAAATAAAAAACTTCTGGGAAATAAATGAAAATGAGCACACAACAACCCCAAATCTCTGGGACACAGCAAAAGCAGTCCTGAGAGGGAAGTTAATAGCACTACAGGCATACCTCAAAAAAACAAGAAAAATCAGCAATAAACTATTTAACCCTGCAACTTACAGAACTAGAAAGAGAACAACAAGAAAAGCCCAGAGTAAGTAGGAAGGAAATAATAAAGATTAGAGCAGAAATAAATAACATAGAGACTAATATAACAATACAAAAAAATCAATGAAACCAAGAGCTGGTTCTTTCAAAGGATAAATAAAATTGATAAACCATTAGCCAGACTCATCAAGCAACAGAGAGGGAGGGTCAATATCAATAAAATCAGAAATGAAAGTGGAGAAGTAACAACTGACACCACAGGAATACAAAGGATTGTAAGAAAAAACTATGGACAACTATATGCCAATAAACTGGACAAGGTGGATGAAATAGACAAATTCCAATAAGCCAGTCATTGAAAGATTAATACCACATGATCTCACTCATTTATGGATAATACATTACAAACTGTTGAACAAAAATAGAGGCAAAGAGGCATTGAACAGACTGTCAAACTACAGCGGGAAGGTAGGGGAGGGTTGGGGGGGGGATAAGAGATCTACAGAAGGACTTATATGCACACATATAAGCATAACCAACAGACGCAAGACACTGGGGGTAAGGGGATGAGGGCAAGTGCTGGGGGGTAGGGGATGCCAGGGGGAGGTCAGTGAGGGGAAAAAGAAAAAAGAGACATATGTACTACTATTTGTAATACCTTAAACAATGAAATATAATTTAAAAAAAAAAAGAAATAGACAAATTCCTAGAAAAATACAATGTCCCAAAACTGAATCAGGAAGAATAAAAACAAACAAACCCCAAATAGGCCAATAACAACTGATGAAATAGAAGCAGTAATCAATAAACTCCCACCAAACAAAAGCCCAGGTCCCGACGGCTTCACAGGAAAGTTTTACCAAACATTCAAAGAAGAACTAATACCTATACTCCTCAAATTATTTCAGAAAATCTGAGAGGGAGGAACACTTCCAAACTATTTGTATGAGGCCAGCATTATGCTAATTTGAAAACCAGATAAAGACACTACAAAGAAAAAGAATTATAGACAAATATTCCTGATGAACATAGATGCTAAAATCCACAGCAAAATATTAGCAAATCACATCCAGCAATATATTAAAAAGATCATACAACTTGATCAAGTGGGATTTATTCCAGGGATGCAAAGCTGGTACAATATTTGCAAAGCAATAAATATGATACATCACATAAACAAATTGAAAAACAAAAATCACATGATCATATGAATAGAAACAGAAAAAGCATTTGATAAAATCCAACACCAATTTTTGATAAAAATGCTCAGCAAAGTGGGAATAGAGGGAGCATATGTCAACATAATAAAGGTCATATATGACAAACCTACAACCAACATCATACTCAATGGGCAAAAACTAAAAAAACATTTCTCCTAAGAACAAGAATAAGACAGGTATGCCCACTCTCACCACTCCTGTTCAATATAATACTGGAAGTGCTAGCTATAGCGATCAAACAAGAAGATGATATAAAAGGCATCCAAATTGCAAAAGAATTAAAACTGTCATTATTCACAGATGACATGATATTGTACATAGAAAACCCCAAAGACTCCATCAAAAAAAAAATACTAGACTTAATAAATGAATTCAGCAGGATACAAAATTAGCACCCAGAAATATATGTCTTTTTTATACACCAATAATTAACTCACAGAAAGAGAAACAACAAAAACAATCCCATTTACTATTACACCAAAAATATTAAGATACCTAGGAATGAACTTAACTAAGGATGTAAAAGACCTGTACTCAGAAAATTACAGGACATTGAAGAAAGAGATAGAGGAAGACTTAAACAAATGGAAGAATATACCATGTTCATGGATTGATAGAATCAACATCATTAAAATGTCCATACTACCCAAAGCAATCTATAGACTCAATGCAGTCCCCCTAAGATACAAACAGCATATTTCACAGACCTAGAACAAACTCTCCAAAAATTCATATGGAATCAAAAAGACCCTGAATAGCTGCAGTACTCCTAAGAAAGACGAACAAAGTTGGCGGGATCACAACCCAGATATCAAGCTATATTACAAAGCCATTGTTCTCAAAACTGCCTGTGACTGGCGCAAGAACAGACATATAGACCAATGGAACAGAACAGAGAACCCAGAAATCAATCCAAGCCATTATGCTCAATTAATATTTGACAAAGGAGGCAAGAGTATACAATGGAATCAAGATAGTCTCTTCAATAAATAGTGTTGGGAAAATTGAACAAATACATGCAAAAAAATGAAACTAGACCACCAACTTACACCGTACACAAAAATAAACTCAAAATGGATAAAGGACTTAAACATAAGGCAGGAAACCATAGAAATCTTAGAAGAACCCATAGGCAGCAAAATATCAGACATATGTTGTAGCAATATCTTTACCGATACAGCTCCTAGGACAATGGAAACTACAGAGAAAATGAACAAATGGGACTACATCAAAATAAGAAGATTCTGCACAAGAAAAGAAACCATCAACAAAACAACAAGAAAGCCAACTCCATGGGAGAACATATTTGTTTATGTTATATCTGATAAGGGTTTAATCTTCAACATTTACAGGGAACTCATACAACTTAACAAAAGGAACATAAACAACCCAATCAAAAAATGGGCAACAGAGCTAAATAGATACCTTTTTAGAGAGTACATACAGAAGACCAAGAGACATATGAAAACATGTTCAAAGTCACTAATCATACAGGAGATGCAAATCAAAATGACAATGAGGTACCATCTCATACCTGTCAGAATGGCTATCATCAACAAATCAACAAATGACAAGTGCTGGTGAGGATGCGGAGAAAAAGGAACCCTCATGCACTGCTGGTGGGAATGCAGACTGGTACAGCCACTGTGGAGAACAATGTGGAGTTTCCTCAAAAAACTAAAAATGGAACTCCCATTTGACCCAGTGATCCCACTTCTAGGAATATATCCCAAGAAACTAGAAACACCAATCTGTTAGGATATATGTACCCCTATGTTCATAGCAGCACAATTTACCATAACTAAGATTTGGAAACAGCCTAAGTGCCATCAGTAGATGAGTGGATTAGAAAACAGTGGTACATCTACACAATGGAATACTACACTGATGTGAAAAGGAAGGAACTCTTACCATTTGCAGCAGCATGGATGGTCCTGGAGAGCATTATGCTAAGTGAAATAAGCCATTCAGAGAAAGATAAATATCACATGATCTCACTCATATGTGGGATATAACGAACAACGTAACCTGATGAACAAAAACAGATCTAGAGACAGAGAAGCATTGATTAGATGGCCAAACCTCAGAGGGAAGGTAGGGCAGGGTGGGGGTAAGAGGGAGAGCTCAACTAAAGGACTTGTATGCATACATATAAGCCTAACCAATGGACACAGACACCAGGGGGGTGAGTGCATGAGTGTGGGTGGGGCAAAGGGGAGATAAGGACACATATGTAATACCTTAATCAATAAAGAAAGAAAAAATATATATCCTATATAATAAAGAGCTAATATGCAAATGGTTGTCATGCACTCGCACTTTCACGCCCTTGCACCCTTGTGCCCTGTGCCTGGCGTTGGAGCAGGGGGACCTGAGGCTGTGCCCCTCGCCCCGGTGCTGGGGCTGGGGAACCTAAGGCTGGGCCAGGGGATTTGAGGCTGTGCCCCTGCCCCTATGCTGGGCCGGGAGACCTGAGATTTTGCCCCTCACCTGGTGGAGCTTGACGGGAGATCTGAGGCTGTGCCCCCTGCCTGGCGGGGCTTGACGGGGGACCTGAGGCTGCACCCCCTGCCCTACAGGGCTTGATGGGAGTGGGGCCGGCTGGGTGGGTCTCATGCAATTTTGAGGCACATGCACTGGGCAGGGACTTGACTCTGGGTCCCGCAGCACGCCCCTGCTCTGACAAGAGGGAGATTTTAATATATATTTTACTAATTTCTTTCATCTCTTATACTGCTATTATAGAGAAAGGGCAAATAGCAATATTAAAATATTTCCTCTAATTAATTCCCTTTTAATGTGCAAAAATTTCATGCATCGGGCCACTAGTATATATATGTGCCCATTTATCCTATCTAATAATAGACAAACATGGTAATTGACCATACCTTTGCTACCCCTCCCATTGGCTAATCAGCCTGATATGCAAATTAACCGCCAACAAAGATGGCTGCTAATTTGCATACTGCAGGCAGGGCGGGACAGTGCAGTCGCCAGTGTGAGCTGCCATCCCGGGCCGCAGACTGGCCCCAGAAGCCACAGAAGCCACCCAGAAGCCGGTGATAGGGGGGAGATGGGGGTCCCCTGCCCAGGCCTGACACCTCTGGCAGAGGCATCAGGCCTGGGCGAGGGGCTGATCTGGCGATCGGAGGGAGATGGGGTCCCCTGCCCAGGCCTGAAGCCGGTGATCGAAGGGTGATGGGGGTTGATGCCTTTGGCCGAGGCGTCAAGCCTGGGCAAGGGTGAGCCAGTGATGGGAGAGAGATGGGGGTCCCCTGACCAGGCCTGATGCCTCTGGCGGAGGCGCTAGGCCTGGGCAAAGGGCTGATCCTGCAATGGGAGGGTGATGGGGGTCGACGCCTCTGGCGGAGGTGTCAGGCCTGGGAAAGGGAGGGGCCGGTGATGGGGGGGTGGAGATGGGAGTCCCCGACCCAGGCCTGAAGCCTGGGCCAGAGGCATCAGGCCTGGGGGGTGGGGGGCCAAGCTGGCGACTGGTGTGAACTACAGAGGAAACACCTTTTCTGACGCTCATTGGTTAAGCTCCCTGTATGCCACTGGTAATATTCTTAGTAACTTGGGTAATAAGAATCCAAAAAGGTGATCTAGGGTTTTTCCACCTCACTCCTGGAGAAAAAAACGAAGGTCCGCTGCTGGAGGGCTAAGAAATCTCATATCCTGCCCTAGCTGGTTTGGCTCAGTGGATAATGCCTTGGCCTGCCAATGGTAGGGTCTGGGTTCAATTCTGACCGAGGGCATGTACCTAGGTTGCAGGCTCCTCCCTAGCCGGGGCCCAGGTCAGGGCTCATGCAGGAGGCAACCAATCAAAGTGTTCCTCTCACTTTGATGTTTCTCTCTGTCTTTCCCTTTCTCTTCCAAATTCTCTAAAAATCAATGGAAACATATCCTCAGGTGAAGATAAAAAAATAATAAAGAAATTATTATTATATGAAAGACACATCTTGAAAATGCCTAAAGAACGTTGTCATTTTTTCATGGTAAAGGGACTGGAGTCCGTGTTGATGAAAAAACCTTGCTGGCTGTGGTGACTGGCAGTGGCTGCAGCAGCCAGGTGATGGGGCTGGTGCCTTCCCCTGATCAGCCCGGTCACCTCCCACAAAGGGAGGCCAGACTGCGGCTTAGGCCCTATCCCCAAGGGGAGCAGGGAGCGGGCCTAAGCCATCATTAGGACATCCCCTGAGAGCTCCCAGTATTTGAGAGGGGGCAGGCTGGGCTGAGGGACAATCCCCCGCCCCCCCCCCCCCAGTGCACGAATTTCGTGCACCGGGCCCCTAGTATATATATAAATGGGCAAAGGACCTAAATAGACACTTTTCAAAAGGGGACATACAGAAGGCCAAGAGACATATAAAACCATGCCCAAAGTCACTAATCATCTGAGAGATGCAAATCAAAACGACAATGAGGTACCATCTCACACCTGTCAGAATGACTATCATCAACAAATCAACAAATGACAAGTGCTGACGAGGATGTGGAGAAAAAGGAACCCTCGTGCACTGCTGGTGGGAATGCAGACTGGTGCAGCCACCGTGGAAGACAGTATGGCATTTCCTCAAAAATTAAAAATGGAACTCCCATTTGACCCAGTGATTCCATTTCTGGGAATATATCCAAGAAATCAGAAACACCATTCAGAAAGGATATATACACTCCTATGTTCATAGCAGCACAATTTACAATAGCTAAGATTTGGAAACAGCCTAAGTGCCCATCAGCAGATGAGTGAATTAAAAAATAATGGTACATCTATGCAATGGAATTCTACAAAGCTATAAAAAAAAAAAAAAGGAACTCCTACCATTTGCAACAGCATGGATGGACCTGGAGAGCAGTATGCTAAGCGAAATAAGCCCGTCGGAGAAAGATAAATGATCTCACTTAACTTTTTTGATATTATACTACTTGTATATTAGTATAATTTTGATAATAATGTTTATTGCATAAAATATTATATTTAAAATCATTTTTCTTGAAATATCAGTTTTTATTGCATGTAAATGACTAATTATTTTGTATGTACAATCTGGTAATAGATTTATTTTATATATTGTAAAAATAATTAAAGAAAGCTGTTAGAACATAAAAATAAATAGTCAAGGATGCTTGGGTGCATTTTTTTAGTGGCAAAACAAAACAAAACTGAATGTCCATCAGTGTTTTGCTTTAAATATAATTTGGTACATTCATAATTTCAATTTTAGTGAATATAATGAATGAATTGCCCTAAAGGATGGGCAAGTTGAGTAAAAAAATGAAATTGTGGAATCTTGAACATAGTATATTCAGTTTTTGTAAGAAGAAAATATGAAAACTCTCTGTGTAGGAACATATGTTTGCACACAAGCAAGATGAAAGGTTTGGGAAGGTACCTACTGGGCTTTTGATCACTGGGGGGATAGCATAAGAGGAGGGATGTGTGTGTGTATGTGTGTGTGTGTGTGTGTGTGTGTGTGTGTGTGTGTGTGTTTGCATGGGTTATTATGATTTTTCCCTTTAATGCGCTTTTTAAATAAGATGCCCATAAATACTTTTAGAATTAAAAAATTGCATGAGGGTTGGTTCCTAAGAAGTTAAAGCCATTGAACAGAGTCTTAACAACTGATTAATTGTCCTGCTAGAATGCTGGTATGATGAGCCAGTACCCAATGTTCAATCCCCTGCACAGGTTGCTATTTGAAAAAAAATGTAGCTGGAAAAATTCCTCATTGCTTATTCTATTTGATTTTTTCACCCTTCCCCCTTCCTTCTCTATTGAGTAGCCAAGCTAAGAGAACAAGAGCTTTTAGCCAGATCCTCTGCTGTTCATCCTAGGCAGACACACATTCTTTTTGACTGGTGAGTTCATTTCCATGGCTAGGTTAGTTTTTGTATGGCAGTCTCCAGAGTTAAAAGGATTGAGGAGGTGACTGAAGGCATATATTTTCTCATTGTCAAGTCAGGATATTCTCCTTGATATGATAATTTTCAGAAGCCAGCATTTTATTTCATTTCCAGCTTGACAGAAGTTATTGTGTCCTTGGGGTTTTAAGAAATATCATCTCACCTGTGACCTCACTTTCACACTGCAAGCTCTCCAAAGATGTCATGGAACCTATACAGTTAAATTTGGGCTTTGCTCAGTCTTTTTTTGGTTACAGTTAACTTGTAGATCCTTGTGAATAGTTTGTCATTTAATCCAGGGAGAGATTGCTATCCATCAAATGGAACACATTGCTGTATCCACTTAAGTTTTTCTTTCTATTTCCTGGAAAATACTTTTTTTCCCCATGACATTCTTTAAAAATATATATGTTTTTATCGATTTTTGGATAGAAACATTGATGCGGGAGAAACATCGTCGATCAGCTGCTTCGTGCACGCTCCCCACTGGGGATTGAGCCCAAAACCCGGGCATGTGTCTTGACTGGGAATCGAACTGGTAACCTCTTGATTCCTGGGTCGATGCTCAACTGCTGAGCCACACCAGCCAGGCTTCCTTGACATTCTTAACCTCTGTCTACAGTTTGGAAATACACAACCACAAAGTGTGAATCTGGGCCTGAGAAATTATGAGGCGGTATGGTAGGCAGAATAACGTCCTCCCAAAGCTGTCCACATCTAGTCCCTGGAATCCCTGAGCTTATTGTTTGACATGACTTTGCAGATGTGATTCAGTTAAGATGTGAGGATTATCCATTGTTGGGGTGGGTCCAGCCTAATCACATGGGGCTTTAAAGGCAGAAACGCTTTTCTGGCTATTGTCAGAGGAGATGTGACTGTGGAGGTGTGTCCAGAGAGGTGCAACATTGCAAGCTTTGAGGATAGAGGAAGGGTCCATGGAGCCAAGGAAGGCAGGAAGCCTCTAGAAGCCGGAAAAGGAAAGAAAATGGATTCTCCCGGAGCCTCCAGAAGGAACGCAGCCCTGCTAACACCTTGATTTTAGCCCAGTGAGACCCATGTCAGAGTTCGAGAGGCAAGGTAATGTGTTACAGTGAGGGTTCTGGCTCTACTTCCCACTCTTTTTTTGAGTTTTCCTTCCTCTCTGTGGAATGTTCTCAAGCTGACTTTCCCTCATGGCAGCAAGATGATGATCAACAGCGAATGAACAGTAGACTTCCTTGTTCACATCCATGGGAGGGAGCTCAAGCATGAAATAAGGTATTACCTGCAGCCAGATTAGACGGATTGGGTCATATGCCCCCTGGACCAGTCATGGGAGTGCTAGCTACTGGCAGGTTAAGCCTGGGGGTCCTGAACCAGCCACTGGCAGGGAAGGTATAATGACTGTGATGGGCATCCACACAGGAGGGAAAAGCCAAGGGAAGACTGGGGATTAGAGCTTAAACTTTCACTCACCCTGCCTATCAGAATCTCGTTAGGTGAAATAATACAGTTACATATTATTCAAGCCAGTTGAATTTGGTTTCTTTATTACTTGCCATTAAAAATATTCTCTACATATTGTGGCACAGGCCCCTCCTGCCTACTTTTTCTTTTTTGGCACCTGCCTGGCTTCTGCAGGCCATCCAGTTTATGACTTTCAGTATCTGGTAAGACACAGCTTTCTCCGGAGAACTGGCTCCCAGCCCATGCAGCAGTACATTGCATGCCAGGGCCTCTCCCCACTCCACCTGCGACCGGCATTATTAATTCTCCCTAGTGCACCTTCTTGCTGAATCCATACACAGCCTCACGGTGTTCAGCACTGTGCTCCAGGCAGCCATGACCAGTTATTGCAGCTGGCACAGGTGATGCGACTGATTTGGCATAACAGTGTCACTAGACATCGTCTTTCTTCCTTTTTAAATAGATGCTTTGCCTTGCCAGTTTATACTGAGATAATAACAAATTACAGTTTTCAGGCCTCCCTCACTTGTTTATCTCCATATTTCTCTAGGCCTGAGCTTGGCATAGCCTGTGGGTAGACAGCCAGAGGGTACCATGGGCCTAGAGTAGACTGTTAGCATTTAACCTTGAACCTGCACTGCTTGATGAACATAGATGGTAAAATTCTCAACAAAATTCTAGCAAATCAGATCCAGCATTACATTAGAAAGATCAAGTGATATTTATTCCAGGGATGCAATGATGGTACAATATTTGCAAATCAATAAATGTTACATCACACAAACAAATTGAGATACAAAAATTACATAATCATATCAATCGATGCAGAAAAAGCATTTGACAAAATCCAACACCCTTTTTTGATAAAAACTCTCAGCAAAGTGGGAATAGAGGGATCATACCTCAACATATTAAAAGCATTATATGACAAACCTACAGCCAACATCATACTCAATGGGAAAAAATTAAAACCATTTCCCCTAAGAACAGGAGCAAGACAGGATGCCCACTATCACCACTCCTGTTCAACATAGTACTGGAAGTGCTAGCCACAGCAACCAGACAAGAAGAAGAAATAAAAGGCATCATTTGGAAAAGAATAAGTAAAACTGCCACTTTTCACAGATGACATGATATTTTACATAGAAAAACCAGACTCCATCAAAAAACTACTAGACTTAATAAGTGAATTTGGCAATGTAGCAGGATACAAAATTAATACCCAGAAATCTATGGCTTTAAAAAATTTTTTTTCAAGTTTTACTTCTTTTTCCCAATTTGGATGCCTTTTATTTCTTCTTCTTGTCTGATCGCTATGGCTAGCACTTTTAGTACTATGTCGAACAGGAGTTGGTCTCTATGTCATTTATTTCTGCTCTGATCTTTATTATTTCCTTCCTTCTACTTTGATCTTTTCTTGTTGCTTTCTTTCTGATTATTTAAGTTATAGTGTTAGATTACTTCTTACAAGTTTTTCTTGTTTTTTGAGGTAGGCCTGTAGTGCTATGAACTTCCTTCTCAGGACTGCTTTCAGTATGTCCCATCGATTTTGGATTGTTGTGTTTTCATTGTCATTTGTCTCCAGGATGTTTTTTATTTCTTCTTTGATCTCTTTGGTAACCCATTTATTGTTTAATAGCATACTATTTAGCCTCCATGTGTTTGATTGTTTTTGAGCATTTTTATTGTAGCTGCTTTCTAATTTCATGCTATTGTGGTCTGAGAAGATACTTGATATGATTTCAGTCTTCTTGAATTTGTAGAGACTTAGCCTGTGTCCTAATGTGCAGTCTATCTTTGCAAATGTGTACTTGAGAATAATGTATATTCCATAGCTGTGGGGTGAAATGTCTGAAGATGACAATTAGTTCCGTCTGATCTAGTGATTCTTTGAGGATTGCTGTTTCCTTGTTGATTATGGTGGCATATTTTTATGCTTTAGTCTTATTGATTGCCCTATTGTATTTTCTATGACAAATATATGCATGTAAGTCCATTTTATAATTCATTTTATTTCCTGTTACTGTAAGTGTGAAAACATTATTTAAATTGGGTTATCATTACAGTTACTTTTTTGCATACAGTTGATCAAAATAATATAAATGTATTATAAAGTTTGATAAACATGTACTGAAGAAAAATTAAACTTGTATTAGAAATAAACTTAATATGATTTTAAAAAATAACTAATATATCTGAATGAATATTATTTATTTTTAGAATGAGACAAGGGTTAGCATCAAGTACTTTCTCAATTTTATTTTTATTGATATAAAAAGTGAGAATATTTATTTATCTACAAGCATACCTTGGTGATATTGTGGATTTGGTTCCAGACTACCACTATGAAGTGATTATCGCAATAAAGCATGTCATAATCTTTTTGCTGGTAGAAGGTCTTGCCTTTAATTTGTAAAAAACACAACATCTGTGAAGCGCAATAAAGTGAGCTATGCCTTTATATAATTAAATAACTGTGGAAGGAGTCTTCCTACAGCAATATCATTCTAGTCTTTGAACTCTGCACATTTCAAGGGTTATTATAACAACTGCTGAGAAATAACTTGTAAGATAGATTATGAAAGTCATGAGGTTATTGTTTAAATCACATGGACCTGATAGAATTGATTTGTCCACTCTACCTGGCAAGGAATCATGATTATCTGAGATGTTTGATGAGGGTAACAGGAATATGAAAGGTAAGAACTATACACACATGCCCAGTTGCAAATGAATACTTATGGGTATTTCTTATTTTTATATATATATCAACCAAATATTTTTAATTGATTTTTTTTGAGAGAGAGAATCTATTTTTTGTTCTACTTATTTTTGTATTCATTGGTTGATTCTTGTATGTGCCCTGATTGCGGATTAAACCTGTAACCCTGGTGTAACCAAGTTGACAAGGGGTAGAGTGTTGTGGCTTTGAAAGGTGTCAAATTGGCTGGGCTGACATGCATTACTCAGAATTTCCTTTCCTATGTTTCCTGTTAGGGTTCAACAAAAAAGAGATTCTTGGTGGGTTTGGAGGGTGGAAGTGAAGCAGCTCATGCATTGTTATCTGCTGGCTTACCTTGTCTGCAAGAGGCACCAGGTAGGTTTACTTTAAGTCTTCTGACTCCTGGGCAAGGATCTGTATTTAGCTACATGACAAAAGACCCTGACTTCTGCAGGACACTTTCAAATCAGAGGCAACAAAAACTGACATAGGTTTCAGTCTGCCCTTGTGGGTTTGCAACCACTTTGTGCTTGTGGGTTCCAGCTTGTTCTTGCTCCCCCCACCCTTTCTTTACATCTATCTTCCCTTCATAATTGCCTGCTCAGCATCAGTCAGGAAGACCAGTGCCTTAGTGTGGATGGTTAATTTTAAGTGTCAACTTGACTGGGCTAAGGGATGCCCCCATAGCTGGGAAACATTCTTTCTGTGTGTGTCTGTGAGGATGTCTCAGAAGAGATTAGCATTTGAATTAGTGAAGCAAGCAAAGCAGAAGGCCCTGTCCAACCTGGCCAAGTGTGATCCCTGGCATGATCTGATCTACTGAGGGCCCCATCACTTAACTCCCACAGTTGCATGAGGTCCAATTCCTGTAACAAGTCCCAGCATAGTGGTTTGTTCTGTTTCTTTGATAAAACCCTGATTGGATTGTAGGTTATAAAAATAAATTGAAACCAATATGCTATTTAAAAAATTTGTAATACTGCAATGCAATCTGTGGCTTACATGGTAAGTTATTTTATTACTGAAGCCAGTTTTTTGTTTTGTTTTTTAGATTTAATTATTTTTATTTATTTTTAAATAAATCTTTATTGTTCAGATTATTACAGTTGTTCCTCTTTTTTCCCCATAGCTCCCCTCCACCCAGTTCCCACCCCACCCTCAGCCCTTACCCACCTCCCACACTGTCCTCATCCATAGGTGTAAGATTTTTGTCCAGTCTCTTCCAGTACCCCCCCTCACCCCTTCCCCCTGAGAATTGTCAGTCCACTCCCTTTCTATGACCTTGATTCTATTATATTCATCAGTTTATTATGTTCAGATTTTTTATTCAGTTGATTTTTAGATTCAGTTGTTGATAGATATGTATTTGTTGTCACTTTGTTGTTCATAATTTTTACCTTTACCTTTTTCTTCTTCTTCCTCTTCTTAAAGAATACCCTTCAGCATTTCATATAATACTGGTTTGGTGGTGATGAACTCCTTTAGCTTTTTCTTATCTGTGAAGCTCTTTATCTGGCCTTCAATTCTGAATGATAGCTTTGCTGGGTAAAGTAATCTTGGTTGTAGGTTCTTGCTATTCATCACTTTGAATATTTCTTGCCACTCCCTTCTGTCCTGCATGGTTTCTGTTGAGAAATCAGCTGACAATCGTATGGGTACTCCCTTGTAGGTAACAAACTGTTTTTCTCTTGCTGCTTTTAAGATTCTCTCTTTGTCTTTTGTCCTTGGCATTTTAATTATGATGTGTCTTAGTGTGGTCCTCTTTGGATTCCTCTTGTTTGGGGTTCTTTTCGCTTCCTGGACTTGTAAGTCTATTTCTTTCACCAGGTAGGGGAAGTTTTCTGTCATTATTTCTTCTAACAGGCTTTCAATATCTTGCTCTCTCTCTTTTTTTGGCACCTGCATAATTCAGATGTTGGTACGTTTGAAGTTGTCCCAGAGGCTCCTTACACTATCTTCATATTTTTGGATTCTTTTTTCTTTTTGCTTTTCCTGTTGAGTGTTTTTTGCTTCTTCGTATTTCATATCTTTGTCTTGATTCTTGCAATCCTATAGTATGCTGTTGGATCTCTGTATATTATTCTTTGTTTTAGTCAGTGTATGCTTAATTCATGATTGGTCCTTTTCCATATCCTTGAAGGTCTCATTAAATTTCTCGGAGGTTTCTAGAAGATTCTTGAGTAACCTTATAACCATGGTTTTGAGCTCTATAGCCAGTATTTTGCTTTCATCCATTTCTTTCATTTGTGACTTGTTTCTTTGTCTCTGCATTTTGACTGCTTCCCTGTGTTTGTTTCTATGTACTGGGTAGCTGCTAAGTCTCCTTGAGTTGATAGAGTTGACTTGTGTGGTTGGTGTCCTATAGGGCAAAGTGGCTCAGCCTCCCCAGTCACCTAAGGTGGACACTCTTGGTGCACTCCTTTGTGGGCTGTTTGTACAGTCTTATTGTAGTTACCCCTTGATTGCTTTTGGTATCACTGGGAGGAATTGACCTCCAGGTCAATTGGCTGTGATGACCAGCTGTGTCTACACTGGAAGATCTGTTGAGCAGGAGACACCCTTATGGGGCAGGACTTGCTTCAGTGGGGCTTTGGTGCTCACTGAGTCTGCTCCTAAGTGCGTCTCTTATCGATGTGAAGAGTTGTAATCTGGTATGGTCTCACACTGACCACTGGGTACACTGGCTCTTGGATCTCCAAGGAGGTGCAAGGTCAGCCACTGTCTGGGGCCACCCAGCAGGAGCTACAGAGACATCTGCAAATTCCTCCTCTTTGAATGGGGTTTGGAAGTGCCCAGACGAGGCCCAGCTGTGAAGCAAGGCCGGCAGGGCCTCGGCCTTCTTTTGGAAGCTCTGGGGCTCTCTGACCCAGTTGCAGTTTGACAGGTTTTAGGTGAAAGGACAGGCCATTCATATGCAAAAGCCGATGTGCACAGCTTGGGTGGGGTTGTAAATTGGGTGGGGCGGAGTCTGTGGGAATCACCAGGGTGGAGCAAACAGCAATGGCTGCCAGTCAGCCGTGAACCAGAGAAGTCCTTGGTTCTCTGCATCCCATGCCTCTGTGCAGGAACAATGATCACTGCGAGCCCCTCTAAGAAAAAGCTGCCCTTGCGTTCCTGTCCCTATGCCAGACAGTCCAGTTTCTCTCCATATGTGCCTGGGTCCCCCAGAGTCTCGCCCGGAACTGGAGTTCAGAGCAAGCAGGAGCTTGTATCTCCCTCCCAATTAAAAGAGCAGCACATCCAGGTGCCAGCACTTTCCGCACCTCTGCACCTCCTACCAGTCTCAGTGCACCTTCTTCACCTCTCTAGTTGTGGAACTTCCACTCAGCCAGCCTTTCCACGGTTCTGGGTGGTAGTTGTTCTGCTGTTTAGTTGTGGTATTGATGTGGTTGTGAGAGGCAGCAAGTACAGGAGCATACCTATGCCTCCATCTTGGTTCTCCAATCTCAAACCAGTTTTTGGTAAAGGCATGGTATTCCTCCCATAATTGAGTGAGGGAGCACATAGAAACCCTGGTTTTCTGTCTTGGAGAATTATTATATTAGAATTTAGCACAATAGTCAGAAACAACTATAATGCTTTTAAGAACACTGTAATCAAACTTTTCCAATTTATTTTATAAAAAGAGAAAGTTAAATACTGCTAAAAACTAATTGGCCTACCAGCTAGCATATAACTTTTATTTTTTTATTAATAGGAGATTAAAAATTAAACATTTTATAAAATAAATGAGATTTTACTGTAATTAAAATAAATATTTCATGATAAAGAAAATATGTTTTAATAAACTAGTAGTCATATACACTAAACCAAAAAAATGCTATCTATAGGTCATTCCAGTGTATCTTGAAAATCTCACCAATCTGGAAACTATTCTTGTTTATTTAAAAGAATTAGCATCACTATCCTCTACTGCTTTGTCTGCTCAAAGTTGCTTTTCTTTCCAAATAAAGACGTGAGTATTGAGAATAGCAGAAAATATTTGCTTGTTTAAATATATGAAAAAAGTTATTTTTAGCAGTCAGATTTCTATCTGTGCTCTCTTTGCTTTGCTCTCATGAAATTCTCCCTCAGATTTATCCTTTGAAAATAGATAGGCTGATTAAAAAACAATGGACAAGAGAGATGAATAAACAGACCACAGAAAAAGAATTGCAAATTACTTGTAATCATAAGGAAAAATGTTTAGCCTCATTCAAAATAAATAAAATGCAAGGGGGAAACTATGCTGAGAGAAGTGAAACTCATGGAGAAGTGAGGGGGAGAGACCTGGGTGTGCAGTGGGTCAGTAGGTGATGGGAATGCATGGATAAGGTTCAGAGCTGGGATTCAGAGGGACGAGGGAGGAACTCTGGCATACAAGTGGCAATGATGAATGAAGAGGACACCTCCAAGTGTTAGTGAAGTGGGGGAGCAAACAGCCACTCCTTGAGATGGCCGAAAACAAAACTCAACAAATGTAAAACTGGCAAAAAAAAAAAAAAATCAAATGTTTGACAACTTTGGTGACAGGACTCTGGGGAAACAAATTCTTACATTGTTGGTGGGAATGTAAAATGTTATAACCCTTGTGGAAGGGATTTGATAAAATCTAGCAATAGTCCATATACATTTACCTCCATCCCATGTATAAAAATCAATTTTACAGATTTACTGGCACAAATATGAATTTACACACACACACACACACACGACTGCGTTTTAAATTAAATCTTTATTGTTCAGATTATTACAGTTGTTCCTACCTCTCCCCCACCCCCATAGCACCCCTCCACCCAGTTCCCACCCCACCCTCTGCCATTACCCCCCCACACACACACACACTGTCCTCATCCATAGGTGTACGATTTTTGTCCAGTCTCTTCCTGCACCCCCTACACCACTTTCCCCCGGAGAATTGTCAGTCCACTCCCTTTCTATGCCCCTGATTCTACTATATTCACCAGTTTATTCTGTTCATCAGATTTTTTATTCACTTGATTTTTAGATTCACTTGTTGATAGATATGTATTTGTTTTTCATAATTTTTACCTTTACCTTTTTCTTCTTCTTCCTCTTCTTAAAGAATACCTTTCAGCATTTCGTATAATACTGGTTTGGTGGTGATGAATTCCTTTAGCTTTATCTTATCTGTGAAGCTCTTTATCTGGCCTTCAATTCTGAATGATAGCTTTGCTGGATAAAGTAATCTTGGTTGTAGGTTCTTGCTATTCATCACTTTGAATATTTCTTGCCACTCCCGTCTCGTCTGCAAAGTTTCTGTTGAGAAATCAGCTGACAGTCATATAGGTACTCCCTTGTAGGTAACTAACTTTCTTTCTCTTGCTGCTTTTAAGATTCTCTCTTTGTCTTTTGCCCTTGGCATTTTAATTATGATGTGTCTTGGTGTGGTCCTCTTTGGATTCCTTTTGTTTGGGGTTCTCTGCCCTTCCTGGACTTGTAAGTCTATTTCTTTCACCAGGTAGGGGAAGTTTTCTGTCATTATTTCTTCTAATAGGTTTTCAATATCTTGCTCTCTCTCTTCTTCTGGCACCCCCATAATTCGGATGTTGGTACGCTTGAAGTTGTCCCAGAGGCTCCTTACACTATCTTCATATTTTTGGATTCTTTTTTCTTTTTGCTTTTCCTGTTGGGTGTGTTTTGCATCTTTGTATTTCAAATCTTTGACTTGATTCTTGTAATCCTCTAGTCTGCTGTTGGATCTCTGTATAATATTCTTTATTTCAGTCAGTGTATGCTTAATTTCTAGTTGGTTCTATTTCATATCCTCGAGGGTCTCACTAGATTTATCGAGGGTCTCACTAAATTTATCAGTGGTTTCTAGAAAATTCTTGAAAAACCTTATAACCATGGTTTTGAACTCTCTATCCGGTAGTTTGCTTTCCTCCATTTCTGTCATTTGTGACCTGTTTCTTTGTCTCCACATTTTGGCTGTTTCCCTTTGTTGATAGAGTGGCTTTGTGCGCTAGGTGTCCTATAGGGCCCAGTAGCTCAGCCTCCCCAATTACCTGAGGTGGACACTCTTCGTGAACCCCTTTGTGGGCTGTGTGCACAGTCTTGTTGTAGTTAAGCTTTGATTGTACTTGGTATCACTGGGAGGAATTGACCTTCAGGCCAATTGGCTGTGAGAGTCAGCTGTGTCTATGATGGGAGAACTTCTGTGCTGGAGGCACACTTATGGGGCAGGACTTGCTTCAGTGGGACTTTGGTGCTCACTGAGTCTGCCCCCTGAGTGTGTCCCTTATGGATCTGAGGAGTTGTAATCTGGATGGTCCCACTCTGACCACTGGGTACACTGGCACTTGGATCTCTAAGGAGGTGCTAATTTAGCCTCTGGCTGAGGCTACCCAGCAGGAGCTACGGAGAGATCTGCAGATTCCTCTTCCTTGTTTGGGGTTTGGAGGTGCCCAGATGAGGCCCAGCTGTGAAGCAATGCAAGCAAGCTGCTGTAGGGCCCTGGGCCTTCTTTTGGATGTTCTGGATCTCTCTGACCCAGCTGCAGTTTGTTAGGTAATTTTAGATTGCAAAGGGCCAGGCCATTTATATGTAAAAGCCTCTGTGCACAGCTTGGGTGGGGTGGGGTATCAGAGAATCACCAGGGCGGAGCAAACAGCTATGGCTGATCCTCAGCCCTTCCCTAAGAGGCCCCAGGTCTCAGTTTCCTAAGGGAATCGCTGCAAGCACCTCTGAGAGAAAGCTGCCCTTGAGTTCCGACTGATGCCAGACAGTCCAGGTTCTCCCCATATGAGTCTGGGTCCCTAGAGACTCGCCCGGAACTGGAGTTCAGAGCAGTTGAGAGCTTGTGTCTCCCTCCCCATTGAAAAAGACAACTGTGTCCTCAGTTGCCAACCCTTTCCCTATGCTCCTCCATACCTCTGCACTTTACTCCCGCACCTCCTCTGAGTCTCAGTGTGCTTTTCTCTGTCCTTCTAGTTGTAGAATTTCCACTCAGCCAGCCTTCCTGTGGTTCTGGATGATGTCCGTTTTGTCTTTTAGTTGTAGTTTTGAAGTGGTTGTGCGAGGCAGCAATTTCAGGTTTTTACCTATGTTGCCATCTTGGTTTCTCCTCACACATGACTCTTCATTGCAGCACTAAACTATAAGTGAAATGGAGAGAATGCAAATGTCAATACATAAAGGACTAGTTGAAGAGCTATGGTACACACTTACTATGGTGTACTACACAGCTATAAAAATGAAAAGAGTTTTATGAACAAATTGTCCACTTCTTTCAATAAATAAGTGGCAGGAATAAAAAATGGGCAAGGGAAACTGTTAGGTTAAAATAGATTTAATAAAAATGCAATGCATGAACCTTGTTTAGATTCTACTTCCAACAAACCAAAAATGTTATTTTTGAGACAATTAGGAAAATTTAAATATGGCTTGGGTATTAGATGACATAAAGGAATCATTTTTATGTACATAAACTAGAGGCCTGGCGCATGAAATTTGTGCATAGGTATGGTTCCTAGGCCTGGCCTGTGATCAGGGCCATCTTCCCTGGTTGCCCGCAGTCGGCCCCGCCCCCTGCCGCCACCCACCCCCGGTTCCCCATTCCACATCGGGTGATCGGATCCTGCTGGCCCGCGGGGAGGGACCGAGAGGTTGGCCTGCAGCTCCTGTGTTGAGCGTCTGCCCCCTGGTGGTCAGTGCACATCATAGCGACCAGTCGTTCCACTGTCCGGTTGATTTACATATTACACTTTTATATATATACTAGAGGCCCGGTGCACAAAAATTTGTGCACTCCGTGGGGAGGGGGGGTCCCTCAGCCTGGCCTGTGCCCTCTCGCAGTCTGGGACCCCTCAGGGGATGACCACCTGCTGGCTTAGGCCCGCACCCTTTGGTATTGGGCCTAAGATGGCAATCAGACATCCCTCTGACAGCCCGGCAGCCCTCAGGGTATGTCCACTTGCCAGTGGGGAGAAGGCCTAAACTGCAGTCGGACATCCTTAGTGCTGCTGAGGAGGCAGGAGAGGCTCCCACCACCACCACTGTACTGGCAGCCATCAGCCTGGCTTGTGGCTGAGTAGAGCTCCTCCCATGTGAGAGCGCCCTGACCACCAGAGGGCAGCTCCTGCATTGAGCGTCTGCCCCCTGGTGGTCAGTGTTTGTCATAGTGACCAGTCATTCCCAGTCTTTCTGCTGTTAGGTTCAATTTGCATATTACCCTTTTACCAAATAGAATAGAGACCTGGTGCATGGGTGGGGGCCAGCTGGTTTGTCCTGAAGGGTGTCCCAGATCAGGGTGGGGGTCCTGCTTGGGTTCCTGGCCAGCCTGGATGACGGGCTGATGGCTGTTTGCAGCTGGTCACACCCCCTTCAGGGTGGGGGTCCCCACTGGGGTACCTGGCCAGTCTGGGTGAGGGGCTGAGGACCGTTTTCAGGCTGGCGGGTGACTGAAGCTCCCAGCCTCTCCTTTTTTTCTGTTTATTTATTTATTTATTTATTTATTTATTTATTTATTTTTATTCTGGGATTTATTTACCTTCTATGGCTGTCACTGGAGCTGAGAGCCAGCTTTAGCTCTGAGGCCTGGCTCCAGCTCTGAGGCTGCCGCTGGCTGAAAGCAGGTATCTGGGGTTTTTTTAGCTTCTATAATTGAAACATTGTTGCCATCACCACCGCTCTAAGCTCTGAGGCCAAAGCTGGCTGAAAGCAGGTATCTGGAGCTTGTTTAGCTTCTATAATTGCAACTTTGTTGCTTAGAGGGTAGCTTAGAGCAGGGCGAGGCAGGTGGGGAATGTTGGCTTCCTCTATCATGGAGCAAGCAAGCCTCATGTTCGCTTCAGCTGCGTGGCTGCCGGCCACCATCTTGGTTGGCAGTTAATTTGCATATCCTGCTGATTAGCCAATGGGAAGGGTAGCGGAGTTATGGTTAATTACCATGTTTGTCTATTATTAGATAGGATAGATAGTCCTAGGTAAGATAGTACAGGGTGCAGACTGCACCCTGTACAAAGGCTCCAGAGCAGGA
Source organism: Myotis daubentonii (assembly GCF_963259705.1). Taxonomy (NCBI): domain Eukaryota; kingdom Metazoa; phylum Chordata; class Mammalia; order Chiroptera; family Vespertilionidae; genus Myotis; species Myotis daubentonii. The sequence goes on along the minus strand of NC_081842.1, from coordinate 104,841,638 downwards.
GATACATATTTCTATAAATATAACTACAATGTCATTAAAAAAAACTTGGAAATTTTGTGAATAAAGAAAAATTCTACCACTTAGAATAACTATTGTTAACACTTTCATGTCTTCTAACTATTGCCTTTTCATATGTCAGGCCTCTATGTGGCAATATTGGACGGTATTGGGAATAACCTGTATTGACAGTTTTATATCTTGCTTTTGTCTTTTAGTCTTTGAACATATTTTTTTCTTTATTGCTTAAAGTATTACAAAGGGTATTACATATGTATCCTTTTTCCCCCTGCCCTTGACAATCCCCTGGCCTCCCCTACTCCCCAGTGTATTATGTCCATTGGTTATGCTCATATGCATGCATATAAGTCCTTCAATTGATCTCTTACCCCCCTCCCTTCTGCCCCCCTCCCCTCCCCGGCCTTCCCGCTGCAGTTTGACAGTCTGTTTGAAGCAGCTCTGCCTCTGTATCTATTTTTGTTCATAAGTTTATAATGGTCATTATTATCCATGAATGAGTGAGATCATGTGGTATTTTTCCTTCATTGACTGGCTTATTTCACTTAGCATAATGCTCTCCAGTTCCATCCATGCCGTTGCAAATGGTAAGAGTTACTTCTTTTTTATTAGCAGCATAGTATTCCATCGTGTAGATGTACCACAGTTTTCTAATCCATTCATCTACTGATGGGCACTTAGGCTGTTTCCAGATCTTAGCTATGGTAAATTGTGCTGCTATGAACATAGGGGTGCATATATCCTTTCTGACTGGTGTTTCTGGTTTCTTGGGATATATTCCTAGAAGTGGGATCACAGGGTCAAATGGGAGTTCCATTTTCAGTTTTTTGAGGAAACTCCATACTGTCTTCCATAGGGGCTGCACCAGTCTGCATTCCCACCAGCAGTGCACGAGTGTTCCTTTTTCTCCACATCCTCTCCGGCACTTGTCATTTGTTGATTTGTTGATGATAGCCAGTCTGATAGGTGTGAGATGGTACCTCATTGTTGTTTTGATTTGCATCACTCGGATGATTGAACATATTTTTTGTTTTTACTTTTAACAGTTAAGAAATGTAATAGGGTCAGGCTGGGTGGCTCAGTGGTTGAGCATCGACCCAAGAACCAGGAGGTCATGGTTCAATTCCTGGTTAAGGCACATGCCCTGGTTGTGGGCTTGATCCCCAGTAGGGGGCATGCAGGAGGCAGCTGATTCATGATTCTCTCTCATCATTGATATTTCTATCTCTCTCTCCCTCTCCCTTCCTCTCTGAGATCAATAAAAAGATATATATTTTTAAAAAGAAATGTAATAGGAAAGGCACTATGCTGGGCTGTGGTGTATGCAGTATGCGTGAGTGTGTGAGTGTGTGTGTGTGAATTTGTGTATCCATGATTCTATTTTCCAGCTTGTTCCCCAAAGTAAAGAGGCAGGTGATGTTTTCCACACCTTCTAATCTGGTAGAAGAAGTGATACATGTGCATAGTTAACAGCACGATGGCAGTGCGTAGTAAGTCATGAATTCCTCAGGCACCTTGGGGATGGGATAAATCTATATATGCACACTCCAGGTGTTTTCCTAGTTTAGTAGCTGACATTGAGGAACTATAACAATAATCATGAGGCTTGCCCCAATCTGTGAATGAACAATTTCTGCTTTTCAAAGGCAGAAATCATTGAAAGGTTTGGTAAGCTCATGACTAAGGGATGTTGGAATCAATGGAATCTGTCTGATTTTCATGTTCCCCACCTCTGAGTGGCCATGCTGCAGTGCTCTGTTTTGCCAGAGGCAATTAGAGTCCTGGGGAGCTCTTCCACCTGTCTCTAGAATGTTTTGAGGGCAAGGAATTCATGAGTCATTCAAAGAGTGAGATGAGGTTTTGCTCCTCCCTTCTTGCTGTGCCATGGGAAAACACTAATTTAGGGTACCTAGAGCTAAGTGATGGAGAAGCTAGAATGGACATTAGCCATGCATGTGACACAACGGGAGATTGCCCTGCTAATGAGGGGACAGGACCCAGTCTCCAGTAATCGAGAGACTTAACTGTGAATTCCCATGAAAAGTTAGACTTTCAGATAGGAGGGGCCTGGAAGATCAGAAGTGAACCCATGATGGATGGGTACCCTTTGCAGAGGCAGAGAATTCCCAGCTTGTATATGTCTCCTGGTGTGATTCATGTAATTTTCTTCTTCAGTGCCTGATCACCATTATTATAAAATGCATAATGCAAAGACCAAGGGTCGCCTATGCCTTTATAGCCGAGGCTCTGCAGACCTAACTGGTTATCCTTCCAGAAAATAGAAGTGGTATTCTAGTGCTTTTTATTGTCTTTCCTGGGAAGCTTTCAGGATTTTGGTGAATTTGGGTACACTCACTGCCTATGGAGAAACTCCATTAAATCATGATTCGTGGTGATTTTATTTGAGAAATAAAATCAACCCACCTTTCTGCAAAGATTTGCATATGTTATTTATTTCCCTTAGTGCAACTGTGGAGATATTTTACAGGAAAGTGTGCAGACCTTATTTGGCATTCTTTATTAAATGAAAAGAGTCACAATATTTTTGATACTCACCCTTTCTGAAGGAAGGAAAATCACTACATGACAGGTTGAACATCAGGTGGCGACGTATCAGAACGCCCGCACAGGAGCCCTCTGCTCCCAGAGCTCTGGTCAATAGACTGCGATGTTCTGAAGGTTGTTAACAAATGGGCAAAGGCCTGAGCATTTTTCTGATATGCTTGCATGGAACAACCAGACAAACGCAAGTCAGTTTTCATCGTGAGAAGCGCTTCAGTGAATTTAGCCCTGCAATGAGGGAGCCCTCTGTCCGCTTAATCTCATTCAGATGGAAAATGGCACTCGGTTGGTCCTCTGACGATGGACATTTTCCTTAGCAGGACAGGAAGTGGGGATTTAGGCTGTAATGGAATAATAACGGCAAAAGAAGTACAGTAAGCCCTCGATTTTTAGAACCTCAATTTAATGTACTTCGGATTTAATAGACAAAGTTTCTGGCCTGTGTGTCATATATAAAAATTAACACCCTGTTAATTTTAAAATGAGTTTAACCAAGATTTGCTTATAATTAAATTAACAGGTTCTTTATTATTATTTTTAATTCACTGTTATTTTTTAAAATATATTTTTATTGATTTCAAAGAGGAAGGGAGTGGGAGAGAGAGAAACAACAATGATGACAGGGAATCATTGATTGGCAGCCACCTGCACACCCCACATTGGGGATCGAGCCTACAACAAAGGTATGTATCCTAACTGGGAATTGAACTGAGACCTCCTGGTTTGTAAATGGATGCTCAACCACTGAACCACTCTGGCCGGCTGGGCTTCACTGTTATTTTTAACAAATTTTAAAGAATACGCCAAACGTTGTAAAAACACTAGTAATTTCGCCAACATAAATAAATATTACATGTTTACAGCTATAGTCTACATATATAATTCCATAGTCACCACTCATAAGCAGTGCTTAGTGAATGATTATCATGTGGTGACACCGCACAGCGCATGGTAATTGGTTCTGCTGTCACCTGCTATGATTTTCTGCAGCAGTTTTAACTGTGCTGAGCCACGCCCCCAAGCCGAGCCCCAGCCTGTGCATTTGTTTCCTGGTGGTGAGAGGTGAATGCACGCATTTACTAGACCTACTCAGTATATATATATATATTTGTTTCCACTGCATTTATTACTAATATATATTTAAAAAACACGTTAAAAAGAAAAAAAATTCATTTTCAATTCTCCAACGGCTCTCACCCTCTCTCTTGCCCACACAGCTCCTGACCTCTGTCCTCAGGGCCAGTTCAAGACTGAGCCTGCTCATTGCCGTTTTCAGAGAAAACAACCAGCAGCAGCGACGCAGGGACGGGGGTCGGGAGAGGGCGGCAGGACTGTCCAGGTGGAGAGTCACAGAATGCAAACGGAAGGCCCGTGGCCTCCAGTGACGTAGTCTAAGGAAAACGGGCTGTAGAGGAAATAGGGGAGGCCCACCAGAGGCTTAGAGCACATCTCATGGGCCCATCAAACCCAGAAAAAGCGACACCAGAAGCATGGGGAGGCCAGGGTGGCAGTCTCGCGGAAGTTACCGGTGCTCCTGTGTTGGGGGTGGGGAGATCCTAGAGGGCACCAAGAGCCTCACTCGTTTTTTGGCAGAAACACTCTAGTGGGGAAGCCGCAGAAATGCCCGGGCACCAGGAAAGGCTACGAGGGGATGCGTTCACCAAGCACAGCGATCACAGGCCATAGCAGTGGGGGCCGTGCTACTGATGGAGAAACTACGAAATCCAAGAGCAGGGAGAGTGGCCTTTCAGGAAGTGACTCTGTTCCAGTCATCCAAACTTGACCCCAGGTCAGTCAACCTGGGAGTTCCTCAGAGCAGCTGCTGACACGGGGGACAGGGGTTCGCACATGAGAGGACTTGAAACAAGCAGCCAGAAGGGAATGGTGGGAAACTGCTCCAGGCTCAGGAATCAAGGGCAGTCCCGGGGGGTTGATGGACAGATGCACACAAAGCAGCACCAAATGCATCTCCTGCTCAGCAGTCAGTGGTGGGGGCGGGGGGGGGGGGGGGGACCCAGGAGGCAGTTGAGGTAACAAAGATGGGGTCCTGAAGACGAGTCTCTGGAGGCTGGATCAGCAGAAAGAGTGCACACCTCACCCCAGTGATGAAAGCAACTCTGAACCCCAAATGGGGGAGGTGGTGGACTGGGGTGGTGTCACTGAGGGAGGGCAGTGGGTGGAACAGCCTCACAGTAGCTGCCACAGGGAAACACGTGGCCTAGGTCACGAGGGCTCCCTCCAGCTCCGCTGGGAGGGCTCAGTCTCACAGACGAGGTCCCTTGACGCCTGGGTGGTGGAAGGCACCAGGGTCCTCATATCGACAGTGGCCTTTTTTGGCAGTGTCAGCAGACTGGGCAGCTGAGTTTGTCTTCCATAACCTGGGGTTCACCCTTGGGGGGCAGGTATTCTTGACAAGAGACCAGCTTTTGAGCCTTTGAGGATGTCTCTGTTCTTTGTGAAAACCTCCCCTGGGGGGGACTACCTTGGTCTGGCCCAGGAAAAGGAGGCTCAGCACTGACCCCCCACCAACCACGACCATATGTGCGAGACCTGGGGCCCAAGCCTTCCCAAATTGGGCTCTGCCCCCGGGAGGAGGTGGGAGACCTGGCAGTGGTGGAATCATCAGTCCCCTTGATCCTGGGGACCTCTGGAAGAGAGCCTGTATTCTTTTGTGTCTAGCTCCTTTCGGTCAACATCATGTTTGTGAGGTTCGTGCAGGTTGTGTAGCAGGAGTTCACTCATTTTCATTGCAGTGTAGCATCCCATTGCATGCACACACAGCAATTTATTTATCCATTCCACTGATGGTGGACATGTGTTTCATCACTGGGGTGAGGTGTGCACTCTTTCTGCTGATCCAGCCTCCAGAGACTCGCCTTCAGGACCCCATCTTTGCTCCTTCAACTGCCTCCTGGGTCCTCCTCCCTGTCACCACTGACTGCTGAGCAGGAGATGCATTTGGTGCTGCTTCTTTTTTTTTTTTTTTTTTTAACCAACTTTCCCACAGAAATGTGGACATGAAATTCATGTGTTAGAGAGTGACAAAGCAAAGACAAGGATTTGTCCAGTTAGACAACTCTTTCTAAAAATGGAAGTCACTTTGAAGGGCTCCACACTCATCATACAGAGCCTGGCAAACGGAGCTGGCCAGTGCTTCAAGCGCACAGAAAGTAAACTCTCCTCTGAACGTAGTAACTGCTTTGGGGTTTCCATCATCTCCTTTCAGGAAACTATTTTCCATAACTTGTTCTGTCTCCCCAAAGACATCTTAAATGGGTCTGGGTTTTCTCCATGCATCTTCGCTTCAGCGCCATGGAATGCTGTGCAATTTTACAAATGAGTCGTATCAAGTCTCTTCTGCTGATGGCTTCACAGGGATCATATCACTCAGTTTTCATACACTGTCCTGGGAGAGGCATATTATCCTAATTTTGCAGATGAGGTCTACACATTTTGGGAAATCCAAGCTGACCCCCAAAGCAGAGTCTAAGACCTTAAACTGCCTCTTCCTGGCAAACTGGGCCTGAAGCAAAATGAATGGAATTCAAACATAAAAACAAACAAACTCAAAAACACTAATGAATGAAGGGGCTTGTGGATGCTGGGGGAGGGGCCCATCAAAACCAGATGGGGGCTTTGTCCCATAGCATCCTCCAGAGGTGGCAGGTGAGAGCTCTTGTCAGGGCGCATACAAGAAGCAACCCATGAATCCATAATTCAATGGAACAACAAATCGATGTCTCTTTCTCTCTAAAAATCAATCAATTTAAAAAACAAAACAAAACAATCCAGATGGGGTCCAAGCCTTGCCCAGGCGCGACCACTCTCACAGGGGCCAAGTTGAAGGTGGGGGGAAGGGGTTGGAGACAGCCTGAGATGGGTGTGAGGAACGCAAGGAATGTCCCTGTTGGCCCCCAAGGTAGGCGCCCGGCTCCCTCCGTGCCCAGTGCCCACAGGTTCTAGTCTTTAGTAAGGTGTTCAACAAAGAGCAGGTGAAATGTTGGCTCACCACACGGCTCTGGGGGCGGTACTCTGCTCCCGCCACGCTGCTCGCTGCTCGTCTCCTAATCAGTCCCTCGCAAGACCTGGTGCTGCTTCTTGTGCATCTGTCCATCCAGCCCCTGGGACTGCCCTCGATTCCTGAGCCTGGAGAAGTTTCCTACCATTCCCTTCTTCTGGCTGCTTGTTTCAAGTCCTCTCATGTCATTCCAGCTTGGGCTGACTTGAGGTCACCAGGCTTTCCGTTGGCCATGGGGGGAGGGCCCACAAGGCTGGGTGGTCCTGGAGCGGCGGATGCAGCTGAGTCTGCTTCTTCCATTTTGGCGTCCTGGTGGCAGCGGCAGGGCTTCTCTTTCCCCTTCCAGGGCGGCAGTGCGGGGGTAGTGGGTGGGGGATGGGGGCTAGGGGGTGGGGGTAGAGACTCTGGGTTGAGTTTGCTGGAGGCTGTGGGAGCCTTTGTGCGGTTTCTCATGCCACCCTCCCTGCGTCCCTGCCACCCCCACCGCACTACGAAGGCCAGGCCTCCTGCCCCACAGGACCCCCACTTCTCCTATAAATTTAAAATTATAGTAATACATATAGAAAACTTTGCTATGAAATTAAACTTTTCATATATACTTAATTTTAATTACACAAATGTGTCTACATAAGAAAAAACAGGTAAACTAACTAATTTGTTAATTTTTAGTATACAAATTCAAAAAACCTACTTTATTATATAAAGGACTTTTGGTTTTAATGGACACCCCCTTGCCCGAATTTGTCCATTATATCAAGATTTTGCTGTAATAAGCTTTCCTTTTAGACAAAGATAGGGCAGTTGTGAATTGTCATTACCAGGTGGGTAACCTGTTTATATTACTCAGTTCACCCAGTTTCACTATTACAATTTACAAAATAGGGTGTGCAATGTGTGGAATAATGCTTCTTTGTGAAAAGCCAGGATTCATTTAGAAAGAAGGCCAAGCGCCTTCTGACCATGTCACTCTGCTGTCAAATTGAGCTCTTGAGGCAGAAACCTATGTGAATATGTCGATTTCCTGCCTAAAATCCCTTAAGCTCCAGGATGAAATCCATCTCTCTGACGATGTGGTTACAAACTGTCCTCTAGGCCCATGGTCGGCAAACTGCGGCTCGCAAACCACATGCGGCTCTTTGGCCCCTTGAGTGTGGCTCTTCCTAAGCCTTAGGAGTACCCTAATTAAGTTAATAACAATGTACCTATATAGTTTAAGTTTAAAAAATTTGGCTCTCAAAAGAAATTTCAATTGTTGTACTGTTGATCTTTAGCTCTGTTGACTAATGAGTTTGCTGACCGCTGCTCTAGTCTCATCTCTGGTAACTTCACTTTGCCCTCGGGGTTCCAATCAGACCTACCAACCTTTCTCTTTTTTAAAGCTAATATTCACTGAGCCTACTCTGTACTACAACTCAAGTACAGTGCTAAGGATTGTATATGGGTTATCTCATTTAGTCCTAATGACAACTCTAGGAGGAGGACTCAGAGGGCGTAAGTAACTTGCCTAGGTAACTCCCTATAGCCAGTCAGTGTTAGACTAAGATTTGAACCTACGCAGTCTGACCACAGAGCCAATGCCTTGCCTCTCCCTGGAAGCACCAAGCTCTGTCTTGGCTTTCTGTCTTTGTTTATGCTGTTCCTTTTGCCCTTCATATCTCAGTAACTCCTTTGCCTTGTTTAGAAGTCAGAATGGACATCACCTCCTCTCACATGCACTCACATGGCACCTGTAGTTAATTCTGTCATCAGTTGTCATACGTGTGTGTATGTAACTTTTTATAGTCTCCCTCCTTACCAGGCTAACAGCTTTCTTTAGCTAAGGACTATGTCTTTTATCTCCATATCCCTACTCTGATCTCCTAGAGCTTAGGAAGTCCTAAGTATGTAAGACAGTCAACACAGTTTTTTTTTTTTTTTCATTTAGGCAATGAATGTGTAATGTGTACCTTTTCCTCACCTAACAGTCTGGATCCAGCATTCAGGGCTGGGAGAGAAGCACCAGGGGGAAGGGCCCAGGCACCTTCCATCTCTTTGTTCCTCCATCCTGAAAGTGCTGCTCTTATCCACCCACATTCAAACCAGTGGGAAGGGAGAAAGGAATAAGGGAGCACTAACCATTTCCCTTTAAGGACCCATCTTGGTATTTGCACTACTCACCTCCGCTCACATACTGTTGGTCAGAACTGAGTGATGTGGCTACTCCTTGTTGTAAGAGAGCCTGGGAAATGCATTCTGGGAGGCCATGTGCCCAGATAAAAACTATTAGTATTACTATATTACTATGTAAGAAGGAAAATGAATACTTGGGCATAACTATCAATTTCTGCCACAGTGAACAAGAATTTAAAAATCAATATAGAGTCTATCTTGGGTATATGCTTGTGCTGTGTTAAATCAACATGTTGAAAGTAATTTACTTGATAGACTCTAAGAACTCTTTGGCTGGAATAACTTGGCAATGTTTGCATTATTAAGTGAATCAGTTTAGTGGAAGGATGGAGGAATGGCTTGTCAGAGAAGGTTTCGTGAGGGAGGAGGGTCTGGTCTGACTTCTGAAGCATCAGTAGGAGTTAGCCAGGTGAAAGTGAGCCTATAGCTCTAGGTCCCGAGGCTGCAATGGTGACCAGATACACATAGGCCACCATCAACTCCATGCCAGTGCCACCTGACAGCACCCAGCTACATGCCTGTGCTCAGAACTCTTGCAGTTGGTTCTAGGGCTTCCCTGTTGATGGTGAGTGTGAAAGGTTCACACAAATACACCCTATGCCTGAGATAAGAGCTGATAGATTCATTTAGAGCCCTTTCTCTCCAGGCTGAATGACCCCGAGGCATGTTTTCAGTGGGTTCTCAGAGGAGTGGTCTGAGGCCTGGCAGTCAGGCGCACACTCATGTGTCGACCTTCTTCCCTGTTTCACTTTCTGTCCCTCGCTTCTGCCCATGGAGTTGCCGTCCCCAGTAAAGGACAAATGCCCAGGCCTTCATCTCTCAGGCTGCTTTCCGGAGATTACCTTGATTCCTCAAATACCACTTCCCATTCCATCAGCAACAAAATTCATTCTCTTCTCTGTCATCTCTGTGAAAAGAGTGAGAGGCATAATACCCGTCCACAGGAGCATTCTTCTTCCCCACCCCTCCCTTTCCCTGAAGGATTTTAACTTTTGTAAAGACTTACAGGCACAGGACTTTTTCAGAAAGCCATTCAACCACATATTTCAATTTAGATCACATTGATCCCATGTTAGTATGTGGAGAGTGAGTTATTAAGTCTGCTCTTGAATGGTTCTTGCCCTTGCCTCTGTCTGCCACAGAGGAGCTTGTCATCCCACGGGGGTGGGGCAGACAGGCAGGTAGAGCTGGGGCATCAAGGAGTTGGAGTCAAGTTAATGTTAGAAGAAAAGTCCTCTCTCCCCCACCTCATATCCACAAAAATATTCCGCCCCCCCCCCCCCCCCCCAGACACTCAGCAAGGAAAATAGTACAGAGTCTCATCTTGACTGTGGAGTCCCTCCTTGAAATAATAGAGATTTTATCTACTACCTGTTAGCCAAACTTGTTTTTGCCTCTTTTTTTTTTTAATTATAAGAACATGGCATCAAAAACATTTAAGAAAAAGATAAAAGATCAGCCACAGTCCCACTCACTTAATATAGTGCCAGGGCCTTGCTTAATATAGAGCAAGGCCCTGGCACTATATTAAGTGATGTGTTTCTCTTCCCAGTCCTGCTGAGGCTGACAGCCCATCACCTTCCCAGGCCCCATACTTGTCCCATGGTAGAATACTGGGGCCTCGCATGGGCCAAACCCTGGAGTGGTTGAAACTACGGGGTACAGTACAAGTGGTTCCCTCATTAGCTAGAAAGTGCCAACTCTTTGGGTCTGGGAGCAAATTCCTGCCATTGGGAGGAATTTGAATGTTTTTGATCCAGTAGTAAAGCATAAGGGCTTAGGTGTTAATTTTCTTAAATAACTGTAGAAAACAGAGTGTAAAAATAGTCATCCACAATACCAACATCTTAGGATAATTATTATTACTACTGGAATCTATTTTCTTCTATATCTACACATAAAAGGGTCTCTGCTTATCCTGTGATGGCTTGAGCACTCATACTATCTCATTAGCATGAAGCCCAGTGTTTCCTTCACGAATTCTGAAGGGATGTCTCCTTCCACTTATTTGTTGAAAAACTGCAGGAGTTTACTTGGGATAGTGGTTTAGTCCTGCTTTCAGATGTCAGGCATGTGTAGCACCAGAAACTGGTCATTCCTTCACTACTCATTGCTTCCTAGTATATATTGCTCTTGAAGACTATTCTGTGCTATTGAACCAATGACTTCCTTACTCTCTGAAACATTGCAAAGGTGCTTCACATGTTAGCTTCCAGTTCATAGCCATGGGTGCCCAAGGCATGAAACTTCTGAGGAATGACACAGCTGGGGAACCTATAGCCCCTCCTGAACCTTCAAGTCCTTTGGGTTGAGTCTGGACCAGTCTAAATTACCCCTTTTCCTCAGGGTAATTTTATATCATGACCTTGTTGCCCTTTGCTAAGCTGGGTTTTGCTTGGGATCACCCCATGATTCTCCTAACAGATCTCCCTAATGTGAATTTCAGTAAGCAGGGGACGAGCAGACAGCACCTTCTTACCCTGAAGGAGCTTCAGCACTTTATGCTAATAGATCTACTCATCCTGACAATCCTCCAGTACTACTTACCACAAAAAAATGGGGACCAGTTACACTCTTTTCTCCAGGACCACAGGTGGCCACCACCTTATACTTCTATTGTTAAGAGGACCTCTCAATCAGCAGTACATTGGCAAATGTTTAACCACAGATCTCTGAAAAAATTAAAAGTTCTGATTGTTTGCCAATTTCTGTGATGTAAATACTCTTACCATGGCCAATTCAACCTACCAAGGTGATGCCACTAGGCTGGGAGTTGGGACTTGATGCCTTGGCACACTATGCCCTTGGGAGTCCAGCCAGCGCCAGGACTCCGCTGCCTCAAGTGACCAGGCATGAGGGGACCTTTTGCCTTTGCTTACTAGAGAACTGCTAGAAGCATTTACTAAATATGTAAATAAAGTATACCATATCTTATAGTGAAACTCTGGGATCATACCAAACAATACATTCTTTAAACATTATTGAAATGAGGCTTCTAAAATCCAGGGTGGTGGTGTTGTTTTTTTGTAATTATCTAACACCTTACAAAACCAGGGTTATTTTGTTGTTGTTTAACTATTAGCTTAAAAAAGTGTGCCCAATCATGTAAAGCGCCTCCTTCCTAACCAACTCCATTACCGCTGCCATTTTTTGCCCCTCCCCCACCTCCCTCCTCCCTCTGCCCTTTCTGCCTTCCTGCTGAGGAATCAGGACATTGAGAAGCCAAGTCCAGTGTGCAGCAGCTCCAGGCTCTGTTCCTAGACCCCTAAGACTTGGACTTTGCTGTTTAAGGCTGTGTGATTTTTATTTTTATTTTTTAAGTTTAGAGTGAAGAAAATTCAGTAATGACTTTATTTTTTCAGTTAACATAACCAGCCCACAATACAGCACACTGACTCCTAGAGTACAAATTCAAGGAAGGGAACACCTTCACTAAGTTACAAAACTTTGGCAAATCAATACAGTACTCTTTAATAGAATCAAATCATATTTTTGTTGGAGTTATATTTTACTTGAGTGATAATTTTCACTCCCAAAATGTGTGGATGAAAGGGGCCACATGGCGGTCTTGAAACTCAGAGACCTAAAGTCACCACAAAGGATGGTCTGAAATGGAACTTTAACTAAAAGCAGTTATGGTGGGTAGTTATATCCTGGCTGGTATCTTCACTGACAAGTCAACCTTTATCTTAACTGATCCTATCTGTCTTTTTGCATCTATAATAACATATTCTTGAAATGTCTGGGTAGCTTGTAACTTCCCTTTTTCCTGACCCCTTGCAGAACAAGGTAATGTGCCTGGGAGCCAGGACAGATACCACAAATTCCTTCATTGTTATCATGTTAATTGTTGACTGTTGGCTATCCTACACCCTATCCTACACCCATCTAAGTATATGTCTATCATTTTACTTTTCATCCAATCCCAGAGGTTTTCCCGCTTTGCTTTCTCCCACCTCTCCAATCTATCACCAATGGATTTCATGTAACCCACCTACATCTCCTCCTTTGATTGCAATGTATAAAAATAGATGAAAACCCACCATGCTCAGAGCACTATCCCAATCCATTGAGATACTGCTTCCCGGCAATTGTCGACTGTTTGGCTCAAATAAACTCACAAATTCTTTACAGGTTTGAATGTTTTTACGTTAACAAATGTCATTTTAGTACCAAATTAAAACACTGTAGTTTTTAATGGTGGTTTATAGCAGAGCAAGTTATACTAATTAATATCTTTTAAAACGATACAATTTCTCCTTAGAAAGTTCCCTCTTGAAGTTTTCCTCAGCAGGACATTTGTATCTATTTGCAGGTGGCTCCGCTTTGTCCTGGGGTTGCTCCAAAGCCCCGTAGAGTTCCAATGCATGAAAAGCTTTAAAATTCTACCTGAAGATTTAATATGCTAACACCAATTTCCAAGTACTTAAAAAAATTTGTTTAATTTTTACATAAATAATGGAACATTCAAAGCCAGACAGTCATTTCAAACAACATTAATAATTTCACTGTTCCCTTTTATTTAGAAACACTGTACCTCTTTGTTTTGATCAAATCACATAACCTTTTTTCAACTTATTTTTTAAAAAATTCAACCTAAAACATAGTTGTATTTTTTAAATGACAAATAATTATAACGCCAGCTAGTAGAGATCTGGGACTGGGTGTTATATATCAACTTCCCTCATTTCTCTACAACAAGCATATCAAACTCAAAGGCTAACATGGTCCAAGTAAATAAGTTTTAAATTTATGTGGGCCACAAAAAAAAACCCAAAAGCTTCAATTTTCATAGAAACGTAGGTTTATTTCGATAGAGATATGCTGAATACAAAGGGCTGAAATAAATGAGTAAATAAATATTCGTTGCAGGCTGCGAGTTTGACATGCTTGCTCTACTAATGCTGCTGCTGCCATTGGCATCTGTATGCTCCCTCCTGTCGAAGCAGTCAGTTCTTAATGTCAGCGTTTAATCTATGCATTAGTCATTCCATTGCTTCTTGGCCTCTGTTAGCATTTGAGATATCGTACTTGCCAGAGATGACTTCTGAGACTGGCTCCTTTCACAGCGATTATGGCCTCTGGAGTCGAAACTTTTTTCTGGGTCTTGAGGATGTGGTTTGTGTATAAGTCTCTCATCTACTGAAACCATATTTGCAAATGAAATATTAGTGGATTTTAGTTCCATTGTTTTCTCTACAAAGTCAACCTCAGAATGGTCTTGCACATGTGTTTTGGTTCCTGCCACACCTATCAGAGATTTCACAGTGGAAGGCAGTCCCCACTCTGTGCTGAGCAGTCTATGGCTGTGCAGCTTTCAAGAAAGATCTCTATGTTTGTCCAGTACATCATCTCCAACCACACTTGGGTTCATAGGGTTTGGGTATTTCTGCATTGCGGTTGTTGTAACAGTTTCCCATGGTGGTCAAAGACGTGCTCCAAAGTCCAGATTTTCATGGTGCCACAGCCTGAGCGGTGTCTGGGCAATGCAATGAGGCAAAGGGTTAAAGCTCTGTGATATTCTTTTTTTTTTTTTAATATATTTTATTGATTTTCTACAGAGAGGAAGGGAGAGAGATAGAGAGTCAGAAACATCGATGGGAGAGAAACATCGATCAGCCGCCTCCTGCACATCTCCCACCGGGGATGTGCCCGCAACCCAGGTACATGCCCTTGACCGGAATCGAACCTGGGACCCCTCAGTCCGCAGGCCGATGCTCTATCCACTGAGCCAAACCGGTTTCGGCATCTGTGATATTCTGATGAAGAATCTTTTGTCATTTATTAGGCATATGGTCCAGCGGTGTGACCAATATCTGCTAGCATCAATTTTCTTTAGGGATCTTAGTTACAAATTATGATACATATTTGCTTTAATATCCAAATTGAGAGCTTTGTCTCAAAAGCCTATCTAGTGATTTAAAAAAAGAAAAAAAAGAAATGCTAGGTTACACTATAATTACCCCGTCTACCTTTTCAGTGTTTTGAAAGAGGATTGTTGGGACTGAGCTACTATGTGTCCCTCACTCCCCTTATATCTTAGATTGGCCCCCAGGAGAGAGAGGGTCCCCTTCTGGGCAGCTCCCTCCCATAACATTTACTTTTTCTTCTGAGGATTTTGACTATGGCCTTAAACACACATGATGGTGAGATATAATTTAGTCACACTAGGGGAAGATTATAGGAACTGTGCATTTATTCAACAGTTTTTGATAGACTCACCTTTCCCTGGAATGTGATTACTAAACCCGCCCGTCCCTGGAATGGCGATGACTTACTGTAAGTGTGATATGGCCCCAACCCAGAAGGAACACCTTGTATGGACATATACATTGACTAACCAACCAGCTCTCTTCAAGTACCCCAAGCCCTCGTGCCTTCCTCATTCTCCTTAAAACGAGTTCTAACCGCTGCACAGACTGCTGCTCTCCCTTTGCGAGACAGCCCAGTAGGTCTTTCCTCTAATAAAGCCTGTGTCACCTGGTTTTTGGCCTCTGACTGATCTTTCAGTTTTATTCGGAGCTTACAACATGCAAGGCACTGTAGTAAATGCTGAGTTTTATCAGTGAACAAAACATAAATTTCTGTTGTCAAGGAGATAATAAATGAGTGAATGAATGAATGAGTGAATGAATGAATGAATGAATTCTGTGCAAACAAAGACCAATGGCCTGCTGGGGCAGTATTCACTTTTTTCTAAAGGACACAGAAGAGTCCTGGAGTCTTTCAGAAAGACTTCAAAATTCAGCTATCATGTCATAGACTCATGAAGAGCGCTGTTTGGGGTCAGGGAGATGGCAGAACAGTGCTTGGCTCTGAAGTCACCCTTTCCATCAGCCCTGAAGACTCAGGGGTGTTGGGCTGGCCTCCCCTGCACACCTGATTTAGTGAACAGGTGGCAGCAGCGACAAGGGTAGAAGTATACATCTCCCCCAATGGAATCACAAGTCCCAAGTCTGAGTCCTTCTAGGTGCAAGACTTCAGCTTGTTTACCTTCTCTGGAAGTACATCCTCACCAGTAAATGGGCTGCTAAAACCCCTCCAGGATCATTGTGAAGTTTACAATAGCTGATACATGGAAAAGCATGTTGCAAACCTAATGCACAATTTCAGTCTATTTAATGCTATATTGATTATGAGCTAAAAAAAAACAAAACACCTAGTGACTGAGGTGGTCAGTTTTGAACTCTGTCGTGTGCTTTCTTTGTGACTCTTTCTCTCTTGCCATGTAAATTGCATTTACAATTTGGAATTAGATGCTGAAGCTATTTTCAAGTGGGGGTTTAAATCAAAGATTAAGGAAGCATGTAAGACACCTATCTGGTGATAGTGTGAGACTTCTCTTTAAGTGTGAACCTCCTCTGTTGTAGTAGCGGGCTCTTAGGATTTTATTTTTATTTTAGTAAATCTTTATTGTTCAGATTATTACATTTGGTCCTCTTTCCCCTCTCCCCATAGGTCCCCTCCACCCAGTTCCCACCCCACCCTCTGCCCTTACCCCACCACTGTCCTCATCCCTAGGTGCACAATTTTTGTCCAGTCTCTTCCCACATCTCCCACACCCCTTTCCCCACCAAGAATAGTGAGTCCATTCCCTTTCTATGTCCCTGATTCTATTATAATCACCAGTTCATTCTGTTCTTCAGATTATTTATTCACTTGATTCTTAGATTCACTTGTTGATAGATGCATATTTGTTGTTCATAATTAGTATCTTTACCTTTTTCTTCTTCTTCCTCTTCTTAAAGGATACGTTTCAGCATTTCATATAATGCTGATTTGGTGGTGATGAACTCCTTTAGCTTTTCCTTATCTGTGAAGCTCTTTATCTGACCTTCAACTCTGAATGATAGCTTTGCTGGATAGAGTAATCTTGGTTGTAGGTTCTTGGCATTCATCACTTTAAATATTTCTTGCCACTCCCTTCTGGCCTGCAAAGTTTCTGTTGAGAAATCAGCTGACAGTCGTATGGGTATTCCCTTGTAGGTAACTGAGTTTCTTTCTCTTGCTGCTTTTAAGATTCTCTCTTTGTCTTTTGCTCTTGGCATTTTAATTATGATGTGTCTTGGTGTGGTCCTCTTTGGATTCCTTTTGTTTGGGGTTCTCTGCGCTTCCTGGACTTGTAAGTCTATTTCTTTCATCAGGTAGGGGAAGTTTTCTGTCATTATTTCTTCAAATAGGTTTTCAATATCTTGCTCTCTCTCATCTTCTGGCACCCGTATAATTTGGATGTTGGTACGCTTGAAGCTGTCCCAGAGGCTCCTTACACTATCCTCATATTTTCGGATTCTTTTTTCATTTTGCTTTTCTGGTTGGGTGTTTTTTGCTTCTTTGCATTTCAAATCTTTGCCTTGATTCTTGCGCTCCTCTGGTCTGCTGTTGGGAGTCTGTATAATATTTGTTATTTCAGTCCGTGTATGCTTAATTTCTAGTTGATTCTTTATCACAACATCGAGGGTCTCATTAGATTTCTTGAGGATCTCAATAACTTTATCGGCGGCTTCTAGACAGTTCTTGAGAGACCTTAAAAGTGTGGTTCTGAACTCAATATCCTCCATTGACAGTTTTGTCCTGTTTCTTTGTCTCCGCATTTTTTATGCTTTCTTGGTGCACCCCCTAGTGGTCTTTGTGTGCAGTCTTGTTGTAGTTAAGCCTTGATTTTTGTAGTTAATACTAGGGGGATTTGACCTCCAGGCCAACTGGCTGTGAGAATCAGCTGTGTCTGCAGTGGGAAAACTTCTGTCCTCTAGGGAGGTGCTAATCTAGCCTTTGCCTGAGGCTATCTGGCAAATGGCTCTGTGCAGGGCTTGGGCGGGGCTGGTTGCACAGGATCTACAGGGCAGGTGGAGGGAGCAGTTATGGCTGCTCTCAGTCCCATCCCCAGAGGCTCTGCCTCTCAGACTCCCAGCAACCGCTGCAAACCTCAGAGAGAAAGCTGCCCTCGTGTTCCGACCGATGCCAGACAGTCCCGCTTCTCCCATTTGAGTCTGGGTCCCTAGAGACTTGCCCAGACTGGAGCTCAGAATCTGAGACTCCCTCCCGATTGAAAACGACAACCGCGCCCTCAGCTACCAGCCCGCTCAGCGCATACCTTCGCGCCTTTGTATTTTCCTCACTGCGCCTCCTCTGAGTCTCATATGCTGTTCTCTTTCCTTCTAGTTGAAGAATTTCCCCTCAGCCAGTCTTTCTGTGGTTCTGGGCGATGTCCATTCCGTCTTTTAGTTGTATTTGTGAAGTGGTTGTTCGAGGCAGCTAACTCCGGTGTTTACCTATGCCGCCATCTTCTAGATATTTATCCTGTGTCACTTTCTGATCTCCGGGCTCTTAGGATTTGACCTAGTAGCAAAGTCCCTGTTCCTAGGGCTGAAAGAAGGGGTGGAAGTTCACAGGGTGTCTTAGGACTCAGGAGGAGGTGGGATGGAGGGTGATGAAGGTTCAGGTTCAGAACCACTAGGAGAAATGCTGTCTCAGTCAGGGTAGACAGAGGTCTTTTAACAGGTCTGAACCTGTCTGCCATCTTGCACGAAATTCCATTCTGTAGTGTCCAAGGGAAAGCCATTTTCTGTGGTTCTGATTTGCACATACAGGGTGTCCTTTTCTGTAACTTAATAATAAACTTAATTTTTGGTCATTATTTGCCTGAAACCTCAATGCTGACTGTAATCTCATAAGCAACCTTTTTGGTCACACTTGGAATATTTATTGATGCTCTAAAAATATTAAATTTATGTCAAGGCATTTGCATGAAATAACTGATTGTGTTCACAATTTGATAATGAAATCTCACAGCTCGAGAGTGGGGAATGAGGAGAAGAGAGCAATTGCAAAGCTTACACCTAAGACAATGTTAGGAACCATTGTCTGCGCTCTTCAATTCCACATCTTTAAAGTGCACACACACATTGGGTTTAAAAACATATGCCAAATGTTTAACTATTAAACTTCAACTAAACATTGAATCATTTTCCCCCGTGTTGATTGTTTCACTATTGTCAGAAGGAGCCTAAAGCCCCCTATGTATTGTTGTAGTCCTAATACTTTTGGAAATAGATTGTGGACTATAGTTATCCTATCTAATAATAGACAAACATGGTAATTAACTGTACCCCCGACACGCTTCCCATTGGCTAATCAGGGTGATATGCAAATAAACTACCAACCAAGATGGCGGCCAGCAGCCAGGCAGCTGAAGCGAACAGGAGGCTAGCTTGCTCCAGTGATGGAGGAAGCCAAGGTTCCCCGCCTGCTGCTGCCAGCCTCTGAGCTGCACTCTAAGAAACAATGTTGCAATTATAGAAGCTAAACAAACCCCAGAAACCTGCTTTCAGCCAGCCGGGCCTCAGAGCTGGAGTTGCAACAGTGTTTCAATTATAGAAGCTAAACAAACCCAGATACCTGCTTTCAGCAGTCGAGGTCTCAGAGCTGGAGCCGAGCCTCAGAGCTAACGCCGGCTCTCAGTTCCAGTGACAGCCATAGAAGGTAAATAAGTCCCAGAATAAAAAGAAAAAAAGGAGAGGTTGGCAGCTTCAGTCGCCCGCCAGCCTGAAAACGGCCCTCAGCCCCTCACCCAGACTGTCCAGGCATCCCAGTGGGGACACGCACCCTGAAGGGGATGTGACCAGCTGCAAACAGCCATCATCCCCTCATCCAGGCTGGCCAGGCACCCAAGCTGGACCCCCACCCTGATCTGGGACACCCTTCAGGGCAAACCAGCTGGCCCCCACTCGTGCACTAGGCCTCTATCCTATGTAATGAAAGGGTAATATGCAAACTGACCCTAACAGCAGAAAGACTGGGAATGACTGGTCACTATGACACACACTGACCACCAGGGGGCAGACACTCAATGCAGGAGCTGCCCTCTGGTGGTCAGGGTGCTCTCACATGGGAGGAGCTCTGCTCAGCCACAAGCCAGGCTGATGGCTGCCAGTACAGCGATGGTAGTGGGAGCCTCTCTTGCCTCCTCAGCAGCACTAAGGATGTCCGATTGCAATTTAGGCCTGCTCTCCGCTGGCAAGTGGATTTCCCCCAAGGGCTGCCGGGCTGCCAGAGGGATGTCTGATTGCCATCTTAGGCCCAATCCCCCAGGGAGTGGGCCTAAGCCAGCAGGTGGTCATCCCCTGAGGGGTCCCAGACTGCGAGAGGGCACAGGCCGGGCTGAGGGGCCCCCCTTCCCCCCTAAGTGCACAAATTTTTGTGCACCAGGCCTCTAGTCTACACTAATAAAAGAGAAACATGCAAATTGGTGTCACTCTGCTATGCCCACCAGCCAATCAGAGCAACTATGCAAATTAACCCACCAAAGATGGCGGTTAATTTGCATACACAGGCATGGAGTGAAGACTGAAGGCTCTGGCTGGACTGAAGACTGAAGACTGAAGACTGAAGAGACCGGAGGGGAGAAGCCAAGCCTCTCTGCAGCTGCAACGGACCAAAGGCCTGGGTCCCAGGTGCCGGAGGAAAACTGGTGCCGGCAGCCAGGGGAAGGAAGGCCTATTGCGCGAATCTTCATGCAATGGGCTTCTAGTTTAAAAATAAGAAAACAAACTCAGTGAGAGAGTACTATTTTCTTCTGGTACAAAATATGCCAGACATGATAAGAAGTCAGCTTTTCTGACTAAGCAAGAGACTGTTATGGCTTTTCACAAAATGTGCACAATTACCAGGGTGCACTGTTCTGTTTCCTCCCAATCCAGCTCTCTGGGCAGCTTGCCCCTTACTAGCCTGTCTTAAACACCCTGGGGCTCTCTCTCTCTCTCTCTCTCTCTCTCTCTCTCTTTCTCTCTTTCTCTCCTCCTCCCTCCCTCCCTCCCTCCCTAAAGATACCATATAATCAAAGGATGGATTACATTTATTTCTCAGGCCAAAAGATGACTCACAAGACAGAAGCAAAGAAGTAATGGAAGGGATGGAATGGTTTTGAATTATTTATTCAGTAGCAGACTCCATGTAAATAAAACTATCGAAAACCTCAGGATTTCCAGGGAAAGGAAGCCAGAAAAGAGCAGCCCAGATGTGGCCTGCAGGTTGGCATGGCAGTTGTTCACACAATTTTTTTTAATGTTGAGGCAGAACAAAGAGCCCCGGCGTCTTACATCCTTAGTTCATTCTTTCCCTTAGCTAGCAAGCTCAGCCCTGAGTGTGCAGGGCAAAGTGACCCAGGTCACTGCAGGAGCAAAGTATTTTCCATGCTGTACTGTTCCTTTTTCGAAATGGGAAATCTCATTTTCTGGAAGATTCCAAATTGGGTTTTGGTTTTACATCCCAATTGCCAGGGCAGCTGCAAATGACTTTAAGCAGTGATTACAGCTATGCGCACATAACTTTCTGTCTTTTTATTGCCTAGAAATTCAGGCGCTGGACTCTCTCTGCTGTTATTCTAAACTGGTTTCACATTCAGAGATGTGCACTCACACACACCTCACATGTGGTCGGCACTTCCTGTGCTGTGACTGGCCTGAGAACCAGTCAATAGCAAGGGACTATTTTATTTCTACAAACAGGACAGTTAAGTTCCCTTAGCCAGCTCATGTGCCCTGCCCTGCCCCGCCCCCATGGTTTTAAATTGCTTAGTTAGTGCATCTGTCTTAATGTTAAGGAGCAGTCAGGCAGGTTGCTCACCTGCCACTTTTGTTTTGCTCACCAGGCTCTCCATCTTTCTGGGCCGTCAATTCTGATTAGCTCTTGCACAATGTGGCTTCCTGGGCTGCTGCTGAGAGTAACCTGTGTGCTCCCTGCGCACATCTGCGAATGGTGCTCAGCTGTGCAGGCACCACAGGGAGGCAGGGGAAAGAGTGCTGTGAACTTGAGTGTCCTTGGCAGAGGAAGGGGCCAGTTGCACCCCTTCTGTGGGGTTATAATCTCATGCAAAACAAAAGCTACTTAGAAGTGAAGTAGGGGAGGGTCTGCTTTCAGGGTGTGAAGCAGGCCATATATTAGTTCCTTATAAAGGAACTGTTTTGGTTACCCAAAGGAGGGGTGTGGTGATGAAATTTTCATCACCTCTCTCCCAGATACACTTATGCCTCTCAAAACATTCTGATTAGAGAGAGGCTTTTTGTCCCCACAAATCTGACAGGTTTTTATAATTTTACTATGACCGCTTTCAAATGAATGTATCAGTACTCCTTATAAGTAGCTATCTTTATAAACAGCTTTATTGAGATACTAGTGGCCTGGTGCATGAAATTCGTGCACAGGAGGGGGAGGGTGTCCCTCAGCCCAGCCTGCACCCTCTCCAATCTCGGACCCTTTGGGGGATGTCGACTGCTGGTTTAGGCCTGATCCCAGGATGTTCCTGGATGTCCGACAGCCCTGATCCCAGAATGTCCAGCAAGCCTGATCCCCAGATGTCCCTGGATGTCCAGCAAGTCTGATCCCCAGATGTCCCTGGATGTCCAACAAGTCTGATCCCAGGATGTCCCTGGATGTCCGGCAGGCCTGATCCCAGGATGTCCAGCAGGCCTGATCCCTGGATGTCTGGCAGGCCTGATCCCAGGATGTCCCAGGATGTCCGGCAGGCCTGATCCCAGGACGGCCCTGGATGTCCGGCAGGCCCGATCCCAGGATGTCCCAGGATGTCCGGCAGGCCTGATCCCAGGACAGCCCTGGATGTCCGGCAGGCCTGATCCCAGGATGTCCGGCAGGCCTGATCCCAGGACGTCCCAGGATGTCCGGCAGGCCTGATCCCAGGACGGCCCTGGATGTCCGGCAGGCCTGATCCCAAGATGTCCCTGGATGTCCGGCAGGCCTGATCCCAGGATGTCCGGCAGGCCTGATCCCTGGATGTCCGGCAGGCCTGATCCCAGGATGTCCCTGGATGTCCGGCAGGCCTGATCCCAGGATGTCCCTGGATGTCCGGCAGGCCTGATCCCAGGATGTCCCTGGATGTCCGGCAGGCCTGATCCCAGGATGTCCCTGGATGTCCGGCAGGCCTGATCCCAGGATGTCTGACTGCCGGGATCAGGCCTAAACAGGCAGTTGGACATCCCTCTCACAATCCCGGACTGCTGGCTCCTAACTGCTCGCCTGCGTGCCTGCCTGATTGCCCCTAACCATTTCTGCCTGACAGCCTGATCACCCCCTAACAGCTCCCCTGCTGGCCTGATCACCCCCAACTGCCCTCCCCTGCTGGCCTGATCACCCCCAAGGCTTTTATTAGTATAGATATAACACTTCACAGAAAATTTCACTAACCTTGCTTTACAATAAGGGCTTGATGATTGAATCATTGGGGCCAGGCACCAAGATTTCCTTTCTTTGAATAGTGTAGGGGATAATTGTCTTTAAGTTGCCCTGAACATCAAATGAGATAATGACTTAAAAAAGTATAAAAGCACCATATAAAGACAACTGTCTTTTTCATGTACTGAAAAGACAGTAAAGTGGTAAAATGAAAAACACTATTTGTATTCTCCCCTTCCTTCCTTTACAGCCTTTATTTAAACTTTGAAATTTATAAAAATTTCACTTCTATTTTCATTTCTTTACATTTAACATTATTTTGTATTAGTTTCAGGTTTTATATTAGTTACAGAATAGTGGTTAGACAATCATATACTTTACAAAGTGTTCCCCGATATTTCCAGTACCCACCTGGCATCATACCCTCATTACAACACGATTGACTATATTCCCTATTTAAGTGACAATAGGTTTACAGGTTCCTTCCAATCTTCCTTTTGTGTTGCTCGCCCTTCCTTTTCTTTCTCACTTCTTCACTCATTTTTTTAATATAGTATTTCAGTCGGCCCTCAAAGCTCAGTGAAGGCACTGGGACACGCTTAATCCATTTTAGAGACCAGGGAATTGAGGCCAGTTCCAGTTGGCTGTGGAACTGGACTCAGCGCACAGGGAGCCCTCACAACTGCGCTCTCCGCCTTTCCTAAGGGACAGCCTCGGGGCAAACAGAACAAACCTCCGGGTGAGGCTTCCAAGCCTGGTTCTCAAGCACCTCTTTATCGTGGATGCTCCACATTCTTTCCTCTCCACCATCCCTTAACCCAGGGCTGGGCAAACTTTTTGACTCGAGGGCCACAATGGGTTCTTAAACTGGACCGGAGGGCCGGAACAAAAGCATGGATGGAGTGTTTGTGTGAACTAATATAAATTCAAAGTAAACATCATTACATAAAAGGGTACGGTCTTTTTTTTTTTTTTAGTTTTATTCATTTCAAACGGGCCGGATCCGGCCTGCGGGCCGTAGTTTGCCCACGGCTGCCTTAACCCCATTCTTTACTGCCTCTCCTTCTGGGGAGCAGGTGGTAGGGTTCGCACTCACCATGCAGGTGCACACCCTCATGGGGCGGGGCGGGAACTGGAAGTGGGGCGGGCACAGGCTTGCTTTTGGGCCAAGGCGGGAGCAGGAGTCCCGGCCTCTCAAGTGCGCAGGCCTGGTTAGCCCTGGGAGCTTCACTGAACCGCTGCAGTGGGGTACCCAGAAGTGGGGCGCCCTTCCACTGAGGTGGCGCTGCCCCTCAACCCCTACCTCAGGGCTGCGAGTCCACGCCCCTCTGCCTGGGCATCCTTCCATGCTGGCAGTCATCCCCTCTTGTTTCCCGCGTCTTGGGGCCACTGCAGAACCTCGCTCTCCTCCTGCCAGCACCCTGCCTCGGCCTGAGTCCCCTCCAGTGCACCCCACCTTGGAGCCGCTCTGCGCCCCTTGGGCCACCGCCTCCTGGCCAGCTGCTTAGTCGAAGCCACAGCACTCGCCCAGGAGCCGACTCTCAGGTGGAGGCCTGTCCGCAGCTCCTGGCTGGCTGCTTTGCCGAAGCTTCCTCTTCCTTCAGGCACTCTCCTCAGACCCTCAGGAGCTTGGCTCCGGCAGCCCCGCCCTTCTGTGGCTCCCTGCAGCCCCTGCTCCACTCGGATCTCCTGGGCTGCCCACCTGTTAGAACGCTGCCGGGGCGCCTCGCTGTGGGCAGTGCGGTTCTGGGGCAGGGGGTGGGGGTGTGGGGAGCAGCTCCAGTGAAGTTTAGTATAACCCAGGCTCCCAGCCCTTCCTTGAGTGAAGCCCAGGGCGGCAGGAAGCTTGGCTTCCTCCATTGCCTGGAGCAACCCAAGCCTCCTGCTTGCTCCAGCTCCGGGCCGCTGCCATCTTCAGTCATCTTCAGTGTTCGCTCTGTGCCTGCGTATGCAAATTAACTGCCATCTTTGTAGGGTTAATTTGCATAGTCACTCTGATTGGCTGGTGGGTGTGGCGAAGTGGCTGAGTGATGGATTGATGGTCAATTTGCATGTTTCTCTTTTATTAGTGTAGATAACTTACATTCCATAGTTTACGTATTTAAATGCTCTTTAGTATACAGGGTGCCGCCAACTCATGTATACATTGAAAGTGCCATTTAAAGTAACAAAGTTTGAACAGTTGATTGGTATGATTTCAGATTTCACATTGCAACTAAACTTTAAGAAATGACTACTTGTAGCCCTAACCGGTTTGGCTCAGTGGATAGAGTGTCAGCCTGCAGACTCAAGGGTCCCAGGTTCGATTCCCGGTCAAGGGCATGTACCTTGGTTGCAGGCACATCCCCAGTGGGGAGTGTGCAGGAGGCAGTTGATCGATATTTCTCTCTCATCGATGTTTCTGACTCTCTATCCCTCTCCCTTTCTCTCTGTAAAAAATCAATAAAATATATTATTTAAAAAAGAAATGACTACTTGTAGAGTTTTGAGGTAGCATCAAAGAAGAACAGCCACAAAGCTATTAAATTTCTCCTTCCTTACTAGCTAAATATCTATGTGAGGCTTGACTTTCTTCATATATTTCCACCTAAAAACATATCACAATAGATTGAATGCAGAGGTAGTTATAAGAATATAGCATAGCTGTCTCATATTAAGTTGGCCTTTAAACAGATTTACAGAAATGTAAAATAATGCCACTCTTTTCTCTATTTTTTTTTGAAAAATATTGATTCTTTTTTAAAAAAAATACTATTTTAGGTTAATATGTAATAGGTTTATTATTGTTATTTTAAATAAATAAATATTTAAATAATTTTTTAGTTTTAATTTCTAATAGGATAAATATTAAATAGATATAACCCAGATAAACAAAAACTCTTTGGGGTTATTGATAATTTTTAAGAGCATAAATGGGTGCTGACACCAAAAAGTTTGGGAACCATTGTCTAGTGCAGCCATGGGCAAACTACAGCCCGTGGGCCGGATCCGGCCCATTTGAAATGAATAAAACTAAAAAAAAAAAAAAAGACCATAGCCTTTTATGTAATGATGTTTACTTTGAATTTATATTAGTTCACACAAACACTCCATCCATGCTTTTGTTCCAGCCCTCCGGTCCAGTTTAAGAACCCATTGTGGCCCTCGAGTCAAAAAGTTTGCCCACCCCTGGTCTAGTGGGTAGAAGGTATTTATACATAAGCATACACATAAGTACATAATTGAAACCATGGTGATATAGAGAAGAACAAGGTGCTGAGAGAGGACCAGGGGGACCTATTAGATGGGAGATGCTCTCAGAGAAGGCCCTCCTGAAGAAGCAGTTTCTTAAGCAGAGATCTGAAGAACAAGATGGGTGAAGATTATTGTCAGCAGAGGGAACAGTATGTCCAAAGCCCTGAATTGGGGGTGACCTTGATTTGGGTGGAGAAGGAGAATGGCAGGAGATGGGTCAGGAGCTATCTATAATAATAAAAGCATAATATGCTAATTAGATTGGACGTTCTTCCAGACATCCTTCCAGATGATCTTCCAGATGAAGCTGGGGCTGTGAGGGAAGCCCAGGTCCTGGGTGCCTGCTGGTGGCCAGAGGGAAGCCCAGGTCCCATGTGCCGGCAGCCGTAGGGAAGCTGGGTGCTAGAGAGAAGCTGGTGCAGGCAGCCGGGGAAAGGAAGGCATACCTTTACACGCATTTTGTGCATAAGGTCTCTAGTCTATCCTATCTAATAATAGAGAAACATGGTAATTAGTGGTACCTCCGCTACCCTTCGCATTGGCTAATCAGGGCAATATGCAAATTAACTGCTAACCAAGATGGCGGCCGGCAGCCAGGCAGCTTGAAGTGAACAGGAGGCTTGCTTGCTTCAGTGATGGAGGAAGCCAAAGTTCCCCGCCTGCCTTGATGGCCTCTGAGCTTGCAGTTTAAGAAACATTGTTACAAATATAGAAGCTAAAAAAAAACCCAGAAACCTGCTTTCAGCCAGCCTGGCTTCAGCCAGCAGGACCGCAACATTGTTTCAATTATAGAACAAATGAAGATCCCTGCTCAGCCAGCCGGGATCTCAGAGCTGGAGTGAGCAGGACCGCAACAGTGTTACAATTATAGAACCCAAACAAACCAGATACCTGCTTTCAGCAGCCGAGGCCTCAGAGCTGGAGCCAAGCCTCAGAGCTAAAGCTGGCCCAGAATAAAAAAGAAAAGAAAAAAAAAGGACAGGTTGGGAGCTTCAGTCACCCTCCACCCAGAAAACGGCCCTCAGCCCCTCACCCAGACTGGCCAGGCACCCCAGTGGGGACCCCCACCCTGAAGGGGGTGTGACCAGCTGCAAACAGCCATCATCCCCTCATCCAGGCTGGCCAGGCACCCCAGTGGGGACCCCCACCCTGATCCAGGACACCCTTCAGGGCAAACAAGCCGGCCCCCACCCGTGCACCAGGCCTCTATCCTATATAGTAAAAGGGTAATATGCCTCCCAGCACCAGAATCAGCGGAGCAGCAAGGCCTCCCAGCACCGGGATCAGCGCAGCTGCGAGGCCTCCTGGCTCCTGGAGCAGCGTGACAGGGGGCAGCAGCCAAACCCCCTGATCACCCTGCGACTCTGTGTGTGACAGGCGGCGGGGCCACAACCTCCCTATCCGCCCTGCTCTGTTTGTGACAGGGGATGGCGCCCCAACCCCCTGATCAGCCCTACTCTGTGCCTTATAGGGGGGAGCTCCCCAACCCCCTGATCACCCTGCAGCTCTGTGTGTGACAGGGTGTGGCGCCCCAACTCCCCAGCCCCACGGGCCCTGCTCTGTGTGTGACGGGGTAGAGCCATAACCTCTCCATCAGCCCTGCCCTGAGTGTGACAGTGGCGGTGCCCCAACCCCCTGATCGGCCCTGCTTTGTGGGTGATAGAGGGCAGCGCCCCAACCCCCTGATCCGCTCTGCTCTGTGTATGACAGGGGGCAGTGCCCCAACTCCCCTATCGGCCCTACCCTGAGCTTGACTAGGGGTGCCATCGCAACCTCCCGATCTGCCCTGCTCTGTGCATGACAGGGGACGGCGCCCCAACTCCCCAATCAGCCCTGCTCTGAGCCCGACCAGGGGCTGCACCTAGGGATTGGGCCTGCCCTCTGCCACCCGGGAGCAGGCCTAAGCCAGCAGGTCGTTATCTCCCGAGGTGTCCCAGACTGCGAGAGGGCACAGGCCGGGCTGAGGGACCCCCTCTCCCCCCGAGTGCACAAATTTTTGTGCACCAGGCCTCTAGTCTACACTAATAAAAGAGAAAAATGGTAATTGGCATACGACGATACCCTTTTCATTGGCTAATCAGGGCTATATGCAAATTAACTGCCAACTAAGATTGGCAGTCAACTGCCAACAAGATGGCGGTTAATTTGCATATGTAGGCACAATGCAGGGAGGCAAAAGGGAAAGCAGGAAGAAGCCCCCTGCTACTGACAGTGATTGGAAACCCAGGGGGGAGCTAAGAGCTGGGGGGCAGGGCAAAGGTGGCCCTGGGGCCGCCATTGCCCTGCCCCCCAGCCATGATCGGAGAATCAGGCGCCTTTGCCGCCCTGGCCAGTGATAGCAGGAAGTAGGGGTGGAGCCAGCGATGGGAGCTGAGCACGGTCGAGGCTGGCAGTCCCGGGAGCTAGGGGTCCCTTGCCTGGGCCTAAAGCGAAGCCCATGATCACGGAGCCACTGCAGCTGTGGGTCCCTGCTGCCCGGGCCGGACGCCTAGGCCAGAGGCGTCAGACCTGGGCAAGGGGCCGATCCTGCGATTGGAGGGTGATGGGGGTCAACGCCTGAGGGCTCCCAGTATGTGAGAGGGGGCAGGCTGGGCTGAGGGACACTCCCCCCCCCCACACACACACACCCAGTGCACGAATTTCGTGCACCGGGCCCCTAGTATATATATAGAAGCCTAAGCAACTGTTAAAACTGAATAACTGGAACCACCGGAATGACCCGTCAACCAGTCGCTATGATGTGCACTGACCATCAGGGGGCAGATGCTCAATACAGGAGCTACCCCCTGGAGGTCAGTGCGCTCCCACAGCAGGAGTGCCACTCAGCTGACTGACCGGGCCCAGTGGCCCTCCAGCAGGCAGAAGCCACTCACTCCCTCAGTAGTCCTGCAGGTCCAATCTCCAGAGAACGGGCCAGGCACCGATGGACAAGCACCTATGGCATGATCCCGACAGCGCCTTCTGGAAGTTGGCCTCTTGCACCCTGGCTGCTTCCCCTCCCTATATGCTCTGCAAAGAAGAAAGGATATAAAAGTGGCCTCCAGGAGGCCCCCCGACAACCGGCGATTGATCTGTATCCCAGGCTGGCAAGGGCATCCCACTGCCCACCCGGAGGGCCTATTGCAACCCGCCCCCCATCCCCCTTGGGATGGGCCCCAGACTCAGGGCTCACGGCTGGAGAGTGCAGCTGAAGCAGCACAAGCCTCTCCTGATCAGGACTGACTGGGCACGAACCTGCGGCAGGTGCAGCGGGGGGCCAGGATGAGCTGGAGTTGCAGGCAGGAGCAGCAGGCAGTATTGGACTGCTGGTTTTGGCCCAATCCCTGCAGGCCATGCTGAGAAACCCCACCTGTGCACGAATTCATGCACCGGGGCCTCTAGTATCTTATAAGCTCTTATAAATCATGTTAAGATTTTGGCATTCTGTCTGAAGTACATAAAAATGATTATAATATGAATTACTATATTATGATCATTCAAATTTTAGAAGAGAGCCAATTGCTTTGTTGGAAAAGGATTGGAAAGGGACAAGAGAAAAGATGAGGAGAGCACTTGGATGGCCATTTTAAAGGTCCAGGTGAGAGACAGTGGCTTCTGTACTGGGAAGAGATGCTGCACATGGAGCTACTTTGTTTAATATAGTTCCTGCTGTCCCCACTGGAGAGAAAACTCCTACTTACCATGCTTAGTGACACCAATTCTAAGTATCACGAAGATTACATATCCATTACATCAATTTTATAATTATTTACTTTGTGCGTGTGTATTGTGACTAAATTGTCCATATTTACTTTGATAATTATGTTGGATAACGAGGTTGAAAAAAATCATTCTAATAGCACCATCTTGTGGACAAGTGAGAAGTTTTTTTGTTTGTTTATTTGTTTTTAAATTGGGTTCAATAACAAGAACCTGAAGACATACAAAGTTCTCCAGAGGGTTTACTGGTTATCAGCCACCCGGAGTCCTTCTGGAAGGAGATAGGATATGAATGCATTTAACAGAGTTGAAGTTAAACTGGATATCCTGAAAATAACTGACTGGATTGAATAAATAAATAAACTTAATCCTCTCTGGTTGATTTTAACACAAAGAGTCTTTGACTGAAAATCATTCATTCATTCATCCATTATAAAGATAGTCCCACAAGTTGCAGAAGCTCTGGGCCTCACATAACCAGAAGCTTGAAAATACCTTTTAGTTGGGTATCACTGATGGCCACGTCCTCTATCTGGCTGTGTATTCTCTGCCTCCTTTCTAGGCTATTACTAGTCAAGTACCTCACTTGACTACTGACTCTTGAATTGCTCGGGGCTCAGTTGTAGGTCCAACTCTTTTCTTGCTTCATAGTTTCCTTAGGCAATTTTATTCCAGACCATCATGTTACCATCAGTGACTTCCACATGTATTTCTCTGGTCCAAACCTCTCCTCTGCATCCCAGATCCTTAATTTAATGCAATATTTTTTTAAATTGATTTTTAGAGAGAGAGGAAAGGAGAGGGATAGAGAAATAAAAACACTGATGAAAGAGAAACATCATCAATTGGCTGCCTCCCGCAGGCCCCCACTGAGGATTGAGCCTGAAACCTGGGCATGTGCCCTGACTGGGGATTGAACCAGTGATCTCTTGGTTCCTGAGTCAATACTCAACCCCTGAGACATACAGGCTATACTTTAATGCACTCTTTAAAAAAAAAAAATTCTTTATTGTTTAAACTTGCAGTGGTCGCCAACCGGTGGTCTACAGATCACTGGTGGTCCGTGAGGTCTGAAAGGTTGGCGACCGCTGGTTAAAGTATTACATATGTCTCCTTTTTTCTCCATTGACCTCTCCTGGCCACTCTCACCCCCCATCACATGCCCTCACCACCCCACCCCCCCGTCCCCTACTGTCTGTGTCCATGGGTTATGCTTATATGCATGCATACAAGTCCTTTGGTTGCTCTCTTACTCCCCTCCCCCCCACTCCCCACCTGAGGTTGGGTGGCCTATTTGATGCTTCTGTGTCTCTGGATTTATTTTTGTTCATCAGTTTATGTTGTTCATTATATTCCACAAATGAGTAATATCATGTGATATTTATCTTCCTCCGACTGGCTTATTTCGCTTAGCATAATGCTCTCTAGGCCCATCCATGCTGTTGCAAATGGTAAAAGTTCCTTCTTTTTTAACCACAGCATAGTATTCCATTGTGTAGATGTATCACTGTTTTCTAATCCACTCGTCTGCTGATGGGCACTTAGGCTGTTTCCAAATCTTAGCTATGGTAAATTGTGCTGCTATGAATGGGTGAATATGTCCTTTCTGATTGGTGTTTCTGATTTCTTGGGATATATTACTAGAAGTGGGATTACTGGGTCAAATGGGAGTTCCATTTTTAATTTTTTGAGGAAACTCCATACTGTTTTCCACTGTGGCTGCACCAGGCTGCATTCCTACCAGCTGTGCATGAGGGTTCCTTTTTCTCCACATCCTCACCTGACTTGTTGTTTGTTGATTTGTTGATGATAGCCATTCTGACAGGTGTGAGATAATACCTCATTGTTGTTTTGGTTTGCATCTCTCAGATGATTAGTGACTTTGAGCATGTTTTCACATGTCTCTTGGCCTTCTATGTGTCCTCTTTTGAAAAGTGTCTGTTTAGGTCCTTTGCCCAATTTTTGATTGGATTGTTTATCTTCCTTTTGTTAAGTTGTATGAGTTCCCTAGAAATTTCGGATATTAAACCCTTATTGGATATAACATTGGCAAATATATTCTCCCATGCAGTGGGCTCTCTTGTTGTTTTGTTGATGGTTTCTTTTGCTGTGCAGAAGCTTTTTTATTTTGATATAGTCCCATTTGTTTACTTTCTCCTTAGTTTCCTTTGCCCTAGGAACTGTATCGGTAAAGATATTGCTACGACATATGTCTGCTATTTTGCTGCCTATCGATTCTTCTAAGATTTTTATGGCTTCCCATCTTTCATTTAAATCCTTTAATCATTTGGAGATTACTTTATGTATGGTGTAAGTTGGTGATCTAGTTTCATTTTTTTGCATGTATCAGTCCAATTTTCCCAACACCATTTATTGAAGAGACTGTCTTGACTACATTGTATACTCCTGCCTCCTTTGTCAAATATTGAGTATAATGGCTTGGGTCTATTTCTGGGTTCTCTGTTCTGTTCCACTGGTCTACATGTCTGTTCTTGTGCCAGTAGCAGGCAGTTTTGAGAACAGTGGCTTTATATTATAACTTGATATCTGCTATTGTGATCCCTCCAACTTTGTTTTTCTCTAATGCACTCTTCTATCTCTCCACATGAATGTTCATGTCCAAGATTGAACTTGTGACTTTCTCCCCTCCAAGTCTGTTGTTCTTTAGTGTTTTCAAATTCAATGGAGGCACAACCACCACTTTTCAAACAAGAAACTTAAAAGTCATTCCTGAGCCCATCTTCTCCTTCATTTCCATCCCCCTGCAATCAATCTCTTCCCCTTGTCTATTTTACCCCCAAGTGGTATTTGCTCTACACTTATTGCTACCCCTCTACTCTGGTCCTGTCTTGCCTAGTCACTGCTATAGCTTTCTAACTAGTCTCTGCATTTACTCTGGGTTCTCTCCAACTCATTCTCTACATTGAGCCATTTTTTCAAAGTGCAAATCTCACCAGGCCACTAAAAACCTTCTGAGGTTGCCCATGCCTCTCATCTATCCTGCCTGTGGTGTGCTTACCTGCCCCTCCAGCTGCCTCTCCACCATCTCCACCTTGCTCTCTGCATGGCAGCCCCTGGGGCTTCTCTGTTCCTCAGGCTCATTCACTACAGGGATTTGTACCTTCGTCCTCTTCCCCTCTCCTAGTAAACTCTACTCAGCCTTCCAAATGCAGCTTAACTGTCTGTTCCTCAGAGATGGTGTTTCCTAAACTTCCAGGCCTTTATTACAAGATATTACTCATCAGAAATCCCTGCCCTCTGAACCCTTGTCTCACTTTTCAAGTTTATAGTCATTAAGGTGTTTTTATTAGTACTATTGTCATCGCCTCAGAAAAGCCTAAGCTCTGTGAGAGAGGAGGAGCCACAGCTAGCTTTGCTCACTGTTTCTCCTGTCTCCATCTGGCACATAGGGGAAGTTTAAAAAGTTTCCCCAATGAATGAACAGTTGTGTCAGTCTAGGGCCCTGACAAGGCATTTACAACAGTTAATAATGTCCCTAGTTTGTTACTCACTTAAAAATAAAATCAGGTCCAGGTGTGACTGAAGTTTGCACATAAACCTGTACAGCACGAAGCCAAACCAGCCAGTGCTAGGTGAAGAGGATCGCAGGCCTACACATTTGGAAAAATATTACATGCATCTTCTTTAAGAACAAACAATGATTTTGAGGGACATTCCAGTCCAACTCAATATTTGAGAAAAAGAAAAGTGTTTGCCATCTCCTTCAGGGCTCAGTCCCACTAAAGACACAGTCACTTTAGGTAACTATTCAGAAAAATCATGATCCTCGTCTTCAAGCAAATGGCTTTCGCCTGCTCCATGTTTGAGAAGCTGAAAGGACAATTAGTCATTTTTCTCAAAACACAGAAAGTTCAAAGGTAAACTAATGATCCCAGGAAATTTCTAGCTACTTTTAAATAATTTTTTATCAGGAGAAACCAAGATAGCGGCATAGGTAAACACCTGAAATTGCTGCTGCACACAACCACTTCAAAAATACAACTAAGCCCTAACCGGTTTTGCTCAGTGGATGGAGCATTGGCCTGTGGACTGAAGGATCCCAGGTTCGATTCCAGTCAAGGGCATGTGCCTTGGTTGCGGGCGCATCCCCAGTGGGGGGTGTGCAGGAGGCAGCTGATCGATGTTTCTCTCTCATCGATGCTTCTAACTCTCTGTCCCTCTCCTTTCCTCTTTGTGGAAAATCAATAAAATATATTTTTAAAAAATACAACTTAAAGACAAAATGGACATAATCCAGAACCACAGGAAAGCTGACTGAGTGGAAATTCTACAACTAGAAGGACAGAGAAAAGCACACTGAGACTCAGAGGAGGTGCGGAGGTAAAGTGCAAAGGTATGGAGGTGCGAATGGAAAGGGCTGGCAACTGAGGACATGGTTGTCTTTTTCAGTCGAGAGGGAGACACACGCTCCCGCTCTGAACTCCAGTTCTGGGCGCGTCTCTGGGGACCCAGACTCATATGGGGAGAAACTGGACTGTCTGGCATCGGTCAGAACTTGAGGACAGCTTTCTCTCAGAGGTGCTTTCAGAGATTACCGCCGGGACACTGAGACCTGGGGCCTCTTAGGGAAGGGCTGAGGATCAGCCATAGCTGTTTGCTCTTCCCTGTTGATTCCTTGAGACCCCACCCCACCCAAGCTGTGCGCAGAGGCTTTTGCATATGAATGGCCTGGCCCTTTGCAATCTAAAATTACCTAACAAACTGCAGCTGGATCAGAGAGACCCAGAACTTCCAAGTGAAGGCCCAAGGCTCCACAGCAGCTTGCATTGCTTCACAGCTGGGCCTCATCTGGGCACCTCCAAACCCCAAACAAGGAAGAGGAATCTGCAGATCTCTCTGTAGCTCCTGCTGGGTAGCCTCAGGCAGAGGCTAAATTAGCAACTCCTTAGAGATCCAAGAGCCAGTGTACCCAGTGGTCAGAGTGGTACCATCCAGATTACAACTCCTCAGATCCATAAGGGACACACTCAGGGGACAGACTCAGTGAACACCAAAGCCCCACTGAAGCAAGTCTTGCCCCATAAGGGTGTCTCCAGCACAGAAGTTCTCCCACCATAGACACAGCTGATTCTCAGCCAATTGGCCTGGAGGTCAATTCCTCCCAGTGATACCAACTACAATCAAAGCTTAACTACAACAAGACTGTGCACACAGTCCACAAAGGGGTGCACGAAGAGTATCCACCTCAGGTAATTGGGGAGGCTGAGCTAGCACAGAAAGCCACCCTATCAACACAGGGAAGCTGCCAAACTGTGGAGACAAAGAAACAGGTCACAAATGACAGAAATGGAAGGAAAGCAAACTACTGGATACAGAGTTCAAAACTATGGTTATAAGGTTTTTCAAGAATTTTCTAGAAACCACCAATAAATTTAGTGAGACCCTCAATAAATCTAGTGAGACCCTCGAGGATATGAAAAAGGACCAACTAGAAATTAAGCATACATGGACTGAAATAAAGAATATTATACAGAGATCCAATACCAGACTAGAGGATCACAAGAATCAAGTGAAAGATTTGAAATACGAAGAAGTAAAAAAACACCCAACAGGAGAAGCAAAAAGAAAAAAGAATCCAAAAATATGAAGATAGTGTGAGTAGCCTCTGGGACAACTTCAAGCGTACCAACATCCGAATTATGGGGGTGCCAGAAGAAGAGAGAAAGCAAGATATTAAAAACCTATTTGAAGAAATAATGACAGAAAACTTCCCCTACCTGGTGAAAGAAATAGACTTACAAGTCCAGGAAGCATAGAGAACCCCAAACAAAAGGAATCCAAAGAGGACTACACCAAGACACATCATAATTAAAATGCCAAGAGCAAAAGACAAAGGGAGAATCTTAAAAGCAGTAAGAGAAAAACAGTTTGTTACCTACAAGGGAATACCCATATGATTGTCAGCTGATTTCTCAACAGAAACTATGCAGGCCAGAAGGGAGTGGCAAGAAATATTCAAAGTGATGAATGCCAAGAACCTACAACCAAGATTACTTTATCCAGCAAAGCTATCATTCAGAATTGAAGGTCAGATAAAGAGCCTCACAGATAAGAAAAAACTAAAGGAGTTCATCACCACCAAACCAGTATTATATGAAATGCTGAAAGGTATTCTTTAAGAAAAGGAAGAAGGAGAACGAAGATGGCGGCGATACAGGCAGACGTGTCCCAGGTCGTGTCCCGGAGCAAATGGAGCGAGCAGCTGAAGCTAGTAACACTCACACCGAATTGGCGAAATTGCTCAACTGGTGAGAGGGTTTACAGCCGGGAAGAGCAGAACTCCCCTGGTAAGGTAAAAAAAAAAAACAGGGATTTGGGCAGGAAAGTTTGCCAGACCTCTGAGCCCAGAGAGTTGGAGGGAGACTGCGTGGCAGACAGCCGCGTCCCTTGGGACAGGCACAGCCCCTGACGGGGGAAAGGAGAACCGCGGGATTCCTGCCGCCGCCAGGGAAATTGAGAGCTGGGTTCTGTGATCACGGAGGACTGAGCCTAAAGGGGGCAGCCTGAAGAGCTGACCTGACCATGCAGTCCCGGTAAGAGAAGAAGCTTACAGAAACCAAGCCTTCCCCGTTTCCGCGGCCGGCATTTGTTTGTTTGTTTTCACTGAACCCTGTTCATGGGACATTTCAGATACAGACACTCACCTGTGCTGAAGAGAGGGAGAGTGTGCTGAGGAGTGGAATCTGGGGAGAGACTGGGGAAAGAGGGGGAGCCGGGAGAGGTGGTAGTGAATTGAGTGCTGAGACACCCCAGAGCCCGGGACTGGAGCAGCCACCCGCTCCTGAGAGGGAGTCTCCTCCCCCCAGCCCCCAGGCAAGGAGCACAGCCACACCCAGATTCCACCCTGTACGAGATCAAGGATTAAGATAACCTGATCAGTCCCTGGGAGTTAACAGGGTCTGGCCTATAGGGGGATTTTCAATCCCAGCAACAACATAGCGCCGGTAACTAACTATTACGCAGTCAGCTCTGGGCAGTGAACTTCCACTGGACAGAGAGGCCCTATAGCCTCAGAGGCCAACCCCAGAACACTGCCACCCAGAGGCTGACCCACAAACTGACTCTTTGCTAAACACAAAATAAGGCAGTCTGGGAAATAAATGTGGCATGCTTTAAAATAAGGACTGTGGTTTACAACACAGAGGAACAGTATATCGCAGGGAAACTCAACACTCTCCTGAATACCTGGAAGGTCTAAGGCAAGCCACACTGAAGAATAGAAGAAACGAAGGACCTTCACTACTGCAATTTTTTTTCTGTTTTCACTTTTTAACTAAGAAACCAATTTTTTTTTCATTCTTTTTTTCTTCTTTTTTTCTTTCTTTCTTTTCTTCTTTTTCCATCACCTGATTTTACCCTTTTAATTACTACCTTCTTATTTTTAACCAGTATTATTACTGCTACCATTTTACCATTTTTTTAAAGTGCCATTTTATTTTTTCTTTATTTTATTTTGGGATTGGTGTTCACCATTCTATTTTCATCGTTATATTATTGGTTGTTTCTAGTTTGCACTCATATCCAGGGAGCTGTTGCTGGAATTTGTTGGGATTAATGGCTGTTCTATAGGAGTATTCTCCTCATATAAAAAGTCTCTTCCCTCTTCCACTTCATTCTCTCTTTTCGCTCTTTTTTTTTTTTTTCTTTTCTTTTCTCGCTTTTATTTTCCCCCTTCCTTTTCCCCAATTTCATTTTTGCACTCCCTTTTTTTGGTCCCTACTTTTCTTTTCCTTTTTCTCTTTTATCTTTTTCTCTTCCTTCTTCCTTATCCCCTAATTCTCTTAATTCAGGTGGTCACCTTTAATTGGGGTTATTAATATCGTGAATATATTTGTGTATAGTGCCTGGTACGTGGTGCCTTGTTGTGTTGTATTTTGTGCCTTTAAATCAACGCAGCAGATCCAAGCAACAACAACCTCCTGAGCACCTCATCCTCTGCTGAGGAACAGCAGCTGTACGTGAAACCTCGCCCCACCAGCCGGAAGAGCCACCTCAGCTGTGAACAGCACCCACCAGAGGAGCTGCTGCCAACTGAAGAGCAGCTGCTACCGCAACCGCCCGAAGAGCAACCACAGACCAAGGAATCACTGCCACCAAGGGAGCAACCACTGAACAACTCAACGTCTAGATATGTCAGTGAGATCAAACATGGGTAGACAAAGAAACCCCCAAAGGAAAGAGAAGGAGGACTCTCCAGAAAAGCAGCTAAGTAATACAGAGGCATGCAACATGACAGATAAAGAATTCAGAATAAGGATCCTAGAGTGCATAAACCGGATGGAGGAAAAAATCGACAACCTCTGCAAGAAGCAAGAAGAAACAGATGAAAAAATCGATAACATATGGAAGAAGCTAGAAGAAACAGATGAAAAAATCGATAACATATGGAAGAAGCTAGAAGAAACAGATGAAAAAATCAACAACCTAAGTAAGACCCAAGAGGAAATGAAGAGTGATATAGCTGCAATGAAAAACTCCATTGAAAGTATCAACAGTAGACTAGGAGAAGCGGAGGACCGAATAAGTGAATTAGAAGACAAGGAAGCAAAACACACCCAAAATGTACTGCAATTGGAGAAAAAAATTAAAAGACAGGAGGAGAGCCTAAGGGAGCTTTGGGACAACATGAAACGAAACAACATACGAATAATAGGAGTACCAGAACAACAGAAGGATGAACAGGGATTAGAAAACCTACTCGAAGAAATAATATCAGAAAACTTTCCTGAGGTGGGGAAGAAAAAAGTCACACAAGCCCAGAGAGTCCCAAACAAGGTGAACCCGAAAAGACCCACACCAAGACACATCATAATCACCATGGCAAATGTTCAGGACAAAGAGAGAATCTTACAGGCTGCAAGAGAGAGACGGAAAGTTACATACAAGGGATCTCCCATTAGATTGTCAAATGACTTCTCAACAGAAACACATCAGGCCAGAAAAGAATGGACTGAAATTTACAAAGTGATGCAAAGCAAAGGACTGAATCCAAGAATACTCTATCCAGCAAGGCTATCATTCAAACTTGAAGGGGAAATAAGAAGCTTCACAGACAAAAAAAGACTAAGGGAGTTTGTCACCACCAAGCCAGCAATGCAAGGAATGCTAAAGGGACTGGTATAAAAAGAAGAAATAAAAAGCTCAGAAAGAAAACAGCCACACACACACACAAAAAGAAATGGCTACAAACAAGTACCTTTCAATAATAACTTTAAACGTAAACGGACTAAATGCTCCAACCAAAAGACATCGAGTGGCTGAATGGATAAAAAAACATGACCCATACATCTGCTGTCTACAAGAAACCCACCTCATTAGAAGGGACTCACACAGACTGAAAGTGAAAGGATGGAAAAATATCTTTCAGGCAAATGGAAAGGAAAAGAAAGCTGGGGTAGCAATACTTATATCGGACAAAATAGACCTCAAAGTGAAGGCCTTAACAAGAGATAAGGAAGGCCACTTCATAATACTAAAGGGATCAATACAACAAGAAGATATAACCCTGGTAAACATATATGCACCCAATGTAGGAGCACCCAAATTCATAAAAAAACTCCTGGAAAATATCAAAGGAGAGATCGACAACAATACAATCATAGTAGGGGACTTTAATACACCATTGACAGCACTGGATAAGTCCTATAGACAAACAATCAGCAAAGATACAGCAATCCTAAATGACTCACTAGATCAGATGGACTTAATAGACATCTTCAGAACACTTCACCCCAAAGCCAGAGAATATACGTTCTTCTCAGGTGCTCATGGGACATATTCAAAAATAGACCACATATTGGGTCACAAGCAAAGTATCCCCAAATTCAAGAAGATTGAAATCATAAAAAGCGTCTTCGCAGACCACGATGGCATAATATTAGAAATAAACTACAATAAAAACAACCCAAAATACTCAAACACCTGGAAGCTGAATAGCATGCTATTAAATATTGATTGGGTTACCAATGAGATCAAAGAAGAAATTAAAAACATCCTGGAAACTAATGACAATGAAAACACAACAATCCAAAACCTATGGGACACATTGAAAGCAGTCCTGAGAGGGAAGTTTATAGCTCTACAGGCCTATCTCAAAAAACAAGAAAAAATGGTAGTAAATCATCTAACTCTACAACTCAAAGAATTAGAAAGAGAGCAACAAGAAAACCCCAGAGTGAGCAGAAGGAAGGAGATAATAAAGATTAGAGCAGAAATAAATGACATAGAGACCAAAAAAACAATACAGAAAATCAATGAAACCAAGAGCTGGTTCTTTGAAAGGATAAACAAGATTGATAAACCTCTAGCCAGACTCACCAAGAAGCAGAGAGAGAGGACCCAAATAAATAAAATCAGAAACGATAGAGGCGAAATAACAACAGACCCCACAGAAATACAAATGATTGTTAAAAAATACTATGGACAGCTTTACTCCAACAAACTAGACAACCTGGAGGAAATGGACAAATTCCTAGAAAAATACAGCATTCCAAAACTCAATCAGGAAGAATCTAAAAATCTCAACAGGCCAATAACTATGGAAGAAATTGAAGCAGTCATCAAAAAGCTTCCATCAAACAAAAGCCCAGGACCAGACGGCTTCACAGGGGAGTTTTACCAAACATTCAAGGAAGAACTAAAACCTATCCTCCTCAGACTACTACAAAAAATTCAAGAGGAAGGAACACTTCCAAGCTCATTCTATGAAGCCAGCATCACCCTAATACCAAAACCAGGTAAAGACAACACAATGAAAGAGAATTACAGGCCAATATCCCTCATGAACATAGATGCCAAAATCCTCAACAAAATCTTAGCAAATCGGATCCAGCAGTACATCAGAAAGATCATACACCATGACCAAGTAGGATTTATCCCAGGGATGCAAGGATGGTACAATATCCGCAAATCAATAAACGTGATACATCACATAAACAAATTGAAAGAAAAAAACCACATGGTCATATCAATTGATGCAGAAAAAGCATTTGACAAAATTCAACACCCATTTTTGATAAAAACTCTCAGCAAGGTGGGAGTAGAAGGATCATACCTCAACATAATAAAAGCCATATATGACAGGCCCACAGCCAACATCATACTCAACGGACAAAAACTAACACCATTTCCCCTAAGAACAGGAACAAGACAGGGATGCCCCCTCTCACCACTCCTGTTCAACATAGTACTGGAAGTGTTAGCCATTGCAATTCGGCAAGAAGAAGAAATAAAAGGCATCCAAATTGGAAAAGAGGAAATAAAACTGTCCTTATTTGCAGACGACATGATATTATACATACAAAACCCTAGAGATTCCATCAAAAAGCTACTAGACTTAATACATGAATTTGGCAATGTAGCAGGATACAAAATTAACCCCAAGAAATCTGAGGCATTTCTATACACCAATAGTGAACTTTCAGAAAGAGAGATTATAAAAACAATCCCGTTTACCATTGCACCGAAAAAACTAAGCTACCTAGGAATAAACTTAACTAAAGAGGTAAAAGACCTCTACTCAGAAAACTACAGGACGTTGAAAAAAGACATAGAGGAAGACATAAACAGATGGAAGAACATACCGTGTTCATGGATTGGTAGAATCAACATCATTAAAATGTCCATACTACCCAAAGCAATCTATAAATTCAACGCACTTCCCATTAAAGTACCAGCAGCATACTTCAGAGATCTAGAACGAACTTTCCAAAAATTCATCTGGAATAAAAAAAGACCCCGAATAGCTGCAGCAATCCTGAAAAAGAACAAAGTAGGTGGGATCTCAATACCAGATATCAAGTTGTATTACAAAGCCACTGTTCTCAAAACTGCCTGGTACTGGCACAAGAATAGGCATATAGATCAATGGAATAGAATAGAGAGCCCAGAAATCGGCCCGAACCAATATGCTCAATTAATATTTGACAAAGGAGGCAAGAACATACAATGGAGCCAAGATAGTCTCTTCAATAAATGGTGTTGGGAAAATTGGACAGATATATGCAAGAAAATGAAACTAGACCACCAACTTACACCATACACAAAAATAAACTCAAAATGGATAAAGGACTTAAATGTACGACAGGAAACCATAAAAATTCTAGAAGAATCCAAAGGCAAGAAAATCTCAGACATATGCCGAAGCAATTTCTTCACTGATACAGCTCCTAGGGCACTTGAAACTAAAGAAATAATGAACAAATGTGACTACATCAAAATAAAAAGCTTCTGCACAGCAAAAGAAACCATCAACAAAACAACGAGAAAACCCACTGTGTGGGAAAACATATTTGCCAATGACATATCTGATAAGGGCCTAATCTCCAAAATTTATAGGGAACTCATACAACTTAACAAAAGGAAGATAAACAATCCAATCAAAAAATGGGCAAAGGACCTAAATAGACACCTTTCAAAAGAGGACATTCAGAAAGCCAAGAGACATATGAAAACATGCTCAAAGTCACTAATCATCCGAGAGATGCAAATCAAAACAGCAATGAGGTACCATCTCACACCTGTCAGACTGGCTATCATCAACAAATCAACAAACGACAAGTGCTGGAGAGGATGTGGAGAAAAAGGAACACTTGTGCACTGCTGGTGGGAATGCAGACTGGTGCAGCCACTATGGAAGACAGTATGGAGTTTCCTTAAAAAACTGAAAATGGAACTCCCATTTGACCCTGTGATCCCACTTCTAGGAATATATCCCAAGAAACCAGAAACACCAATCAGAAAGGATATATGCACCCCTATGTTCATAGCAGCACAATTCACCATAGCTAAGATCTGGAAACAGCCTAAGTGCCCATCAGTAGATGAATGGATTAGAAAACTGTGGTACATCTACACGATGGAATACTATGCTGCTGTAAAAAGGAAGGAACTCTTACCATTTGCAACGTCATGGATGGAACTGGAGAGCATTATGCTAAGTGAAATAAGCCAGTCAATAAAGGAAAAATACCACATGATCTCACTCATTCATGGACAATAGAGACCATTCTAAACTTTTGAACAATAATAGATACAGAGGCAGAGCTGCCTCAAACAGATTGTCAAACTGCAGCGGGAAGGCCGGGGAGGGTTGGGGGGCAGGAGGTAGGGGGGTAAGAGATCAACTAAAGGACTTGTATGCATGCATATAAGCATAACCAATGGACATAAGACACTGGGTGATAGGGGAGGCTAGGGGACTGTCTAGGGCGGGGGGATAAAAGGGATACATATGTAATACCCTTTGTAATACTTTAAGCAATAAAAAAAATAAAAATAAAAAAATAAAAAAAAAAAGAAAAGGAAGAAGAAGAAAAAGGTAAAGATAAAAATTATGAACAACAAATACATATCAACAAGCGAATCTAAAAATCAAGTGAATAAAAAATCTGATGAACAGAATAAACTGGTGAATATAATAGAATCAGGGGCATAGAAAGGGAGCGGACTGACAATTCTCGGGGGGAAAGGGGTGTGGGGGTGCAGGAAGATACTGGACAAAAATCGTACACCTATGGATGAGGACAGTGGGGGGGGGGTTAGGGCAGAGGATGGGGTGGGAACCTGGTGGAGCAGAGCTATGGGGGAAAAAGGAACAACTGTAATAATCTGAACAATAAAGATTTAATTTAAATAAATAAATAAATAACTTTTTACCTTAAAAACATTTCAATTATTACTGGGTGCCCTGTTTATAAGATAAAATAAAAACTTATTTTCACTGAACATTGACATATAAAGTTATTAATACCTTTATATATAGAAATTATTATACCTTTATGTACAAAACATAGATACTTAATCTTTGCTGTATTATTTTACTTAAAGATTTGTTCCAAGAACAATTTAAGATAGAGTACAACAACCTCTAACATATGGCAAAATAATATATATTATAAATAAATTAAAATTCAAAGACAAAATATACTAGGAACAGAAAATAAATTCAGAAACTAGGTCAATTAAAAATGCCTTTTGTGCGAGGCTGGGGTCTACAAAGCCATCACCCTGCCCTTCCTTTTACAGGAGCCAAGGGTCCT
Organism: Myotis daubentonii; assembly: GCF_963259705.1. Classification (NCBI taxonomy): domain Eukaryota; kingdom Metazoa; phylum Chordata; class Mammalia; order Chiroptera; family Vespertilionidae; genus Myotis; species Myotis daubentonii. The sequence goes on along the minus strand of NC_081842.1, from coordinate 104,797,697 downwards.
GTGCTCAGTCCTAGAGCGTGAGCTGTGACTGGTGTAAGAGTCATGGACCCCTTGCTGGACCATTCTTGCTAGAAAGGAATGTCCTGGCTGTGTGAGACACTTGTAGTGAGATCTCTTATCAGTGGCTGGGCGTTTGCTAGGGTTCTCATTTGGCAATAGCTTCCCAGCAGTCCACTCCAAAAGGGACATTTTGTTAGAGTTAACTCCGTGTTCCTAAAACAAAAACAGCCTGCACAGGGAAAACACAATATTGCTAAATTAAGACCAAATGAGACAGGGGTCTGTAGGGACTCATTCATTTGCCCAATGTATTTAAAATCCTGAATGAAAATACCCATGATACAGATGTTGTAATCAGCAATCCATGCCAAATTATCTTTCTCTTTTGACATAATTTATTACTCGCCTTGAAGTTTCATTTTCTGCATGCTCCCTAAGTTAAAACATTTTTCTTTTAACCAAATGAAAATGCATTAACAAATTAACTTGGAAAATATGTGCAGAAAAGTTGTTCTTTACAAACTAACCTTTGGCTTGTGTGTGAGTTGGCAGACCAGTGGGGTGGGTAGGAAAAGGTGTAGGCAGCTCCTATGTGCTCCTTTAGAAAGAGTGTGTCTTACTCTGTGTATTTCTTCAGGAGAAATGTAGGCATTCAACAGGACAGGGAAAGATCAGATTCGCAAAAGAGTTGTTTCCTCTAAGCACTGCTGAACAGAGACAAAAATGACATGAGAGATTTTATTTTTATATATAATTTAATTTTATCTAGGAACCAGATTTCTTTCTGTTTGTCTGTCTACGTATCTATATCCAGCTTATAAAGAAAAGAAACAAACAGCACTGAAAGGTTGTCTCCTTCTGTGTGCTTGCCATGACTATTTGAACCCACAAGTTCACTGCTATGCACGCCAGCCCACCAGGAATAGCACCCACATCAAGCCCGACGAAGCCCATTTATTTTTTTAATGACAAGAACTTGCTAAAGTGGGCACATGGAATGTAACCTTGGAAAGGCATGCTCTCCACACCGGGAGGTCTTTGAGAAGCTCGAGTTCTTGCCAGGACTAAAAGTTTGATGCATTCCCAATGACTTCATCCCGAGTGAAAGCTAGCCTCCTGCTCTTTCATCCTCGGGCAGAATCACACCAAGAAAGGACAATTTAGAAATAGCATGCAGGAAATAGACTTCATTTTTCTTTTGAATAAAATAAAAGAAGTAGTCTACATGTGCATACAGGATGCAGCTCCCAGACCCTGCAGTAAGGGCCCATGTTTCTCCTACAACTGCAGAGGGCTTAACACAGAGTGTCCCAAAATATAATGGGGGTTTTCTGTGAAACGATCTCCCCCCAAATTGATCTTTGTATCCCATCATTCTGACACTTCATTGCACATCCTGACTTTCTCTTTAGAAAAAGGGAACAGTTCCATTCCAGTTAATGGTGGCTTCTCTCCACTTGGTTCTGATTGCCATCTCCACTGGAGAAAACCGTCTTCCTGGTCCATGTTCCTCCTCACATTGGTCACTTTCCCAGTGATGAGAGTGAGTATCTGAGGAAGGAACAGCCAGCACTTAGACCCCAGCCTATGCACACCATTCCAGAGGAAGCCAGGAAGGAAGGCAAACAGGATGGGTGAGCAGAAGTCAGGCTCAGCGTGTGTGTTCCTAGAACCAGTAAGCAGAGGGGGATGGTATATAGAAAAACTGGGTTGTTTTGTATTTTGGAACATGAATATTGACAAGTCATGTAATGAATGTGGCAATACCATGATCTAACCTAGAGCAAGGTGTAGGTCACCAGATGGTGTCAGAAAAAAACAGGAAAAGTGGAGTGCTATTGCCTCTTCAATGCTTCTGTGAAATTTTGGGTGAAGAGCAAAATGATTCTTGATTCTGGTAAGGTAATCAAGAACTGGGTTCAAGGCCCAGATTTGTTTCCTGCAACATTTGAGAAGGCACTGAACATCTCTCAGCTTCCTTTAGTCAATTAGTAACTATTGGCCACCTCCGTTTCCTCCATGTAATAATAGATATCATAGTATCTACCTCATATGACTGTTGGGAGAATTTAATGGGATAATGTATGCAACGCTTTCAACACAGTGCCCAGAACAGAACGCTTGCCATGCACATGAGCTAATAAAAAATGATGCTTTCCTCAAAGAAGACAGTAAAGTAGAAATGATAACATATTTTAAGGAACATATTGCCCAGACCCCACTAAATTAAATAGGTTAATATATAGTTCTCAGATTTAAATAAAAAGAATCAGTAGCTGCACAGATAAGCCAGTCACTAAGATACTTCTCCAGATTTAGTCTGAATAACAGGCCTGTGATGCCCAAAGACTCAGAGATGAAATCGACAGATGCCATTCTCATCACTTTTATTCCCTTGTCCAAAGGGTCTGTGTTTAAAGCCATCTTAAGGTTAGTCTTTTTCCTCATGAGTTAAAAAAAAAATCGTTGAAATTGCAGTGAGGTGACCCATGCTGTTGTCTGCTTGTTCCACTGGACTAGAACCTCCTGATGTTTGCAGGACTGTACCTTAGTCTTCTTGCTTTCCTGGTGTTTAGCACAGTGCCTGGCACTTAGTAGGCCTCATAAAGGCTTTGTGAACTAATCTGAACAGAAATGCACCATCAGATTGGTTATTTATGTCACTGGATGCGCATCTGATGTTGGGTCATGGGGTAGCATTGGCCAGTGGGAACCCTCTCCTCCCAATTGTTTTAGCGATTCTTTCCTCAGGCATGAAATGCCACAGGCTCAAAGACAAACGACCCTGGAGAAGGCTTTTTGGAAATTTGACTCCACCTTTTGTTTTTCTCTAACCTATAAGTTATTTGTGCCTCTGTGCTTCTTCTAAGCCCCTGCTCTACTTACAGCTGGCTTAGAATTCCCAGGTTACAGTGCGAGGTTTAGGCCCATGGGGCTCACGCAGGGTTTCCTTTCAGATATCAAGCCTAAGCATTCACTTGCAGACTTAGCATGAATATCCACACCTGTTAAATGTCTCTTTGAGCCCATTAAAGCACACAGCCCACGGAGTCAGAAATGCTCACCAACTGTAAGACGGGCAGGCTTTTTCTGGAAAGGCTGCCCACCATACAAGTGCAGATCAAACCGCCGCTCTGCTTTCCAGTCTGCTAGGAGCTGCCTGTTTGTGCTAAAAAGGACACTGTAGCTTCCATTGATGTTGCACAGCCAAATGGGCAATTTGGGAGTCTTCAGCATGCTGCCCACCTGGGAGGGGGAAGCACATGCAGATGAATAAATAGCTTTTGCCGACTTTGTGGCCGATGCTGATACAGCCTCGTAATCAAAAAGCAGCTCTGAGATACCTGGCTGCACTGGTAGCCAAGAAGGGCTCTGCAGGAGGAAGACTGGAAATGAAGCTTCGTGAATGAATTTACATTGATGAATGGTGCCTTTTGCCAATCATGCTGTTTTTCTCTCAATGGATTTTATTTTAAAACTAGGGGCCCAGTGCATGAACTTGTGCACCTTGAAAGGAACTGTGGGCCTCGACGCTGCCATGGGCACAGGGGTGGGTCTTGGCCCATCCTCCGTGCCCCCGGTCCCCTGTCTGCCCACAGCCCTGCTCCCACCACCACCATTCCCACACGCTGATGGCACAAAGCGATTGGGAGTGGCGCCAGCAGTGGGTGAGAGCAGCAGCTGCTGCCCAATTGCCCCTCAGGAGTAGGGGGAGGTGGAGAAGCCCTCAGGGGTAATTGGGGCCAGCACTGGGCGCCAGCAGCAGGTGCAAGTAGGGCTGGCACTGGCAGCAGGTGCGGGCGCCCAGCGGAAGCGTGGTGCTCGGGAGCAAAGAATTTTCAGTAACCACCAGAGGCTTGCCCTGATGACACGATTGGTGCCCCACCTTGGTCTGGCACCCCTGCTCACCTGCTCCACCATCCTGCCATAGCCAATGCCTGCCATGTTCCACGCTCTGCCGCCTACTGCCGATGCCTGCCATGTTCCTCGTGTGCCCCTGGTGGTCAACGCACATCATAGTGACTGGCTGTTCAGTTGTTCCTCCCTTTGGTCTATTTGCATGTTAGGGTTTTATATATATAGATGTTTGAGGGCGGCCTCATGGAGGAGGTGGAAACACCTTATTCTGGTTTTGAAGTGAGGTAGAGAGCACAAAGATAAACTGAAATATAGATGGAGGGTGGAACAAGAGAACTCCCATTTGTCTTTACTGACTAGTGTAATGACTCCTGTTCTGAAAGTATGACAGACTGCATTCAGCAGGTGGTCAGACTTCAAGCAACATTAACCATTTAGAATATGGGGAAAATATTATTTGAATCCTACCCGAGGATCTCTCTCTCTCTCTCTCTCTCTCTCTCTCTCTCTCTATATATATATATATATATATATATATATATATATATATATATACATATATATATAATATAATATACTAGTGGCCCTATGCACAAAATTTGTGCATGGGTAGAGTCCCTATGCCTGGCTGACGATTAGGGCTGGCTGACGATTAGGGCTGATTTGTGGGGTGACCTGCAGGGCGATTGGGGCAGGGAGGGCACAGGCACCCACCTTGGCTGTCCTGGGGCCTACAGGCTGGGGAAAGCTCCTGCATTGAGCATCTTCCCCCTGGTGGTCAGTGCGCATCATAGAGACCAGTCATTCCACCAGTCATTCTGCTGTTCTGTGAATTTGCATATTAGGCTTTTATTATAGAGTGGGGCCTTGACTTATGTGTGTCCCGACTAACAAGTTTTTCAAGATATGAGCCGTCTCTCGGCTGATTTTTTGCTTTGAGTTGCAAGCTAAAATTCGGGTTATGAGCCAGCTGCAGATACCCCACTGCTAGTTGGTGCAGTGAACATCACAGTGAACGCCACAACATCAGCCCAGCATCACGTGTCACACTTGTTCACTTTAAGATTTGACATACGAGTAATTTGAGTTACGAGCTCCGTCACGAAACAAATTAAATCCGTAAATCCAGGCCCCACTGTATAGGATAGTTGAACCCACCACCTTTTGGTGTATAGGATGATGCCATAATATTTTGACTACAGAAAAAATTTCTGGGAAATGAGGTGAACCCAAACACACACACACACTCATCTATATATATAAAAGCCTAAGCGACCATCCAATCATTGGACCATTCGCCTGTTAGCTATGACGTGCAATGACCACCATGGAGCAGATGCTCCAACCAGTAGAAGAGAGTGCCCGATTCCTCGTGGAACTGGCCGTGGGTTAGGTTGCAGCTGGGGTACTGTCGACCCCGAATCTGCTTCACCTGCACCCCAAACCCAGAGAGGAGGGAGCCTGATTCCAGGGTGTGTCACCCAAGAACCACCCTCTCACAATCCATGACCCCTCAGGGGATATCAGAGAGCTGGTTTCAGCTGATCCCCGCAGGCCAGGCTGAGGGACTCCACCGATGCACGAATCCATGCACCAGGCCTCTAGTATGTATATACACATATCTGTATGTTAACACATAGATCAATTGTGAAGATGTATTTGGAGCTGAATGTACTAGTTTGGTATTATATATATAGTAAGTTTACTGCTATAACCACATTGCTAACTGGTTTTTTTTTTTCAGGCAACTGTCAATTCGGCCTTGAATTCTCACAGCTAGTGGATCAGATTCACAAAAGCATCACTCTGGGGCCCAGAGTAAAAGGGGCCAGCACATTTCAGTAGTCCCTGAAGGTATCATGCTATTGTAGCACATTTCTATTAATGATAGCTACCATTTTGTTTAAAGAGGCAGAGAAGCAAATGGTTTTTAAAAGATTGCCATTAAAACTCATTAACATAAAAAACAATTCTTTCCTACTTAGAGAGAGAAACATGAGCTACATGGAAAAATCTCTACCATGTTCACGTGATGCCAGGTAGACCAACGGGACTCTCTGCCCTGGCATGTCTTCCCATGACGATAGGATCTGATTCTGTCTCTTTCCTTCTCAGTTCTCAGAGTTGTACTGTATATTCAGGAACAAGTGCTGTCTTATGGAAAATCTAGCTTTGAAAAATTATCACATGTTTTGTAAACCCAAGCATTAAAGGCTAATAACTTGATATTTTGATTTCTCAATAGTTCTATTCCAATCTCTTTGTTTTTCTTTAAATTCTTCAGTGTGGGTGAATCAGAGATGCTTTTGTCTTTAAGCTTTTCACTTGGCACTACCACAGAAAAAATATATAACTGTACTTGAAAGAAATGACCTCAGTTTTAATTGATAGTTTAAAAAGGCTGTAAGCCTAGCACCCCAATCTGGACCTACTCATAGTGGGTGCAGGGTTTGCTCATCTCTTCACACTCCAGTTGGACCCTTGGTGCTGCATATAACAGGAGCATCTCCCATATCAAACATGGGGCAGGTTCCCCACTGGCTGGAAATAAAACAATAAGGATGTGTCATTGAAGCAGCTACATGAAGTAACCTTCCAGATCGACCCCAAAGTTCCAAATAACATTGTAGCCATTCATTAGCTATAACTTAAGCACTTTCTTAGGCCTTCTTGCAACAGCACCTTCTAAACTAACGTTACATATAATCTAGGATCCAGAGGACATGGAATTCTTAGGGTTGGAAAACTTGGATAAACTAATTAGGAATCGAGGGCTCATAATACTAGTAAAATGCCACTCACATGGGACTTCAGGTGCACGTTCTGGCTGATTTCAAGCCAATGAGTGATCCTGTGAATTATGTCTGGTTGATGTAATAGATTGTAGACACATATGGTATTGCTTGACAGAATCTTTGTGAGGTAGGAAAATTGAGCTGGCACTCAGATAACATGCTCTGCAAGGAGCTGACACCACACGAGTGTCACTTTATGCAGCAGGCAGTTTTCTTTCCTCGACTCGAAGCTATTCAAGATTTTATTAGAGTAGGGCGAAAAAGAGGGATGGTTGCAGTGAGGGGATAGTAGCGCTGACCCTTGGAAAAACCTGTGTATAACTTTTAACTCCCTCAAAACTGAAGTTGTCCCTCAGTATCAGCGAGGGATGGGGTTGGTTTCAGGACCCCCAGGGATGCCAGAACTAGCTGATGCTGAGCCCCCTGTATAAAATGGTGGACCAGTGCACATGCTCGGCCCTCCACATCCAGACTCCCAACTGCTGATCAAAAGCAGTACAGATATTTGTTGAAAAATATCCATGCATAAGTGGATGGTGGAGTTCAAACCCATGTTGTTCAAGGGTCAGCTGTAGAGTTATAAATGCAACAATCTCCAACCCCCAAGTGATCAGACAGGGACCCCACGCTGAGCAGGCAGAGCCTTGCGTGCCTTGGGAGATGCTGGTGAGAAGGAAAATGCCACGTGTGGCTGCCATGGTACTTTGGGTATTAACTCAAAGAGGCGAGCCTCCCGATTACACTGAGAAACACCTGGCTTACAGTGAGGTCTGCAAAAACACAGCAAAGCACCCCCACCCCCACCCCCCGCCCCGGCTGAATCCAGCCGGGTATTCCACCCCCTTCTTTTCTTGGCAGATCACATAATCTGTCTGACTGGAATTTTTAGTCAAGAATTTGTATTGCTTTTAGGTAGTTTATCAGCTACCCTTCCCCCCAAAGCAGGATTCTAAATATGTTTTACTGGTGAGATTCCACCAGTGCAGAATTGGTACATGCTGCCTTGTTGCCATGGTAAAGAGGAAATTAAATTGTGATACAGTGGTGCTATAAATAAAATACCTTCCTTCTTAAGTTTACTCATTATGTAATAAGCCCAGTAGGTTCAACATTACATGCAGCAACCAAGCCTTTATAACATGTATTGTTCAAGCCAATGCCAAATTACAAGAACAAGGGAAAGGATGGACAGATTCTAACATGAGAGGGCAAGAACTGAGTCTCTGTAATTCTGTTTTCATGCCCTCTAGAACAATGGCACATAGAATGTCCCTTTGCATAATGAGCTTGATATCGTAAGTCCCAAGGCCCCAGTATGATAATCTGAACAAGAGAAAGGGGTCAGAAACCTTGCACTTTATTTGCTGATTCCTGGGGATGACTCACATGCATAACTGTTAAAGGCCTGGCTCTCTCTGCCACCTGGAACAGAGTCGATGTACCTTCTGTGAGTGCGTGCTCTGTGCTGTTGTGTGTGCAAGACACTTTCTCAGCAACTCAGGGGCAGAGTGCCCAGGGGCAGCTCCATTTGGTATTTTTATGGTTGGAGTTTAATCAGTCTCTTTAAAGGGAAAATGTAACAAGGGAAGAGCTACAGCAGGGAGGGGCTGCGCTCTGCCAGGCTGCTGGAGAGTCGTTCCAGGAGACCTGACTGGCTTTAGTCCCTTCTGAAATCAGTGTTGGTTTTTCTTCTCGGTGGCAGGTGCAAAGATAATGTGAACCTCCTAAGGCTTTCCAGATGGTGTTAGACTCAAACTGCTTTATGTTCTCACTCAAGTATTGGAACCTCACACTCAAACCTGGACCTTCAATTAGAAAAATGATGGGAGGCTTCCAAACAGCCTCGTCCTGTGAGTCCTGGCTGTGTTCCATGGGAGTTGCTAGTCTGGTGGCTCTGGGGGCTTGCCATGTCATCTAATGAGAGCTCCATTAAAAAAATCCCACCCACTGGGCTGTGACATTGGGATTGAAAGACATGTGTTTTTGCAGCCTCTGCAATTTTGTCACAGACTAAGGAGCTATTCACTTGGTATATTATAGATTCACTATAGATATTAAAGATTAGGGAATGTGAATCTGCATCTACATATAAAGGTATCTATATTAATAAAGAGCTAATATGCTAATGGTCGATATGCTGTTACGGTAACGACCAGGTCATTAGCATATTAGCTGGGGCGTTGCTCTGGAGACATGGCGGAAGTGGGGAGGGCCTAGAGGAGGCGGGACCATTCTGTGCTGGGGAGGGCAGGATTGAGAGCCCATAGCGCCCCCCTCCCCAGTCCTTTGCCACCCATCGCTCGCACTCTGAGTGCTGCACGGCCCACCTGCCAGAGGAAGGAGCACAGTGCAGCACAGGCTTCCGCTCTCCTCTGGCGCCATGAGGGGCAAAGCTGCCATGTTGCTCCAGAGATGGGTGGAAGTGGGGAGGCACCCAGAGAAGGTGGGACCAGTCTGAGGCCTCTGGAGGGACTGAGGTCAGAGCTTGAAGTGGCCAGAGAAGGCCAGAGGGTTTGGGGGCTGGGCCAGACGTGCTGGAGCTCTGCGTGGAGAGGTTCTGGTGTCAAGGCAGGGCTGCAGGTGGGTGGACCATGCTGTGCCGCACGATTTCGAATTGTGCGCTGGGCTTCTAGTATATATTTGATAGACTATAAAAGCACTTAAAGTGTAATTCCAAGGATGGGCATTTTGTGTTTACCACTTAGCAGAAAACAAGTAAGGATGATAATGCCAGGCAGCATGGCACCGTGGGTGGAAGGTGGGCTTTGACTGTACATAGGTCTGGGATCACAAGCCTGGCTCTGACACTCACCTAGCTGATGGCTTTGGACAAGTCTCTATCCCTTTCTCAGCCTGGGGTTTCTCATCTCTAAATGAATGCCCGAGCAACAGACACTGGACTTAAACTCACACTGATTGTAACGTTAAGTGGAAGTGAGGATTAAAAAAAATAAGGTGTCATTGCAAGTGGCTCAGAGAGAGCCTGGCACATAGGAAATGCTCACAACAGGGAATAAATAAGCTTCATATACACAGTAGTCCTCATTAAATGCCATGATAGGTTCTGAAACTTGAAGCAAAAAGACATATAATGAAACCAGTTTTAGGCTAGACTAGTTGATATAAACAAGAGTTAAACTCCTATGGCATGTCATGAATGTAACTTAAACAACATTGAACAAAATGGTATTATTTGTTTATTTGAGGATCTGCTGTACTCTCTTTAATTACCATTTCCTTTTTCCTTTTTATTTTTTAATAAATATTTTTATTGATTTCAGAGAGGAAGGTAGAGATAGAAACATCAATGATGAGAGAGAATCATTGATTGGCAGCCTCCTGCATGCCCCCCACTGGGGATCGAACCCACAACCCGGGCATGTGCGCTGACCAGGAATTGAACCGTGACCTGCTGGTTCATAGGTCTATGCTCAACCACTGAGCCATACCGGCTGGGCTGTAATTATTTTAATAATGTAGATGAGTTATATATTACTTTTAACCTAAAATAATAAGCTGATATCATATCTAATAAAAGAATAATATGCAAATTAACCGTCGTTCCTTCACCCCCTCATTCCGTCACAAAGATGGCGGCAGCCATGGAGCTGGAGTGAGCAGGAAGCTTACTGCCTGCCCTGACTGGCTCTGAGCTCCACTCAAGGCTACAAAGTTTCAATTATAGAAGATAAATAAATCCTTGATAACCTGCTTCCAGCCGGCTGCTCAAGGAAGGGCTGGGAACCTCAGTTGCCAGGGGCAACCCAGGCTTCGAGCCGGACCAACGCTACAATGTTTCAGTTGTAGAAGTTAAATAAATCTCAGATACCTGCTTCTAGCCTGTGGGTGTGGCCAGCCTGAAAACAGCCCTCAGCCCCTCACCCAGGCTGGCCAGGCACCCCAGTGGGGACCCCCACACTGAAGAAGTGTGGCTAGCCTGGAAATGGCCATCAGCCCTCCCCCAGGCTGGCCAGGCCCCCCAGTGGGGACCCCCACCCTGAAGGGGGTGTGGCCAGCCTGAAAACGGCCCTCAGTCCCACACCCAGGCTAACCAGGCACCCCAGTGGGACCCCCACCGTGATCCAGGACACCCTTCAGGGCAAACCAACTGGCCCCCACCCATGCACCAGGCCTCTATCTTACCTAATAATAGACAAACATGCAAATTGACCATATTTTCACTATGCCTTAAGCCACGCCCACCATCCAATTAGAGTGACTATATGCAAATTAACCCAACCAAGATGGCGGCGGCAGCCATGGAGCTGGAGCGAGCAGGAGGCTTGCTTACTCCAGTGATGGAGGAAGCCAGCCTGCCGCTGGCTCTGAGCTCCACTCAAAAGCAACAAAGTTTCAATTATAGAAGGTAAAGAAACCCCAGATACCTGCTTTCAGCAGGCCGTGGCCACAGAGCTGGAGCGAGCAGGAGGCTTGCTTGCTCCTGCGATGGAAGAAGCCAAGCTTCCCAGTGGCTGCTGCCTCCTCTCAAGGCAGCAAAGTTTTAATTATGCAAGGTAAATAAACCCCAGATACCTGCTTCCAGTCGCCATGGCCACAGAGCTGGAGCAAATAAAAAAAAAAAAACCCAAAAGGCTGGGAGCTTCAGTCGCCAGGGGGCTTGGTCAGTCTGAAAACAGCCATCAGCCCCTCACCCAGGCTGGCCAGGCACCCCAGTAGGGACCCTTACCCTGAAGGGAGTTTGGGCAGCCTGAAAACAGCCATCAGCCCCTCACCCAGGCTGGCCAGGCACCCCAGTGGGGACCACCACCCTGAAGGGGGTTTGGGCAGCCTGCAAACAGCCATCAGCCCCTCACCCAGGCTGGCCAGGCACCCCAGTGGGACCCCCACCCTGATCCAGGACACCCTTCAGGACAAACCAGTTGGCCCCCACCTGTGCACCAGGCCTCTATCCTATATAATAAAAGGATAATATGCAAATTGACCCTAACAGCAGAACGACTAGGAATGACTGGTCACTATGACACACACTGACCACCAGGGGGCAGACGCTCAATACAGGAGATGCCCCCTGGTGGTCAGCGTGCTCCCACAGGGGGACCTCTGCTCAGCCACAAGCCAGGCTGACGGTTGCCAGCACAGCGGTGGTGGTGGGAGCCTCTCCTGCCTCCTCAGCAGCACTAAGGATGTCCGACTGCAGCTTAGGCCTGCTTCCCACTGGCAAGTGGACATTTCCCGAGGGCTCCTGGGCTGTCAGAAGGATGTCTGGCTGCCAGCTTAGGCCCGATCCCCCAGGAAGCAGGCCTAAGCCAGCAGGTGGTCATCCCCCCAGGGGTCCCAGACAGCGAGAGGGCACAGGCTGGGCTGAGGGACCCCCCCGAGTGCACAAATTTTTGTGCACTGGGCCTCTAGTAGAAAGAATAAAAAACACTTTGGATAAAATAAACTTTGTATGTATACAAGTATATGTCTAACACATTTATATATCCCAGCAGTTCAAGGAACAAAACTAGCTCCCAGCTGTATTTGCTCTTTAATATGTTTGTTCTGAAACCCAACTTCAAGAGCACGACAGAGATAACTTAATAAACATCCTCAGGGTTTCAGGCCATTAGTGCAGGCAATTTTCACTGTGGCCAGGATTCACAGGAGTCTCCTTGGGGACAGACACTGAGTCCAAAAGGAAGGATGGGAAACCACAGTAGTCATTTTTGAAAAAGTGGAAGCAGCATAAGTTTGATTTCCATGTAGATGTAGAGCTAACCCGAGCACTTCCTATCCTTTGCCTACATTACGTTTGTGGGCAAGCATCACGATGGCATCATATTATCTGGTACATTTTGCCTTCTTCCCAGCAGGAAAGCTCTTATTTATTATGCCTCAGCCTCTTCACTGGCTTTACTAGTAAGGTTCTTTCAAACATCTGCTTTATGTTTTTTAATTTTTATTGGATGATCTTCTTCCATTATTTCTTTCTTTTTTAAAACTTAAAGAAAATCTTTATTGTTGGAAGTATTACATATGTCCCCTTCCCTCCCCCCATTGACCCCTTCTAACCTTCCCCCTTTCCCCCACCCCTGCGAGACGGCAAAGCTTGTGAATTATCTACTCAAATAACTGAAATATGAGACACACTGTTTTAAATCTTTGTAGTTAATAATGAGGATATAGTGAACTAACATTGTAAAAGAGCTTTGTAAAAGTAGACAAAGCATTAAATTGTTATTGTGGGTTTTGTGCCTCCACTCCTCGAAACTTGTGATGCCATTTTCCTCCAAACGGAGTCTTGGCATGTTACTGGGCTCTGAATGGTAGAGTGCTTGACCATGGACATTTTATATATATAACAAATTCTAAGATGGGCCGAGGTCCAACGCCAGCAGGTCCAGGGGTTCCCAAAGGCGTAGATGGAGTCGGCAAAGAAGGAATGACACGGAGACAGCGTTCAGTTGATCAGCAGCCTAGCCAGGATCTCCAGCCAAGTTCTGGTCTCGATCTCCAGAGAGGTTCTGCTTCAGATCTCCAGCCAGGTTCTGTGGCCATGTTCCCTTGCTAGGTTCTCCAGCCAGGTTCTATCCAGGTTCTCCAGCCAGGTTCAGTCACCAGGTTCTAGTCAGGTTCTCTTGCCATATTTCTGTAGTCAGGCTCAGCCCAGGATCCCCTGCCATGTTCTCTCCAGCGAAGTTCTTCTGTCTCCAGGCTCCGTGTAGGTTCTGTCTTCTGAATTCTGTGTTCTAAGTTCTGAGTTCTAAATTCTGTCTTGTTACATCTGTATTTATACCAGTTGATTCCAATCCTATCAATCTCTATTACAAAGGTTAGGGCGTTTCTTATCTCCATTCCAGGGAGCAAAGATTATGTAGCTTAAGCATGATTGTTCATAGTTAAAGTGATTAATTACCCGCCTGGCACTTAGTTGAGGGGTTTTATTCCCTCCCTAACTTCAGGGGAAAATCCCTACCTGGGGATTCAACCTTTCTTGGAGAGGTGACCTTGGTTAAAACACAGCGCCAAGAAGGTGAGCAAACATATTAAGAACCGTATGCCATATATGCCAGGTCCCTTGAAACAGCAAGGATGGACCGGCTCCCGGCAAAGATGAACTTCTAAATATCTGGGACAAGTGACTAGGAACTTTATAATAATAACAGATTCATTTTCTGTTCAGGGGGTATTCAAAATGCAGTCCTTCCTGTTTGTACAATGGGACCTTTGCATCCATGAAATATAATGAAGGACAATTACTGCTGATGTGTGAAGATATTTGTGTTAAATTAGAAAAGCAGGTTTCAGGAGAGTAGAATGGAACATATTTATATTATAAAGAAGAAGAGAAGGATACATTTGTGAAAGGATTGACCCAAGTGATAGGATTGGATTCATCTTTTTTACTTTTAGCTTCTCTGTCTCTCCTCATTTTTCTGTGATGAAGTTAGATTTTAAACTTGAGGAATAACGTTTGTACACAAAACACACATTCTGCTGTGGTCACACATGACTGTCCTGACACCATTGGATGCAGGGTTTGTATGTGTTGTAAGATGCTGATTTCATGCAGCTGGAGCCACCAGTGGGCGGGAAGGTGAATGGCGCTGTGGATACAGAAGGACTTGTCAGGTGTGTGGCCCTACACACATGGAAGGATTGTGAGCTGGGATGGGGAGCATGAGGGGCGGGACAGGCACTGAGCGCAGGCCTCCTTGGTGCTGCTAGTCAGGAGATGTTGGGGATGGCGAGGCCTGGGGATTTCTGTCAATATCATATTGCATTACATCAGAACTAGTTCAAGGCCACTCCAGAGAATTAGTTGCTTTTCATAGAATCCACAATGCCTCCCCTGGGTCTCAGAATAAAAAATTTTGTGAAAACAGCATAAAAGCACCTTTGATTTGTGGTCTGGGTGAGTATATCTGCTTTCTTACTCTCTCCTGTTTGTTTTGTGGAATGTCATCTTGCTGAACTTGCTCATTGTGCTTTTGAATAGCACATTATACTTTCTGGTTGTCACAGGCTATAAAGCCCCTGAGTGGGAAAGCTTGTGAGGGGAGTTTCATACGTGGGCCCCCTTCACTGTGTTGTGCACCTGAAACTAATATAAAATAACACTGACTGTCAACTGTAACATATATATATATATGTTATATATATAAAGCCAGTGACCAGAACGTCGGAACAACTGAAACGACCAGAATGACCCATTGCTATGATGCCCACTGTGGCAGCCAACCAGCCCATTGGGGGGCAGGGCTGGCCGGCCAACCTCCTGCATCCCCTCTTCCCCGCCACCAGCCCGGCCCCACCCCACCCGTGCACGAATTCATGCACCAGGCCTCTAATCTAATAAAAGAGAAACATGGTAATTAGTGTCACTCCGCTACACTTCCCATTGGCTAATCCCCCTGTCACTCACAGAGCAGGGCCGAGATATGCAAATTAACTGGCAGCCAAGATGGCAGCTGGCAGCCAGGCAGCTGATGCGAACAGGGAGGCTTGCTTGCTTCAGTGACAGAGAACTCCAACGTTCCCCGCCTGACTTGCCGGCCTCTCAGCTGCAACTCTAAGCAACTATGTTGCAAATAAAGAAGCTAAAAAAAACCCAGAAACCTGCTTTACTCAGCGGAGCTTCAGACAGCCAGACCGCAACATTGTATCAAATACAGACGGTAAACAAAGGCCAGAAACCTGTTTTCAGCAGCCGAGGCCTCAGAGCTAAAGCTGGTCCAGAATAAAAAAAAAAAAGAAAAAAGAAAAAACGGAGCAGTTGGGAGCTTCAGTCCCAGCCTGAAAACAGCCCTCAGCCCCTCACCCAGACTGGCCAGGCACCCCAGTGGGGACCCCCACCCTGAAGGGTGTGTGACCAGCTGCAAACAGCCATCATCCCCTCATCCAGGCTGGCCAGGCACCCCAGTGGGGACCCCCACCCTGATCCAGGACACCCTTCAGGGCAAACCAGCCAGCCCCACCCATGCACCAGGCCTCTATGCTATATAATAAAAGGGTAATATTCCTCCCAGCACCGGGATCAGCGGAGCTGCGAGGCCTCCCGGCACCGGGATCAGCATGACAGGGGGCAGCGCCCAAACCCCCTGATCGCCCTGCTCTGTGTGTGACAGGGTGCGGTTCCCCCCCCCACACACACAGGCCCTGCTCTGTGTGTGACGGGGTAGAGCCATAACCTCCCCATTGGCCCTGCCCTGAGTGTGACAGTGGCGGCGCCCCAACCCCCTGATCGGCCCTGCTCTGTGGGTGATAGAGGGCGGTGCCCCAACCCCCTGATCCGCCCTGCCCTGAGTGTGACAGGGGGCGGTGCCCCAACTCCCCTATCGGCCCTGCTCTGTGCATGACAGGGGGGAGCTCCCCAACCCCCTGATTGACCCTGCTCTGTGGGTGACAAGGTATAGAGCCCCAACCCCCCTGATAGGCCCTGCTCTGTGCATGACAGGGGGCAGTGCCCCAACCCCCCAATCAGCCCTACCCTGAGCGTGACTGGGGGTGGCATCGCAACCTCCCAATCTGCCCTGCTCTGTGCATGATAGGGGAAGGGGCCCCAACTCCCCAATCGGCCCTGCTCTGAGCCCGACCAGGGGCTGCACCTAGGGATTGGGCCTGCCCTCTGCCACCCGGGAGCAGGCCTAAGCCAGCAGGTCGTTATCTCCTGAGGGGTCCCAGACTGCAAGAGGGCACAGGCCAGGCTGAGGGACCCCCCTCCCCCCCGAGTGCACAAATTTTTGTGCACTAGGCCTCTAGTATATATATAAAAGCCTAAGCAACTGTTATGACCAAACAACCGGAACGACCAGTTGCTATGATGCGCACTGACCACCAAGGGGAAGGCACTCAATGCAGGAGCTGCCCCCTGGTGGTCAGTGCACTCCTACAGCCAACCTCTCCTGGCTGGCCAATCTCCCAAAGTCCCTCCCCCTGGCCGGCGGGCCCCGATCAAGCACTTGATCAGGGCTGGACCCAGGGCTGGGATGGGGAACTGGGGGTGGGTGATAGTGGATGCGGCTCCTTTCCCAGGGGTGCCAAGGGCCGACTTCTTCCTCAGGGCCAGCAGCCAACGCCCCACAGTCCCTCCTCCCTTTTCCCTCCCCCCGGCTGGCAGGCCCCAATAGGCCTGGCCCCAATCAGCCTGGTCCCGATTGGCCCTGATCACTGGTCAGGCCTAGGGACCCCACCCATGCAGGAATTTCATGCACCAGTCCTCTAGTTGAAAAATAAAATAAAATAAAATAAAATAAAATAACTAAAAAACCAAGGATTTCCCTTTATCCCCCAGTGACTTTTTTTAAGGCTTTGAGCAATAGATAAAATGTATTTGCTCATTTTCATAAATAAAGGATTGGGAAGATACCCACCAGCTATTGACAGTACTGATTTCTGAGAAGGGGATCTGTAGCTGGGTGGAATGCCAGAGGACTTTCCTTTTATCTGTATATTTCAAGTCTTTTTTTTTTTTTAAACCTCACCAGAGGTTATTTTTCCATTGATTTTTTAGAGAGAGTGGAAGAGAGAGGGAAAGACAGAGATATATCAGTGTGAGAGAAACACATTGATTGGTAGCCTCCTGCATGAGCCCTGACCAAGGCCTGGGACAAGGAGGAGACTGCAACCAAGATACATGCCCTTGACCAGAATCAAACCCAGGACCCTTTGATCCGCAGGCCAACACTCTATCCACTGAGCCAAATAGGACTATTTCAGGTTTGTTTTTTAAAAACTTATTTACATATTACTTGTATTACCTATACTTTCTCTATATCTATAATAATAAAAGGATAATATGTTAATTAGACTGGACGCCTTCCAGATGTCATTCCGGACATCCTTCCTGACAAAGCCGGGACCAGAGGGAAGCAGCCTGGGTCCTGGGTGCCTGTGGGTGGCCGGAGGAGGGAAGCCCAGGTCCCAGATGCCAGAGGGAAGCCGGTGCTGGCAGTCAGGGAAAGGGAGGCCTACACTTGCATCAGGCCTTTAGTAAAATACATAAAATAAAATATGAAGTAAGTGGAGTTGGATATTTCTGTTTAGACCTGAAAGTCTCCATGTATGTGTGCGTGCATGGCATGTGTGTGCGCGTGTGTGTACGTGTGTGTGTGTGTGTGTGTGTGTGTGTGTGGTGGGTGAGGGGTATTCAGGAAAGGGTAAAGGTAAGATCACACTTGAACTATCTTAACATAGAGACTTAAACATGTCAAAACATTGGCACTTGGTCGTGCAGTTGAGAATCAGGACCACTCACCTGGGAAAGCCCATCCTCTGAGGTGTGCTTCCCCCACTGCAAATAGCCGACGTTGCTGCGTGCGGGGACTCCATGTAGTATTTCTTGAGATTTCCCATTTTGACAGCCATTAAAGACATGTGGACTTGCTCTTCCAGTTAAAACCATGTTCAAAACTGCCTAGTGACACAGTTTATAAATTCTACATTTTAGGTAGCAATGACACAAGGACTTAATTTCTTTTTTATTTTAATAATCATTTTAAAATTACCATTTTTATTGAAAAGAATGAAATCACACATGTATTCTGGAAAAATGTATGTCATTAACATTGTAGGGTTAAAACAACTGTTTTTCTTGAGCCATAGTCTGTAACTTCCCATGTGCCCACTCAGAACCTGCTGCTCATCCTCCCTTTACATTCCTTTTAAACTTTGGTTTTCATGGTAAGGATTTAAGGAGCAGGAGATTAATATGTTATTATAGAACTTTCTTTCAGTTATTAGGGATTCCTGGTGGGTCTTAACAAAATATTTTGGGGAGGTGAAGGAGGGAATTGGGGGAGAAATGGTGATGGAAGGAGACTTGACTTGGGGTGGTGAACACACAATACAGTGTACAGATGATGTGTTGTAGAATTGTGCATCGGAAACCTGTATAATTTTGTTAACCAGTGTCACCCCAATAAATTCAATAAAAAGGAAAAAAAGATATTTTCTAATGTTTCTAGACTCTCGGGGATAGAGGCCTCTCAGAGGTAAACTAGAAAGGACTATAATGGGAACTGAAGGTCAGATCTGATAACAAACTCAGGGCAGCATCTTAGTCTTTCAAGGATAAGTTACCTCTCTTCATTTAAGAGAATATGCTCAATTTTTAAAAAGCCTGATTCACATTCCACAACAGAAGTCAGTCTTCCCCCTACCTGCCTGCATAGGAAGCCTCCAGCATTTGGTTGTAGCAGATGAATGGTGGAGACATCTAGGTCCTTCTGAAGCCTGCAGAATGGGAGATTCCATCAGCATTTGGTCAGAGAGGATGACTGCACCAAGGACCTGCAGCCTCCCCTCCCTCCAGCACAACACAAAGCGGCAGTCACATGGGTTCACCTGGTCACTGTCCCTCCCCTGTGCCCTCCCCGTCTCCTTCTCTCGCAGGAAAGCTTCTAGGACTGGGGCTGCACAGGGAAAGCTGTGGGTGCAGGTGGGAGAAGCCACAGACCCCATGCGTTGGAATCCCTGTGTATGCTCCAATGCTGGGCTCAGTAGAGACACTGCTCTGGGACAAGGGATGCTTAGCTTAGGGTGGTGATAGGTGACCACTCCAGAGAGAACTGGCCCAAGGCAGTACTGAACAGACTGTTTAAGTGGAAAACACCAGCTTGGGGGTTGAGCTCATTTCTTGGCTATAGAAGGCAGCCTCTACTGTTTCATCAGAGACTAGGGGTTGGGTTTCTACCCTGGACAATGTTAAAGTCAAGGTGCAACATGGCTCCTATTGTCACCGAGAGGAAGGTGCTGGTACGAGAGCTGTATATATTCTTGACAGAACCTATTCCCAGGACTAGAGGTCACTCCCTTTTGAGAATACAACCTAGAGACTGGTCAAGCATGGAAAATGCCTTGAAGTCATCAGGTATAATTCAGGGCAGTGCTTTCCAAAGTGTGGCATGATTTTGGATGGTACAGAGTTGAGCATTTAAAAATGTTTTATAGTGATGTTTTTAATACATATTTGTCTTCAGCATACCAAATACGTGATTTAAAGGATATTAATGTTAGGAAAGAAGTTAATATTTAAATGCGTGTTGATTTAAAGCAAGCTTAAGGAAATAATAATATAGACCACAAAAAATGTGATGGTGATATACAAAAAACAGGTTTCAGGAATACTGCTTCAGGGCTTGTAATTCTTCCCTTCTGGGGGCGCTCTAGCTCTCTCCAAGCTTACCCCTCTTTCAGTCTACTTCTAAGAAGCCTTCCTCCTCGACTCTCTGCTGGGCACCCTTCCTCCTCTGGAACCCACTGGATTAATTGTCTTCACACCTCATTTGGCCCATCAAGTACCAGCTGGGACTTGCCCAGGCTCTACATCAGTGGTTCTCAACCTTCCTAGTGCCGCGACCCTTTAATACAGTTCCTCATGTTGTGGTGACCCCCAATTTCATTGTTACAAATTGAACATAATTAAAGCATAGTGATTAATCACAAAAACAATATGTAATTATATATGTGTTTTCCGATGGTCTTAGGCAACCCCTGTGAAAGGGTCGTTCGACTCCAAAGGGGTCGCGGCCCACAGGTTGAGAACCGCTACTCTATATGGACCTCTCGTCTTTCCCAGACTGGAACCTGCAGGAGGCCAGAGTTCTATCTTTTATTTGTATTTTTCACAGTGTGAAGAACAGGCCTTTGCATATTACAGAGGCAAAATAAATACTTGAGAATCTATTTTACTGTGCATATAAGTACTAAAACATTTTATATGAAAATTGTACAAAGAAGCTTTGTTGTCTGCCAATATTTATAACCACAGAAAGGACCCTAGTACTGTACCACAAAAGCAGATTCAAAGTTTCCTGATGACAGGAAACTTTGGCATTTACCCATTACTATGGCCAAACTGATGATAGAAAAGGACGTATCAACAGAAAGAGCATCCACCAGAAAAATATTGCACTCATGTTTCCAGTAGGCATGAAAGTATTCTCCAACACCAGAGTACATGGTTTATGAGACCACAGAGCCAAAGGAAATGCTGGGTAAATATTTGTAGAACATACCTTTCAAATGTTCTGGAGAAGATCAGACTGTAAAGAAACAGGATGACACCGTGGCTTCCTTCCCCACTGAACTGTTTGGAAAGCAAGGGAAAAGCACGTTTGCCTCCAAGCAATGCAGCTATGTATACCTGTGGGCATGAGGATTTACTGCCTGAGAGATTTATTTTCTAGCTGCTTAAAGGGCAGCTGGAGCTCTCTCTGCTCCCCTAGATCTATCTCCACTCTCAAATGCATTCTCCTTCCTGCTTCCAGCCTGCCAATGATACCATCATTCTCTCAATTTTCAACCTCTCTTTCTTTCCTCCACTTCTGTCTTGTGATTTTCTTCAAACCATGGCTAGGATGTAGCATATCTTTCCTCTCCATTTTTCTGGGTCCATCCTAGCCCAAGTCCCAGGGCTGCTCTTGGCTGGCCTCCCTTCCCAGTCTCTCCTTAGTCAGGGCATCCCTCTTGGTTGCCCAGTTAAACTCAGGGGGAGTGTGGCGGGGGTGGGGGATGAGAGGCTTTATAGAAATACAGCCCTGGAGTTATACAGACCTGGATTCAGAACCAGTTCTACTACTCACTAACTCAGAGTTATCTTACTTCTTTGAGCTCAATCTCCTCATCTGCAATTGCATATAAAAATACCTTTCCCCCAGGTTTGTTACAAAAGTGAAATGACGCATGCAGATACCTGCTTTGAGTCTCAGAAGTGCTAGGTCCCAGTACCTGTTCTTTTCTGAGGCCCTTCTCCTCTGTCTCTTCCCTTGGGCAGGTTGCTTTTCTGCTCAGAACCTTCTGAAGGTGCCCTGTGATCTCCAGGATCAAATCCAAATTGCCCAGCCAACATTCAGGGCCTCTCCTTCATTGGCCTTATCTTAGTTTTTGGTCCACACTCTACCTGCTGCAAAGAAGCTCCTTGGCTGGCTTTCGAGATACCAGGGTAAGGCCCCTCCCTTAGCGGCACTGTATCAGGAAGGCTTCAGCTAAAATGCCCGTGCTTTGCCTTTTATGGATTCATTTGTCCCCTTCACTATCTGTGACTGGCAGGAGAATTAATTCCAGTGCCCCAGGAACCAGGGCCTGACAAATGCCGGTGCCATAGGAGCTAGACAGGAACCCAAATGGGCACACTGCAGGCTGTGAGGGAGGGCTGGGCCGAGGCAACCTGGAGAAGGCTTGCATGCTAGTTTCCTGTCACTGCCATAGCAAATTACCACAAACGTGGGGGCCTAAAACAACATGAATTTATTATTTGAAGTTCTGGAAGTTAGAAACCCAACTTGGTGTCAGTGACCCTGGTTCAAACGGCTGGCCAGCCTGCATCCCACCTGGAGGCTTTCCTGCCTGCTTCCAGTGTCTGGAAGCCATCCTTGTTTCTTGGCCGAGGATCCCACATTACACAGCCCTCCTCCCTCTGCTTTGGCACTGCACCTCTTCCTCTTTCTCTCCCACCACCTCATTTTCCTTATGAAACCCATGACTAATTGAGCCCACCAGGATAAGCTAATTTCCCCATCTCAAAATCTTAAACCCCATCAGAGCCCTTCATACCTGATAGGTAACATCATTCACTCCACCACAACTTGTCTAATGGGAGTCATGCTCAGCTAACTGAGGACATGCTGAACTATAGGTCTAGAGCAGCAAATTTCCTGATTTTTTTTTGGGGGGGGGGGGGACGGGCGGGCGGGGGAAGCTAAAGTCCAGGTTTTTATGTGGGATTTTCTGATTGGCTTTGACTGTTGCTGATTCAAATTAAAAAAAAAAAATCTAACACTGTGTGGGTTAATGCTGCAGATACAGGTGTATTGCTTTCCTAGCACTGCTATAACAAATTATTCAAAATCTGAATTACTTACAACAATAGGACACTATTCTCTCCTGGTTCTGAAAGCAGAAGTCTTAACTGAAGGTGTCCGAGCAAGGCCTCACTCTCTCTCCAGGCCCTGGGGAGGATCCCTCCTTGATCTTCCCAGCTTCTGGTGGGTGCTGGCAATCCCTGGTTTCCCTTGGTCTGGGAGATGCATCACCCCAGCCTCTGTCTCCATCATCACAGGGTGCTTTCCCTGCATGTCTGTGTCTGCGCCCAAATTTCCTTCTTATAAAAACACCAGTCATTGCATTAGGGCCACCCCAATCCAGCATGACCTTATCTCAACTTGATTGCATCTGCAAAGACCCTGTTTCCAAATCAGAGCACATTCATCGGTCCTGGGAGTTAGGACTTGAACATATCATTTTGGGGGGATGCACTTCAACCTATAACAACAGGTCTGCTGGTCACATGTAGCCCTCAGACCCCTCACTTGAGATCTGTGCTTTACACTAGGACACAGTACTGGTGCATTTTGACAGTGAATGGGGGATGATCACAACAAGCAGCCTCTGGTCAGGAAGCGCCCTTCAGAATATACGCATCAAGTTCCCTCTGGTTCAGGAAATGGGGCCAACCTGTCCTCAGCGCGGCTATGGAAAGGGTCAGCTTGGGTCGGCTTGATGCAGGCAGTTCTGTGCCGAGCCCACCTGTGCTGCGCCATCGCAGTGGTTCTCAACCTTGGCTGCACATTAGAATCACCTGGGAATCTTTTTAAAATCCTGATTTCTGGGCCTCATCCTCGGAGAGAACCACTGGCTTAGGGCCTTTGTTAGCTTTTCCAACTCACTCCTAGCCTTTGATGGGGAAAGTCGGTGTGGAGCTTCAGCGCTGGCCCTCTGATTCTCAACTCCTGAGAAGACCTTGCAGATGTGGGGGCCTTTCCTAATGAATTAGACTCTCCCAGGTCTGAGTTGAAGAGATGGAAGACAGAGGGGGAAGCATGTGCCTCTTTTAGCTGGAAGGATCATTTATTTCTTACATGGCTCCTCCCTCTGTGTAACCTCATTAAGCATCTCCCGCTTGCAAGATAGTCTCTAAGCAGGCTTCCAGCTTAACATTTCATGTCAGCCATCGAAACTCTATCATCAGGTTTTATTAGTTTCATATTGCTGCTATAACAAATTACTATAAATTTAGAAGCTTGAATAATATAACCTTATTATCTAACAGTTCTGGTGGTCAGAGTCTGAAATGGCTACCTCACAGGGCGAAAATCAAGATGCCAGCAGGGCCACATTCTTTCTGGGGGCTGCAGGGCAGAATCTGTTTCCTTTCCTTTCCCGCTTTAGTGGCCCTGCCCACATTCCTTGGTTCATGGTCCCACCTTCCATCTTCAAAGCTGCAACAGTGGTGACACCTCTCATCCCACATCCCTCTTCCCCTCTCTTCTGCCTCCTCCACATTCAAGGATCCTGTGAGTACATCGGGCCCACCTGGGTAATCCAGGATACTCTCCCTATTATAAAGTCAGCTGACTAGAGACCTTCATTCCCCTTTGCCATGTGATGTAACAGTCATAGGTTCCCGGGACCAGGGTACGGACATCTTTGGGAGACCATTCTTTTGCTGAACACAGACCTATGAGATGGTAGGCGAGATGGGCCCAGGGGAACCAGGCTAACCAAGGTCTTATACAGTTAGTGTGGCTGAGAACTCAACCCCCAGGTTTCTGCCTCTACGGCCTTTGAAAGGAGCAGAGCAGTGAGTTCCATGGATCACAGGCCCCTTACACAGCCCAAAGTTGTGTGGCTTCACCGTCAACCTGCTCAGGTTCCTCTGCTTTCACACTGTCATCTCAATTCCTCAGGAAATCAGTTTTCCTTTGTTTCTCCACAGAGGAATCTTTTAAAATAAAACCTTCCATTACTTTCCGGGGGCTGGGTGAGAACCATTGCAGAGGAGAACACTGTGTGGAAGGTGCTGATAGAAGAGGTGAAACAGGGTCACCTTTTTCAGACCAGAAGTAATTTCCTTAGCATCAGTGTGAATGGTCACTTTGGCAATTCGAACTAGAACCTTCCTTGTCTACCATTTTTGCCTTTTATTCACTAGGTGAGGCAAGACTGCTTTAACATTTTCTCTCCACAAAAGAAATCTTGACACATGCCCTCTATCATATTATTTTCTGGGCTTGATTAGCCAAGGAGTGGCCGGTGTGTGATCTGCCTCTTTCTAGGTTGCGGGGAGGGAGAGGCGGGCTTCCTTTCTCTTAGTCTGCCCTTCCTGAGCCCTCAAGACGACCTGGTTTTCTTAACAAGTATCATTAAAAAGACACTTTGTAAAAGAAAGAAGGTTCCTGTAAGATCAGTTCAACATAAAGTAATTATCTCAGTACTTAAACACTTACACATTGTAAATGATCATAGATGAATTTCTCAGTGGCCTCTTTCTCCAAAACTTCAAACAGCTGAAGCTATAAATCAGAAAAAGAAGATTAAAATGAGAAGGAAGATGAAAGTTACACCTATAAGATGTCAATTCACTGTTATTACCTCAAGAGAGATTTTTGCTTCATTGTAAAATCACATTGCTAAAAACTGACATATTCTCTTATACAAGGCCATATAAAACATGGTAAAATTGGGTGGCTACTGACCTCATGTTTAAATCCCTCAGTTTTAAATCAATATGATATCTTAAGCAGTAAAACCATAAACAGACCCCTTCCCCCCAATAGGTAGAGTTTAGCTATGTTTAAGACAGTGGGCATGGAAATGCACTTTATGATGATTTCAGGTATGGGATATTCTTAATCATGGTGGAAGGAGAAATCCGTGCAGGATCCTCTGTTTTGGCTGCTTGGATCACCTACAATCCTTGCCCCTCACCTCTTTGAATGGTGCCTTTGGCCACAGCAGACACACAGAAGCATCGATGGGGCCCCGCCTCCACTTCCATGGTGAACCAGTACCCAGACTGCACTCACCCTCTCAGTGAAATTGTCCCCAGCATAGTCAGGAGTTGAGGTGACTTGAGTGTCCTCAGTGACAAGACAGATGGTGGCCTTCTGAGCTTCTCCTGCCACCCACAGGATGCCAGCGAGTGCCACAGCCAGGGCCTGCTTCTGCTCTTGCTTGCTTATTGCACATAGACTGCAAGGCAGGAGGTGGGGTTAAAATGGACTATCATCTGGCCATGTGCTGGGGCCTCCACTCTTATGAATTCTGAATACAGGGTTGGTTCCTTCATCAATCTACACTGCGAGGATGTCATGAGGGCTTGTCCGATCTGCTGTCACTGGAACTGGTGTCCTCTCAGCAGCATATTGCTCTTGGTAATATGGTGGGCGGGCGGTTACTACTGCCGCCATCGAGTCCCACCACTGTCCTCTCTCCAGAACTCCAGCAGGGACTGAGCTATGTTCTTTAACCCAATAACACAGGCCCTTTCCTAGCACAGCCCCAAACAGTTACCCCAGTTTTATCTCCCAGATTTCCATTTTGCAAACCCTCTGCCCCAGATGGACCAGTCCCTGAACATATTTCCCACATTTGCTCATGCACTTGTCTGCCTTTAATGTGCATGCCACATATGTCCTGTCTGCCTGACCACAGCCTGTGCATCACTGGAGGTCTACTTCAGGTTGCCCTTATTAACCCGGAGCTGACACTCACCTGGCACTCACTGTGCCCAGTGTTGTTCTGAGCACTTCACACATATCACCTCATTTAGTCCTCACAACAATCTGCGAGGTAGATACTATTAGTACTCCCATCTTAGAGGTGAGGAAGTTAAGACAGAGAGGTTGAGTAATTTGCCCCTGGTCATTCATCTTTAAAGTGGTAGAGCAGTGATTTGAATGTGAGCAGTCTGGCTCCTGACTCCCTAGTCCTAACCATTACACTCCATTGAGTAATAATCTCAGGCTGTCCAACCTCCCAGGAAATAGGAACCCATCTTTAGTGGTATACTTAACTCTGCCTGTTTTCTCAGTATTTTACATTGACAACTGTTGTCCCAATGAAGAAACACATAGGGTTTCATTAATGAACTCAGCAATAACTTATAGAATCCATCTAGTTCTGTGGCAATACAGAAATGAATCACAAGGAGCCTCATACCCCAACATCCTAGTAGGAGGCGGATGAGAACAAAAGAGAGTGCTGTGAGAGTACAGGAGAGAGAACGTGTGGCTGGGAAGGTGCAGGAGGCTTCGTGGAGCTGATCTATCACAGCAGTTACTCATTACCATGTATTTCATATTTGCCACATACCAGGACTGTGTTAAATGCTTTACATTCATGCAGCAAATATTGTGTGTGCTCCATCTAGATTCCCTGGGATCCCTTTTACTTAGTTGGTGGACATGTCACCCAGCTGTGTCCAGTACTGCTGCTACTGGCTCCTACTTTTCAACTTTCTCTGAAGTACTGGAGGCACCTGGCCCAGAGGTGACGAGGAGTTATGCCTCTCCTGCAGGATGGCCAAGGTTGATGCCTGATGGGGTGGAGGTACCAAAGCCCTGCTCTCTCAGCTGTGGATGGGCAATAAGCTCCCGGGATCAGGCTGAGGCTAGACTTCACAAGAACCCCATTCTTTTTTAAAAAATTTTATTTTCTTGTTTAAAGTATTACAAATAGTAGTACATATGTCTCCTTTTTTTCCCCATTGACCTTCCCCCGGCCTCCCCTACCCCCCAGCACATGCCCTTACACCCCCCCCCCCAGTGTCTTGTGTCCATTGATTATGCTTATATGTATGCATATAAGTTCTTCTATTGATCTCTTACTGCCCTCCCCAACACTCCCCAGCCTTCCCGCTATAATTTGACAGTCTGTTTGATGCTTCTCTGCCTCTGTATCTATCTTTTTGTTCATTAGGTTATAATGTTCTTTATTATCCATAAATGAGTGAGATCATGTGGTGTTTTTCTTTCACTGCCTGGTTTATTTCACTTAGCATAATGCTCTCCAGTTCCATCCATGCTGCTACAAATGGTAAGAATTCCTCCTTTTTTATAGCAGCATAGTATTCCATTGTGTAGATATACCATAGTTTTCTAATCCACTCATCTGCTGATGGGCACTTAGGCTGTTTCAAAATCTTAGCTATTGTAAATTGTGCTGCTATGAACATATGTCCCCTTCCCCCCCGCCCCCGCCCACTCACTGCTTCTAGCCCACCCACCCTCCCCCTCCGCCCCACTCCTGGCCTTCACCACACTATTGTCTGTGTCCATGGGTTATTCATCTATTCATACAAGTTCTTTGGTTAATTTCTTCCTATCCACCCACTCATCACCACCTTCCCTCTGAGACTTGACAGTCTATCCCAGGTTTCTATGTCTCTGCTTCAATACTGTCATTCAGTTTATTTTGTTCATTAGATCATATGAGTGAGATCATGTGATACTTGTCTTTCTTTGACTGGCTCATTTCACTTAGCATAATACTCTCCAGGTCCCTCCATGCTGTCTCAAAGGGTAAGAAATCCTTCTTTTTTTGTGGTTTTTTTTTTTTTTTTTTTTTACTGCTGCATAGTATTCCATGGTGTAAATGTACTACAGCTTTTTTACCCACTCATCTACTGATGTGCGCTTGGGCTCTTTCCAGATCTTAGCTATTGTAAATTGCACTGCTATGAACATAGGGGTGCATATGTTCTTTCTGATTGGTGTTTTGGGTTTCTTACAATATATTTCTAAGGGGTCACTGGGTCAAATGGCAGTTCCATATTTAATTTTTTGAGGAAACTCCATATTGTTTTCCATAATGGCTGCACCAGAATGCATTCCCACCAGCAGTATACTAGGGTTCCCTCTTCTCCACATCCTCTACAGCACTTTACATTTGTTGATTTGTTGATGGTAAGCCATTTTGACAGGTGTGGGTAAATTCCTCATTATTTTTTTAATTTGCATCTTTCTGATGATTAGTGACTGAGCATTTTTTTCATATGTCACTTGGATATCTGTTTGTCACTTTGAATAAGTGTTCATTTAGGTTCTTTGCTCATTTTTTAATTGGATTGTTTGTCTTCCTTTTGTTAAGTTGCATGAATTCCTTATATGTTTTGGATATTAACCCTTTATCAATATGTTTTCCCATACAGTGGACTCCCTTTTCATTTTGTTGATGGTTTCTTTTGCTATGCAGACCTTTTAAAATTTTGATGTAGTCCCATTTGCTTATTTTCTCCTTAGTTTCCTTTGCCCTAGGAGATGTATCCACAAACATATTGCTATGAGAGATGTCTGAGATTTTGCTGCCTATGATTTTTTTCTAGGATTTTTATGGTTTCATGACTTACATTTAACTCTTTTATCCATTTGATTTCATTTTTATGTATGGGGTAAAATTTAACTAGTTTCATTTTTTTTGCATGTATCTGTTCAATTTTCCCAACGCTATTTATTAAAGAGACTGTCTTGACTCCATTGTATGCTCTTGCCTCCTTTGTCCAATATTAACTGAGTATAATAGATTAGATTGATTTCTGGTGTCTCTGTTCTGTTCCATTGATCTATATGTGTGTTCTTGTGCCAGTACCAGCAGTTTTGATTATTGTGGCTTTGTAGTATAACTTGATATCTGGTATTGTGTTTCCTTCATCTTTGTTTTTCTTTCTCAAGATTGCTGTGGCTATTCAGGTTCCAGGTACATTTTTGGAGTATTTGTTCTAGATCTGTGAAATATGCTGTTGGTAATTTAATAGGGATTACATTGAATCTATAGATTGATTTGGGTAGTATGGACATTTTAATGATGTTAATTTTACCAATCCATGAACACAGTATATTCTTCCACTTGTTTATATCTTCCTCTATTTCTTTTTTCAATATCCTGTAGTTTTCTGAATATAAGTCTTTTACCTCCTTGGTTAAGTTTATTTCTAAATATCCTATTTTTTTGTTGTTGTTGCAGTGGTAAATGGGATTGTTTGTTTAGTTTCTCTTTCTGAAAATTCATTATTGATGTATAAAAATGCCAATGATTTCTGGGTTTTAATTTTGTATCCTGCTACATTGCTGAATTCATTCATTAAATCTAGTAGTTTTTTGGTGGAGTCTTTAGGGTTTTCTATGTACAATGTCATATCATCTGCGAATAATGAGAGTTTTACTTCCTCACTTCCAAATTGGATGTCTTTTATGTTTTCTTCTTGTCTGATTGCTGTAGCTAAGACTTCCAGTTGAATAAGAGTAGTGGAAGTGGACATTCCTGCCTTGTTCCTGTTCTAGGAGAAATGGTTTTAGTTTTTGCCATTTGAGTATGACGTTGGCTACAGGTTTGTCATATATGGCCCTTATTATATTGAGGTATGATCCCTCTATTCCCACTTTGCTGAGTTTTTATAAAAAATGGGTGCTGGACTTTGTCAAATGCTTTCTCTGCATCTATTGATATGATCATGTGATTTTTTTCCCCTTTCAGTTTCTTTATGTGATGTATCACATTTATTGATTTGTGAATATTGTACCAGCCTTGCATCCCTGAAATAAATCCCACTAGGTCATGGTGTATAATCTTTTTAATATATTGCTGGATCCAATTTTCTAATATTTTGTTGAGGATTTTAGCATCTATGTTCATCAAGGATATTGGCCTATAGTTTTCTTTCTTTGTAGTGTCTTTATCTGGTTTTGGAGTTAGGATAATGTTGGCCTCATAAAAAGAGCTCAGAAGTGTTCCTTCCTCTTGAATTTTTTGGAATAGTTTGAGGAGGATAGGTGTTATTTCTTCTTTTAACGTTTGGTAAAACTCTCCTGTGAAGCCGTCCATACCTGGATTTTGTTTGCCAGGAGATTTTTGGTTGTTTGTTTTTTACTGTTTTAATTTTGTCAGTTGTTATTGGCCTATTTGGGTTTTCTGGTTCTTCCTGATTCAGTTTTGGAAGATTGTATTTTTCTAGGAATTTTTCCATTTCATCCACATTGTCCAGCTTATTGGCATATAGCTGTTCATAGTATATATATATATGTATATATATATATATATATATATATATATATATATATATATATATATATATATACACACTGGGTGGCCAGATTATTATGACCACCTGAGGTTTGTAGGCAAATTAACTATAATTTCACGCTGAAGTTGCTAGAGGGCCAGACCATTATAAACGTCTGAATAGCACAACATACCTAAGTATCGTTGCTGATCAAGTTCATCCTATCATGTTGATGGCATATCCCAATGGAGATGGCTTCTTCCAATAAGACAATGCACCATGCCATGGTGCTCGTATTGTGCAGGAGTGGTTTCAAGAACATGAGGGAGACTTTACCTTGCTTAGGTGGCCCCCACAATCACCAGATCTCAATCCAATTGAGCATTTCAGGGACGAAGTTAAAAGAGCCATCAGGCAGTTGGTTCCACAACCATCAGATCTCACAGAACTGGACAGTGCTATTCATCAGGCATGGTGTCAGATTCCTCACATCACCTTTCAACATCTCGTGGAGTCAATGCCAAGAAGAATCGCCGCAGTATTGAAGGCAAAAGGTGACCCAACGAAGTACTGATAGGGTGGTCATAATAATCTGGCCGGTCATAATAATCTGGCCATTAAGTGTATCTATATCTATATTTGTATCTATATCTATATCTATATCTATATCTATATCTATATCTATATCTATATCTATCTATCTATCTATCTATCTATCTATCTATCTATCTATCTACATATATATATATATATATATATAGAGAGAGAGAGAGAGAGAGCCATGGTTGTAACATCCACAATGACCGGAGGCTCAACCAAATGCTAGGCTGCACATGCAGCAGGCAAGCGGGCTGAACTGCTGACCTCTCCGAGAGAGAGAGAGAGAGAGAGAGAGAGAGAGAGAGAGAGAGGCGAGGCTAATCAGCAGCAGCAGCCAAGCCTCTCTCTCTCTCCCAGAGGTCAGCAATTCAGCCCGCTCACCAGCAGTCTGGGGGGGCTGCTGATCAGCCCCACCTCTATGATCAGGCCTGGAGATAGGCCCAGAGATGCTGATTGGCATAGAAACCAACCAATCAGAACCAAGTCTGGGTGAATTGCAAGGAGCCAATGGCTGCCTAGGAGGTGGAGCTTTTGACAGTGACTGGCATAGAAACCGACCAATCAGAACCAAATCTGGGTGAACTGCGAAGGCAAAACCTAAAGTGGGGGCTGAGGAGGGATTTTAAGGGCAACGACTATTTGGTGTAAGGTGTAAGAAAGTGATTCAATTTTTTAATGACTGATTTGGCAGTATAGTGCATATGGCTGGCTATCAGGCCAGATATAGGGATTATGTGTTTTTGTCTTCCAAGAGCATCTCCTCCTGCTGAAAAAGGCTTTTCCCCCCAGTTAAGCAATCCTATCCTATACAATCTATCTATACTAATAAAAGGGTATTATGCTAATTAGACTGGGTCAACCGGCCATCTTCCAGACGTCCGACTTCCTTCCGGACAAAGCCATTGTGGTGGGGGCCAAGGCAGAGGAAGTTAGGGGTGATCAGGCCGGCAGGGGAGGGCAGTTGGGGGCAAGATCAGGCCTGCAGGGGTGGGCAGTTAGGGGTGATCAGGCAGGCAGGCAAGCGAGTGGTTAGGAGCCAGTCATCCCAGATTGTGAGAGGGATGTCCGACTGCCGGTTTAGGCCCGATCCTAAACCTGCAGTCAGTCATCCCCTGAGAGGTCCCAGATTGGACAGGGTGCAGGCCGGGCTAGGGAAACCCCCCCTCTGTGCACGAATTTCATGCACTGGGCCTCCAGTTTCCTTATTATCCTTTGTATTTTTGTGATGTCAGTTGTTACTTCACTGTTTTTGTTTCTGATTTTATTTATTTGGGCCCTCTCTCTTTGTTTTTTGATGAATATGTCTAAAGGTTCATCAATCTCATTTTTCTTTTCAAAGAACCAGCTCTTGGTTTCATTGATTTTTTGTAGTTTTTTCAGTCTTTGTCATTTATTTCTGCTCTGATCTTTATTATTTCCTCCCTTCTAGTCACTCTGGGTTTTTCTTGTTATCTTTCTAATTCTTTAAATTGTAGGGTTAAATAGTTTATTGTAAATTTTTTTGTTTTGTTTTTTAAAATAGGCCTGTAGTGCTATGAACTTCCCTCTCAGGTCTGCTTTTGCTGTGTTCCAGAGATTTTGGGTAGTTGTATGTTCATTTTAATTTGTCTCCAGGAAATTTTTTATGTCTTTCTTGAGCTCACTGGTAACCCATTCATTGTTTAATAACATTCTATTTATCCTCCATGTGTTTGAATGTTTTTGGGTGTTTTTACTGTAGTTTATTTCTAATTTCATGCCATTGTGATCTGAGAAGATGCTTGATATGATTTCAATCTTCTTGACCTTGTAGAGACTTGTTTTGTGTCCTAAAATGTGATCTATCTTTAGACCTGTGTGCACTTGAAACAAATGTATATTCTGTAGTTTTGGGGTGAAATATTCTGTAAATGTCAATTAAATCTATCTGATCTAGTGTGTCATTTAGAGTCACCATTCAGAATCCTATTCCTTCTCAGCCTCTCCTTTCTCATCCAGCTTCCCACTCTCTCTCCCAGGTTTCCGCTGAGGGAATTCTCTTCATTAACCCCTCATATAAGGATTCCAGCTCTGGCTCTGCTTCTAAGGAACCTGGCAATTCATCACCTTAGAATATATTGTACATTTAATTCTAGTTTTGGTGATAACTTACCTTGCTTGAAGGCAAATAGATGCCTTTTACTTATTTATATTTTCTCTAATAGCAAGCATAGAGTTTTGCAAACAATAGGGTTTGTTAACTTCTAAAATAAAGTAATTTGAACTAATGGCAACTACCAAACACTGTACTTTGGTAGCCTGATTAAAGAGGAAGATTAGTACTTCATTTATCAAGGGTTTTCATTGCCATTTTGATCCTCCCTGGAATTGCTAGGTTGAAACTTTCTGTCAAATATTATCAAGGAACCCACCCAAGACCTTTATGTTACCTGACAGGGTGATCTGCAGCAGAGCATAAAACTGTCAGCATTGTTCTTCAGCTGTGCTTTGAGAGTAACTCCAGGACAGCCATCCCCATCATAGAATCCAGCTC
Source organism: Myotis daubentonii (assembly GCF_963259705.1). NCBI lineage: Eukaryota > Metazoa > Chordata > Mammalia > Chiroptera > Vespertilionidae > Myotis > Myotis daubentonii. Next base: position 104,764,210 of record NC_081842.1, on the reverse strand, counting down.
CGAGGGAAGAACCAGCCCCATTTTTGTCTGTGAGCAAGTCCCTTTCCTGAGGGGACCCAGGGATTTCTGCTGTGATTATCTAGCATATAAAGGTTCTCAGGAAATGAGTAACTCTCCCAAGTACTTCCTCTTACCTGTGGAAGTTACAGTCTTTCCCCTCCCTTGTAAACAGCAAGTACTTGATGATCAATCCTTGTACGGCCATCTGAATGCTTTGGGCACCTCCCTGCAAAGGGGAAGATGAATGGTAAGGCTGGGTGCAGGGCTTCACACCTCTCAGGACTGAGTTCCAAGGGAGACCTCATGCAAGTGAATGTCATGCTCTGTTCTTCTGCGCAGCGCTTCCCTTCTGGTGTACAGCATCCCCTACTGAGCAAGGGACATTGTACTACACTGACCTACCCTTCTCCTTGGGCTGCTGCCAAGCTGGAATCTGCAGTGATCAACTTCTTTATGGAGCACTGGCACCTGAGGATATATGCCCTCTTCACCCTGCCTCCATGGTGCCCCTGCTTCATATCAACTTGCACATTTGTAGGAGAGGAGGAAATAGATGTCTAGCTCTTGAAATTCTGTGTTACTGGTGATCAATGACATGAATTATTGAGGTTTTGAATAAGCCAGAGAGAAGTTGCTAGATCTCCTGCCTCTAAATCCTCAGGGATGCTTAGGACTTGGGTAAAGAGCCAGGAAAATTGGAAGTTACAAGGAGGGAGAGAGAAGAAAAAGAAGTCTGAGTCTTTGTTACAACCCAGACAGTAAGTTATAATTGTAAACAGTCTGTTATCATTTAAGGTCAATTTTTAAATTATTGATGTTTTTACAAGTTATTATAATGAAAACATGTGTTACAGGAATGAGAATGAAAGGAAACATAGATAAGGAACACGGAATTGGGGTTTTTAAAAATTGTCACCTGCTATTACCTTTCCCACTTCCAAAGCAAAAGCCAGGTCAGAAAAAGGCTCATGGAACCTGAAACAGGCCTTTTTCCAATCACAGCTGAAGACATAGACCGTATTTCCAAAGAGGCTCTGCCGCAGCTTCTGAGAGGAGGGGATACAAACGGTGAGTTCCAAGGAAGATAATTCTGAGACACATTCCTCATCAATCTTAAGTAAGGCAGTGAAACCATGGAGGTGGCCTGTCCCCTTTCTACATTTAGAGCTACGCTTCTCTATTTTAATTGTAAAGTCCTGAGCAAAAGATTCATGTTAGGTTCACTGAGGACATTTTATCCTCAAAGCTCAGTGTGCCAACCCTAAACCTATATCATCCCTATTTGATGAAAGGATCCTTGTATCCCTTTTCATTGCTAGCCATCTCTCCTTTTACCCCACACAGTACACTCCAGGCTGTGGCTCTGTCCTTGTGCTGCTGTCCCTATATTCATGACTTGCTCCAGAAAAAAAAGGAAGCCCAGCTGGTGTGGCTCAGTGGTTGGGCATAAAGCTATGAACCAGGAGGTCACAGTTCAATTCTAGGTCAGGTCACATGCGTGGTTTCTGGGCTCTATCCCCAGTAGGGGGTGCACAGGAGGCAGCAGATCAATGATTCTCTCTCATCATTTATGTTTCTATCTCTCCCTCTCCCTTCCTGTCTCTGAAATCAATTAAAAAATAAATAAATAAAAAGAAGTAAACCTAAAGGAGGAAATAGCTCTCTCTCTCTCTTTTTTAAAGGAATATACAGGACTGTGTTTCTGGCCTGAGTACAATAGTGGTTTCAATGATATTAAACAAGCATTTTCTGTTCTCTTGCCCCAGAATCCTTAAGGTCTTCCAAAGTACTTGATAGTACATTGACATTTGAAACCATCAAAATGGAAACAAGCCTTTTATAAACCAAACACATGAAAAAAAGGAATCCATTCATAATCAGAGGTGTATTCATCATTTAGCATGTGCTAATCCTGTGTGGGCTATAGATATGTGAAAGTCTAACATCCCACAACTATGTACAAGACAGAGGTGTGAAATTCCACAAATCAAGTGCAAAGTACCATGAACGAACAAAGGAAGGAGAGAGCACCTTTGACTGAAGTACTTGAGAAGGCTTTGGAAGAGGTGGCATTCAACTAGGCTGGCAAATGACATCTAGCATTTATTGAGTATTTTTATGCACCAGGCACTGGGCTAAGTGCTTTACATTCACTATGTTAATTTAATTATTTGAAGTAGGTACATTATTACCCCCTTTTACAGAGAAGTATTTGCCAAAGGTCACCCAGCTAGTAGAAGCAGAGCTGGAATTTGTGCCCATTCTAACACCACTGGTTGCCTCCCCAGCTTTAATCCTGTATGTACCATTTGTGACTGTCAACCAAGGAGAGGGAGCAGATGGGCACAGAGGCTGCTCTTAGAAGACACAGACTTAGTGTGTACCATGGCCAAAGAGGGCCACCAGCCCAGGACATCCCCAGCAGAGGACTGAAAGTGACAGAAAGTGGTTCCTTGCCATCAAGGCTACATAGCACAGAGGAAAGGCTGATCAGTGCAGAGAAATCCCAGTTATGCTCCTACTGACCGTGTGAAATTGACAGGTTGCCCAGCCGCTGTAAGATTTATTTGCTTATCCCAAAATGGGGAGAACCCCTGCTTGATTAACATGGTTATCCTTGAAAGAGAAAAGGTAAGAAAAATGGCTTTGGGACCATACTGCTGAGTAAACGGAGGGTGCTACTACCTTTGTGAAACAGCTTGTCTGCGCTGAAACATCTTATGCAGTAGGAAGAAAGTCCTAACACAGGGAAAAAGACCGGAGACTGGCAGGAATGAGGGAGAAGCTGTGTGTGAATGCAGAGATTAAGACTGTTGAGACTAAAAAGGCTTAGAATACAAATTCAATTAGAAAAATTCTGCAAGTCAAACCATCCCATCTCCTGTTTCTGTTGCAGAGTCACCATCCAGATGTACCTGGGGAGGCCTAGGACAGAGGCCTGCAGGCCTCTCAGGCCAACCCCCACTGGTTAGAGTGACAGCAAAGGTGCTTCATCTTACTGTTTATTTTACATAAATATAATTTACAACAAGATTAACCTGAGGCATGTTCAGTGACATACATATGTTGCTCTGCTGCCTGGTAACTAGACACAATGGTAAGTGGTCTTAATAAATGACTGTAATGATCATTACTATTTAATAAAGACAAATACAGTTTATAGTTTTTCTCTTTGTTTTCTAGGATTTGTAATGGATACCTATTTCCTGTTTGCTGTGATGATGATAATGATGATGATCATTAACACACACACACACAAAACACACACACACACACACACACACACACACTCACCAGGTTTAATTTCCTTATTCCAGCTGTTTGTCCCTTGTCACTGGGCTTAGAGTTTCCTTGGGACAACCTGGTCCAGTCCAGTCCTCTTCTACCCCCTCACCCCCACCCAACATGAAGTAGAATAATTCTCTTTGAAACTCCTTCCATAAATCTTTTCTTGTCTTAAAAATTACTGGCTCATCATGGAACAGAGATTGTCAGAATTAGTGCCTCTTGGACTATCAGACTAGGCTCTTGGAGGGGTTGTGTTCGCCATGGATTTGTCCACATCTGGAGTAGTGCCTGGTACAGAGTAGCTCACAATAAGCATTTGTTAAATAATTTTTTAAAAATCTAATTCAATCCTTTCATTTTTCATGTGAAGATCTTGAGGCCCAGAGCAATTAAATTAATTGGGATGCCCAAGGTTACATAATTAGTAAATGGCAGTGCCAGAACCCAAATGCAATCCTTTCAACATATACCAGTCAGGGTCCCAGCAGGAAACAGTGGCTCTCTCAAGTCAGGATAATTAACTTGAGGAAAGTTTAATACAGGAACTATTTACAAAGATGTGGGATACTTATGGGGAAACCACAATGACTAATGCGGTGGGAGGAGGGGGGAGTGGTTACCTGAACCAAGAAGGAGAGTCCAAGGAAGGGGGCTGCATTGGAGGAGGGGGATCCAACCAGCTCTGCACAACCTGACTTCATTCCCTTCCCTCCCTCCAGTCTCCCTCCAGGGTTCCCACTGGATAAACTGGACAGGAAGCCAGAGGAGGAGGGAGCACTACAGTCAGTCTCATAGGCAGAAAGCAGGATGGAGCAGGTTAAAGGGTGCATCTGAAGTGGCACAAGAATGATACCCACCATCTCATGCTGAGATGCCTCTCCAGGGGATCATCCAGAGCAGTGAATTAATGAATTAAGTAAACATCTCCTGGGGTCCATCTATCGGCCAGACTTTATGCTGGGGCCACCAGGCTGTGTTTCCTGCTCCCCCGAAGCCATCTCTTTGCCTGCTGCCCTCTATTCTCTATTACAGCTTCATCTATTACAGTCTCCCCAGAATATTTGCTCTCCCAGCGTTACATGCGGTCCAGCCAGTGTAGTGTGATCCTGCTGGGTAGAGTTGCAAATACACCAAGGTTTGTTTATTGGCTGCCAATAAAAGAGGCTACAGGAGTGTGTTCCAGGATGGGTCCCGGAGAAGGGCCTGATTGTGGAGGAGGATGGAAAATTGCCACTGGAGGGAAGGAAGGCAGTGGCGTGAGGCTGGTGGAAGAGCCCAGAGGCAGGTGCACCCCTTGTCCACGAGCTCAATGGGGCCAGCAGTCCTGACCAGAGTTCACTGCAGCACATCCACCTAAGATGTTAGATTGGGGGAGGAAGAAGGCTATACTATTGGAAATAGGGCCACAAAAATGTGAGAAACAGGAGAGCTGGGGAAAGCAAGGGTACGTAGGGCCCTTCACCTACCCCTACTTCCTGAGCAGATTCCCAGCAAAGAGTGTGTGCCAATGGCAAGAAATCCCACACATGCCTACTTCAAACAGAGGGGGAAGAAGACAGCAGAATGGTGACAAAATGCATGCTTCAGGGGATGTTAGGATTCAATAGCTCTGATAATTTGCCAGGCAGCTGCACTGCCAAAACGTGTAGAATTGGCCAAGCTTCCAAACGACCTCCTGGGACACACGTATTCAGAGCCCCAAGGTGTCATCTTCAAGTCCCAGGGAGTGTTTAATTAATGGGACCACAATTTAAAGGACACCCTATCATCTGGCCCACATAATGGGAATAAGTCTTTTTTTTTTTTTTTTGAAAGAAAAATCGATCATTTCTACTTCTGGGACTTCCTTAATACCCCATCAATCCATTTCAGGCTATAGTGGTCCGACTCCTCTGTCTCCCAGTCTTTTCCAAAGGGAGAGAATTGCGATGGGAGTCATTGGGGAGGTGTCCGATTGCGTTGTGTTTGTGTTTGGGAGAAAGGAGAGAATTCAGACCCAGACTCTCCTGCCTCCACAGAACAGAGGGAGACTGGAAGGCTCTGGAAGTATTTTTTTTTTTTTTTTAGAATTCAAGGCTCAACATTTATTCCTTTCAAATTCCTCATAATGAATTAGTCCCTTCACGCAGATTATGACATTTTTGGGTCCTGATTTTGTCATTCAGCTCATTTAATGTCCTTCTCGGCTTTATATCACATGCAAATCTGACCACTGGACTTCCATTTCTTCATTTAAATCATGGATAAATGTGTTCAAGACAGGGCCAACCTCCAAGCAGCATCAACAATGTGCCTTTATCCATGAATGAAAGCCTTTGATTTATGATAATTTAATGGATTAAGAATCCACCAATTTTACATGAGGAAAGTTTATCAAATGGTTCGTCACAATGGTGACACACTATTTCCCCCATGTTTGCTGATATATAGCTTCCAGACTAAGGCTGTGGCTTTAATCTGGCCCCAGTGATTTGATTTGGGCTCCTCACAATCACAGCTTCCTATGTGATACAGTCACATTATCACAGTTTCCGTGCACTGTGCACTGTGCAGAGGACATGGGTTGACAATAAGATGAGATAGGTCAGTGAAGGCCCTGGATTCTACCACCACCTCAATTATAGACATATAAGGGAACTGGCATCAAACTGATACTTAATTTTTCATTCCAAGTTTTTCATTGATAAAAAGAGACAACAACCTATTACATGTGGTCTCTGAAATGTCTAAGGAAGTTGATGTCAGGCTCTCACATTACTCTAAGAAGGAAGGCTGAAATACAATCAGAATTACCAACCCTCAGAAAGCCAACGTAGAAACATTGTGTGAGACTGAGCTAATTGCCTATAAAAAGAACCAATTAGCAGTTCAGATTTTAAGTTTTCGCTGTGTGCCAGGCCCTGTTCTAAGCATTTTATATTAATTAGGACCCTTGGTTCTCAAAATCACTCTCTGACGCAGATATTATCATGCCTGTTCTACAGTTAGGAAACTGAGGTACAAAGAGGTGAAGACATCACTATGACGCTTATCTAGACTGTGTTAGAGCCAGATTGTAAGCCCTGCTGTCTGTCTCTACTCCCTGTTCCCAGGCCTTCCACTACCCTGGCTAAGTGGTCATGCAGAATAATCTAGTTGATTCACAACGAATCTGGTTCATAAATCTGCACACAAACAGGTACATTTATATTAACATTGATCATTTTAATCTTGTTTAATCCTCTGCTACTGATCAATCATAAGTATAAAGGTTAAAATAGCAAAGACAGATTGGGGAAAATGACTGAATAGTGACACGCTGTCACCCATGAGAGATATAGGCAGAACAGATGCAAAAGAATGTCCCAAAGAGATGATAGTGACTTAAAAATCATTAAGGTGTTGGCTTCTAGGCAGAAGGTGGTGCTGGCTTAAAAAGTATCCCCCCAGTAAATGATCTCATGGGAATCCTAATATCCTCTCCTTGTGTCCCCACTTCCCCACGATCTCAGAAACACAGAGGCAAGATCTCTTTCTTAGCCAACTCTCTAACTACATCTGCTGGAGGAAAACTTGTGCCTCATCTCTTGCCCAAGACTTTTGAAGCTAGATGCTCACTCATCCTAGAACCACTTAGAGCCCAGGCAAAGGCTCCAATGTTCTACTATGATAGTACAAGAGGACGTAGACACCTAGGCACTGAATCCTAACATTTGTGAAATCTAAGGACCCAGTGGATCACAGAATGAAATCCCCCCTCTTTTTAAAAAGGATAAAACTGAAGCCAAATTGTTGAAGTCATTTACTTTAGATAAAAAACCAGTTAATGCCTGATTTATCTTTGTTTCACTGGAAGTTAAGCATAGAAGGTGCTCAGTTCAGTCAATTATCAAAGTGAGTGTAGAGAGGTCACTGGTCTCAGTTTTATCAACTGTGAAATATAGAAAATAATACCTGCTCTATATGCCCCGCAGAATTACTGTGAGATGAGAATCAAAAAAAATTTACCATTCTTCACCCACCCTCCACACACACATACCCACGGACTTGAAATAAAATCACTAGCAGGGGAGGAAAGAGTTACATTGTCCTTCCTCTCTTCACTCTCTCTTCTGTCTTAAAGATTTGGAAATAAAGCATGCTGACTTAACCAAGACCAAACATTGACTCAGGCTGGGGTAGGAAACCAGAGAGGAGACTGAATATAAGGAATTGACTCTCATGATTATAGGGGTGGACAAGTTCCAAGATCTGAAGGGTGAGTAGGCAGGTCAGAAACTCAGGTAAGCTGATGGTTTAGTTCCAGTCTGAGTCTGCAGGCCTGAGAACCAGGAGAGCTGATGCTGCAGTTCCCATCTGAAGGCCATCAGCTCAAGACCCAGAAGAGCCGATGTTTCGGGTCAAGTCTGAAGCCAGCTACAATGTCCCAATGCAAAGGCAGTCAGGAGGAGATTCACTCTTACTCAAGGGAGGGTCCACCTTGGAAGTATCTGTGAATGCTTTTTTCTATTTTTAAAGTTTGTATGTGTGTTTTTAAAAATAGATTGTACATTCACATGGTTCAAAATCCAGAGTAAAAGAAGGCCACCAAGAAAGACTCCCTCACACCCGTGCCTCTGGTCCCCATGCTCCCATGGCTCCACGCTATGCACTCGTCTGGAATTTCTGCAGCATACACAGGCAAATACCAGTAGAGAATCATAGTTTTTCTCTTTTTCACACAAAAAGTAGCCTATTCCCAGATATATATAAATTTTAAAGTGATATTCTCCATAAGCATTTATTTCAATACTACATTCTTTTTATTAGAGGGTGTTCATTAAAAGCATTATCTTGGCCAGTAAAATATAGCTAGTTGCTCTAACTTTTGTTCCTCTAGCATAGTGTGGCCGCGTAACCACACTCACAGTATGACGCATCACCTGTCTTCATTACCCAAAGGGGAGGATTCACTAGATAGATACCTAAGACACAAGTGAAGGCACCACCCAGGGGCTGGGAGGCCAGCAAGCAAAGTGTAGCATCTTATGAGAGCCTTGCTGACCTATCTTCTGTGACGTCTGGCATTCAAGTAGAAGAGGGAAGGTGGATTAAGGTGGACTTTTGATGAGGAGCAAATAGGTCTCCATTACACTTGTACTGCACATGTGACAGTGGGGCCTGTGAGAACATGCATGATAAAAAGCAATGGGGTGAGGGAGGTGAGGGTGGGGCTGGAGTCCCTAAATCTGATGTTTCATCTGGGGAGCTTAAGGAAAGGCCATATTCAGAGCAGGAAACACTGTGGTCTGGCCAGCTCCACTTCTGTGCTCAAAAAGCAGGTACAGCCCTGGCTGGGTGGCTCAGTTGGTAGGAGCATCATCCCAGACACCAAAAGGTTATGGGATGATGCTTGGGGCATGTAGGGGAGGCAACCAATCCATGTTTCTCTCTCATATTGATCTCTCTCTCTCTCTCTCTCTCTCTCTCTCTCTCCCTCTCTCTTTCTCTCTCTCCCTCTCTCTCTCCCTCTCCCTTCCTCTCTCTCAAATCAGTAAAACATATGCCTGGGTGAGGATTTTTAAAAAAACAGGTGGAGACTGTGACTCCCCCTGAAGGGGTTCCAGGCCCCCTCAATAGCCCCCTCAGCAGGGGCCAAGGATGGTGCCGGCCCATGGAGCTATGAGCACAGGACACCTGTTGCTGCTGTGTGCTCAGATGGCCAGGCTCAGCCCGGAAGTTTCTGCGCCTGTGCCCAGGGGTAGGACAGCCTGTGGTCAGGAGGGGATGCTTCCTCCTCCTCTTGCTCTTAGGGTAGGGAGAGGTCTCTGCCCAAGGCTCTAGAATACAGTGTGAGGTTGGGAGATGAGGTGAATGTGGGGGCTACATTGGAGGGCTGTGTAATTGGAGAGCTCTCTCACCCTAGCAGGGACTGTTTTCCTGGCTCCGTCCTTGGCTGAGCTTCCCCAGTTTCCAACGTGGCTCTTTGACTACAACAGCTGGTTCTTTGGAGACTTGCCAAAGCCCTGTCTCCAGCCCTGACCTGTTTAGTCCAGTGAATTGCTATTGGTCCTGCCTCCTAGCTGGTCTCCATAGCCTTTTGCCCCCACCCTGGCCAAATTTTGAAATGAGCAAATGGTCCTTAGAACCCAAAGCTTCCAGATCTACTTGGATCCTCAAGTATTAGGTTATTTTTCAAATCTGCATATTAGTCGGCAGTCCCAGAAAATCTTTTATTCCTGAGATCAGCTCTTGCCCAGGACTGGGTCTGGCACAGGTCTCCACCTCCCTTCCTCCTGCCCACGCTCGGACAGGGTCCTGTCTCACCCCTCAACATTGTCTTGCACGTTTGCAGCACTCCCCAGCCAACCTACCCTACCCTACCTTATATGGTGACTCATCTGACTTTACTTCCTCCAATTTAACTGTCAGGTCCAGGAAGTGAATAAAGAGAGACTCATAATTTGGGAGGAAAAGACTGTAATGTCAGCAGTGCCCTTGAAAAATACTATAAATAAGTCATTTTAATTATATGCTCCTTCTACCAATAACAACCGTCTGTAGTCTTATCTTCATAATGCTCTCACATGACAGCAGATAAGATTCTCCAGCCCTGTTGTTTGGGGAAGATTACGTTTCATTTCATGTTTAATTGACAAGCTGTACTCACCGTGGCCATTGCTAGGGAGATAGGAAAGCTGCTTGATTTTGAAGAGATGATAGAGGGCTTGGAAGTAGAACAAGGGCCACTTGATGGCAAGAGTCCTTGTCTTTTGGGCTGAGGTGTTCCTGATCCATCTTCACTCTTAGCAGCAGACACATGACTGCCTTCATGATTCTGAGTAACATGCCACCACCAAAAACAAAGCAAACAGTGCTGTGATGACCTCTCCCCTTTTCTTTCTTTCTCTCTGAAATAATTTTTATCAGAAAATGTTGTCTCCCTTTTCAAGATGTTTGAAAATTGTGATACATACCAATAAAAGAGGCAGAAAAACGCCAGTGTCTGTGTCAAAGGGGCTTCTCCTAAGTTTTATGTGACTCGAGGAGGTTAAATGCAACTATGGAAACATAATTAATGCTATCAAGACCTTGACTCGAAATTATGTTTAGGGAAGAATATAAATGTCAGTGTGTCTCGTTTTGAGAGGACACCATCTTATAAATAATGAGTAACTCTTTCAAGTCTATACAAGGTATTTTTCATTATATTGTTAACTGGCCAGTAAATGAAGTCAAGTTACCTCCCTTTACTTTTCTCAGATTCCTATTCCCCAATAAGTGAGTATAATTTTCTCTTCCTTTTTTAAAAATACATTTTTATTGATTTCAGAGAGGAAGTGAGAGGGAGAGAGAGATAGAATGATGAGAGAGAATCATTGATCAGCTGCCTCCTGCACTACTGGGGATCAAGCCTGCAACCTGAGCTTGTGCCCTTGACTGGAATTGAATCCAGGGCCCTTCAGTCCACAGGCTGATGCTCTATCCACTGAACCAAACCAGCTAGGGCAAATTTTCTTCTTTAAAAAAAATTCATGCCCCATCTATAAGGCAAAAAATTTATTTTTATTTTTTGTGACTGATTTTATGGCATTTAAATATGTTAGCATCACCTCTTCTTCCAATTTACTTAACTTCTACACTAATGTTATGAAACAAATCTGCCCTATTGGTAGCTGAAGCATGAAAGAAACTGCTTTCTTAGTTTTTCTGGATTCCTAGAGGCAAAGATGCTTTATTATCTCAGAAATATAGCATCCAAGTCACAGGCTACTGATGGGATAAGATGCATTTTGTAAATCAAATGGAAAATCTTTACCTTTGTGCCAGGGTGTAAGGCATAACTTGGCATTTATTTATTTATTTTCTTTCAAAGATTATTTTATCATTTGAGCATTCTATTTCCCCAAATGTCAGCTATCTCCATTTAATACTTCCAGGACTAAAATACAATCACTATCTCCCTGATTCTCATTTAGACTACAGTTAAGAGAGTAGCACAAATAAGGCTTTTGATCATAGGTTAGTTGGGGCAAGATGCTTTAGTGTTGTGGTTAAAGTATTAATAATTCAATTGTTTGATCATATCATATACTACTGAAAATCACCTTAATATTTTGTGCTGTGTTTATTCAATGATTGAATTAGTATCTAAATACTAAGTCTATTACCTTCTAACCTTTTCAGGTGACATGAAATACAAACACTTTTTATCTTACATTGTATAACAGATTTTAAAATACTTTCTTAACACCAGAATTCTGTCATCTTTCTCTCCTTTGAAAATGGTGAAGGAAAACAATTTCTCAGAAGTTGAATAAAGGTAAGTGTTTTCAAAACTGCTTTTCTTCAGGGACACTGAGCTCTTTGTTCTCAGAATACAGTGTCATTTCACAAGTGTGGAAACTCTAGATTCTAATATTACTTTTTTCTAAAATAATAACCATATGGTGCTTTAATGATGAAAAATAGCTCTTAAAAGTAGAAAGAGATCTTTATGAAAAAAAGAAAGCACAAGAAAAGATATTCAGCAGGCTTTCTAGCTATATGTTTTCACATGTTAAATGCTGGTGCCTGAGTGACATTATGTGCATAGAATAAGTGGGTTTTGCTGTTAACGTGGTTGTTTGAAGAAGCAACTAGAAGAAAACACATTGGCTTTGAGAAAAGTAATTACCTGAGGAGTTGTATTATTGGTTCCCAACCTAAAGATGAAAGAGAAACATCAAGAAAATTACTCACTCTTTTCTACCCTTACATGCAAACCTCCTCAACCCAGCCTTGCTGGGAAAGCCTTTTTCTGCAAATAGTTATACCTGAAGTGTTTTAAATGTAAATTGATAATGGAGACTTTTCATGGAGCAAGGATAAAAGCTGACTACTTAAACACCTAAAATCCCTCTGGTTCTATTTCTAGAAATAGAAAAATGAGAAAACGAGAGCATCTTACCTGTGATAACTAAAGATTTCCCTCCATTTGTCAAGAAATGAAATTTTCCTAGTTATCTCCTCCAAATCCATCTCCTGGGAGCTTTGTTCCTGGTCCAGGAATGCCACAGCCATTTAGTTATATAGTGTACAGAAATGGAAGCAGGAAGTAGTTAAGATGGGTGAGAGGTCTGGCAGTGGAGAGGCGTGGTGGCTGTCACAGGTGGCCAGGTGAGAACTGCTACCCCTACCTTTGACCAGCAAGGAGATCACACCACAGTTGCTGCCCTGGGCTCTCTGTGAGCCCCTGTTATCAGATCCTGATTAAACTTTCATTAGAGGTGGAATACTTTGTGTATTTTTGTTCACTGTATAGATGCCATGAATGTTTAATCCAAGACACAGATTTATAAACAAAAGGATTGCAATTACTTATCTGTATCAAAGCAACTGGGATACTTTAATTGATGAGAGATGCATGCTGGTGGAATGTGATACAACCTAGTTCTGTAGTGCCTCTAGGAAATATTAGTGAACAGAAAATATAGCAAATAACTCTATCACCTACAGTTGTGTAATATGTAGGCCAAGGAAAACACAGGCCAGCAGATATTTGATGTAGATTTTAGTACACAGAAATCTTGCACACAGTTTGTAGAAGAACTAGCTTGATTTGTTTAAGGGAGAAACAAATTGTAGTTGTAATAACAGAAATAATAAGGAAGATTGATGGTTGTGATAGTTAATTTTATGTGTCAACTTCCTAGGCTATGGTAACCGTTTTTGGTCAACATGTTATTAACATTTAAATAGATTCTGAGTAAAGAGGATTATTCTGTATTATGTGGGTGAGCCTCACCCAATCAATTGAAAGTCTTAAGAGAAAGGACTGGGGTCCCTAAAGGAGGAAGGAAGTCTATCTCCAAACAACCTTCTGACTCGAGCTGCAGCATCACCTCTTCCTTGGGTCTCCAGCCTGCCAGCCGTCCCTGTCTGTATATTTCAGAATTGCCAGCCTCACAATCATATGAGCCCATTTCTTAAAATAAATCTCTCTCTCTCTCCTATCTTATTGGATCGCTTCTATGTAGCACCTTGAGTAATACAGTGGTGTTCATCAAAAACAAACTGGTGCCCTAGCCAGTTTGGCTCAGTGGATAGAGCATCGGCTTGTGGACTGAAGGGTTCTGGGTTTGATTCTGAAGGGCACATGCCTGGGTTTCAGACTCAATCCCCCGTAGGGGGCATGCAGGAGGCAGCCAATCAATAATTCTCTCTCATCATTGATGTTTCTCTCTCTCTCCCTCTCCCTTCCTCTCTGAAATCAATAAAAATATATTTAAAAAAACAAAAACAAAACAAAACAAAAAACTGGTTACCAGTAAGTATTCTTGTCTTTCCTGCCTTGGTTGAATACTAAAATTGAACCTCTTCAGCAGGAGGTCATCTTATATAATAAAGAGCTAATATGTTAATTAGACTGAACAGCTGAATGACCTTCCGGACGACCTTCTGGACGAAGCCAGGGCTGCGAGGGCTGACCAGGGCTGCGAGGGCTGGCCAGGGCTGCGAGGGCCAAACCCCTTGCACGAATTTCTTGCATCGGGCCTCTAGTTTTCTCTATAAACATTTTTGATCATGAGTTTTGTAAAATCCTGGGAATGCTAAGAGGTCAAGGAAAAGAGGTGCTTTGGATTTATTATGACTCAAGTGGTCAGGGCTGAGGGGACTGCTTATATATAACATTGTAAAGACCTTGAAACACAGCAAGTCACTACATAAACCAGAGATGAATTTAGGTGTCCACAGTTTTGCCTGGGTTTCCAGATTTTTTACACCTCCAGTTTCTTAAGCTAATTTTTGGTGGTTGTTTAGCCACTTCACAGGTCCCACAAGTTTCCCCCAGATTTAGTATTTTTATTGTAAGTATAAAGGGCATAAAAATTCTAAGTTTTCTCCTTTTTTTAAATGAAGCTTTATTTGTTGTCCTCTTTATAATTTTATAGTTTTAATGGTAGTATCAGCATTTAATACTTATTGCTCCCCCCCAGTATAAAAAATAAAAGGACTTACTAGATTTTTGCTGTCAAATAATATCATGGTCAGAAATGTCTATGAATTTTCTATTCAGAAAGTCATATTAAAAATTAATTCTGAGCCTGCTATTCAAATTATTTAACAACCCAAAGCTAAGAAAATTATTTTTCTTAAGAGTCATTATTAAATATGTGTATTTTGGGCTATGTCTGTGTCTAATTTACAGAATTCTGTGATGGCAGAAGTATAAATCTTAATGATTAGGCCACTTACCAATAAATCATTCTATTGTTTCAAAAAATAGATTTGGGGTTCAATAAACATATTTTGAGTATTTCCTGTGTGCCAGACACTTGGAGATGCCAAGGCAGGTAAGATGTGGTTCATGCTCTTCTAGTGGAAGAAACAAACACATGCAAAAAAGAAAGTGCTTTGTGAACAGTGGCTAGGGGACTGTGGGAGCTCAGGGGACAGGAAGAAAGAGAGAGAGAGAGAGAGAGAGAGAGAGAGAGAGAGAGAGAGGAAGGGAGAGAGAGAAGAGCATGGCTTCTGGGTCCAAACTCTTAGTTTTGAATCATGGTTTCACCTCCTACTAGCTTTATGGCCTTGGACAAATTATTTAATCTCTCTATGCCTCAGTTTATTCATCTGTGAAATGGGCATAATTTCTTACCTTTACTATATTGAGACTTCTTCTAATCTATGAAAATGGCATATCACTTATTTAGACCTTTTTTATCTTCCCCCTGTTTAATTCCCAGAAATGGGATGCCTGAATCAAATATAGTAATTTTAAAGACTTTTCTACATATTGTCAAATTTCATCATTGTTCTTGACCATTCCTTGCTAAACCCCTCTTATTCCTTTTATTCCCAACTTAGAATTCATGGTCCCACCCCTTTCAATAAAGAAAATGCTGACTTTACTTCCCTACCTTTCTCTCTCTTCTCAGTTAGATGTTGATAAGGGCTCTACAGATGGAAGGGCTGGTATCTGGAATACACCAACAGTTAAGCACATCAGAGGAAACCACCATTTTCTTGGGCAATTTGTCCAAAGACTTAGAGTAGGAGTCCTGGCTGTAAGAAGTGGGGTGGAAAGAAAAAAATGGGATTTAGGGGTACTGGTCCAGATCTGGAGGAATAAATTGGGCAGGGAGGGATACAGAAATATGTCGAATCTGGAATTGCCCCTTCAATATTCATAATGCCTTGCCTCCACCACATGCATATGAAATCACCGAAAACTTCTGTCCTAAGACTGCCCCTGACCCTTCAAAGGCTTGGGGTAGCAATAGGCCTGCAGTGGCAAAGGGAAAGAGCAAGGACAAAGCAGGGGCCATGGGGAGGAGGGGAGTTTTGCAGCCATGTGGTTAGTTGGGGGGGGGGGGGACAGTAGAGATTGTTCCCTATAAAGGAAATGCACTGAGTAAGTGCAGGAATCTGTGCCTTAACCCATCTGCTTTCTTTGCTGATAATTTGAAAAAATAATAGCTCTGATTTCATGAAAAAAAGCTAGTATTTATTCCAAACTTGGAAATTAGTATGTAAAAATTTAATGTTATTAACATGTTCTATAGTTTCCCAGAAAGCTATGACTGATCTTTATAATCATTTACTCAATTTAGTCTTAAACTGAGATTTGAAGAATGTTGGGCTTGCCAGCATTTTTGACTAGCTTGAAAAATTATCCCCAACCTTTTTCCTTGTTGTTTTCATGTGTTTCATGATGCTTCATAAACAGTAATGGGAAGCAGAATTTTAGAGCCATTGATTTAAAAAAAAAACACCAAAATCTTATTAGTGTTTAATTAACCTTACCCCTGAAAAACTCTTCCTTAGGATTAAGTTAAATCCTTTATGCTTTAATTATCATTCATTTTCTTTACTTCTACTTCCTGTGGAGATGGAAATTTCCTGATTATATTCCTTCCCAAAAGATTTCTGCCAATCCACTGGAAACTGGAAGATGGCTGATATATTCTCCTTTTGTTCTTTGGTGTCGGGGAGAAAGAGGGTGTCAGGCCCAGGATTAAATCCCAGGGCCTCCTGACTGTGTAACCTTGGAGAAGTTATTTAGTCTCTCTGAGCTTCATTTTTCATATCTTCTTTTACTTACCTCAGAGAGTCAAAATGAATATTACTTATGTGAAAACTACTAACCTTTAACCAATGTTTTCTTGCCTCTTATATGTTAAAAATGCTCTTTAAAAGTTTTATTTTTCCTGCATTTATGTATGTTAGGGGTTGCAGCCTGGGCCAGGGATAGAGCTAAAAGTCAAAAGTCCTAAAGTGATATTGCTGGGGCATTGGTCCTAACTCAACCCCCTAGTTACTGGCTATGTAGCCTTCTGTTGGTCACTTAGCCACTGGTGTGAGTCCCAGTCCTCATCTGAAAGGCCTGAAGACCAGTGTGGTATGATGGAAAATATATATTTGGTCATTGTCCCCAGTGCCTGGCATAGAGCTCCTAAAATCCTTAGAATTTCCCGAGTTGCAAGGATGATAGGACTGTCTTTTGTTCTAATGCGGCATGGCTGGGCCCTCGATGACTTCAGAATGAGAGCTGGTCACCAGAAAGACCATGTCTTGATGAGAAGCCTGACATTTTCAGCCCCAGACCCCAATCTCTAGGGAGGAGAGACAGGTTAGAGGTTGAGTTCATCTCTAATGGCTGATGATTTAATCAATCATGACTATGTAGTGAAACCTACATAAGGACCCTAAACAACGGGATTTGGGGAGCTTCCAAGTTTGTGAACACATCCATGTGCTGAGAGGCACACCCCAACTCCGCTGGGTCCAGGGTTGTATGCTCTGGACCTACGCTCCCTGTGTCCTTCTTCATCGGGCTGTTTGTTTGTGTCCTTGATCACAAGGATATGCATAAGCAAAGTGGCTTCCTGAGTCCTGTAAGCCATTCTAGCAAATTACTGACCTTAAGGAGGGAGTTGTGGGAACCTCCAGCATATGGATGGTCGGTCAGAAGTACAGATGACTTGATGCTTGCTACTAAAGTGACAGCAGTCTTGCTGGACCAAGCCCTTAAACCTGTGGGGTCTAACTCCAGGTAGTTAAGGAAGGAATTCAATTTTAGGACTTCTAGTTGGTGTTGGAGAATTAGAAAATTGGTTGGTCTGGGGGTGAAAAACAACCTCTCATTTGGGGGTCAGAAAGAACCTGAGAACCAGCATTTAAAGTACATGTCCTGGAGTCAGATTATTTAGTTGGGAATCTCTGCTCCTTCACTGTATTAGTTATTTATTGCTGTATAAAAAATTACCCCAGATTTAGCAGCTTAAAACAACGTATTTACTATTTCACGTTTTCTGTGAGTCAGGGGTCTAGGCATGGTTTAGCTGGTCCTTTGCTCAGGGCCTCACAAGGCTTCAATCAAGGTGTTGGCCAGGCCTTGAGTTCTTATCGAGGCTCAGGGTCCGCTGCTAAGCTCACATAGCTGTTGGCAGAATTCGTTTTCTTGTGAGTATATAACTTGTTTCTTCAAGATGAGCAGGAAAAAGGGGGTCTCTGATGCTTCAAGTCTGATCTTGGGGGAAGCCCAAGATCTCTTATAAAGAGCTCACTTGGTTAGGTCAGGCCCGCCTGGGATAATCTCCCTTATGATGAACTAAAGGTCAAACTGATTAGGGGTCTTAATTACATCTGCAAAATCCCTTCATTTTTCCATATAACATTTTCATGGGAGTGATATCCCCTCACCTTCACCTTTTTCTGTTGGCTATATTCAAAATATGTATGGTCTTTCTTGTGTGTTTTGGTTTTTCAAGGCATTGGTCAATTTTATTCAGATTATCAAATTTGTGAGCATAGTGTTATTCATAGTATTTCTTTATTATCCTTTCATTTCTGATATGAGTCATTTGTATCCTCTTTCTGTTTTTTCTTAGTTAGCCTGGCTAGAGTCTTATTGATTTTCTTTATCTTCTCAAAGAACCACCTTTTGTTTTCATTGATTTTCTCTATTGATTTTCTGTTTTTAATTTCATTAATTTCTCCTCTAATTTTTATTACTTATTTCCTTCACCTTACTTGGGTTCAATTTACTCTTATTTTTGTTAGTTGCCTAAGGTGGAAACTTGGATTGTTACTTTTAGATCTTTCTTCTTTATAATATACTAGTGGCCCAGTGCACGAAATTCATGCACATTAAAAGGGGATTAATTAGAGGAAATATTTTAACCCTTTTTGGTCCAACCTCAAGGCTGACTTGACAGACCAGGTTCTAGGAGCAGGTCCAACGTCGAGCAATAAGAACATTAAAAAGTTCAACATTCAATCCTGTCAATTAATTTCGACCAGACTGTTTGAATTCCAAAAATGACATTGGATCACAAAGGGTTGATATTGCTCTTTGCCCTTTCTCTATAATAAAAGTGTCAGAGATAAAAGAAAATTAGAATGTATATGAAAATCTTCCTCCTTTCAGAATCTGGGGCATGCCGCAGGACCCAGAGTCAAGTCTCCACCCACCTGCGGCACCTCAAAATCACGCAAGACCAGACCCAGCCGGTCCCACCCCCATTGGGCGAGATCCAGACCCGGCCAGCCCCACCCTTGTCAAGCCCCACCAGGGGTGGTGCGCAGCCTCAGGTCCCCCATCAAACCCCACTGGGTGGGGGTGTGCAGCCTTAGGGCCCCTGTCAAGCCCAGCCGGGTGGGGAGGGCACAGCCTCAGGTCCCCCGGCCTGACACCAGGTCAGGGGGCGCAACCTGAAGTTCCCCTGGCCGGGGCGGGGGCGCACTTTGAGTTTCCCTGTCAAGCCCTGCTGGGTGGGGGACATGGCCTGAGATCCTCCGTCAAGCCCTGCCAGGCAGGGGGTGCGGCCTGAGGTCCCCCATCAAGCCCCGCTGGATGGGGGGCGCAGCCTCAGGGCTCCCGGCGCCAGGGTAGGGGGCGCGACCTGAGGTCCCCCGGCCTGGGGCAGGGGAGCAGCCTGAGGTCCCCTGGCCTGGCACTGGGGCAAAGGGTGCAGCCTGAGGTCCCCTGTCAAGCCCCACCTAGCTGGGGGCACAGATTCAGGTCCTCTGCCCCTGCCCAGCACCACGCAGCTTCAGGTCCCTGCTGACTGCCCGTTAAGGCTCATTACGGGAACTTGGCCTCCACTGTGGTTGCAGCCATCTTGTGTTATGGAAACCCCACCTCCACTGTGGGCGCCACCATCTTTGTTATGTTGTGATGATCGATTTGCATATTCCCTCTTTATTAGATGGGATTTATTCAATGCTATAAATTTCCCTCTAAGCACTGCCTTTGTTACATTCCACAAATTTTGATAAGTCATGTTTCATTTTCATTTAATTCAAAGTATTTTTAAATTTATCTCAAGGTGTTTTTGATCCATGTTTTATTTAGAAATGTGTTGTTTAATCTCCACATATTTTGGAATTTCCCCATTATCCTTCTATTATTGATTTCTAGTTTAATTTAATTGTAGTCTAAAAGCAGAAGCTGTATGATTTCTATTTTTTTTAATTTGTTGAGTTTTGTAACAACTCTAAGAGGTCAACCATTCAACCAGATAGGTGTATTTTATGTCCAAAATTGTGGGCCTACATCTTATAGTATGTTAGGTGAGTTTTATGGCCCAGAATGTCTATCTTGGTGAACATTCCATGTGAGCTTGAGAAAAATGTGTATTCTGCTGTTGTTGGATGAAGCAGTCTATAGAGGTCAATTATATTCAGTTCGTTGATGATGTTGAGTTCAACTATGAAGTCTCCAACTAGGATAGTGGATTCATCTATTTTTCCTTGAACTTCTATCAGTTTTTGCCTCACCTTTTTTTTTTTTTTTTTTTTTTTTTTTTTTTTTTTTTTTTTTTTTTTTTTTTTAGAGAGAGAGAGAGAGAGAGAGAGAGGCCGGAGAGAGAGATGTGAGAGAGAAACGTTGATTGGTTGCCTCCTTTATGTGCCCCTATGTGGGATCAAACCCACAGCTTGGGTATGTGCCATGACTGGAAATCAAACCCGCCACCTTCTGGTGTACAGAATGATGCACCAATGAACTGAGCCACACAGCCAGGGCTGCCTCACAAACTTTGATGCTCTGTTGTTAGGTGCATATGCATTAAGAATTGTTATGTCTTTTTGGAGAATTGACCCCTTTATCATTAAGGTGATACCCTTCCTTATCCCATGTTCTGCTGATAAGAAGCAAGTCAAGTACAGGTCCCACCAACATGCTAGGTGAGAGTATTATACCAAAGCGTGATTTGTTGGGGGTGGAGGTCTCCCAAAGTGCGTCCACCACATCTACATACTGGCAGTGATCTTGGGCCAATCGTTTCACTGCTCTGTGCCTCAGTTTCTACTCTTGTAAAATTAGGATAATAATTTTAACTGTCTTATTAGGTCACTATAAGGATTCATTAATTAATACCTCCGAAACTTTTAGAGCAATGGCACATAGCTGTTACTTAGGACTTTTAGCTGTTTCTCTTCAAAACAGGGATAACAACTCCTGCCTGGTTGCCCTTTTATAGTTATTACAAAATCCAGGGGGATACGAGGTCTCTGTCAATTGAAAAGCACCACACAAATGGAGTGGTTACTGTTTTAGAGCTTGTCTCCCTCATTCTTTAAAAAATGTCACTTTTCAACTACTGTCCTATGATGGTGCAATGACACGTAGTTATCTGTTTGCATTTGTGGAAGGAAGGAAGTGAAGGCTCTGCATCACGTTGGTGCTTTGAGATATTTTCTGCCTCAGTTTAGAGGCTGTTCAGGCAACAGAAGGGTCATGGAGCTGTGATCAGTGTACTATGGACTCACAGAATTTGCTGTGTAATTTTATGGAAGTCGCTTATCCTCTCTGAGCCTGCAGAGGTAAAAAAAGAAAGAAAGGTGGGCTGGGGGAAGGGAGCTAGTTGGACCACATTAGATACACTTCAGATAACCCCTTCAGTGTCTACCTTCTCTGATTTTGGCCTCATTTGTCAACTCTACCTAACTCCACATGAAATCTCTGACTTGGGCCCATGAACCCTCGTCTATTTACGGGCTGTTTGTGGTATGTGCAATGCTTTGTGCTCTCTCCACAGACCTCAGATCACCAATTTTCTATGGATCCAAGAAAGCCCTTTAAAGACAGCAGAATTCATCCTCGGGAACATAATTCTAGGAACCAGAAGCAAGTAATGCTAAGTCAAAAGCAGGCAAATTAACAAAAGCTCCCAGTAATGAACAAGGTTCAGAAAGGTTTGCCTAATGATCACCTCCGTAGGGCCTAAATAGGAACACTTCCCTTCCCTCTTGTCTCCCTCACACCATCAGTCATTTATGGCACACAGTCAGTAACTGCTATATGTGACCCTTGTTGGTGGTGTCAGGGACAACACTGTGCATTGCAGCTTTCTTTGCTTTCTTCCATCTCATGGCAGCTGTGGCTATAAGGTTGTGTCTATCCTAAGATGGTAGATCAGGATTTCTCAGGCTCTTGTAACTAAATATAAACAAATCACTCACCCTCCCTATTGGGAAGTAAGTTATAAATAAGAAGTTGGAGCAATCTTTCATCAGAGACACTGTGGTTACTAGGAGACGGGCACTGCAGTTGAGCTCTCTGTTGTTATTATGTATCCACATGGCATTCAGTATACTCTGGTTTTCTGTCTTTAGCCTTTCAAATAGTTCTCCAGTTTCCTGTTTTTGCATATTCTCCTTTTTGGCCTGTGTCATCAACTTGCTGTGTGACTTTGGGTGAATTAATTCACCTCTCTGGTTTTCAGTTTAATTCTCAGTAGAAGAAATGAGAAGATGGGGCTAGATCCAGGGTTGGAAAATTTCGGCCCACAGGCTAACAAATCTGGTCTGCCATCTGTTTATGTAGGGCCAGAAAGCTAAAAATGGCTTTTACATTTTTAAATGGTCGAAAACAAATTAGAAGAAAAATAATATTTTATGACTCTAAATATTACACTATTTCATAGTATAACAATGTATAATTATCCTATATAATAAAAAGGTAATATGCAAATTGACCCTAACAGCAAATGACTGGGAACAACCGGTCGCTATGATGCTCACTGACCACCAGGGGGCAGATGCTCAATGCAGGAGCTGCCCCCTGATGGTAGGTGTGCTCCAACAGGATGAGCTCCAATCAGCCACAAGCCAGGCTGACGGCTGTGAGTGCAGTGGCGATGGCGGGAGCCTCTCCCGCCTCCTCAGCAGTGCTAAAGATGTCCCATGGGGAGTGGGCCTAAGCTGTAAATTGGACATCCCCTGAGGGCTCCTGGGCTGCAAGTGGGATGTCTGACTGCCAGCTTAGGCCTGATCCCCCGGAAAGTGAGCCTAAGCTGTCAGATAGACATCTCCCGAGGGCTCCCGGGCTGTCAGAGGGATGTCTGACTGCAAGTTTAGGCCTGATCCCCCAGGGAGTGGGCCTAATCCAGTTGGTGGACACCCCCCGAGGGCTCCCAGATTGCAAGAGGGTGCAGGCTGGGCTGAGAGACCCCCCCGAATACATGCATTTTGGTGCACCAGGCCTCTAGTAAGATATAATTGATAGTAATATATATTATATTTCATGAAAATTATATTAAATTCAAGTTTATGTCCATAAACATACTCTTTTGTTTACATACTATCTATGATTGCTTTTGCAGTTAACAACAGAATCGAATAGTTGCAACAGAGACCATATGACCACATGATACTAAAGTAATTAGTATCTGGCCCCTTACAGAAAAAGTTTGCTGACCGCTGTCCTAGGTTGGGTCTGTAAAACACTGTTTTACAAATTCACTAAATCTCAGCATGCTCCTTCTCAACATGGGAAAGAAATTCCAGGCTTTAGGTGAACCAGGCCTGAGCTACTCTGAGGGGAAATCTGGTACTTTCAGTGAGTCCTGTTTGCTGTCCTGGCTAATAGATAGTCTAAATGGACTGAAAATGTCTTGGCCCAAAATCTAATTGGGCTCTGAACACTAGCCCTCCCCTTGCTCTGGGTGGCCCAGGCCTCTAATGAGCCATAGACTTGTCCTGAAAGCTGGGGCCTGCAGTGGGTCTGGGCTGCAGCACCTGCAGTCTAGTGGAGAGGCGAGGTTTAGGATGTCGCGACACTTCAAGCAACCACAGTTTAAACAAGCGAGCAGGTCATTGGTCTTTCTCGTAAAAGTCCAGGTAACCCATACATTAAAAGAGACATATTACATGATTGCAATCTATGGAATGTATTTGGATCGTGAAAAAAAAAAAAAAGTATGAGAAAACTGAGGACATTTAAACACTGTATGTCTGATAATAATAAAGAACTATTGATTTTTAGGCGTGATAATAATATTACAATAATGTTTTTAAGAGTCCTTACCTGAGATGTGTACAGAATATTTACAGATGAAATTATGTGAAGTCTGGGATATGCCTCAAAATAATCTACTTGGGGAGGAGTGGAAGTGGATGAGGCCATATAGGTAAAGCAAAATTGGTTAGAAATTGGTAAAGGTGTGATATGTAGGAGTTATTATGTTATTTTCTCTCATTATGTGTATATTTGAAATTTTTCATAATAAAAAGTTTAAAATATTTAATGTTCACAAGCAGTGATTAAAAATTTGTATTTTAAAAAAATTAGACCTATAAAAAAATCTCACACAAGAGCTAAAAGTATATAATTACAGTCATTGTAGCTGGGTTTATAATAGAAATATCTGGAGAAAGTTTCCCTATGAGAAAAAGAAAATTACTTGAAGAGGAAAATTTGTGTTAAAATTCTAAGCATTTAACAATTTCAGTAGATGACATATACTTTATTTTTTTTACACTTTTTAGTTTTTGGAAGAACTTACCCTGCAATTTTTTATTATACTGTTACCTTTTGGATAGCTTCATAAATGTATCCTTTTTTAAAATTGAATATATTGGGGTGACATTGGTTAATAAAATTACTAGTATATAGGTTTCAGGTATACAATTCTATAATACATCATCTGTATATTGTATTGTATGTTCACCACTCCAAATTAAGTTACCTTCCATCACCATTTATTCTGCCCTTCACCCTCTTATACCTCTCCCCAACCCCCTATCCCTCTGGTAATCACCATACTGTTGTCTGTGCCTGTGAGTTTTTGTGTGTGTGTTTTTGCCTAATCCCTTCACCTTTTTCACCCAGCCCACCAATCCCCTCCCCTCTGATAGCTGTCAGTCTGTTCTTTGTATCTATGAGTCTGTTTCTATTTTGTTTATTAGATTCTACATATAAATGAAATAATATGGTACTTTTCTTTCTCTGATTGGCTTATTTCACTAGGCATAATACTCTCCAGGTCCATCAATGCTGTTGCAAAAGATAAGATTTCCTTCTTTTTTTATGGTGCAGTAGCATTCCATGTGTAAATGTATCACAACTTTTTGATCCACTCATCTACTGATAGGTACTTGGGCTGTTTCCAGATCTTGGCTATTGTAAATAATGCTGCTATGAATGTAGGGATGCATATATTTTTTCTAATTAGTGTTTTGGGTTTCTTTGTATATATTCACAGAAGTAGAATCACTGGGTCATGGACAGTTCTATTTTTAATTTTTTGAGGTAACTCCATGCTATTTTCAACAGTGGTTGCACCAGTTCGCATTCCCACCAATGTTGCATGAGGGTTCCATTTCCTCCATATCCTCAACAACACTTGTTTATTGATTTATTGATGGTAGCTATTCTGGCAGGAGTGAGATGATATCTCATTGTGGTGTTCATTTGCATTTCTTTGATGATTAGTGACATTGATCATCTTTTCATACGTCTATTGGCCATCTGTATGTCCTCTTTGGAGAAGTGTCTATTCAGGCCCATTTTTTAATTGGATTGTTTGTTGTTGTTTTTTGTGTTGAGTTGTATAAGTTCTTTATAAATTTTGGATATTAACCCCTTATCACATTTATCATTGGCAAATATGTTCTCGCATTGAAAGGGTTGTCTTTTCATTTTGTTGATGGTTTCCTTTACTGTGCAAAAACTTTTTAGTTTGACGTAGTCCCGTTTGTATATTTTTCCTTTTTTCCCCTGGCCCGAGGAAACATATTAGTAAAATGTTTCTTTGAGAGATGTCTGAGGTTTTACTGCAGCGGTTCTCAACCTGTGGGTCGCGACCCCTTTGGCAGTCGAACGACCCTTTCACAGGGGTCGCCTCAGACCATCCTGCATATCAGATATTTACATTAAGATTCATAACAGTAGCAACATTACAGTTATGAAGTAGCAATGAAAATAATTTTATGGTTGGGTCACAACATGAGGAACTGTATTTAAAGAGCCAGAAGGTTGAAAACCACTGTTTTACTGCCTATATTTTCTTCTAGGATTTTTATAGTTTTGAGTCTAACATTGAAGTCTTTAATCCATTTTGAGTTTATTCCTGTGTATGGTGTAAAAAAGGTGGTCTAGTTTTATTTGTTTTGCACTATAAATTGTCCCAACACCATTTATTGAAAAGACGATCTTTACCCCATTGTATGTTCTTGTCTCCTTTGTCAAATATTAATTGACCACAAAGGTGTGGGTTTATTTCTGTGCTCTCTATTCTGTTCCATTGATCTATATGTCTGTTTTTATGCCAGTACCATGTTGTTTCGGTTACTATAGCCCTGTAATATATTTTGACATCAGGTAACATGATTCCTTTAACTTTATTCTTCTTTCTCAAGATTGTTATGGTTATTCAAGGTCTCTTGTGGTTCCATATAAAAGCTTTGAATATTAGTTCTAGTTCTGTGCAATATTCCATCTTGTTAGTATGGCAGAATAGTAATAAGCTATAAAAATTCCTTGGCTAGTGGAGTGATGAAACTGCAACAGATAATTAAACAAGGCCAATTTGAACAACTTATAGCCAGCTAGTGAATCACGAGACTTTACCTTCCCTAACTGAGGACACTTAAGAGTAAATGGTTTATACCTCACCTCCCTAACAAGAAAATAAATAGCTTAAATCATTCTGGTCAGGGAGATTGGTAACCAAGACCCAGTTAGTGCCATTTGTGCCAGCCAAACCCAAGGACAGATGAAGTCAGGGGAACTAATAACAAAAACCCTATTAGAGCCAGACAGACCAAAGATAAAAGTAAAGCTGACCAGAGAATTATCCCAAAGTCCCCTTTATGCTCCTTTTAACGCATCAGCATATTAAAGAGCACACCTGGAAGCTGATGCCTATTCTGTTGAAACCCTTCCCTAAACTCTCCCTCAATATTCCTGCCGCAGAAGAGAGATAAAAACCCTCAAGACAAAGGATGCCAGCATGGACTCTCTCTGGACACATCCACACATTTCTTCCTTCTCAGGTGTAGATCTTTACTTTTATCTTCTAAATTCTAAGGGTCTCCATGAGACTTGCAACCATGGACACAGCAGGTACCTGCAGCTTATCCAGAGCAAACCCCTTGAACCTGTCTCCGAGGCCCCCTTTCTCTGACTTTCCAGTGCACTATCAGCAGCCCCACCGTTGCTCACCTCTTTCCTGTAACGTTTCTTGGGAACCAAAACAGAGCTCCACCTAGGCTTTCTCCAGTTGCTTCTTCTGCCTTAAGCCCTGTCTTAGTTTCACTGTCCCCAGCTTTAATAAATGTACTCTCAAGATCACCTGGACTGGTATTTGAAACCGTTTCTGCATCCAGTCAGGAACTCACACACTACCAGCCAGTGGAGGCAGCCCTGCTCCTGGTCCCTTTCCAGTGAGAATAGGAATTGTGATAAATTTAGTGATTGTTTTGGGTAATATGGACATTTTTTTCCAATTGGTTTAATTTTATTCAAAATTGTACAAAATGACCATACTGGTAATAAAAAAGCTTTGTCTTCAGACACATGTAAATTCAGGGAAAAACACAGCAAAACAGATATTATTCACAGTGTAATGAGAAAGCTTCCTCTGAGGCAGAGTATGAACATTTTAATGATGTTAATTCTTCTTATCCATGAGCATGATATAGGCTTCCACTTACTTGTATCTTATTCAATTTCTTTCTTCAGTGTCTTACAATTTTGTAATTGATCTATTCAGATTTTCTTATTTTTCCTGATTCAGTTTTAGAAGATTGGATGTTTCTAGGAATTTAATTCTCCTGTTTCACTTCTGATTTTATTTATTTGAGTCCTCGCTCTTTTTTTCTTGATGAGTCTGGTTTAAGGTTTGTCAATCTTGTTATCTTTTCAAAGAACCAGCTCTTAGCTTCATTGATTGTGTGTATTGTTTTTTAGATTATATTTTGTTTATTTCTGCTCTGATTTTTAATATTGCCTTTCTTCTACTCACTTTGGGCTTTGTTTGTTATTCTTTTTCTAGTTCCTTTAAGTGTAAAGTTAGATTGTTTATTTGAGATTTTTCTTGTTTCTTGAAGTAGGCCTGCTGTCACTGTGTCCCATATATTTTGGGTTGTTGTGTTCTCATTTTCATTTGCTTCAAGGTATCTTGATTTCTTCCTTGATCTCATTGTGAACCCATTCATTGTTTAGCCTCCATGTGTTTGTGTGTTTTTCAGTATTTTCCTTGGAATTTATTTCTAGTTTTATGCTAGAGAAGATTCTTGATATGATTTCAATCTTCTTAAATTCATTGAGACTTGTTTTATGTCCTAGCATGTATCCTATCCTAGAAAATGTTCCATGTGAACTTGAAAAAAAATGTGTGTTCTGCTGCTTTGGGGTAAAATGCTCTGAAGGTATTAATCAACCCATCTGATATAGTGTGTCATTTAAAGGTGCTATTTCCTTGTTGATTTTTCTGTCTGAAAGGTCTATCCATTGATGTCAATAGGGTGTTAAAATCCCATACAATGACCTTAGTGCTATTGATCTCTCCCTTAATGTCCATCATTATTTGTTTTATATAGTTAGGTGTTCCTATGTTCCTATGTTGAATGCATACATGTTTACAAGGAAAATATCCTCTTTTAAAAATATTTCTATTTAAATTCTTTATTATTTAAAGTATTACATGTGTCTCCTTTTTCCCCCCATTGACCTCTCCCCAGCCATTCCCACTCCACAGCATATACCCTCACTCCCCTACTGTCTGTGTCCATGGGTTATGCTTATATGCATGCATACAAGTCCTTTGGTTGATATCTTACCCCCCAGCCCTCGCCTGCCTCCCTCTGAGGTTGGACTGTCTGTTTGATGCTTCTGTCTCTGGATCTATTTTTTTTCACCAGTTTATGTTGTTCATTATATTCCACAAATGAGTGAGATCATGTGATATTTATCTTTCTCCAACTAGCTTATTTCACTTAGCATAATGCTCTCCAGGTCCATCCATGCTGTTGCAAATGGTAAGAATTCCTTATTTTTTACAGTAGTGTACTATTCCATTATGTAAATGTACAACCGTTTTTAAATCCACTCATCTGCTGATGGGCACTTAAGCTGTTTCCAAATTTTAGCTATTGTAAATTGTGCTGCAATGAATACAGGGGTGCACATATCCTTTCTGATTGGTGTTTCTGGTTTCTTGGGATATATTCCTAGAAGTGGGATCACTGGGTCAAATGGGAGTTCCATTTTTAATTTTTTGAGGAAACTCCTTACTGTTTTCCACAGTAGCTGCACCAGTCTGAATTTCCACGAGCAGTGCACGAGGGTTCCTTTTTCTCCACATCCTCGCCAGCACTTGTTGTTTGTTGATTTGTTGATGATAGCCAGTCTGACAGGTGTGAGATGGTACCTCATTGTCATTTTGATTTGCATCTCTCAGATGATTAGTGACATTGAGCATGTTTTCATATGTCTCTTGGCTTTTTGTATGTCCTCTTTTGAAAAGTGTATATTTAGTTCCTTTGCCCATTTTTTTTATTGGATTGTTTATGTTCCTTTTGTTAAGTTGTATGAGTTCCCTATAAATTTTGGAGATTAAACCCTTATCGGATATAACATTGGCAAATATGTTCTCCCATACAGTGGGCTCTCTTGTTGTTTTGTTGATGGTTTCCTTTGTTGTGCAGAAGCTTTTTGTTTTGATGTAGTCCCATTTGTTTATTTTCTCCTTAGTTTCCATGATCCTAGGAGCTGTATCAGTAAAAATATTGCTATGACATATGTCTGATATTTTGCTGCCTATGGATTCTTCTAAGACTTTTCTGGTTGCCCATCTTACGTTTAAGTCCTTTATCCATTTTGAGTTTATTTTTTTGTAAGTTGGTGGTCTAGTTTCATTTTTCTTTTTTGAATGTATCTGTCCAATTTTCCCAACACCATTTATTGAAGAGACTGTCTCTGCTCCAATGTATGTTCTTGTGTGCTTTGTCAAATATTAATTGAGCATAATGGCTTGGGTTGATTTATGGGTTCTCTGTTCTGTTCCATTGGTCTATATGTCTGTTCTTGTGCCAGTACCAGGCAGTTCTGAGAACAGTGGCTTTGTAATATACCTTGATATCTGGTATTGTGATCCCTCCTACTTTATTTTATTTCTCAGGATTGCTGTGGAATAAATTTTAAAATTAAAATAAAAGAAAAAAATTCATTCTAATCAAGGTGTTCTGTACAGCCTTCAGGGTAGGTGTGGGGCAGCAAGCAAAGGAAAGGTAGTAGCAGGAGTCTGAGAAGATGAATGTTTGCTGCTCTGCTTGGGTGCTTTTTTCTACCTTGTCTTCTAACTTGCTCATGTGGTCCTCAGCTTCTTCTAGTCTACTGTTGAAACTTTCCATTGTGTACTTTATTGCAGCTATATCATTCTTCATTCACTCATGATTCTTCTTCATTTCCTCTTGATTCTTACACATGTTTTTGAATTTGTCTTCCATCCTTTTCAGGGTCTTTATAACCATTGCTATGAATTCTTTCTCTGACAAATTGCTTGCCTCCATTTTGTTTATTTCCTTTTATAGTGATTCCTCCTTTTCTTTTGTATGGGGAGTGTTTCTTTATCTCTCCATTTGTGCTGTTCCTTTGTGATTGTTTCTATGTATTACATCAAACTGCAATGCCACCCAGATTTTTTGAGTTTGTCTTATGTAGATGTTTTGTGGGACTCAGTGGTGCAATCTCTCAGGTCTTCTGGGCTCAGTATTCAAGGAATGCCCCTTACTTGGGATATTTGGGTTCTCTTGGTGTAGTTGGGTCTTGAGTGTTATTGTCCTGTTCGTGGATGGAGTCTCCTCTCAAGGTGTCTGGTTATGTGACTTGCTATCTACCATGTTGACTGAATAACACAAAATACAACTCAACAAGACACAACAAAAAGGGAACAAAACACAAATGTACTCACGACACCAATAACCCCAATAAAAGTGACCACCAGAGATAAGAGGATAATGAGAAAAAAGAGCAAAAATGATATCAATAAAAGAAAAAAAGGTAAGAGAGAAAAGAAAAAGAAGAAAAAAATACATGGTGAGAAAACACCACAAAACAAACAAATAAACCAAAAAATGCAAACAACAAACATGCAGAAAAAGGGAGGGACAGAGTCTGTAGAGGCAGACCTTATATACAGAAAGTAAGGTTAAGGAATTAATGAATAGGGGAAAGACCATGGTTCAGTATAGAGGAGGTAGAAAGAGAATGAGTGAATAAGAAGAAAAGAAAAACAAACAAATAAATAAAACAACAATCTTTTAAATATATCTATTTATTCATTTATTTTTGGAAAAGGAAAATAGAGGAAAGAGCAGATAGTCTTGAGTTTAGCGAGTGAAACTAATTAAACAATTAGAAGAAGAGAGCAAGAGAGAAGAGGAAAAATAAAAGCATAACAAAATTGACTAGTGAAAAAAGAGAAAAAAGAAGGATGAATGGACTTCAAGCAGAGGAGAGGAAATTAGATATATGAGTAAGCCAACAGAGACTACAATAATAATAACATGTCAATAAAGCAGATAAAGAAGATCCATTTTTAACAAGAGGTAAAAAGGAGAGAAAAAAAACTAAAGCAGGGACAGGAGGAGAGAAAGCAGGATAAAAAAAGGGAGAAGTGAGGAAGAAAAAGGTGGAAAAATAAGATAAAATAAAATAACAATTAAAAAATAAAACTAAAATGAAGAAAAAAATAATACAAAAAATACAAGATAAAACAAAACAAAAAGATAAAGGAAAAAAATTTTTTAAATAAAAGATAAAAAATAAGAAAGTGGTGTTGTTCACTTCAGCTGAGTTTTAATGCCTCATGAGGGCTGTTTTAATACCCCTCTCTACTGCTACTTCTTAGTTTCCGGTTAATAAGTTCCAAGCGATCCACCGCTCCTCTGTGTCTGTCTCCACAGCCTTGGCTGCAAGCAGGTGGGACCAATCTGCCCGCTTTGCTTGTTTGCCTGCTGTCAATCTTAATCGCTCAAGAGTCTGTTTCTGACAGGGATTTCCCTGGGGGTGGTGCTGTATCGCTTTTTGGGACTAAAGGGCCCCTCTTCAACCCAGTCCCTGAGGGCTCTTTGAGGCTATTCAGAATCTGTTTCCTTTGTAAATCTCAAGGTGTAGGCTGGATGTGGCTGTATTAGCTGCCTTGTGGCTGGCTCTTCAGAAGAAAAATGGTTGCTGAGGTTTGGAGGATATCGAATGTCTCAGTGCTGGATTCCTGTTCACCTCCCTCTGTCCTGCTCTCCTCCACAGCCTTTCCCCAGACTTCACCTCTACCTGCACTGAAGCCTCGGGTGAGTGTTTGTAATTGAAAGGTCCTATAAACTGGGTTAGCAAATAAAAGCAAAGACAAAACAGAGGTAATACAACCATGCAACTGTGAGTTTCTCTACCCCCAGCACTGTGTAGCTCAGGCAGCTCTTCATGGCCTCCTTTCTGGGTGCAGCCTCTCGCAGCTGTGGACTTAGATCTAGATTCCCCAGCCGCCAGCAGCCCTGTGGACTTCCTTTTCACAGTCAGATGTTTTGCCTGTCCCCAAGGGATACAGACTAGGTGTTATGCAGTTTCCATCTGACCCCCTTGACCCAGTGGTCACACATCTCTCTCCAGCCCAGATCCCTGATCCTACCATTCTCCAGGTGTTCTCTGCCCTTCCCAGCTGCGAATTGTCTCACCAGCTGTGTCTAATTCACCAATTCAGGTGGTTGTTATTCGATTTAGTTGCTCCTTCTATCTGCTCTGGGACAAGGCGCAGGACACGTCTGCCTATTTGGCCGCCATTTTTCCCCCCTCAAGGGATATATCCTCTTGTTGGATGACCCCTTTATCATTATGTGTGTCCTTCTTTGTCCCTAATTATAGCCTTTCCTTTAAAGTCTATTTTGGTTGATGTAAGTATTGTTACTCCAGCTTTTTGTTGTTGTTGTTGTTAATCCTTACCCAAGGATATTTTCCCATTGATTTTTAGAGAGAGTAGAAGGGAGGGGGAGAGACACAGAGAGAGAAACATCGATGTGAGAGACACACATTGATTGGCTGCCTCCCGCATGAGCCTCAATCAGGGCCAGGAATCGAGCCTGCCACCAAGGTACATGCCCTTGACTGGAATCAAATCAGAACCCTTCAGTCCATGGGTTGATGCTCTATCCACTGAACCAAACCAGCTAGGGCTACCCCAGCATTTAAAAAATGAAAATTTGTTCTATCCCTTTATTCTTAGTCTGTGTGTCTTTCATTCTGAGGTGAGTCTCTTGTAGATGGCATCTATATATGGATCTTGTTTTCTTATTCATTCAGTGTCTTTTGATTGTAGCATTTAAGCCATTTTCATTTAAAGTGATTATTGATAGGTATGCATTCATTGCCATTTTATTCTTTTAACGATGTTCCTCTGGTTTTTTTGTTTGTTTGTTTTTATTTTTCTTAGTGAAGACCCTTTAACATTTCTTATAATACTGGTTTGGTTGTAAAGATCTCATTTAGTTTTTTCTTGTCTGAAAAGCTCTTTATTTCTCCTTCAATTTTATTTTATTTTATTTTATTTTTTAAATATATTTTATTGATTTTTTTACAGAGAGGAAGGGAGAGAGATAGAGAGTTAGAAACATCGATGGGAGAGAAACATCGATCAGCCGCCTCCTGCACATCTCCTACTGGGGATGTGCCCGCAACCCAGGTACATGCCCTTGACCAGAATCGAACCTGGGACCTTTCAGTCCAGAGGCCGACGCTCTATCCACTGAGCCAAACCGGTTTCGGCTCTCCTTCAATTTTAAAAGATAGTTTTGCTTAGTAAAATAGTCTTAGTTGCAGGTCCTTGCTTTTCATCACTTTGAATAATTCATGTCAATACCTTCTGGCCAGAATGTTTCTGTTGAGAAATCAGCTTACTTGCAGTGGTTCTCAACCTTCCTAATGTCATGACCCTTTAATACAGTTCCTCATGTTGTGGTGACCCCCAACCATAAAATTATTTTCGTTGCTACTTCATAACTGTAATTTTGCTACTGTTATGAATCATAATGTAAATATCTGATATGCTATATGTGTTTTCTGATGGTTGCAACCCACAGGTCGAGAACCGCTGGCTTACAGTCTTATGGGAGCTCCCTTATAGGTAATTATCTGTCTTCCTTTTGCTGCTTTTAAGAGTCTCTTTGTCTATAATATTTTCCATTTAAATTATGATATGTTTTGGTTTGGGCCTCTTTGGGCTCAACTTGTTTGGGACTTTCTTGCTTCCTAGACTTGTGTGTCTTTCTCCCTCACCAGGTTAGGGAAGTTTTCAGTCATTATTTCTTCAAATAGGTATTCAACCATTTGTTCTCTCCTCCTTGTTACCCCTATGAGGCAGATGTTCCTACACTTCATATTGTCCCAAATGTCCCCTCAACTGTCCTCATACTTTTAAATTCTTTTTTCTTGCCCTAATTGGTTTGGCTCAGTGGATAGAGCATCGGCCTGTAGGCTGAAGGGTCCCAGGTTCGATTCCGGTCAAGGGCATGTACCTTGGTTGTGGGCACATCCCCAGTAAGGGGTGTGCAGGAGGCAGCTTATCGATGTATCTCTCTCATTGATGTTTCTAACTCTCTATCCCTCTCCCTTCCTCTCTGTAAAAAAAAAAATCAATAAAATATATTAAATAAATAAATAAATTCTTTTTCCTTTTTGCTGCTCTGATTGGGTGTTTCCTGCTATCTTGTGTTTCAAATGGCTGATTTGATCCTCCTCTTTATCCAACTTACTGTTTAATCCTCCTAGTGTACCAGTTAATCATGTGGATTTTTTTTCAATAGATGGAGTTACACATATGTTGATATATATGTGATTTGATATGTATGCTATTTTGTTGTATTGACAGCAAGCTTCAAAACTTCATATGACAAATTTTCTGAAGGTGTTAACATCATAGATATTTTTACCCTTAAAAATGTTGAATTTCATGCCAGAAAAAAGATCATTTGCAGGAAGTTTTAATTCATTACTTTATTTTGAAGAAAAGTGCTGCTGAAAGTTATTGTATACTTCGGGAAGCTTATGGTGAACATGCTCCATCTCAAGATACTTGTGAACACTGTTTTAAATGCTTTAAAAGTTATGATTTCTATGTGAAGGACAAAGAACATCCAGGTCAACCGAAAAAGTTTGAAGACCAACAATTACAAGCATTATTGGATGAAGATGCATGTCAAACTCAAAAACAACTTGCAGAATGATTAAACGTTGTTCATCAAGCAATTTGAGATTGTTTACAATCAATGGGAAAGATTTTAAAGGAAGGAAAATGGGTGCCATATCAACTGAATGAAAGACAAATGGAAAACTGAAAAGTCATCAGTAAAATGTTGCTTCAATGGCATGAAAGAAAGTCTTTTTTGCATTGAATTGTGACTGGAGATGAAAAGTGGATTTATTTTGAGAATCCCAAATATACAAAATCATGGGTTGATCCAGGTCAACCATCAACATCAACTGCAAGGCCAAATTGCTTCGGAAAGAAGACAATGCTCTGTGTTTGGTGGGATCAGGAATGTGTGGTGTATTATGAGCTTCTAAAACCAGGTGAAACCATTAATACTGATCGCTACTGACAACAAATAATCAATTTGAACCACGCTTTGATCATAAAACAACCAGAATGGGCCAGAAGAGACAGCAAAGTAATTTTGCTTTATGATAACACACAATCACACACTTCAAAACCAGTTAAAGACACGTTAAAAGATCTCACCTGGGAAGTATTAACCCACCTGCTGTATTCACAGACCTTGCTCCTTCAGATTACCACTTGTTCCCATCGATGGCACATGCACTTTCTGAGCAGCACTTCAAAACATACGAAAAAGTGGAAAATTGGGTCTCTGAATGGTTTGCCTCAAAACAAGAAAAGTTCTATTGGGACGGTATCCACAAATTACCTGAAAGATGGGGGAAATGTGTAGCTAGCGATGGACATTACTTTGAATAAAGCACTTTGGATATTTCTCTTGAAATTATCGTGTTTTCTTTGATTCTTCATTTCAGATATTGTATTCATTTCTGACTTGTTCTTTTTTATGGTTTCTATGTTCTTTTTTCATGCTGTTTAATTCCCAGTAACTTCTTTAAGCATCCTTATAGCTATATTTTGAACTCTATATCTGGTAAATTGCTTGCCTCCATTTTATTTAGCTTTTTTTCTGAAGATTTCTCCTGTTCTTTCATTTGGGGCATGTTTCTTTGTTTTCCTATTTTGGCTGCCTCTTTGTGTTTGGTTTTATGTATTAGGTAGATCTGATCTGTCTACCAGTTTTGGTTGGGTGGCCTTATATAGTAGGTGTTTCGTGGGACCCAGTGGCACAGTCTCCTTGATCGTCTGAGCTGGGTGCCCAGGTATGTCCCTTGTGAAGGTTATGTGGGTACTCCTGTTGTAAATGGGACTTGATTGCTATTGGCCTGTTTGTGCACAGGGTTGACCCTAAGGCTGGCTGACTGTGATGATCAACCCTGACCACTGTGTACAAGCTGCTGTGCAGATGCTGACCACATGAAGCAGAAATTGACTCAGCAGGGTCTGGTGCCTGCTGAGATCTCCCTTTGGATATACCTTTCATGAAGCTATTTGGATCCTTCTCTGATGTTGTCTAAAGCTGGTCACTTAGCATGCTGGTTCTGGGGCCTCATGGAAGGGACTCTGTGAGGGTTAATTTGAGGTGCTGTCTGTGACTAGCCCTGGACAACATTTTAGGAGCTACAAAGTGATCCACAGTTTCTGACTGCCTCTTCTGGACCTAGGTAAGCATGGGAAGGACCAAGGCTGGCTTTTACCAGCACCAGGCCTGGGACCAAGTCAACAAAAGTCCCAAGGCACCCCAAAATCTACCTCTGCCTGCCAGCTGTCTGAAAGACACTGAAAGATTTTCTCACAGTACTCTAGTTACATGAGGTAGGTTCTCGTTGAGCCATCAGGTAGGGGCAAGTAGTGTTTACCAGATTGATATAGGTTCAAACCCAATTGCAGTGCTTGTGTCTGAGGTTAATCAGCAAATTTCCTAGTATATATCAAGTCTAGTTGCTACCTGCTGTATGCTTTGCACACTCTTGTGGTGGGGTGGAGTCTCACGTAGTCATTAGGGTCAGACTTAAAGAGAACAAGATTTATCTATGTGAAAGGAGAGCTCTCACTGGTTGGCATACCAGGGAAAAAGGACCCCCATCCTAGAGCCATACAACTCAGCCTTTCACAGATTCTGTCAGTAGAACAATCTCAGCAGGGTGGGGTCATGGGGAGTTGAGATGATGGGGCTAGTGCAGGGGTGTGCAAACTTTTTGACTCGAGGGCCACAATGGGTTCTTAAACTGGACCGGAGGGCCGGAACAAAAGCATGGATGGAGTGTTTGTGTGAACTAATATAAATTCAAAGTAAACATCATTACATAAAAGGGTACAGTCTTTTTTTTTTTTTAGTTTTATTCATTTCAAACGGGCCGGATCCGGCCCGCGGGCCGTAGTTTGCCCACGGCTGGGCTAGTGGATCTCCCTTGAGGAGGAGATACCAGTCAGACTTGGGAGAAGGTGGGAGAAGTGGTCACCTCCCCAGAGCCACACAAATCAGCCTGTCCCAGATTGTGCCTATACCTTGGCAGGGTAAGCCACCAGGAGTTGGGAGGGTGGGGCCGGTGGGAGCCCTGAGAGTGCAGCTAGGGAATCTCCCTCCTATGAGGAGGAGGTACCAGTCAGGTTCACAGAAATTTGGATGGAGTGGCATCCACACAAAAGCCACACAATTCAGTCGTTGACACCCCCTGAGTCTGCCCAGATCTTTTCATCCTGGCTCAGGCAGCTAACTCCTCAGTAGGGTGTAAGCTCCACAGGATGGAGCAAGAGGGAGTCCAGTGGGTAGGGCTATTGCATTCCCCCAGGCTGATGCAGTAAGAAAGGGAGTGCCCCATCCAAAGAAGATGGCATCTGCAGTATGGAAGAGGAGCTCAGTGCAGGGATCCTGGCAGCTGTCCCTTCAACTCTCTCCCCAGAGACACAAGCCTCAGTCTCTCCTCACATGAATCTAATCCGCTCTGCCCTCCCTCCACTGGAGCCCAGGGTGAGTGACTGCAAACAAGATTTTATGCTTTGGCCCTTTAAGGAGGCACTTGTGTCTCTAGCAGACTCCTTGGCAGTCAGAGACCTCACTGATTTTTCATAGCCAAATGTTATATGGGTGCCTTTTTGTAGCTCTGGTGCTCAGGGCTGGGGAGCCTGGTCTGGTGTTGAGACCCTACTCTCCTCAGAGGGAACCTTTGCAGCTGCGATAACCCTCCAGAACCTCAGAATCTCTGCCTCTGCCCATGGGAACAGGGCTAACCCTTTTCATGTCTCTGCCCTTCCTAACTGTTTCTATGTGGCTTCTTCTGTAAATCCTTGGTTATAATAGTCTTCAGTAGGTTATTCAGGTTGATTGCTCTATATTTTAGTTTTAATTCCAGTTTGGTCTTAGGAGGAATTGAGTGTAACTTCCACCTACTCCACCACTATCTTCTATCCCTGATAACATATACTTTAGTAATAATTTTACTATTGATATATAATCACTTAAAATTTTAAAGTAAATATTTAAAGAAGACATATAAATTAATACTAACTTCCTAGCCAAATACACCAAATTTTTCTTTTGTATTTTTAGCCTGTACATTAATCATGGAAACATTTAGAATTTACCAGTGCCTACTAGAATACTGTGCACAATGCATCACATTTTATTATTTCTTCAATATAACTGTTATAAAATTATTTCTTGGACTTGAAAATAAGTCTGGGTTGGCAGTGATTGATTGGTAACCTCCCAATTATCAGTAACCAATGCTTCTTCCATTTTGTGGCTCTGCCATTCTCATACTTGGTTTGCTTCTCATGGTCCAATATGGCTGGTTCACCTCCTGCCATTAGCTTTGCATTCCAGAATGTTGGAAGGGGAAAAGGGTAAAAGACATGCCCTTTAAGAGTGTGACATGGATTTTGCACATGTTACTTCTGCTTACATTCCAGTAGCTATTCTATCTGTGATCTTGGGTTAGTCAACTAAGCTTTGTAAGTCTCGTCTTCCTCATCTGAAAGAAAGCATCATTGCATCATAGGAAGTTCCTACCTCGCTTACTTTATGTGATCACTGAGGATGGGAAGAGTTGTGAGAAAGTGATTGGGCTTTATAAAGGGTAAAGCCACTGGCTGGGCAGTCATGTGTGAAGGGAGCCCAGGTGTACTGCACTTCCCTCAAACCCTACACTTTGTCCCTCTCACAGAGGGCACCTGTGTCTATAACATGACCACACCCCAGTCACACCTGGTTGATTCAAGCATAGAATCTTGTCCCAAACAGGCTTGATTGTTTATTTTGGGAATGTCTATTTGGACTTGAGGGTCATGTGATGATAAAAGAATCCTATTATTAGTTGATGTCAGTAGGGACCATCTTCACACTGAGGTCCTGGAGTCTTTTCTGAGTCCTAGAGGTCAATCAGTCCTTGTATTCTGTGAGATACATTAGTCCTTCAATAAATTCCATTTCTTTTCTCCAGTTTGTTAGCTTCTCATCCTTACAAGAATCTCAACTAAGTAATTCTATTATTGGCAGATTTGGCAAAGTTTAACATTTGGTGCTTTTGTGTTATAAATATGTGATGTGCCCTTTCATCCTATCAAAGTGAAAAGTAAATTGTGGTTTCTTCCTGTTTCCATGTTTTGTTTTGGTTTTCCAATCAAATTTAGCCATTAGAGAAAGCTCCAATGGCAATCATTGACACTGTAAAAAATGTAAATTTATAGGTATATACCTCTCTCAAGGTAACCATGTAAGCCTTACTTCTTAATTACATAATAAAACATTTTTTTCTAATAAAATGATTTTATGAAGCAGGAAAGGAATGGGGGAGGTTTCTGGACAAAGGGAAGAACTTTCAACCCTCTCCAACTTTACTTAATACTCTACTGTGAAGGTGGATACCTAGCTTTCTTGTGTGGATTTCCACATTTGCACACCACACTGTGCAATCACAGGTGAGCTTAGTAGTTCTGGATTTGGAGACAGAAGACCTGACTTCTCATATTTACCTGGGTCTTTTTCCTTGCCCTTTGAGATACCTCCTAAGCATTTAAACCTTCTGCCCTGGGTCTTGCCTCTGAGGCTCTAGTCCCACATTCTTTCTTCTCACTCCTCACTCACTTCACAGCATGTAGGTGGCTTGCTGTAGTATGAGAGAGAAAATTCACAGCAGACACTTGTTAAAAATGGCAAGCGAGATTTTATTCAAACGATTTCAGTAGGGGAGTGAGACATCAGTATGGAACTGAACACAATGCTGAATACAGTAAAGATAGCCATTCCTCACTTTTACACATTTGATCAATGACCAAATTTTGACTACTTTGCCTCATGAACATTTCGCATGCCTCCATTGTCTGAGTCAGACTCATCATCTCGTGGATGAGTTTCTGTAAAATGTCCATGTGGGTGGACCAGTCTTTGTTCCTATCCCTCCTCCACAGGCCCAGCCTGGTGCTCTTCTGTTGTGTGAATCTAGCTTTGCCATTTCTCCTCTATGATCTTTTGGAGAAATGCCCAATACACAGGCCCCTCCCCAGAATCTGTGCTTGCTTCCTCCATGCAGCCTCCAGAGTTGGCCTCCCC
Organism: Myotis daubentonii; assembly: GCF_963259705.1. Lineage (NCBI taxonomy): Eukaryota > Metazoa > Chordata > Mammalia > Chiroptera > Vespertilionidae > Myotis > Myotis daubentonii. Next base: position 104,724,034 of record NC_081842.1, on the reverse strand, counting down.
AGGACACGGTGCACCTCTCCCTGGCCAGCCTGCCAGGTAATCTAAACCAGCCTTACATGTGCCCCTCTCTGGTTCTGTCAGCTTGCTAAGCCAACAGTGTCTTCCCTGCCTTTCACAGGTGCAGGATGATACCTCAGCTGCAGGCAGTGATTAATTGGACTTGGACTCTGGAGCATTTGTAACTCACAAGGTGCTGGAGATGGAGCTTTACACTTTCTGAGCAAGGAGCATATGTGGAAAGCCCCAAAAGTTTCCTACACAGAAACTTTCAATTCCAAAGTGAGCCATTAAAAAAAATGATGTAAACCTTTCACTGCTTAAAGAAAAATAGAAAGCAGTACTAATATAAGGGAAGATGCAAAAAATGGGAAAAAGAAACCTCAAATATTAAATGAGTATGGAATACCAAGGACCTAAAATACTGGCTGTCTACCTTTTTGTTTCCTTGGTCTGCATGGTGGGCCCTGCATGGAACAGACTCCCAACCATGCATGGTATGGGGCTGCCAGGTTAGGGCAGGCCCAGGTAGCCTCTGCTCACCCTGTGTGGCCAGAGCCAGTGCCCCCAGTGGTGCTCTGCACTGCCTGATAAACCTGCGTTCTGGAGGAAGCACTGGATTCCTTTGCTCATAGGCTGTAGAGATCTTTTGGGTGAATCATTGTTCATGCAGTGGATGATCCAGCTGTGGATTAGATCCCAAGTCTACAGAACATGGGCTGGGACCTTCTAGATGCATTGATAAGATAATGACAAGTAGAGAAGTGTGAGGCTTCTCCTTTGGGGTTGGAGAAGGAAATTTTATAGCTGGGTGCCTGGAGAAGAGAGGGGAGGAGAGAAGAGGGACTTATGACAGAAGAGAGTGCAAGCACATGACAATTTGTGTCATGCTCAGCCTGTGGGTCTATTGTGGAGCTTTCTTGGAAGACGTGTGACAAGCCAGACACAAACAAGGCTAGCTGAAGGCACAGATGACTCAGTATGCAACAGAGTTGGGGAGGGGCTCTTCTCCATCCCGCCCCACTCTATCATAGACCTCAGTGCATTCCGGAACCAGTCTTAGGGTAACATCCCTCAGGGAGAAACTCTTTTGCCTTGGGAAAGCAGTCCCCTCACAGAAGCCTCTGAGTCAGGTAAGCTGTGAGCTGCCTTGGTGTGGACAGACTTGTTCCTGAGGAAACAAGACTTAGAAACTCCTAAAACATCGGTTCTCAACCTGTGGGTCGCGACCCCTTTGGGGGTCAAATGACCCTTTCACAGGGGTCGCCTAAATACATCCTGCATATCAGGTATTTACATTACGATTCATAACAGTAGCAAAATTACAGTTACGAAGTAGCAACGAAAATAATTTTATGGTTGGGGGTCACCACAACATGAGGAACTGTATTAAAGGGTCGCGGCATTAGGAAGGTTGAGAACCACTGTAAGGGGGTGGTTCTTGGGGAGAGGGCAGGGATGGAAGCAATGTCTTTTTTCTTTTCTTTTTTTAAAATTTAAATTCTTTATTGTTTAAAGTATTACATAACTCTTCTTTTTACCCCCATTGTCCACTCCCCAGCCGCCCCCACCCCTAGTACATACCCTCACTCCGTACACGCACCCCATCCGTGTCCATTGGTTATGCTCATTTGCATGCATGCAAGTCCTTTTGGTTGATCTCCTACCCCTTCACCCTCCGCCTTTCCTCATAGGTTAGACAGTCTATTCGATAGTTCTATGACTCTGGTTCTGTTTTGTTCATCAGCTTATGTTGTTCATTATATCCCACAAATGAGTGAGATTGTGTGATATTTATCTTTCTCTGACTGGCTTATTTCACTTAGCATAATGCTCTCCAGTTCCATCCATGCTGTTAAAAATGGTAATAATTCCTTAGTTTTTACAGCATCATACTATTCCATTGTGTAGATGTACCACAGTTTTCTAATCCACTCATCTGCTGATGGGCACTTAAGCTGTTTCCAAATCTTAGCTATTGTACATATTGAACAGTATTGTTCAGTGAACAGTATTGTTCATGCTGTTATGAACATAGGGGTGCATATATCCTTTCTGAAAGGTGTTCCTGTTTTCTTGGGATATATTCCTAGAAGTGGGATCACTGGGTCAAATGGGAGTTCCATTTTTAATTTTTTGAGGAAATCCCATGTTTTCCACAGTGGCTGCACCAGTCTGTATTCCTATCAGCAGTGCACCAGGGTTCCTTTTTCTCCACATCCTCGCCAGCACTTGTCGTTTGTTGATCTGCTGATGGTAGCCATTCTGACAGGTGTGAGATGGTACCTCACTGTTGTTTTGATTTGTATCTCTCAGATGATTAGTGACTTTGAGCATGTTTTTATATTTCCTCTTTCAAAAAGTGTCTATTTAGGTCCTTTGCCCATTTTTTTTTATTGGATGGTTTATCTTCCTTTTGTTAAGTTTATTTTGATGAAGTCCCATTTGTTTATTTTCTCCTTAGTTTCCATTGCCCTAGGAGCTGTATCGGTAAAGATATTGCTAGGACATGTGTCTGCTATTTTGTTGCCTATGGCTTCTTCTAAGATTTTTATGGTTTCCCATCTTACATTTAAGTCCTTTATCCATTTTGAGTTTATTTTTGTGTATGGTGTAAGTTGGTGGTCTAGTTTCATTTTTTTGCATGTATCTGTCCAATTTTCCCAACACCATTTATTGAAGAGACTATCTTGACTCCATTGTATGTTCTTGCCTCCTTTGTCAAATATTAATTGAATATAATGGCTTGGGCCAATTTCTGGGTTCTCTGTTGTGTTCCATTGGTCTATATGTCTGTTATTGTGCCAGTACCAGGCAGTTTTCAGTACTGTGGCTTTGTAGTATAGCTTGATATCTGGTATTGTGATCTCCCCAACTTTGTTCTTCTTTCTCAAGATTGCTGCAGCTATTCGGGGTCTTTTTTCATTCCAGATGAATTTTTGGAGAGTGTGTTCTAGGTCTTTGAAGTATGCCACTGGTATTTTAATGGGGATTGCATTGAATCTATGGGTTGCTTTGGTAGTAAGGACATTTTCATGATGTTGATTCTACCAATCCATGAACACAGATGCTCTTCCATTTGTTTATATCGTCCTCCATCTCTTTTTTCAGCATCCTGTAATTTTCTGAGTACAGGTCCTTTACCTCCTTGGTTTAATTTATTCCTAAGTATCTTAAATTTTTTTGTTGCAATGGTAAATGGGATTTTTTTAAATTTCTCTTCCTGTGAGTTCATTATTGGTGTAGAAAAAAAGCCATAGTCATTCAGCAAATATTTATTGAATGCTTAGCACATATCAGGCATTGTTCTAGGGACTGGGGATTCAGCAATAGACAAAGCAGAATTGATTTAAAGTGAAAGCTCTTTGAGGATCAGGTTATATTTTATTTACACCTCATCTTATGCTCTTGTGAATGAAAAAGGGGTTCTATGGAAAGTAACCTTACAGGGTGATCTGATCATAAATTCCTAACTGGACATGTCATGGTGGATAGTCACATCCCAGGCCTATAACTTTTTTAGTGAAAAGAGCATTATTGACAATAGCTAAGATCTGGAAACAGCCCAAGTGCCCATCAGTAGATGAATGAATAAAAAAAAGCTGTGGTACATTTACACAATGAAATACTATGCAGCTGTAAAAAAGAAGGATCTCTTGCCATTTGAGACAGCACAGATGGACCTGGAGAGTATTATGCTAAGTAAAATAAACCAATCAGAGAAAGACAAGTACTATATGATCTCAGTGATATGTGAGTCTAATGAACAAAATAAACTGGTGAAAAAAAATAGAATCCCGAGGCCTAGATACATGAAACAGACTGGCAGAGGTCAGAGGGTAGCTGGTGGGGACTGGATGAAAGAAGGTGAAGAGATTATCCAGAAAACTTATATGCATAGCCCATGGACTCAGACAACAGTGTAGTGATTGCCAGAGGGGGTAGGGGGGGAGAGGGATGAGTGGAGGTGGGTAAAGGGAGGGAAATGAGGGACATCTGTAATAGTGTCAACAATAAAAAAAAAGAACTTAATGTGATTCACAGGATAGCTGGAAGCAAGGGAGGAGGGAGATAAGAAGGCTTATGTCAGTGTCTTGCATTGAAATGTGTGTCTGTAAACATGATCAGAACTCTCAGCTCAGGCCATTTGGTTCCACCAGCTACTTGTGTCCCAAGGGTTTGGCCATTGGTATGCTGTGATGTGGGTGAGGAAAGACCAGGGAAAGGAAGGAAACCTTCTGTCATACAGAAAATTCCTTCCCTGGTCTTCATTTCAGCAGGTGATGGACAATGTGGCCAGAGGACACAGCTTCCAGGACAGCGGCACAGACAGCAGCTCAGCGCTGGTGGTGGGGGGTGCACCTGGCCTCAAGCTACACCTTGAGCCACCTAGAGCAGTGTCTCACTGGCACAAAGCAGAAGAGCTTCCCTGGAGAAGAGGACCTGTTGGCTAGGCTATGAGAGGCTAAGCTGCAGTAACAAATAACCACCCAAATTTGGTAGCTTTATAGAAAGTTCATTTATTACTCTGGTCACACTCCAGTGCAGGTCTCAAAGCCTATCAGTTTTGTAGCCTCCCCATTTGGATCCCACAACCTTCCAGGCAGCAGTACCTGGGAAGATAGAACTCAAGTGTTGAGTGGGATGTTCTTCAGCGCCAGGGTGAGAAGTGGCACAGGTCATGTGAGCCTCCAGACTTATTCAAACAGACCCTCTTACAAAGGAGGCTGGGAAATGTAGTTTAGTTGTGTGCCTAAGGAGAATGTGATAGGGGACACACTACTCTCTGCCACAGAGAGTCAGTGGGGAAAGGGTGACTGCAAAGGAGTGCGAAGGGAGTACCTAATTGCAGCAAATGAAAGGGAATATACCAGCTTCTCTTGGCCTGGGATGTGGGACAGACACTCTTCTTCCCTAAGTTAAGACACACTCTTAGTTATACTTGGCTAAATGGAAGGATGGAAATGTAAGTGAAAATCTGTGAGCTGTGGCTTCCTGGAATCTATACCTCCGAGTTAGATATGACACACTTTTTTGCCTAGGTTAAGATCATGGCAAATAGGAAGTTGAGGAAACTGCCAGGACAAGGTGAGCTGCTTGTGTACACTGAGATGGCATGCCTCTGGTAGGGCGTGGGTTTAAATTATGTGAGGGCCCAGGCCACCCTCTCCATGTGCCCCTTACTAACCAGACTGGAGGAGAGAGGGAAGAAAGGCTTTCAGGAGCACCTGAGTCTCCCATCTTCCTCCTGAATTAGTCATGGCCCACAGGGAAGGGGTGGACTTTGGCCTAGTGAGGGACAAAACTGCCTCGCAGCTCAGTTCTGTTCATGTTGGGTGGGTCAAAATCCTTCAGACCAAGATTCTAGCAAAGAAGCAATCTTTTAGACCAGGGGTGGGCAAACTTTTTGACTGGAGGGCCACAGTGGGTTCTTAAACTGGACAGGAGGGCCGGAACAAAAGCATGGATGGAGTGTTTGTGTGAACTAATATAAATTCAAAGTAAACATCATTACATAAAAGGGTACGGTCTTTTTTTTTTTTTAGTTTTATTCATTTCAAACGGCCCGCGGGCCATAGTTTGCCCACGGCTGTTTTAGACACTTGCCTTTAACTATTGGGTGGCTTGTCTAGCACCATCCCCCATTCTCTACCCCTCCGCCCCACCCTGCCCCCAGGTCTGATACTATCTCATGCGGTCCTTTAATCCCCATAGGGGACATTCTCTGGGGATTGGAGAATTTGGACTTAAATCATCCAGTCAGCCTCGGGCTCCTTTGGATTTTCCAAATAGCCCAGTGAGTGCTGAGTTGTGAGTATTTCTGTGGGTGGGAGCAGTGGGAGTCACAAAGTCTCTAAATCAGTGGTTCTCAACCTTCCTAATGCCTCGGCCCTTTAATACAGTTCCTCATGCTGTGGTGACCCCCAACCATAAAATTATTTTCGTTGCTACTTCGTAACTATAATTTTGCTACTGTTATGAATCGTAATGTAAATATCTGATATGCAGGATGTATTTTCATTGTTACAAATTGAACATAATTAGAGCATAGTGATTAATCACAAAACCAATATGTAATTATATATGTGTTTTCCGATGGTCTTAGGCGACCCCTGTGAAAGGGTCGTTCAACCCCCGCGACCCACAGGTTGAAAACCACTGCTCTAAATCAAAGTACAAGTTTATCAAGTTTACATTAGCATTTTGATAAGCAAGAGGGCTTTCCCCAAGGGGGAATTTCATCCCAGAATCCAGAGCCCCAGGCCTGCCTGGCCTTCTCTCTGCCTGCTAGCTTCAAGGAGCGGGTCCCTTTTCTCTAAACCAATCAGCATGGCTCTGTCCCTTGTCATTTGGAGGAGGGGGCTTACTACCACTGTGAAGGTTGTTGAGAATGAAAGACTCACCAGATCAAACCTGAGCACCCAAATAGCACAGGATTTGAATAGAATATCTAAACAGAAGTGATTAGGGCCAGCCAGGCAGGTAGAAAACCAGGGCCAGTGGCCTGAGCCTGGGCTTGAAGCAGCATTTCTATAACAACACTATTTTTACCTATACTGGATCTTACTGGAAGGGGAGAGGTTGAGGAAGATTGAGAGAGAGGGTAAATCTCTCTGTGGTCCGCAGCTTCCTTCCCAGTCTCCCCCTGGTTCTTATTCAGGTTTTGATGGGTAAACAGTTGGGACCAATATCCATTCTAATCGCAAGCTGGAAGCTGGGGCACCCTAATGTGGACAGTGGGAACCCCTCCTCCCTCCACCTGCTGCCCTAGGGTTGTGTAATGAGTGAGCCACCAGCAAACTCATCCACACTGAAAGCTTATGAAGTGACTGAGGGGCTGCTCTGGAGGGGCAGAGGGGACCACCAGAGCACAAGACCTTCGCAACCTGCAAGCACCCTCCTCCTCCGCGCACTGTGGCCTGCCCTGTCCCACAGGTTAGTTCAGGAGCCCCCTCCCATTCTGGTGAATGTGTCTTGCCAAGTTCATGGCACAGTCTTCACAGGAGGGCTTCAGATGACTTTCATAGCTTCTTGCCATTCTTTCTCACCGCATAATAAGCCCTGATATTTTCGGTGCTGAGGGTGTCTGTTGACTACCTGGAACTGAGCACCCAACCATGGCCTTGTGTTTGTGGCCCCAGAGCCAGCAGGGGGCCTTGTGTCCTCCTGAGAATGTGGGAATGCTGGCTGCCAAATGGATGGGAGGTCGGATGGGCCTTTGATCCCCACAGAGAGAGCCACAAAAGGACATCCTGGCCAGTTCCCTCTTCTGAGGGCTACTCTTAGAACACTGGTGACCACACATTTCATCCGAGAGAAGAGAGAGAGACAACTTAATAGCACTCTGAGGACCCGGTTGTATTTATTTTTGTGAGCGACACAATTTACAGGGACCATGGCCTCTACTTCCCACCAAGGGAATAGTGTTAGTTTGCCTGGTAGGTTCTCATTGGATTTTCAGCTGCTGCTCAAAGTTTTTTCTTTTTATAGAACAGAGAACAACCAGGGACTTGTTATTTAAAGAAAAAAAACTTAGTGTTAGAAGTTTTTCAAACATCTAAGGAGGGAGGGAGGGAGGGAGGAAGAGGAGGAGGAGGAGGAGGAGGAGGAGGAGAAAGAGGGGGGAAAGAGAGAGAGAGAGAGAGAGAGAGAGAGAGAGAGAGAGAGAGAGAGAAAGCCAATGAGAGCAAGGGGAACCTGGCCTTCGGGGATCTCAGGCCATTTACCCACAGAGTGGCTGGCTGCCTCTGCACCTCCTGCCCACTCCTAGCTACAATGCCTGCGTATCTAACCATTCGGCTAAAGACTCTCATAAGTGGGCTCTAGCTCCTTACTAAACCAAACATTCCCTCTACCACTAGACTGACTTGTGACCTAGAAATTCTCCAGGTGAGTTTCCTGAATGGAGGAAGAGGGATTACATCTGGAAACTAAGGGTGTGGTCTCATGTTAGCCTGTGGCTGTAAACCACCAGCAGAACAAGTTAGTTCTCAGGGATACAGTCATTTGTTTCTTGTAGACTTTTCCAAAAGGGAAAAAAGCATTTTTGTAAAAAATAAGCACTTTCAAAACCCTTGAATCGGAGCTAAGTACCAAGCCACTCTGCTTCTTCCTGTGTGTGCTCTTGAGGACAGCAGGTGGAGGAGAGAGGGGGGGTTAGCTCCAGGCTCAGCTGTGGCCTTTGGTCATCTGCAGATCAATTTCATGGGTAATTCATGGGGGAGAAGTTGACCTGGGCCATGCTTTGTGACAGCCAGACCAAAAACCACAATGACACAGTGTTACCATCATAATCCCAGAATGTAGCATAATTTCATAATTGGAAATTAGAATTTAAGACACTGAGGTTAGAAACAACAGCTCCAATGAGTCATTTTGTATGAAGTTTACCAGGAAAATCATTTTTCATGATTCTTCAGAGGTCCTGGCAGTTTCTCCCTTGTAAATACTGTGTTAATGTAGTGGGGTCCTAGGCATGAGAGAAAATACCCTTAGCTTTGGTCTTTCTTCTTGGTTACTTTTTTAAGTTTGCAAGTTTAAATCAACAGGCATGATAGTAAGACTGTACTTTAAATGAACTTTTTTGAAAAGGTCACTTAATGCACTATCATTGGAAGAAGTTATTCCTGCTCTTTTTTCTGGTGTCTGTGGCAAGAAATGTATGGTTATATCCAAAATAGTATGTTTCTATTAAAATAGATCCTCATGCCTTCTGATGCCCCCATGATGGAGTAGGCATTTTGCATGTTGCTATGTAGGAGTAGGTTTGTCCATTCCAGTTGACTGCCTTGACAGCCTGGTGAAGCGATTCCCCCCCGGGCAGCACACCTTCCAAAGCCTTCCTTCTGCTCCCCTTCTTCCAGCCTGTGCCTATAGTGCAGTTTGTAAACATTATCACCGAAGGTTGGGTGGTCTGACTGAGGCATCTTAAAGGATTCACAAAATTAACCACATCCAAGCGGATGCAGCAAGTCTGCTCACTGCCTTGGGAAACTGCAGAAATGTTTGCCGTTCAGTACATTAGATCCACAGCTACATTCGTAGTCGTCTCTGTGTCTTTAGATTTTGCAAAGGGGAACTGAAATCCAGCAAGTCGTATTAGAAGCCCATTCAAAAAATGAACAAAAAAGCAAATGAAAACGACCCAGAACGAGGTGGTGTATTTTTCACTTTGTGTTTTGTAGGCATAAATCCCTTCTTTATAATTTGCAATTTTTTCTGAGAGGTGGTGAATTTTCACTTCAGAGGCAAACAAAATCATGACAAGACAACCGCAGGACCCTGCAACAGAAGCAACAAACACCATGTTGGGACAAATATTTCCTGATGGAAAGGAACAGGGAAGAAGGTGGAGGTGCCAACTAAAGAAAGCCTTTACAGGTATTCTCATTTGCATTTTTCTCCAAAAAAAAAAAGTATTATTTCAAATTAGTAATCATGTGCCTGATTGCCCACACAGTGGGTGCTAGTGCCTGGGTGATGGCTCTGAGCAAGAGGACTTGTGGGAGCCGGGTCAAGCTGACCTGACAAAGACAGGGATGTTCCTCTGTGTGGTGAGAAGGCTGGGTTGTTGGGCACCTTAAAAGGACAATGACGAAATCAGGCACAGAGCAGCCACTGCTGTGATGTGGCTTCAAGAGAACAAAATTCTCTCAACAAATTTCTCAAAATACTTCACAGGCCATGCAGGAGAAATGCCAATCATGTAGCTCTATGGAAAGCCTGGGCTTCCTTCAGAGGGTTACGTGCCTCCTCCTCCTTCAGCTCCCACCTGGCCGCCGCTGCCCAGAGGAGCCCCTGAGCAAAGCGAGCCATGGATGAGGTGTTGAGGCAGAGAGTACCTGTTCTCCTTGTTTGTTAACAACTCGGCATTTTCACCTCGGCGTGTGGCTGCCTTGAATAAAGGCTGCATTGTTTGGCTGAGAGTGGCTGAGATGTAGGGGCAGCAAAGTCCCCTTGAATTATGCATGTATTAGAGTCTTCCACTATGATTATTTTTCTCTGATGTATCACTCATTGGCAGCCTAATCTAATCTTAACTGTTGCAGCTGCCATCCGGGAGAGACCTCTGAGGACAGGGGCATCCTTACTGACTGGTGCCTGGAAACTCTGATAGGACCTCCCCCTTGAGGAGGGTGGACCGCTGGGTGGGTGGGTAGCACAAGGGCAGAATCAGGTGGCAGGAGGGCAGGGTGAGGAACACAGTGGGTGGCTGGGACTCCCAGGGCTTCCACAGCCTGGGTTGGATTCCAGGCCACCACCAAGGGGTGCCAGTTAATAGGAGACTTGTTGAGATGGTTTTCCAACTTAAGTCAAACCAATTTGGATTCTTAACCCGTGAAATTAAGCAGTTTTAGCCCTAACCAGTTTGGCTCAGTGGATAGAGCATCAGCCTGCAGACTGAAGGGTACCGGGTTCGATTCTGGTCAAGGGCATGTACCTTGGTTGCGGGCACATCCCCAGTAGGGGGTGTGCAAGAGGCAGCTGATTGGTGTTTCTCTCTCCTTGATGTTTCTAACTCTCTATCCCTCTCCCTTCCTCTCTGTAAAAAATCAATAAAAAATAAAGAAATTAAGCAGTTTTAATCACCAAATCTCAATTTCATTATCTATAAAATGTGGATAATAGAGATGACACAGATTAGCATTTGGCATTACAATTGATATGCATAAATGCTTATTAGTTGGTAGCTAGTCTTATGGTTTTCATGTATTACTTTCTTCTCAAAAGTTTTTACCTTAATTCTTTACCCCACCACACACATCAGGTAGGTAACCCAAAAGAATGTATTACAGTTCCTTGCTCCTCCAAATACTCTCCCATTAGGATTATGACTCCTTTAGGAGGGGTGATGCTTTTGGTTCTTCAATTACAGTTCATCAAATACTCTGGGAGCAGCAACAAGTGGCTTAAGTTCCCATCCATTAATTCACTCCTTCATTTATTCAACTAGATTCATTCTATGCCACACATGGGGATAGTGGTGGAGATTGAAACATTAAAACAAGCATATATTAATATTAATATTCCTGCTCTAACAGAGTGTGTAATCAGGCAGGGAACGTAGATACAACAATGATTAAATCAAGCGCAGTGAGTGTGATAGTAAGGAGGTACAAGTGGCCATCACTGAGAGAGTGGGCAACAGCATGGAAGGTTCCTTAGAAGTAGCTAAAGAGAAGTTAGCCAAGCAAAGGGAAGCTGGCCTGTGGGGGAGAGCATCCCAGATGTGGGGAGCTGCAAGGCAAGCGATGGTCCCCATTACTTCCAGAGGCCAGGATTGGGTTGGGGTGGAGGTACAGATTGGATCATGAGGGGTGGGGAGTGGGGGGGGCAAGAAAAGGGAAATCACATTTCTTGAGAGCTTGTTTGGAGGTTCTAGCAGGGGAGCGAGGTTCTAGCAGGGGAGCGCAGCTACTCGTATACCCTTGACCAAAGACCGGTCCTCTCCTGGGGCGAGGGCGGGGGGGGGGGGGGGGGTCGTCCTCTTCGACCCGAGCGCGCAGCTTCGGGAGGGACGCACATGGATCGGTGAGGGAGGAGGGGGACACCCGCCTAGCCAGCCAGATCAGCAGAATCAACCCTGGCGATCAATGGGGTGACAGATGTCGCAGCCAGATCGCCCTCACATCCACATTTCTTTATTAGAATTTAGCTTATGACTGGCCCCATCAGCTTGACAATCAACATAATACACCCCCAAATGATCAAATGATATAACTTTCTTGAAACTTCACTTCCCACTAGCCTCAGAGCAGTAGTTGAAAATATTCCTGTGTAAAATTTTGTCAGCCTAGTTTTCCCCTGGCAAAACTGTTTTATTACTTCATTGTTAGATCCAACAAGAAGGCTGCAATGCTGTTTTCTCTTTATTTGAGAATGGAGAAAATGCCTTTGCTTTTACAAGAGTCTTCTTTATCTGAGAAGGTGGTGAATTTCAGACAGAAGAGAAACACTGTGTTTCCTTAGGGCTTGCAGGGAAAATTCGAGCATGGTTTCATTTTCAAGTTGTTAAATATTTTAAAGGTATTACTTTGTTAAGGAGGCATCCTAGTGAGACTGCATTTCAAATTCCTAAAGTAAAAGTTGCTTGGGGTGTCTTAAACTCACAGCTCTTCCTCCCCTTTATTTTTTAAATTTGTTTTTCCATCCCCGTTTATTTCCCCACCCATACCCTCTTCCACCTCCACCTACCCCTGCAATCACCAGACCGTTATCCGTGTCCACGAGTTCTTTCTTTTTTTAAATCTTTTTTGCTCAATCCCTCCATTCCAGCCACCACCCCAACCCCCACCAGAGCTGTCTGCCTGCTCTCTATCTATGAGTCTGTCTCTATTTTACTTGGTAGTTCAGTTTGTTCATTAAATTACACATGTGAATGAAATCATATGGTACTTGCCTTTCTCTGACTGGCTTATTTCACTTATCATTTTGCTCTCCAAGTCCATCCATGATGTTGCAAAGGGTAAAATTTTCTTCCTTTTTACGGCTGTAAACTCAGCCTTTTGCCATAGCTAATACTTTAAGTGCACAAGCTCTCGAATCAGAACATGTGGTCCAGTAGTTGAGAGGATGGACAGCCTTAGGTCTGCTCTGGATTCTGGGCTTGGCCATGTGGTCAACTTTGCCATTTCAGAGTCAGAACATAGAACCCAGCCCGAGCCTTAGCCAGCATTGCTAAGAGATGTGAAAGGAAACAACTCACTGTGGACTGAGAATATTTTTGCTTTTCTCTGTCTATGGCTCTAAACCATACATGAGAACAACTGTAACTGTTTATGACTTACAGACCAAAAGGTACATGGAACGTTTCTGTTGGTGGTCTGACTGCCAGGGACACAGAGGGGAGTGTGAGAGATGTGAGTGATGGTGAGAACAGGGCTCAGTACGTTTCCGCTGTGACTCTCAGGCTCCACAAGGGGGTCCAGCAAGGGGGCCCCACACCCAGAGGTCTTGCTCCTCCTCTCTTCTGGAGAGCCCTCCTCCATGGGGCAAGGGATCTTTGAGGTCCGTGGGCCCGGCCCAGCTGGAGTCCCTGACTCGCCTTATAGATACATTTCTGGGACCTGGGAATTCCTTTCCCAAACACCTGAGCGCTTTCCAGGGCTGTGTGGGTATCTTCCCTGGGCCGTCCTCCCAAGGGCAGACTCTGTGGCTGATACACAGCCCTGAGGCCTGCAGGTCTCCAAGGCACAGCTGCTTTGGGCATGGTCAGAGCCCCTGGAGTTCTTTCACAGTGTGGATGGAACCAGGCATGGAAGGAAAGAGGACAGACAACAGCCAGCTCTCTTCCCATCGCCGCATTCAAGTGTAGAATTGCCAGGGCTCAAGGATTCTAAATGTGAATCTGGCCTCCCAGGTCCTATGGAGAGATGTTTGTTCATGCAGTAGCCTATGACACGCCTTGGTGAATAGTTTGTTTAACTTTTAAATGTCTAGACACGGGGTATGTGAGCTGTCATACTCTTGCCCAAGGGTTTACAAATGTTAGGATCAGGTCTGCTTGCTTCTTTCCTCCTTTTCCAAGTTTTCCATGTACACCAAGAGCCCAAATTTAGTCAGGTCCATGGCTGTCCATCTGACCAGCACTGCTCCGACTCATAGGAAAGGTTAGAGCACACTAGACTTCGGAAACCTGTCAAGCCTTGCTCAAGCTAGAATTTGAAGTATAACCAGGCATAGGGCCCAGGTTTTACTGCCCAGCATCTTACTCAAAGACCAGCCATTTTTCCTTCATGTGTTTGATTTCCCTACCATCTGGCTGATTCAGTAGTGTGTTTTTTTTTCCTTTAATGACTTTGATTACTGAGTTAATTTCTGACTGAATGGGATTGCTGAGTTACAAGGCTGTCACACCACGAATTATCAGTCAATTACCAAGCGATTGTAATGTCCTAGACACTGCACACTCAGGACTCTCTCTGGCAGAGAGAATTGGGCATCTCTCTCCCCCTGGCCTTACAATAAGGGGGACAAAAGTCACAGCAAGGAGAAAACTGCTTCTTCATTGCTGGCTGACCCCTGAGAGGGAACATCCTGCCAGGACCTAGGAGAGTCCAGGGCAGCAGGGGTCTTGGTAGAGAAGTGTCCTCCAAGGTGAAAATCTATGAAACATTCTCTCATTATCACTGAAATTGTATTTTTGGAAATAATAAATTAGAATTTCAGTTTCATCTAAAGTAATGGCCAAAATTTCCAGAAAGCTAACACATCATCTTTAAACCCTCTTATAGATGATAAATGTCAGAGTCACTCCATTTTCTCTACAGAATAATAAATCGATAATTTCCTTCTTGAGAAATTATAAGTGGAAGCGAGAGAGCCACAACTTTGCAGGTGCAGGTGCTAATTTTCTGTGAAGTTATGCAATCTCACTAGAAAGCAGGTATTGGAGATGAAATTCCCAGCAACGATTTCTTCTCCGAAGGAAGTGGTTCTGGCTTCCATGGCTTTTAGAGACCAATGGCTACCATCTAGACAATGGGCAGAGGGTCAAGTAAAGCAAACTAATCTCTAAGGGTAGATTCTGAGGTCATAATGAAGAGCAAGTTGGTCATGTGATTCCAAAGAGCAGCTGTGGATGAAGGATTAACAGCAACTGGGCTCAGCGCTTCCTCTTCCTCCTCTGTAACAGAGAGTTGAAGAGCCCACATCTAACTAGAGCTTCACAAATGTCATGTTAGTGAGAAGGGTGATTTGTGCCAAATAAAATGGTCTAAAAGCAGTCTTTTTCCAATTTGAATTGATTTTCAGAAAGGGAGAATGTCATCTGTTACCAGGAAATATGCAGGACTGCTCCTATTTTACTCATTTACTCAACAAGTATTTATTGGGTGCTTACACACTGTCTTGGCAGCAGTGAACAAAGCAGACAGAATTCCCTATCTTTGTGCAGCTCTTGGAGGTAGACACAGTGCAGAGAGAGGAAATAACGAAATAGATTTAGTTTATTGGAGTGTGATACACACCAAGGAGAATAAAATAAAGCAGGGAAGGGCCTCCCTTGAGGAGGCCTCAGAGAGATGACATTTTAGTGTCTCTTGAAGGATGCCAGGGTGTGAGAAAGTGGATATTTGAGGAGAAGAGTATTTCATACAGGGGGGAGGAGTACAGCAAGTGAAAAGGAACCAGGTGGTGAGAGCTGAAAAAGAGAGCCAGGTAGACGCGTAGGAGATGAGCCGTGTGTGTGTGTGTGTGTGTGTGTGTGTGTGTGTGTGTGTGTATAGCTGGGGGGTGGGGAGGGGGGGCACATCAAGTGGTGCTTCGGAGGGCTTTGACCCTAAGTGAAGCAGAAGGGAAGACATACAAATACATTCTGAGTAGAAAGGAGTCTCCTTGCAATCGTGATAGAACAAGATTGAGCACCTCCTTGCACAAGGTCATTGCTGGGCCTTTCGCAGAGTGAGTTAGATCATCCTTGTCCTGCATCCTCGACAGGAGTGATCCAGAGTGCAATCCTCTCACAACAGTTTTGCCCCTTCAGCTGCTGCCTGCATATCAAAGCATTTCCGTGCTCATTGCCACCATGAGCTGGCTAACTTATTTTCTCCTTCTGAAGCCTCCTTTCTAAAGGCTATGCTGAGAAACTGATAGAATATTTCTACTGCTGACTTTTCTACCCAATCCTTAACCCTCCTCAGGCTCCGTGGCTTTGGTGCCGGGATATCCTGTTTCTCTTTCTCGGACTCTGAACAACAGCTCCTCCATAAGGACTGAAGTGAAAAGAGATGCTATTGTTGCAGAATAATGAGTCCTAGACATATTAAAGAGGCCAGGACGTTATTGACACTAAAACTGATATACAATGAAAGCATCCTTCTATTTTTGTCCTGCTCTTTATTTCCTGGGCTTCATGTTTCATATATGACTTGTGCTTATTTATGTGCCCTGCCACTGTTGTAATTATCATAATTAATTAGACCCATATTAGTAGCATCCCCCTTTTAAAGAAAGGCAGTCATTTTATTTGTTTGCCTTGCTTGGTATAACTTATTGCATGATGCTCTACGTAAGAGAGGACATAATAAATGTAATTTGCAGTAAGCCCACATTTCGGAGGCTTGCTTGAGCTAATACATGTCTTATCATCCTCAGAGACTATTCCCTGAACTATTTAGGACATTCCCACGTTGATTCACAGCAAGTCTTCCACCTAGCCTGCTTTCTTTTACATGCAGTTGATTCTGCGATCAACTAGGAAACTCCTAACATGGAACATATAAAGGCATACACTTACATATCGATGCTCCAGTGTGGAACTGTGGATCCATTTGCTTCTATATTCAGTTCTCTCTCTCTCTCTCTCTCTCTCTCTCTCTCTCTCTCTCTCTCTTAATCGGAGTCTCTGGAGGTTGGGCCTGAGCAGTGGTATTTTTTAAAGCTTTCGTAGGTAATTCTTTTGTGTGGTGAGTGTGGATACAGGCACAACGATACAGGTGCACATGTTCCATTTACTCAGCAAACCCCGAGTGAGGGCTCACTAAGTGCCAGCTGTTACCAGGGCCCCGCGATACCACAGTGAATCAGGCGCACAGTTCTGCCTTCGTGGACCTACAATATAGTGAGAGGTCACACAAAAGTGGACATAAATAATTAAAGGTCACAGTAATTATAATTGGGGTGCTATGACAGAAAATGGAGGCAGAGAGGAGATAGGGCTTCGATGTGGTGGTCAGCAAAGGCTACGCCCAATAGCTGAGTTCTAAAGGTACAAAGGGGCTGAGGATCCTCAGAGAAGTTCTGGAGGAGAGGAGAAAGCACATGTGAGGATTCTAGGGAAAGAGGTCACCTTGCTGAAGGAACTGAAAGTAGGACCTGTGGTCAGGGGGCAGGCAGGGAGTGGGAAATGGAAAAGAAACTAGATTGGAGAGATCAGTTAATGCTAGTTAATGTCAGATATCCAAAGCCATGGAAAATCTTTGGGGATTGATTCTAATTGCAATACGAAGTTTGTGAAAGACTTTAAGTTTTGGATAGCTGATTTACTTTCTAAGAAATGTCTGGTGAAAGACTAGGCTGCTGCATTGGAGATGGAGAGAGATGAATTCTAAAGACATTTCAAAAGTAGATCTAAAACATTTTGAAGGTAGCTTAAGCAATTAGTAGACAGTGGTGGCATTAACCAAGATAAATAAAATAGGAGAGGAAAAGGCTTAGAGTTTAGGGCAATAAGGAAGCAGGGAGAAGAGCTCAGCACTAAAAATCAGATGTTCTACTTGGGGCATGTCAAGTTTAAGATGCTGCGAGGTGTACAAGGGGAAATGTCAAGTAGATAGTTGGATATGTGAGTCTAGAACTCAGAGAAGAGGTCTAGATGAAAAATATAAATGTAGGAGTTTTCAGGATGTAGATATTATTTAAAGCAATGACAATGGATAAGATCATCTAGGGAGAGAATGTAGTAAGACAAGAATCGGCCTGAGACCCGACCCTGAGAATACCATCAGTTATTTTGGGTGGTGGAGGAGGAGGAACCAGCAGAGGACACTGACTAGGTGTGTGCCAAATTGGAGGAAGGAAACCGGGAGACCTCCATGTCCCAGAGGCTGCAGGAGGGAAGTTTCAAGAGTACTGGTCAACACTGAACTCTGTGAAAGAGTCAAAAGGAGAGTAAATGGGAGGGGAGGGAAAGGGGCAGGGTGAGCAGAATGGAGGAAAAGGGTGGAAAACACTTCCCTTGAGGCTTAGAATACAGTAGGGGAAAGTGAGAGATGTACACAAATTAAGGAGGTGAGGAGAGGGATCCAGAGAAAGAGAGAGAAAGGGAGAGAGAGAGAGACCTGGGGACCTGGTGTTAGTGTTTTTGAAAACTCTTCCGTGATTCTCATGTACAGTCCAGGAAGAGATTCACTGCCCACAATGAACTGTGGGGGACCATTAAGATATGGTCTAACTAGAGGAACGATTTCTCAGACCTGGTTTTAATTGACAGGAGGAGAGAGAGCAAGCTGACTTGCTGGGTTACATGGAACAATGAGAGTGGTCCGCCCTGTAGATCCCCGGGGACCCGCCCCGCCCAAGCCCTGCACAGAGCCATTTGCCGGATAGCCTCAGGAAAACGCTTGATTAGCACCGCCCTAGAGATCCAGCGCAGGAGCTCTCCCACTGCAGACACAGCGGACTCTCATGGCCAGTTAGCCTGGAGGTCAAATCACCCCCAGTACTGCCAACAACAATCAAGGCTTAACTACAACAAGACTGCGCACAGAGACCACTGGGGGGTGCACCAAGAAAGCATAAAAAATGCGGAGACAAAGAAACAGGACAAAACTGTCAATGGAGGATATTGAGTTCAGAACCACACTTTTAAGGTCTCTTAAGAACTGTCTAGAAGCCACCGATAAATGTAGTGAGATCCTCAAGAAATCTAATGAGACCCTCGATGTTATGATAAAGAACCAACTAGAAATTAAGCATACACGGACTGAAATAATGAATACTATACAGATTCCCAACAGCAGACCAGAGGAGCGCAAGAATCAAGGCAAAGATTTGAAATGCGAAGAAGCAAAAAACACCCTACCAGAAAAGCAAAATGAAAAAAGAATCCAAAAATACAAAGATAAGGAGCCTCTGGGACAGTTTCAAGCTTACCAACATCAGAATTATAGGGGTGCCAGAAGATGAGAGAGAGCAAGATATTGAAAACCTATTTGAAGAAATAATGACAGAAAACTTCCCCTACCTGGTGAAAGAAATAGACTTACAGGTCCAAGAAGCGCAGAGAACCCCAAACAAAAGGAATCCAAAGAGGACCACACCAAGACACATCATCATTAAAATGCCAAGAGCAAAAGACAAAGAGAGAATCTTAAAAGCAGCAAGAGAAAGAAACCGAGTTACCTACAAGGGAATGCCCATATGACTGTCAGCTGATTTCTCAACAGAAACTTTGCAGGCCAGAAGGGAGTGGCAAGAAATATTCAAAGTGATGAATGCCAAGAACCTACAACCAAGATTACTTTATCCAGCAAAGCTATCATTCAGAACTGAAGGTCAGATAAAGAGCTTCACAGATAAGGAAAAGCTAAAGGAGTTCATCACCACCAAACCAGGATTATATGAAATGCTGAAAGGTATCCTTTAAGAAGAGGAAGAAGAAGAAAAAGGTAAAGTTACAAATTATGAACAACAAATATGCATCTATCAACAAGTGAATCTAAGAATCAAGTGAATAAATAATCTGGTGATCATAATAGAATCAGAGACATAGAAAGGGAATGGACTGACTATTCTTGGGGGGGAAAGGGGTGTGGTAGATGCGGGAAGAGACTGGACAAAAATCGTGCACCTATGGATGAGGACAGTGGGTGGGGAGTGAGGGCGGAGGGTGGGGCGGGAACTGGGAGGAGGGGAGTTATGGGGGGGAAAAAGAGGAACAAATGTAATAATCTGAACAATAAAGAAAAAAATCAAAATAAAATAAAATAAAATAAAAAAGAAATGTTGCACAAAGAAGGCTGAGGAATATGATAATATGATGAGCCGAACTGGAAGCCACGAGAAGGGGAAGGAATGTCTGCTCCAGAAGGACCACAGTGTGAGTAAGCTGTGGGGACCTAATCCAAAGTGCTGTTCCCTTTCTTTTCTACATCCAGGGCCAGGCCCGCACCACACTAGGAAACATGGAGCGGCTTGTAGCACAGTTACTCTGGGCAGTTGGAAGGTCCTGCCTAGACAGTAGGAGGACTCCTTTCCCCTCCCTTCTCCTGTCTTCATGCCTCAGGACCAGGCAGCTGAAGAAATGGCTCTGCAATGACATCAACACAAGGAAAGGGAGAACCAGGGGGTAAGTACAAGAAGGGAAGATAAAGAAGTTTTCTCTGACTGTGAGGGAGAAGGTGGAAGAGACATGCTCCCTGGGGGGGTCTCTGATGAAATGTGACTCACACTAGAACTAAAGGACCTCCCAGTCCAGGCTCTGGCCGCGGAGCATGTAATTTATTGGCTTGCATGGGTTTCATGGAGCAATTCAGTGTTTGAGATAAGGGCTGTGAAACTCCCATCCTCCACCTTCAGGGTTTAAACTGGGGTCTCCATGAATATTACAGCTTCAGATAAATCTTCCCACACTCCCGGGGCCTCCAGGGACTGTCTGTAGATGGACAGGGAGTCTGTGATTTAAGAGTGACTCTTTTATCACCAAAGGTCAGAGTGGCAGTCCATCTGACCCTCACACATGTTTTTAAAAGTTATTGAAAATTTTGGTATTTAAAAATGAGGATTTTGGGCTTAAAAGAAGATGATCTGGAAACACTAGGCCTTTCTCCTCTGCAAGACACAGATCTGGAACTGGCTCCTTCTTTCCTTTCTCCCACTCTCTCCCTTCCCTCACCCACAAACCTTTATTGAGCACCTTGCTTTTGCCACAAGTTCAAAGCTAAGGTATAGTGTAAGCACATGGCCCGTGTGCTCCCACATATATTCTGTGCTCACGTTTTCTTTTCATTAGACTTGGCCAAAGGCCACGATAAGATCTGGGACTTGGATTAAATTCTGCATTCTCTGAGTCATGTTTTTCAAATACTGTTAGTTTGGTTGCCCATTAGTACTGTTCAATAATTTGTCTTCCAAATGGGCTGCCCTGAATTTTATTCAGAAGCTATTGTGAGATGGCTATGCCAGTTAATAAGCTGCTGTGTCTCAGCTTCAAATCAGCTCTTTTTTCTCTGCTTTGTGATGCTGGGTCAAGACTCTAGTTCTGCCTGTCAGCTGCTTCCCACACGGAGAGCATGGCAAGGTGGGGAGGACAGGGAAGCAGAGGGTCTGCTGCTTCCGCAGCTGGGCGTTCCCCAGATGGTTCCACACTCACACAGCTGCCTCTTGATGTCCCCTGACAGTGCCATCTCCGCAAGGTTCAGTGCCTTCTTCCCAGTGGTCTAAGACCAGCGCCCTGGGTCTTTCCTTAAGTCTCTAGGTTCTGGTAACTCCAGACTCTCCCCCTTAGTTCTCAGAGCCCCAGGGATGGTAGCTGCTTTCTGAAACTATGGTTTCTGAGTTACTTCAGGTCTCCTTTGTGTTTTCCCAGTTCTCCCAACACCTGTTTAATTAATTCCCTGTTACTCTGGTTCTCAAGCTTGAGCTTGCTTCAGAATCCCCGGAAAGAAGGGCTTGTTAAAGCTCAGCGTGCCAGGCTCGGCCCCCAGAGTTTCTGAGTCAGTAGGTCTGGGGTGGGGCCTAGAATCTGCTTTTCTGTCAACTTCCCAGCGATGCAAATGCTGCTGAACATTCACTCCCTCTGTTCTGTATCCTGTTTTCTAGCTGACCCGATTGACTCAATGGCCTTCACTGAGATAGCACACCACCCGTTTGGTTTGGCATGTTGGGTGGGGGGAAGTAGTGGCAACACCCACTTCTGACCTAGGCCTTCCCATGAGATCCAATCACTATCTAGGTCTGTCCATCCACACTCTGTACTGGTGCTCTTGCTCCTCTGCCCTGATTGCAAATCCCTTGGCTTTCCATTACCATCTTCCATTCCATCTCTCCCTGGCTCATGTCCCACCTTCTCTATGGGCCTGCTCTGCTAATTCCAAACCATTTGAATTCTGATTTCTCTACTCTCTACTGCATTAAGTGACCAAGTTAACATCTTTGGGGCTTGCTTTTTCAAGTCCGCAATACACACTGAATTGTTTATTGTGTGCAGAGCCTCACACTGGATGCTCTTGCTAGAGTTAAAAGATGAGACTTAGACTCAGCCCTCACAGGTTAATCAACACTGCACAATTGAAAATGGTATTATTTGCTTGTGAAAGATCTGGAAAATATATTAGTAGAACTCCCTGTCCCCCCCCCCCCCCCGCCCCCCCAACTAGAGAGAGAACTACTTTGGTAGTGTGTATCATTTGATTATCAAGATGAGGGTGGGATAAGACCAGAAGAAGTGAACTCAAGCAATAATGGCTAGAGGCTTGAATGCCTGCTGATGAGCAGGCTTTGCTTCACAGAAAGGGAACTATGGCAAGTGTGTGGCTGGAGTGGAATTATGTGGAGGGAAAGGAGTGATGTCAAGAGAAAGAAGAAGCTTGGGGCCTGATGATAGTCACAGGACAAATCAGAGGAGAATGAAATGGAAGAGAATGGGGATTTTCAATACACTACTTGCTGATGTGTTATAATCTCACGCATCTCTCCATGAAATCATTAGTAAAGCTACTTGCTTCCTGGGACTATGACAAAGTATTGAGTCTTTATGCAACTTTGGAGTGCGTTGAAATCAGAGACAGCCTATAGGAAAACGGTTACATGGAATTATATATTTCATTTTCTTGGTTTTTTCTTCCTTGTAAATATATGCTAAGCACCCTGTGGTCCTGATGGATTTCATATTCTTTCCCATCAGTCCTGGTTACGAGTAGCACATGTTTATTGATGAATTAATTTTCAGGTTTAGAATTTATCTTTGCCCAGCCACACTTTCCATTAGGCCACTCAAAGTACCAACAGGCCTGAATACAACAACTCATTTGTGAGTGAAACACTCGTCCTTTGCTTTTTTTGATGATTTTTATTTATTTTTCTGATTATATGTAAATAAATACACATTATTAAACATTTGTAAATAATAAAAAGTGTGAAAGAAAATGAAAATCACCTATAATTTCATTGTTCAAAGGTAACTACTACCAACAGAATGGCCTCTCTATATATCTTTATCTATATATATGTATTTATGTAGTGGAGGCTATATTTAGAGAGTATATATGCAATATATAGTTATATATTCTCTCTATATAGATAAGACAAATTAGTTCCATATTTATAAAATTTTATATACTGCTTTTTAAACTTAACTTATTGTTATAAGCATTTATCCTTTTGATTATGTCTTATTCAAAAATATAATTTAATATCAGCATCATAATGATTCACATAGACTATCATAATATATTTATTGAAATCCCAATGTTGGATAATTATATTTTTCTCCACTTTTTGCTATCATATGTAATGCTACTGTGAACATTTATGTGTATATATATTAACACTGTATTTGAGTAGACCTATCTTTTGATATTAAAAAACACATTTGTCTTCAGGAGTAGAATTTTGTTCTTACCTGAAATGAAGCTCAGAAGATACAAACCTAGAGGGCCGTGCAGAGTCTCAAAGGGCTTGCCAAAAGCGTTGTACATGAAGAAGGCTGTCCCCACCGTGGTTAAGACAATCAGGATCATGGAGAAGAGAATAACGTTGACGTGGATGCTCACTGGGATTGCTTTGAGCAAATCTGGGAAAACTGAAGGCAAAACAAAGATTGGAAGGAATTTAATTAGCAGGTTTCTGTAAGTTTAATTTAAAAAATTAAATCCCGATATTCTTAACTTCAAAAATTACTAAAAATCCTTCAGATGAATACATTCTCACTAATTTACAAGGGATTTATAAAAAGATTTAAACATGGGATTATTTTATAGAACTCACCAGTAGAAACTAGCAAAGGAGAGATTTGAGGGAATTTATTTTCTGCTTTGGTCATATGTAATTACTTCAGTAAACAAGTGCTGGCTATTTTTTTTTTTGATTGATTAAGGTATTACATATGTGTCCTTATCTCCCCCCATTGCCCGCCCCTGGCTCATACCCTCACCCCTCTGGTGTCTGTGTCCATTGGTTATGCTTATATGCAACAAGTGCTGGCTTTGTAACCAAAAACTGTACATAAGTTTGATGCACAAAATTTCTTTAAATTGATTTTTAGAGAGAAGAAGGAAGAGAGCGAGAAAGAGAGAGAGAGATCAGTTGCCTCCCACACATGTCCCCACCAAGGATCGAACTCAGAACCTTTTGATGTACAGTATGACGCTCCTACCAATTGAGCCACATTGATGACATTTCTCAGTCATCATCAATATTTTTAGAATCTATCTTAATTTATAATGACATTTTCAGTTTGGGAATCTCTGGGAGAATTCAAATAGCAGGTTTTTATATTTCCTTTACCAACTTTAAAGAATAGGATATTTGCAGTCAACTTCAATATTTTGATGTAGCACAAGCTGTGGGAAAATAATTTCTGGTGGTACAAGAAATATTTTCCATTTGGAAACAGGCCAAGTTTATTTCTAGATTTTGTGTTCAGGGTAAGTTTTTCTTGTTTTCAAAAGAAATGAAATGCTTTATAAATGTAGGGTTTCTCTTATCTGGTGAGACATCAGCATGCTTAACATCAGCAAAGTTGACATAACCAATCTGGGGAAGTCTATTTCAGTCTATGTTAGTTTCCTGAACATTTATCAAGTGTTTAATTTATTTATTGAGCTACTACTATGTGCCAAGCATTCTTCTAGGTGCTGGAAATAAAACCACCAAACAAGACAGACAAAGTCCCTGTTGTGGAGCTTATGACCTAATTAGAAACCTGATGCATGAAATTTGTGCAAGAGTAGGCCTTCCTTCTCCTGGCTGCTGGCACCGGCTTCCCTCTGGCACACGGAACCCAAGCTTCCCTCGCAGCCCAGGCTTCGTCTGGAAGGATGTCTGGTCTAATTAGCATATTATGCTTTTACTATTATAGATGGGAGTAGATGGACAATTAACAAGTAAACAAACAAATATGATACCTTATTGCCAAAGATGGCCACCATCAATTCCTTTCCTTCTTTTACACACACGTAACTTCCCCTTCAAGAGGTAGAATTTATTCTTCAGTTCCCTTGAACCTGGGCTGGCTTGTGACTGAGCACCTGAATCTGACAGCAGGGGACCTCTGCCAGTTGCACACCTAGCCTATGAGAGGACCAGCAGTTCCCACTGCTTTCCTTTTGGAGGCTTGCACTGCCCACCACTCAGGAGGTCCAGGCTACTTTGCTGGAGAGAGAGAGACCCCGGGAGGAGCACCAGGCTAGGAGGAAAGAGTGTTGGACATCTACCCCAGCAAAGTCTCCAGATGATGTCAACCCCAGCTGCTATTTAACTGCAACAGTAGGAGAGACTCAATCAAGAACTGTCCAACTGAACTAATAAACTTGTTTTAAGCCCTGACCTTAAATGATAGAATGATACACATTTTTTCCAAGTAGTGCCAGGGGGTTATTTTGCAGTGATAACAATAAGACACTTTCCATTGGTGATAATGTTATGGGGAAATATAACAGGGTAATGATATTGGCAGTGATTGAGTGAGTGATGGGGGTGGTCAGGAAAGTAACACCTGGGCTGACACCTGAGTGTTGAAAGAAAGTGGCTGTGCAGAGATCTGGGAAAGGGCATTCCAGGGAAAAGGAACACAGGGGTGACAGTGAGCCTGGTGAATGAGGGAGATGGAAGTGAGATTGCTTTGCTGAGCTCAGATTGCTGCCCCTTCTAGGTCCTGATCTATTGATCATGGGAAGGAGTCTCCTTTAATTCTAAATTCATTTGGAAGCCACTGGAGGGTTTTAAGTAGGAGAGTGACACAATCTCCTCAATGGTGTAATTGCCTTCTCCCTTACCCCCAGATTCATCAATCCTATTTGACATCTCCACTTGGGGGTCTTAAACATGACTCAAACTTAAAACATCTAAAACAGAACTCTTGCATCATTTCTCACTCCCATGCACAAACCTGATCCTTCTACTTCCATCTCAGTTAATAGCATCGCCATTTATTCAGTTGCTTGGGCCAAATACCCAGGAGTAATCCACTGTTGACTTGGTTTATGCTAGCAGTTACCAAACACCTGCTTTCTCCTACCTTCCTGCCTGTAAAAGAGGTGGTAACCTCTTCATCTCTGATAAGATAGCTGGGCGAAGCCTCTCTGAAAATCGAGGGTTGTAACCACCTTGAAACAAACACAGAAAGAAGTTGCACTGATTTGACTCCTGGAAAGAAAAGCCAGAAGCTAAAATAAATTATGTGCAGCATTTTAGTTCTTATGAAGTCTCTTAAAATTCCATGGCAGAAAGCCTGGCAAAGATAACACACACACACACACACACACACACACACACACACACACACACAAAAACCCCAAAAAACCTACAGACCAATATTCCTGATGAATGCACATGCAAAAATCCTAACCAAAATACTAGCTAATCAAATACAACAGTACATCCAAAAATAATATATCATGATCAAGTGAGATTCATTTCAGGGGCACAAGGGTAGTTCAACATTCCAAAATCAATCAACGCAATACACCACATTAACAAAAGAAAGGATAAAAATTATATGATCTTGTCAATAGATGCAGAAAAAGCATTTGCTAAGATACAACATCCATTTATGATTAAAGTCTCAATAACATAGGAATAGGAGGAAAGTACCTCAACTTAATAAAGGTCATCTACACTAATAAAAGAGAAACATGGTAATTGGCGTACGACCACTACCCTTTTCATTGGCTAATCAGCGAGATATGCAAATTAACTGTCAGCCAAGATGGCAGCCGGCAGCCAGGCAGCTTGAAACTGACATGAGGCTTGCTTGCCTCAGTGACGGAGGAAACCAACGTTCCCTGCCTGCTGCTGCAGGCCTCTGAGCCTGCAGTTTCAAACATTGTAACAAATACTGCTGGACTTCAGCCAGCAGAATCACAACATTGTAAGCAAAGGCCAGAAACCTACTTTCTGCTGGGGAGGCCTAAGAGCTGGAGCCAAGCCTCAAAGCTAAAGCTGGCCCAGAATAAAAAAAAGAAAAAGAAAAAAAGGAGCAGTTGGGAGCTTCAGTCCCAGCCTGAAAACAGCCCTCAGCCCCTCACCCAGACTGGCCAGGCACCCCAGTCAGGACCCCTACCCTGAATGATGTGTGACCAGCTGCAAACAGCCATCATCCCCTCACCCAGGCTGGCCAGGCACCCCAGTGGGGACCCCCACCCTGATCCAGGACACCCTTCAGGGCAAACCAGGCGGCCCCACCCATGCACCAGGCCTCTACCCTATATAGTAAAAGGGTAATATGCCTCCCAGCACCGGGATCAGCGGAGCCATGAGGCCTCCCGGCACCGGGATCAGTGTGACAGGGGGCAGCGCCCAAACCCCCTGATCGCCCTGAGGCTCTGTGTGTGACAGGGGGTGGGGCCACAACCTCCCTATCCACCCTGCTCTGTATGTGACAGGGGAAGGTGCCCCAACCCCCTGATTGGCCCTGCTCTGTGCCTGATAGGGGGGAGCTCCCCAACCCCCCCCCCACAGGCCCTGCTCTGTGTGTGACGGGGTAGAGCCATAACCTCCCCATTGGCCCTGCCCTGAGTGTGAGAGTGGTGGCGCCCCAACCCCCTGATTGGCCCTGCTCTGTGCATGACAGGGTACAGAGCCCCAACCCCCCTGATGGGCCCTGCTCTGTGAGTGACAGGGGGCAATGCCCCAACCCCCTGATTGGCCCTGCTCTGTGCATGACAGGGGGTGGCGCCGCAACCTCCCTATTGACCCTGCTCTGAGCCCGACCAGGGGCTGCACCTAGGGATTGGGCCTGCCCTCTGCCACCCGGGAGCAGGCCTAAGCCAGCAGGTCATTATCTCCCGAGGGGTCCCAGACTGCGAGAGGGCACAGGCCGGGCTGAGGGACCCCCCTCCCCCCCGAGTGCACAAATTTTTGAGCACCGGGCCTCTAGTCTATAATAATAAAGGTGTAATATGCTAATTAGACCAGACGTCCTTCCAGATGTCCTTCAGAAGAAGCTACAGGGGTGGGGGCCGAGGCCTCTAGTATATGACAAACCCTCAGCCAATATCATACTCAATGGTGAAAAACTGAAAACTTTTCCCCTAAGATCAGGAACAAGATGAGGATGTACTCTCTCACCACTCTTATTCAACATAATACTGGAAGTACTAGCCAGAGCAATAATGCAAGAGAAAGAAATAAAAGGCATACAAATAGGAAAGGGATAAGTCAAAGTGTCACTTTTTGTAGATGACATGACGCTGTATTTAGAAAACCCTAAAGACTCTACCAAAAAACTACTGGAAACAATAAACAAATACAGTCAAGTTGCAGGATACAAAATCAGTGTGCAAGACTCCATTTCCTTCCTGTATACCAACAACAAAACTTCAGAAAAAGGAATGAAGAAAACAATTCCTTTTGCAATTGCAACCAAAAGAATAAAATACCTAGGAATAAACTTAACAAAGAATGTGAAAGACCTATATACTGAAAATTACAAAACATTATTAAAAGAGATTGAAAAAAACACAATGAAATGGGAAAATATCCCATGTTCATGGATTGGAAAAATCAACATAGTTAAAATGGCCATTTTACCCAAAGCAATACACAGGTGTAATGCAATCCCCATCAAAATCCCAATATAATTTTTTAAAGAAATAGAACAAGAAATAATCAGATTTGTATGGAACAGCAAAAGACCCAGAATAGCCAAATCAATCCTGGAAAAAAAAAAAAAAAAAAAAAACAAGGCTGGAGGTATCACGCTACCTGACTTCAAAATATACTACAGAGCTATGATAATCAAAACAGCATGGTATTGGCAGAGAAACAGACACACAGATCAATGGAACAGAACAGAGAGCCCAGCTATAAAACCACACATATTTGGACAGACAACTTTTGACAAAGGAACCAGAAATGCACATTGGAGTAAAGATAGTCTCTTCAGTAAATGGTGCTGGGAAAACTGGAAAACCACATGCAAATGAATAAAACTGGATTGCAGTTTGTCCCCATGTACAAAAATTAATTCAAAATGGATCAAAGACTTAAACATAAGACCCAAAGCTATAGGTCACATAGAAAAAAATATAGGTACCAAACTTATGAACCTGGGTGGTAGAGAACATTTTATGGACTTGACCCCAAAGGCAAGAGAGATAAAGGCAAAAATAAATGAATGGGACTATAACAAACTAAAAAGCTTCTGCACAGCAAAAGAAATGGACAATAAAACAAACAGGCAGCCAACCGGATGGGAGATGGTATTTGTAAACAGTAGCTTCAACAAAGATTTAATTTCCAAAATATATAAAGAACTCATAAAACCCAACACCAAACAAATAAAAAATCCAATCAAAAAAAGGACCTGAAAATACACCTCTCCCAAGAAGACATACAAAAAGCCAACAGATATATGAAAAGATGTTTAACTTCACTGGCCATCAGGGAAATGCAAATTAAAACTACAATGAGATACCACCTTACACCAATTAGAGTGGCCGTTATCAACAAGACAAGCAACAACAAGTGTTGGAGAGGTTGTGGAGAAAAGGGAACCCTCATTCACTGATGGTGGGAATGTAGACTGGTACAACCACTGTGGAAAGCAGTCTGGTGATTCCTCAAAAATTTAAAAATAGAGCTACCATACAACCCAATAATCCCACTCCTGGATATATACCCAAAAAACTCGAAAGCATTTATACGCAAAGACATACGCACCCCTATGTTCACTGCAGCATTATTCACGGTGGCCAAGAGTTGGAAACAGCCAAAGTGCCCTATGATAGAGGACTGGATAAAGAAGATGTGGTATATATACTCAATGGAGTACTACACAGCCATAAGAAACTATGATATAGCATCATTTACAACAACCTTGAGAACATTATGCGAAGTGAAATAAGTCAAACAGAGAAACCTAAGAACTATATGATTTAACTCATATCCTATAGAATAAAGAGCTAATATGCTAATTAGACTGGATGGCAGAACAACCTTCCAGAAGGACCAGTGGGTGGGGGGCGGGGCCAGCGAGCCTGTGCTGCCAGGCCAGCCATGGTGGTCCCGGCACTGCCCCTTCTGCAGAGGCGGTGGGAGAGGGGACAGCATGGTCCCGGCACCTCTGCAAAAGTGGGATGGAGCGTGACCATGGTGCCTCAACCTCCCATGGCCCCTCCCCCAGCCCAGCCCCTGATCGCCCCTCCCTGCCAGTGGGCTGGGGTGGAGTCAGAACAAAGGAGCAGCAAGTCTGGCTTCTGGTTGAGTGGCGCTCTCCCCCCTGCCTCTTATCCCCCAAAACCTCCCTCAGCCAGAAGCCAGGCTCATGGCTGGCGAGCGCAGTGGTAAGGAGCAAGGGGTCCTGGACTGTGAGAGACCTGAACTGTGAGAGGGATGTCTGAGTGCCGGTTTAGGCCCAACCCCCAGGGGGGATTGGGCCTAAGCCAGCAGGCAGACATCCCCTGAGGGGTTCTGGACTGTGAGAGGGCAGAGGCCAGGCTGAGAGACCCCCCCCCCCCCGCCCCATCACGAATTTCGTGCACTGGGCCTCTAGTGTGGAATATAAAACTGAAACTTATGTACACAAATAGCAATGTGGTGGTTGCCAGTGCGAGGTGGGTGGGGGAAGAAAGGGGTCCTAATATGAGGTGACAGGAGAAAATTTGACTTTGGGTGGTGGGCACATGGTCCTATATACAGATTTTGTAAATTAATAATCCACACATGTAACCTATATGTTCATGTAGACCAGTGATGACGAACCTTTTGAGCTCGGCATGTCAGCATTTTGAAAAACCCTAACTTAACTCTGGTGCCATGTCACATATAGAAATTTTTTGATATTTGCAACCATAGTAAAACAAAGACTTATATTTTTGATATTTATTTTATATATTTAAATGCCATTTAACAAAGAAAAATCAACCAAAAAAATGAGTTCGCGTGTAACCTCTGACATGCGTGTCATAGGTTCACCATCACTGATGTAGACTAATGTCAGCCCAGTAAAATTTAAAATAATGGAAAAAAATTCCCATGGTGGTGAGAAAGTCCCCAAGCAGGTTCAAGCCCTCTCTGCATGTTATACTCATGTTTTATTAGGTGTCCTGTTCTGATGAAAATTCCCTGAGTCTGTGGTGACCATCTAGAACTCTGGTAAAAACCTTCCATTTTCCAAATATCATTCTAGCTGCTGAGTAGTGAGTATAAGTGGAGAGGGGAGACCTGGGGCTGGCCATACACTAGTACAGTGGCCATAGACAGGACCTGGCCTGAGGGAGTAGGAGCAGAAGTGGTGAGAGGTTGTCAGATTTGGAATATATTTTGGAGATAGAAGACAGGACTTGTTGAAAGAGTGGACTGAAGGGTAACTCCTGGATTTTTGGCCCAAGCAACTAAATAAATAGCAATGCTATTAACTGAGATGGAAGTAGAAGGATCAGGTTTGTGCATGGGAGTGAGAAATGATGCAAGAGTTCTGTTTTAGATGTTTTAAGTTTGAGTCATGTTTAAGACCCCCCAAGTGGAGATGTCAAGTAGGATTGATGAGTCTGGAGGTACAGGGAAAAGGCAGGAGTACGTAACAGGTGGAACTGGGGTATAAAACTCAAGGAGACAGTCTCTCTCCAGAGCCAACCTTGCACTTGCAGAGCCTGAGAGTGAAGGTCTCCCTAAATTTTATGTCCTAGCTGCCTCAGTGGCCTCACCTTGGCCCTGGTCCTGGTATTTGAAGCCATGGAAAGGTTATCACCTATGGCGAAGCTATAGTTAGAGGAAAGAAAGGCTGAGAAGGAGCATTAAAATGCACATATTCCGAGCTGACCAATTTTTATTTCCAGGAGTTTATCTTATGGATATTTTTGCACACTAATAAAATATTGCAAACATATTCATTGTAGTGCTTTTTTTGGTAAAAACAAAGTATTAGAAATAACTTATATGTCTATCAATATGGCATCCATACAATGGAATATAGCAGAGGGGGTATAGCTTAGGGGTAGAGCATTTGACTGCATACAATGGAATATAAGTTAATGATTACAAACAATGAAGCAAATCTATAAGAACAGCTATGGAATTATCACCAAATGTGATGTTAGATGAAAAAATGAAACAAACAAACAAAGAGAAATGTATATCATTTAAGGATAAGCCAAACAGGAATGTATATAATAACGAATAATTATTTAAGTACTTTGCTTATCTGTTTAATTCTCTTAACAACCCCATACAATATGTGCTATTATTAGTCCCACTTCCCATAGGAAAAAAAACTGAGGCTCAGAGGTGATTAACATGCCCAAGATGTTTACTTAATAAAATCAAACTTCTTCAAAGAACAATATTCTTAGTAAGTGTCAGAATAGAGATTTGAATTCATGTCCTCACTCTTAACCACCAGGCTTCATCGGGCTGAGGGATCCTCCCTCCAGTGCATGAATTTTCATGCACCAGGCCTCTAGTATTAAATCATATTACATAACTATTATTGATTTTGTTGCTTATGTTAATGGTATCATTGTTGTGTTTTTAAAAGTCCTTATCAATTAAAAATGATATGGATAGCCTTGACCGGTTTGGCTCAGTGGATAGAGCATCAGGCTGTGGACTGAAAGGTCCCGGGTTCGATTTCAGTCGAGGGAATGTACTGTGGTTGCAGGCTCGATCCCCAGTAGGGGGTGTGTAGGAGGCAGCTGATCAATGTTTCTCTCTCATCGATGTTTCTAACTCTCTATCCCTCTCCCTTCCTTTCTGTAAAAAGTCATTAAAAAAATATTTTTAAAAAATGATATGGATAAATGGAGAGAAGAGAGAGAGAAAAGAAGAGGAGAGAAAGAGAGAGAGCTCTGTTGGGAAGGATGCAGTAGTGTAGTGTGGGTGTTCCAGCTCATAGTGCTGAACTCCTGCTGTCAGTGACCACAGCGTCCACTCTGCCCATGTCCTGGGGGTGTAGAGGAGCCAGCTCATCTCATGCTACAACTGCCTGCCCTCTGGAGCTTCCAGCTGTTGAACACCTGCTTTCTTCTACCACCCTGCCTGTAAAAGAGGTGGTAGCCTCTTCATCTCCGATAAGATAGCTGGGTGAAGCCTCTCTGAAAATCGAGGGTTGTAACCACTTTGAAATAAACACCGAAAGAAGTTGCACTGATTTGACTCCTGGAAAGAAAAGCCAGAAGCTAAAATAAATTATGTGCAGCATTTTAATTCTTATGAAGTCTCTTAAAATCCCCACGGTGGTGAGAAAGTCCCCCAGCAGGTTCAAGTCCTCCCTGCATGTTATACTTATTGTTTTATCAGGTGTCCTGTTCTGATGAAAATTCCCCGAGTCTGTGGGGGCATCTAGAACTCTGGAAACAGACCTCCATTTTCCAGCCAACACTAATGTGTCTTTTCCTTGGTTGAAGCTGAGAGCAAATAAATATTGGGAGGTGTCACATTGATGGCATTAAAGATTGTGTATCTAGAAGGTAGACTTTTTTGGCCTTCTCATTCTTTTAGGTTTAGGATTACAATACAGAAAAATGATTTGAGCATTTTGATCTGTGGAGGGGCTGTCGTTAATCCAGCAAGTCACTTCTGCCTCTAGAAATTCTCCAGGAATTACTTGATTTACTTTGACAAGTGCAATGGAGTTATTTCTTAAAATGGGTGGCTGATGTCACATTATTAGCACAGGATTGGGCTGCATGTTCAGAATCAATCTTTCATTCTCTTACCAATGGCTTCCTCCATTTTGTCCATGAGTCAATGTTCCTTAAGCCACCCCAGGCCCCTAATTGCCCTTCTTTTCTCTCCATTATTTCATCACCAAACTTCTTCAAAGAGCAATACACAAGTAGCAATAAGAAGAATAAAAATAACAGCCAATAATTATTTAGCACTTTTTATGTTCCAGGTAATATGTGTGTATATATATATATATATATATATATATATATATATATATATATATTACATAAGTCAACACATTACATTCTTACAACATTATAAGGAAGTTACTATTTTATCTTCAATTTATAGACTTTTAAAAACTAAGACACCGAGAAGTTGAGTAGCTTGCCTGAAGTCACACAGTATCATTGATGTCTTTTATTTTATTTTTTTTCCATTTTTAAGATTAAAGTAACATTAACACATTAAAAATCCTCCCTTTCTGGTATATAGTTCTGTGAATTTTGACAAACTCATACAGTTGTGTAACCACCACCACAAAGAAGATATAGAACAATCCCACTTTTCCAAATACTTCCCTTTTCCCCTTTGTAGTCAACTCATCTTCTCTTCCCCCCCCCCCGCCCCCCCCCCCCCCCCGCCCCCAGCTCCTGTGACATTATAAGAAACTGCTGCCCTGGCTGGTTAGTTTGGCTAAGTGGATAGAGTGTTGGCCTGCAGACCAAAGGGTCCGAGGTTCCATCCTGTCAAGGGCACGTGCCTCGGTTGCAGGCTCCTCCCCTGGCAACCAATCAATGTGTTTCTCTCACATCGATGTTACTCTCTGTCTTTCCCTCTTTCTTCCACTCTCTCTAAAAGTCAATGGAAAAATATTCTTGGGTGAGAATTTTTTAAAAACCACCTATCTAGTAAAGTCATTTTTTGAAAAAATAAAAAAGAAACTGCCTAGTGTTTTCTAAAGTGGCTGAACCACTTCACCCTCCCACCAACAATGGATGAGTCCCCAGTTGTTCCTCATTCTTGCTGGCACTTGGCAGGTTTTCAAACATTGTAGTCATTTAATAGATGTGTAGTCTGTCACATTGTAGTTTATTTGCATTTGCCAAATGGCTAATGTTGTTGAACATCTTTTTTTGTGAGTTTCTTTGCCTTCTATATACCTTTCTTTGATGAAATGTCTGTTCATGTCTTTTGTGCATTTTTATTGGACTGTATTACTATTATAATTGAGTTTTGAGCATCCTTTATGCATTTTCGGCCCCTTATCAGATACGGAATTCACAATATTTTCTCCAAGTCTTGGCTTGTCTGTTCATTCTCTTATCAGTGTCTTTTGAAGAACAGTTCTTATTTTTATGAATTCTAGTTTATCAATTTTTTCTTTTATGTATCATGTTTTACATGTCAAATATAAGCAGTCTTTGCCTAATGCAATGCCACAGATATTTTCTCCTATGTATTTTTCTAGAAGTTTTTTAGTTTTAGGTTTACATTTAAGTCTCTGATCCATTTGAGTATTTTTTTTAATTGTTATAGTACTTAGAAAGCTGAACATAGACTTAACATAAGACCCACAATACCATTTCTAGGTATTTCCTAAAGGAATTAAGAACACATGCCTACACAAAACTCTGAATGCAGATGTTTAAAGTGGCTTTATTCACACTTACCAAAAACTGGAAACAGCCTGAGCTGTGGCCCATCCATATGGTAAAATACCGCTCAGTAATAAAAAGGACCAGACTATTGGTGACACATCAACATGGAAGGCTCAGAACTGCGTTTTGAGGTGAAAGAAACTCAAAAGGCTGCATATTGTATGATGCTATATATGTGACATTCTGGAAGAAGCAAATGGTAAGGACAGAGGTGAGGAAAAGAAATGACCACGAGGCCAAGAGCCAAACACCCCAGGGTTCTAGTCTACTGTGGGACCTTCAGCAGGTTGATGGGTCTATTTTCCTCTCTGTAAAGTGAGAGGGCCCCAGAGGACAAACTGAGGAAGTACCAAGTATTTGAAATCTGAGAAGGTTCGTATTATACTTCTCTTCTAACTCCAAGAATTCCCTAAACCTTGATTTGAAACCTTATCTGAATAAAAGACTAATTCCACCTTTCTCTCAGATTTGTGAGGATTCAATGACATTAGTGTAGGAAGTACCTAGCACATAGTAAGTGCCCAGCCAAGGTTCAATATGGCCCATTCCACTACTGGTCATGATCTCACCTCCTCCCCTCCTCCCCTCCTCCGCACCATCAGTTTTCCATCCCATCAGCACGTTATTTTCTCATCTTAAAAACACACCTCACTTAAGTCCTCCTCTAGCTCTTGAACCCACCGCACTGATCTGACATTTCCCAGGCAATAGTGAGCTTCCAGCAGCCCGGTCCAAAGGTCCGTTCTTCATCCTCATCTTGCCTTGTCTACGTTTGACACAGCGGCTCACTCCTTCCTCCAGGAAAAGTTTTCTTCCCCTGGTTCCAGACACTACACTCTCCCAGTTTTGTTGCCACCTCACCAGCTGCTGTCTCGATCTATTTGTTGGTTCGTCCTCATCTGAGTCATTTAGGGGCTGACTCAGTTGTCGTATGTTTTCTCTTCTGCGTCTTCACTCGCTCACTTGGTGCTTTATCCGGTATGATAGGTTTTCCTAGAAGCACTCTCAATGAATTATTTCCAGTCCAGACTTTCCCCTGAATCCCACATCTGCATGCCGTCCAATTCTTATGGAACATCTTGACGGGCATATTGAACAGGCACCTCAGTGTGTCCCAAACTGAACCCATATTCTTCCTTTATGTTTCTATACCTCAGTTGCTGACAGTTCCATTCTTCCTGGCATTATCCTTGATTCTTCTCTTACTCTCACATTTCATGTGCAGCCCATCCCAGAAACCTTTTGGCGCTGCATTCAGAGTTTGGTCACTTCTCACCATCTCACTGTTCCATCCTGGTCTGAGCCACCATCATGTCTCACTTGGGTGACTGCAAGAGGTCCCCAACTGATCTCCCTGATTCCACCCCTCCTACCTACAACCTGCTGTCAACCCGGCAGCCAGAGGGATTTTTTTTTTAAGTGTATTGGTTTAGTTCTGGCCAGTGTTCTCAGTGCTTAGAGCATGCACTGAGGGGTCACAGGTTCAATCTCAGGCAAGGCCACCTACCTGGTTTGCAGGTTTGATCCCTGGCCCTGGTCGAGGCGCATGCAGAAGGCAACCGGACGATGCCTCACATTGATATTTCTCTCTCTTTCTCTCCCTCCTCCCTTCCATTCTCTCTAAAAAGCAATGGAGTGTTCACGCCATTTCATCTGTGAGCACTTGTTGTGCTGCCTGGCACTCAGTATTCAGAGCCCACAACCAACACTGTTTCTCAGCTGCCCCTCCCCAAATCAGAGACACTTCAGGGTCTAAAGGCCTGACATTGGATTCAGACCTATGAGTGAGTCCCAGTGGAGGAAACGTAGAGAAAACAAGAGCAAAGTCCAGCCAGCGTGGCTCAGTGGTTGAGCATTGACCTATGAACCAGGAGGTCATGGTTCAATTCCCAGTCAGGGTTGCAGCCGAACCCCAGTAGGGGGCATGCAGGAGGCAGCCAATCAATGATTCTCTATCTTCATTGATGTTTCTACCTTTCTCACTCCCTTCCTCTCTGAAATAAATAAAAATATGTTTTAAAAAAATAATAAAATAAAATAAATAAAAAGCAATGGAGCCCTAGCCTGGTTGGCTCAGGGGATAGAGCATTGGCCTGTGGACAAAAGGACCCCGAGTTTGATTCCAGGTCAAGGGCATGCACCTCATTCAGTTGCAGGCTCCTCTCCTGCCTGGGCCCTGGTGCAGGAGGCAACCAATCGATGTATTTCTCTCACATCAATATTTCTCTGTGTCTTTCTCTCTCTCTCTTCCACTCTCCCTAAAAATCAATGGAAAAATAACCTCAGGTGAGGATTAAAAAATAATAAAAAGCAATGAAAAAAAATATCCTTGGGTGAGGATTAACAACAACAAAAGTCTTGGTTTATATCAATCCCCTCCAATGGACTCTAATCTCACCCAGAGGATAAATGAAATCATTACAATGGCCGAGAAAGGATACATGACTGGAATCCTTACAGACTCCAACTTCCTCTGCTACTGGTTTCCTTGCTCAGTGTGCTCCAACCACTGTTGTCCTGACTGCGCTTAAGACATGCCAGGAATATTCCCACCTTAGGGCCTCTGCACTTCCTGTGCCTGTATATTTCTCCAGATATCCTCCTGGCTTGCTGTCACCTCCATGTCTTTATTTAAATGTCACTTCCTCAGGGAAACCTTCTTTAACTATCTTATGCAAAGTTGCAACCCCCCTCCCCCCATGTCCAGTTACCTCCCCACTCCCAAACCCCTTTCCTCACTTTTATTTTTCTACACAGCAAATATTACCACTGACAAATGCTATATTTTTATTTATTTGTTTATTTTTGTTCCCCCCTGGCATGAGGCAATTGTGTTGGTCTGTTTTTTCCACTGCTGTACTCCTCATACCTAGGGATGCCTGGCACAGTGAGATCAGTATTTCTCAGCATTGTTTTTATTGTTGCTCTCCACCCCGGGAGTCTTTTAGATACTTCTCCTAATTACTCTCCCCCATCACATTTTTAACACCACAGATATATTGTATATTGGTTTCTGTATTGTGTTTATATCTGTTTTAAATACATATACAATTTTTAAAGAGTCAGGTGTGTTTTTTCCTATAAGAACCAATTTTCACCCCTGTAGGGGATACTTGCTGCTGTTAAAAATGCATAACAACCCTGGCTGGTGTGGCTCAGCGATTAGAGCATTGGCCAGTGCACCAAAGGATCAGCGGTTCAAATCCCAGTCAAGGGCACGTACCTGGGTTGCAGGTTCGATCCCTTGCCTGGTTGGGGTGTGTGTGAGAGGCAACTGGTCTATATGTCTCTCTCACATTGATGTTTCTCTCCCTCCCTCCCCACTCCTTCCCTCCCTTTTATTCTCTCTAGAAAAATAAAATAAAATAAAAAAGCAATGAAAAAAATATCCTTGGGTGAGAATTTTTTTAAGAAGCATGGAGTAGCTGTTGGACACTCATATGGGGGATGGGTCATTTTGCTTGGAGTAGGATGCAGGAATGGAGTCTGAGGTGGTTAGCAGGTCTCGGTTTCTTGATGGGAGCCACTGGTTCAGACTGAAGGAAATTAGTGTCACACTGGAGAGGAGGGAAGGAAGAAGAGGAGCCAATAGTCCAGTTAGCGACATGGGCCAGAGCAGAAGTAGAGGGGATTGGCAGTGTTAAGTGTGATGGGAAGTTCTGGTTAAGAAACAGAATTTGTCCACTGAGTCAGGCAGTCACTGATGGCCGTCATGTAAGCTGTTTCTGGGGGCTGCTGATAACAGCTGGATTGAACAAGTTTTCAGAAAGAATCTGGGGCCTTGGAGGTAAAATGAAATAGTTGCCAGAGGAGGTGATAGAAGGGTTTTCTGTTTGTTTTCTTTTGTTTTTAGCAGTTGAAAAACCTCATTGGCAACTGGAATAAAATTTTAAATCTCTTTATTTAAATAAAAACTTTAATCCAACGTACTTGGGTGATTGTCAACATGTTCTATGGAAACTGACTGCTGTTTAATAATAGGTTTAAAGTTTGGGGTTTGGGAAAAGAATTCATCTCAAACCTGAACGTGACCAAGCTCTTTTGTTAGCAGGGCCAGAAGGGATTTGCTCCTCACCTTGTTTCCATTAGTTTGTCCAAAGCTCAAACTGTTTACAGAGAAATTTTCCTTTTTAATGCACAACAGAACAACAATGAAATGGATATTAAGACAGAAATTTCACCCACAATCCTACCAACATAAAAGTAAGATTTTCCTTTATTTTTGTTCCTTTCAAATCTTTGTCCATCTTAATATTTATATCCTATATTACTATAATCAAAATGCAGTTTTGGGGTCACATTCTGTTCTTTTTACTAAGAATATAAGCATTTTCCACATTTTAAATGTTGTCTTCAAAACTATCATTAAGTAACTATATGACCTTCCATGAAACTAGTATTAGACAAACTGTTGTCTTCTACAGTTTCAGAATTATAGCTAATGCTTCCATGAACACCTTCAAGCACATACCTTTTTATTTTTTATTATAGGGATGGATGATGAATGGGGATAACCTTTATAAATGAATTCTCAGGAAAGGAATTACTTGGGTCAGAGTGCTTTCTAAAATTATATGTAAATATTAACTTAAAGAACATTAATTATATTTTATTAATACATATTAAACTCCATTGTTTCAACCTTGGTTCATAGCTCAGTTCGTCCTCTGTGAAATCTGGACAGCAGAGATTTCTGATAAGATATCTCGTCAGAAACAGAAGCTAGAAGAAACTAATCATTAGCTTCACTCTCCTAATAGCAAGGGTGCCAAGTCACAGGCGGGAGCGGGAAAAGGCAATTTACATTGCGTAGGTCGCTCAGCATGCAAAGAAAGGCTGCCATGCTCTCATCACTCTAGTGTGCTACTATGAAACTGAACTAAGTCATAAGCTAATGATGTGGAGTGAAAACCCGGTTCCCAGGATGCTCCCTATAGTTTACCCTTCACAGTCCTTTACTGGGGACTGTATTCTTTGAGCTGGGCCCCCTGCCTCTGCACCGCCACTCTCCTGGTCAGAGGGTGACCCCTCAAGCCTCTGATCTGTGGTCCCCCAATTCTGAAAAGCCTTTTCCAGTCTTCATTTTCTGTCCCTTGTCAAATATTCCAAACTTCCCCCACTCTTAAGTACATATCCCATCCCCATCTCTATTTCCCTTAGTCTTATATGCCTGGCTTACACAAGGCTTAAAAATCTTTAGTGAACTGAAGTCTTTCATTTCACAGAACAAACACAGGCTATCAGGGGAATTGCCTCAGCTTTTCAGTTCCCATTGCCATCCACCCACACCTTCTCTTTGGTCCATATCCAACCTTTCCTCCATTCTTAGTGAATTTTTTTACTCTTGTCCAAGGTGTCGCCTTCTACCTGTACTTTAAGACCCACCCTTTTCCACCTTCCCAGGGCGCTTTCTAGACATATTACCTAACTTTCCTATCTATCTTCAGCCTTTTCCTCTAGCACTCTATCCCCTCAGCATAGAATCATGCTCAAGGCTCAAGTCCCCCCACTGTAAACACACACACACACACACACACACACATATTCACACGCGCACACACACATACACCAAGCCTGGCCTTAGGGTTCATCTAGCTACTACCTGACCTCAGTGGGTGATTGTAAAGTGCAGCCAGGGATGCGGACCACTGATGTAACGGTTAGGTCTCATGAACCCTTTGCACCATCTGGCCAGATGTAAAATGCAGGTAGCGCCATCTCAGAATGAAGGCAGTCTCTGATAAGGATGTCGGCAATGGAGCAGAAGGTTCTTCCTAGATTAAAGCTGTAACGTAGCTTTTGAGGCTGTTTTCCTTCTCAACTTGCCCTTCTTCACATAAAAGGTGTGTAAAAGAAGAAGTCGCATTTGGCCCCTTAGTGCTCTGTTATTCATTTTCTTGAAAGGGAGTAAGTAGGAAGATTTCTTTCTTCTTACAGAAATGTTCTTGATGTGACTTTCCCCTCAGCCCACCTGCAGCCAGTCATTATGAAAATCCAGCGAAAGCCATTCTTTGCCACCCGCTCAATGCATTCATCTCCTTTACTATCACCTTAACTTCACGCCCAGGTACAGAGCCAGGCTTCTGGTGGCTGCATGGTCAGGGAGAATGAAACCCATGACCCCAGCACTTAAAAGGGGGAGACCTGGTGGCATTTAAAATACAATTTTCTCAGTACCTCCCCTGAATTCCTCTCAGCTGAAAGGCATGTACCTGACTCAAGCCTCTTCGGAGGCAGCCCCATCAGTGAGTCTTAATCACCCATGGTGGCTTAGGGACGGCAGCTGCTTTGGCACATAGGTACCTCTGATAACAGAACCCCTTTAACTGCTCCTAATCCACAGGGTATGATTATGTCGGGGAAATAACTCCCAAGAATTGCTTTGCCATAGTTATAACTTGCTGGGAAGGAGTG
This sequence comes from Myotis daubentonii, assembly GCF_963259705.1. NCBI lineage: Eukaryota > Metazoa > Chordata > Mammalia > Chiroptera > Vespertilionidae > Myotis > Myotis daubentonii. The sequence goes on along the minus strand of NC_081842.1, from coordinate 104,682,692 downwards.
AAATCTGAATCCTGCATGAATTAGTCTGCAGACACAGTTCACTGTTAGGTCTATCACACCAGCAATAAAAGTGTGTCATACCACAACCAGTCTGGGTGTTCAGCTGCATGACTAGATGAAAGGCAAGTTTGTCATTGTTTAACATAAATTAGTTTTGTTTTTAAAAAAGTGCCTTCAACTTTATAAATTCCTGACATATGTGAGAGTAAAAATGAGTTTTTGGTGTGTGTTTTTTAAATGAGATTTTAATTTATGCTCTAATTCTCCACTAGCTCTTAAGGAATGTTTTTGGAAATTTTGAAAGTGAATACAATGCGATGTGTCTGCTTTTCTTTTTGTCCCTGCCTGTATTTTGAAACTGCTCCTATCACCCCAGGAAAGACTGTACCATTTGGGATTGCTATGATGAAATAATTGTTGTAGTCAAAGAAATAATTTGAAGATCGTACCATGAAGATTTGGGTTGACAGTGATTCTAAGTCAGCTCACCACATAGGCAGTCAGATACCTCTGCCATCAACATAAACAGTCAACATCATGGTAATATGCGTACAAAACCCAAAGATTAGACATAACTGTGTGACCTGCTCAACCTAGATTATTAAACAGGCTTGGTTTGGCTATTTTACCTTCCAAAAAAAGGTCAAAGATGGGGTTTAGACATCAGGGCCATGGAAATATGAATCGAAGAGGCAATGAATGAACCCGGGTCTGAAGGCCAAGGGCCATCACATGGCTATTTGAGAACTCGTGCTTGTGAAGTCGCAGCATCATCGTTTAAATGGATGGTGAAATCGAAGGCTATTCTTACATTTTCTTCATCTCTGTGTCCGTTGTGCACATTGTAAGGAAACCAATGTGTCAGAAGACTAGCACAGTCCTGTGGATCTGAATTTCGGTCCCAGGTCTGCTCCTACTAGCTCTGTGACTGGGAAATTTTTGTGATCTGAGTTTCCAGTGTCTGCATTTGTTTAAGAGGAATAGTATCACAACACCTCCATGGAAGGGCTAGAAATAATATATGCAAGAGGCTTGGCACCTCTGAAGTACCAAATAAATGGGCAGCTGAAATAAGTATTCTGTTTGGGGGGTTGTCTGAAAGTCCTTGGTGAAAAGGAGTCACCCTCAGAGATTAGAGGAGAAAGCAGAGCAGCAAATTGTGAAGAGAATTTTGGAGTCATTCTCCAACAGGTAAGGCTCACACACCAGGGCCAAGTTCCAGAGGTCCCACTTAGGACCTGCCATGCAGTTCCAGAGGCAACTCACTCAGCCTCTACTTCCTCTCTCAGGTGAGCACGGGCCACAACTTTACTGGCTGTCAGGGTGAAGGGTAATGGAACCATTCAGCCACTCTGTGCCCTTTGATTGGTGACTTCAACCATTTACATTTAGAGTGATTATTGATACACAAGGACATACTACTGCCATCTTTTCCTCTGCCTTCTGGTGTTTTGAAGTGGAGGATAATTTAAAAGGAAAAACGGTGTGTGCACATATATGCACACATGCAATTCTCAAGGCTGATTCTGTCGAATTGTTTTCTGGTAAGGATATTGGAGGTAGTTGTTAGGGAGGAGGGAGAAACAAATGTTCTCTTCTTGGACTATACAAGGAGAACCAGAAGTTTCTTTCCTCAAAAGCACTTTCTCCATATTCCTCACCAATTCAAGGATAATTGCTGCCCTAATTCCTCCTTTGAAGAAAGAGTACTCTTGAAGTATTATACACAACTAGAGGCCTGATGCACTAAATTTGTGCAAGAGTAGGCCTTCCTTCCCCCAGCTGCCAGCACCAGCTTCCTTCTGGCACCTGGGACCCGAGCTTCCCTCGCAGCCCCAGCATCGTCCAGAAGCTCATCAGGTCTAATTAGCATGCTATGCTTTTATTATTATAGACCCGTGGCCCGGAGCATGAAATTCATGCACATTGAAAGGGAATTAATTAGAGGAACGTACTTTGGACTCACTATCTAATATCAATAATATGTGAGCGTGAGACAGTCCATGGTTCTGAAATTCAATGACATGAATTTTAGGTATAACTTTGCCAAATAAATGAAATTTACAGATATCATTTAAAAGAGCATTCAATATCCCAAGAAACCAGAAACACCAATCAGAAAGGATATATGCACCCTATGTTCATAGCAGCACAATTCACCATAGCTAAGATCTGGAAACAGCCTAAGTGCCCATCAGTAGATGAATGGATTAGAAAACTGTGGTACATCTACACGATGGAATACTATGCTGCTCTAAAAAGGAAGGAACTCTTACCATTTGCAATGGCATGGATGGAACTGGAGAGCATTATGCTAAATGAAATAAGCCAGTCAATGAAGGAAAAATACCACATGATCTCACTCATTCATGGATAATAGAGACCATTATAAACTTTTGAGCAATAATAGATACAGAGGCAGAGCTGCCTCAAACAGATTGTCAAACTGCAGCGGGAAGGCCGGGGAGGGTTGGGGGGCAGGAGGTAGGGGGGTAAGAGATCAACCAAAGGACTTGTATGCATGCATATAAGCATAACCAATGGACATAAGACACTGGGGGATAGGAGAGGCTAGGGGACTGTCTAGGGCGGGGGGGAAAAAATGGACACATATGTAATACCCTTTGTATTACTTTAAGCAATAAATAAATAAATAAAAGACCATGGGGGAGGGGGGAAGAGCATTCAGCTTAATATTAAAAACTCTGGCTACCAAGTCAGGTCTGTTTTCAACTTTTTGCCAGCATTGTAAATTGTTTGCAATATCTGCCCATTTGGGGTTGCATGTCATGGTTATGAATAAATCAGGCTTGCCATACTTCGTTACAATTGCCATAGCATCCTGATATCGCTGCTGCATATTTCTGGGGCTACCCTCAAAAGATGATGGAAGTATTATCATTTTACCAATCAGCACATTGTCATTTTCAGATCTAGATTTGAGATAATCATCAAACCACTATATTTTTCAACTCTCAACTTAGATTGGTTTGCTTTGGTGAAATTTATCCAGTTGGCCTCCATTTTTTTTAATATGAATCCATGATAAACTGTTGAGTTAATTTTCCTGCATTTAAAATAGGATTGAACGTGTCCCGCACAGAGAGATGAAATCCATAATACTGCATTTGTGTGACTCGTGTCCTTACATTTTGTCTAGTATTATTGTCGATTACACTGTTGTCTCTGAGTCTAAATGCAATATCTGTTCCCTAGCCTTTTTCACCATGTGGAAAAAGAATAGGATATGTCATTGCATCTAATGTAGGAAACAGGATATTGCTTTGTTTCATTTTAGTGGCATTTGGATAATTGGGATCTGGTTTACAATGAATGACCAAGTCCCTTTCAAAAGGAGGTTCTATGAGAGCAACCTCGGTTACACAGGCTACCTGGGTCACTGTTATGATTGTATTTAATTGCCATTGTTACTTCTGTGGGAGCAATACCTTTTGCTAATGCTTCAGATTTGGCTTCCTTTTTTACCTCATGTAGCATCTTTTATGATTTTGTTAATTCATTTATTTCATGCCTGAGATTGTTGATGTTGATCATGAGTCTTTCTGAGCAGCCCTTGTTTTCTGGCATTGCTAATCTTTTACTTGTAGCTTCGGCTGTATCCAAAATATAGAGTAGAGCAAACTTCCAAGAAACACCATCCAAAGGATGTAAAGCTCCAGTACGGTGATAAACTTGTCCGTGTATTCTAAAACAGCATGGCCCATATCCTGATGGCGATTCAATATTTGCACCCATGGAAGCAAAAGCAAAAGAACTATTTATGGAACGAATATTTGCCAAGAAATTTTTACTGTCAGAATCTTCATTTGTCATTAATCTTTGTAAATATGCCAGGTAATCTGGAAAATGTATATCATTTGGACAGACTTTCCCTTTGCTACAACATCGAGTAAATTTCCCATCGGATGGTTTTTCATCAGAGAAATTTAGCAATAGGCAAAATTCACATCTAACAGTCATTCCACCACAACTATGTTTGAGAATTGCATCCTCATGTACTCCATTTTTGCTGATAAGGCACCGCATTCTGTCACAGGTGCTGCCTTCTTTCAAGATCAAACGCACGTTGCTCTTCAGACATTTTCTGTTGATAATGCCGGCATCTTTTGGCTGCAGAGCTACATTGTATCAACAGTTGTCCTTTAGACATAGTTTCACCTCTCTACTGTCACGGTCTGAGATGCAAGTGAATGAGAGTCCTGGCTGTCAGGCCGCTGTGAGCTGTCTGACCAAATGGTGATTCTAGCTGATTCTGTGGGGGTGGAACTTCCTCCTCCCTGCTGTCAGTTTCCACAACTGTGATGAGGAAGCTGGGGTGACAGAGGGAGCCACACCTTTCAAGCTGCCTTCTCTCTCGCTCTGCTCTATGTCCACTGGCCTCCTGCTCTGCCAAGTCCTCCAAACCTCCCACTCTCCTGCTCTGTTCTCTGCCGGCAAAGGTCCTGGGAGCCTGCAGGCATGGCTAGGCACTGCTGGCCTCGCTTCCTGGGGCGCATGACACCTGCATATGCAAATTAACACACCATCTTTGTCAGGTTAATTTGCATACTCACTCCTGATTGGCTGGTGGGCATAGCAGAGGGATGGTCAATTTATATGTTTCTCTTTTATTATATAGGATGGTCATTCCTAACTTCTTGCCATTTTCAGCTTAACATGTCAGATTCGGGAAAGAAGGATTTTTCAGTGAGGATGGAAGAGGAATTTCTAGAAAAAAAATGGAAGAAGAAAAAAAAGGAGGTAGTAAAAGATCAGCCTCTCACTATTTTTTGATCTTCCTTTTTTGCTTTCTCAATAGCACCATCTAAATTGAATGTTTGTGGCTGCTACTGCTCTCTGGAACCAATTAGTGTTTCTCCCTAGTTTTTCAAAGCTTCTCATCCATTTTCTCCTTTTTTAACCTGCAATTTTTTACACAAACAGTTAAAGGTTATTATGGGGGGAAGAAGGGGGGAAGAAACATTCACTGGTAATGAAATTCATTTAGGTCCTGACAAGTGGTAGGTATTTCAGAATACTTTAAGAACTATTAGCTTTGAGGACCAAAGAGCAAAGGCGCACAAAACCACCACTTCCAATGATAGGCTAAAGCAGCCGTGGGCAAACTATGGCCCGCGGGCCAGATCCAGCCCATTTGAAATGAATAAAACTATTGAAAAAAAAGACCGTACCTTTTTATGTAATGATGTTTACTTTGAATTTATATTAGTTCACACAAACACTCCATCCATGCTTTTGTTCCGGCCCTCCGGTCCAGTTTAAGAACACATTGTGGCCCTCAAGTTAAAAAGTTTGCCCACCCCTGGGCTAAAGTCTGCCAATGAAGGCTTTGTGAGGTAGAGACTAGAAGGGTCATAAAGTTTTAACGCTGGAAGGACCTTTCCTAGGGTGCCAGTCCCACATTATACAGGTCATTGAGAGTTTGAACTTTACACTAGTGTTCTTAAACAATACTCTCTTCTATTCTACTAATCACTATTTTTTCCAATGGAAGGAAAACAAAAATCTCCATTTGCTGGACTGTTCTGGTGTGTTTTTTAAAAAATATTTTTATTGATTTCAGAGAGGAAGGGAGAGGGAAAGAGATAGAAACATCAGTGATGAGAGAGAATCAGTTGGCTGCCTCCTGCAAGCCCCACACTGGGGACTGAGCCTGCAACCTGGGCATGCGCCCCCCGATGGGGAATTGAACTGTGACCTCTTGGTTCCTAGGTCAACCCTCAACCACTGAGCCATGCCTGTGGGCTGCTGGCCTGTTTTGATGGGTGAGTGAGACTAAACATTAGGGCCTGGAGCTAAAAGGCAGGAGAGCCCATGTAGGCTAGGTGAAATGATGCAAGCCACTTCCTTTCCCCATTCATCCCACCAGGTAGTCTTACCAGGTGAACTCCATAGGCTTCCATTCCACCCCCACAAGCCTGCTTCCACACAGGCCACACACTAAGGAAGGGAGGAGAGACAGGTACTATTATTAGAAGAAGGTACATCAAAGACCTTTGCAGCTCTGTGTGGTTTGGCAAGGTAATGGGGAGGGTGCAGGTGGGTTAGCAGGAGACCATGGCAACAGAGTGGCAGAGATCCAGAATCCCAACTCTTCTGCCCCAAATATGTTTGAGAGCCACCTGCTTGTTCATAGAAGTAGTCTCAACATTCCCTCTGCAGTCTGGAACATATGCTTATTTGGTAAGGAAACTCTGCTTAAAATATGAAAATCTAAGCCTCTGTTAAGCTTTCTACAAAATTTCAATCATTAAATTAAAATGCGTTGTATGACTGAAGTAGGAAGCTGTGATACATGATTGGTTAAATTTTATTTTTCACAACCCTCCCCCCCCAAAAAAAAAGATTCCATATGTTTTAACCGCTCATTGAACTTTCTTGGCAATGAACAGATTGGCATATCTAGGAATGATTGATACCATGTGATTCTTGGGTATCATATTTTGATAATGCTCTGCAGTGTTTCAAACCACCAAAGCAGAAACCTACCCACACACACTGAACACAAAACTGGCAGTTTTTGTCTTGATGGCATATTTAGAGTTTAAAATCATCATTAAAAATTTATAGGTGACATATCAGGAAAAATTAAGCCCACCACTTGTGTTGCCTTGAAAGGAAAACAGTTCTTCATTATAATGAATGAAATTGCATGTTAGGCATGAGTGCTGGTGACCTCTAGAAAATGAACCACTCACCCATAAATGGATGAGAACTGGCCACAGTAAATGAGGCAGAAGTTTTCCCAGCATAGCTGTGCATGCTGGCAGGGAAGATTCTTGTTATAATTAAAAGAGATAGAGTAGTCAATAGGACCATTTAATAAGAACAAAAATGACAACATTGCCTAACTATTTTTCTGGCCTAGTCTTCATCCTCATGTTATATCATATATCTGGGTTTTAAAAGTTACACATACATTGCACATAAAAATAACACACATAACCTTGTAGAGAAACAAGCAAAAATTCATTTAAAATATGGACACCTTCAATGCCCAATTTATTGAGAGCAAATCTCCATCTAGATTTGCACTCTCCAACATGACAGCTATTAGCCACATCAAAATGGCTAGTGAACACTTGAACTATGGCTGGTCTGAGTTGAGATGTTTGTATGTGCAACGTGCACACCACACTTCCAAGACTTAGCACCAAACAAAAGTAAAATAGTTCACTACTTTTTTAACAGTTAAATTGATAGTATTCTGGACATCTTGGGTTACAGAAAATATGTCGTTAAAATTTATTTCACTGGTTTCCTTTTACTGTTTTTTCTAATATGGCTACTAGAACATTTGAAATTACATATGTGGCTTGTATTTATGGCTTGCATTACATTTCTGTTGGCCAGTGCTGATCTAAATGAAAAGTTTGGTAAACAAGGTAGCATTTAGCAATCCAACAAAACTGAAATATACATGCATATCAACTGGTGATAACATGACCATGCAGAAAACTGGCCATAAAGTTACTGATACTTTGATGAATACCTTTTCCACTCTGGCTACACTGGAAAGTTTCTGAAAATCCAGATGTTTGCTTAATAACTTTCTAAAAGGAAAAGGAGAAAGAGGAAAGTTCTGGGAAATGAGGTGTACTCTATATTTAAGTTGAATTCAAAGAAACAAAAGAATCATCCAATCTGAGCTTTTTGGCGGCCCTGGATTTTGCTCTAAGGAAGCTATTATTGAGAAGACAGGGTTGGGCTCTGATTCTTTTATGTGATCAGGGCTATATTTTCCTATCAGGAAGAATATCAGAGAGCTCTTTCCCTTCAAGGGAATGTTATGGAACACCCTAGACAGGGTGCTGGCATTTTGAACGGGAAACTGTGGACCAAGAAGCTCTATTGCACTGAGAGTGTAAACTGGGTGTGTCCTGAGGCACATTGATTAGGAAGTTTTTAACACTCAGAGAGGGTGTTTATTTAAATGAGCATTATGCCTTTTAGGGAGTCTATTGGATCTATTTATTCTACAGTTTTCCCAACTTTCTCTCATGTTCCATTGAAAAGGATACTTTTCTGCTTAGACAGAAAAAGTTATACTGTAAGTACACTTCACTGGGCCTCAGAAATTAATGGGGTGTTAACGAGTCTGGGATAGTATATGGAAAGGGTTGTCACCACAAAACAAGCAAGCAAATATAAAATTTTCTTCACTAGGTTGGGGGAAAATAAGGTATTAATGCAACTCTGTGAGCTAGGGGAGGGTATTGTTTAAGCCCACCAGCTCTGAGTCCTCATAGAAAGCAAAGGGAGGGATGCCTGATTGGACCAACTTCATCTGAGACAAGACAAGCACAGAACACAGCCATAACAGCCTGCCATTGAATCACAGAGAAATGTGGCTGAGTGAGGGTTAAATGGGACAAAACGTGCATAGTGCTTAGTGTCTAATAAGCATTCAGGAAACATTGTTTTTGAAACATTTCTCCGTAGAAAATGCAGACTCCAGGAACCTCATTGTATGCTCCCTGCTTTTTGTCTAAAGTCGTCTGTGAGAAGCTTTACTACTGCTTTAAGCTGCCAGCAACTCATGGTTAATCACCTCACTCCTTTTTTTAATTTATTTTGTAATACGTTGCAAATCATGTGGCATTCTGCTTTGTTCTCTGCCATCCCCCCGCCCCCTCAAAGAAAGCTAAGCAACTCTAACAGCTCCATTACCTTAATAAGCTGAAGCCATTCAGTAAAAAGAGTTGGTATCCACTTCATAAAATCTAGTGTATAGTAATGTCTTGAAAAGCTGAAGACTAATCCTTGGGGAATTGCTGGCACCCTATGAAAATTCCTATCACTTATGAACTCGCTATGTGAGAGGAAGGTTGGTGGCCAATGACTGCTGAGAAGATGTAAGGAGTGTTGCAGAGATATGAATAGATCAGCTCTGAAGTTTCACTAGACACTGCACATGTTAATAATAAATTCAATTAGTCTCTAGCCTCTAATTATGCTTGTGAAAAAAATACCCAGACAAAATAATAATTCACTCTCAATGCCTCATTGGCAACCTCCTTTCCTGAGGAGTGATTTATGCACTAATTTACTGGTTGTGTCTTCATAGGATGGTTCCAAACCAGCTCTTTTGAAATAATAATTTCTACATGTGTGTTGTGAAAGATATAACAAATGATTTCTTATTAATTTTCATTTAATGAGTTGCCTATTCACATGGTAATTTTTAAGAAGTTCTCTTCTTAAGATAAACAGGTTATAAATATTGAGGATAACACTTCCATTTCACAAAAATTGTGAGAGGAAATCTGTCTCACATTCTCTACTTGATTTGAAAGTCAGTCACGTGAAAACTTTCTACACTAAATAGGCAACTATTTCTCTCCTAGTTAGTACAGCTGATTGCTTTAAATTTTTATAGCCAAGTGATTCCAAATTGGTTTAAAAAAGTATTCATGAGCAGGAGAGGACCTTGCAAGGATAAAGGGAAGTGGACAGGAAACAGAGTCCTGAGTGTGGGAGAAAGCAGCGAGGCTTGATTAAGGAGCCACAGCACTGGCTGACCCTTTTTTAAAGAACAAAATGAAAATCATTTGTAAGCCCCTTCCTTTTTAACAAGACCCCATAATTTCTTATGTAAATATTAATATTCAATAAAAAATTTTTCTTTGCAAAAAGTTTAACACTATAGCCATTCATTAACTATATGTTGTCATGATAAAAATAGCAGGGATGAAATAATCAATAAAATTAACACAAAATAAAAACTAGGGAGAAGAGATTACTCAGAAGAGTCTTAGGTATTTCAAGTGGTTCATACCTGTATAAAAAGTCCTGCAATAGACAGGACAAGGCTCTTAAAAATGATTTCCTGCAATCCTTGGAGGAGCGTGCCTAAGATAAAAAAACAAAATGCAGTTGCTACTTACATGAGAACCGAAAGGGCCGCGCTCCTAGTCCGCACTGCCTCACGCCCTCTCCATGAAAGAGCCCGTACTGCAGCTCCCCCATGAACTTGTCCAGCTCCTGCCCCGAGGCGTTAACCAGCAGAGCCCCTGTTTTGCAGAGGAAGGTGGCTTTGATCCACAACGGTGTCCCCAGGGCTGTCACAACTCCAAGGGCGCACACGAAGCTTAATATCCCCGCCATGCAAAAAATGACTTTCTTCTGTTGGTTTGGCATAATGAGAAGTGGGCTTTGTGAGGGTGACGTTCAAAAATAAGACCTTTGTGAGTGATGAGAAGCGACTCGACTGTCCCTTTGACTGCATTGATTGTAGAAGCTGAACAGACGGAACGCAGCTGAAGAGGAGCTTTGTCGCCAGGGGCTGTGGCCAGGTGAAATGTCAGCAGAAGGCCATAGAAGGCGTCTTCAGCACACTTACTTGTCTTTTCTCCTTTTTTGCTTCTACTTCTCTCTAATTTGAAATCTTTGGACTAAGAATCTGTAAAATAAAACTCTTTCAAACTGCCTTGAGTATCTCCTCCTGTGTCCCTTGGTAACAAAGGTCTAAGATAACAGATGGAGTCCTCCGAGTAACTTGATAAATGCCTCCCTTTCTTCAGCCTTTTGTCTGATTGGGTGAGTTGAAACTTTCAGAAACAGGCTTGGTTCCTATTGGAAATTTTCAGCAACTTGAGAAGTTCGTGTATTGATGTGTTTTTACTTTTGTGAGTTTGGTTTTGTGGGGGGGGGGACGGGGGAGGGGGGCGGGGGCGTTATTTTTAGTGGAACAGAAGAGGAATCTTTGCAGAGGTGGAAAGGCCGTGTCTATTTATTGGTTGATGTTAACTGATTTTGAAAAATGATCATTGTAGCAGGACCAAATATAGGCTTGAATTGGGTCCTGCATGGATATGAAGTGCTCTACACCAACCACCAGGGCTTGTCCTCCTAGCTATTTTTTTCTCCCAGATCTATGATTTAGAACCAATGTGTCAATGGAAAATTTGATTCAAGTTTTTCCTGGCAAATGAAAATATGGAGATGTAGTTACAAATATCTAGGTTTCTAAATGCTTTTCTTTCAAATATTTGGCTGCTTCAGGACAGTAGTAAGGGGGTATTATTATGTCTGAGAAGTACCAGAATCTGTAAAGAAGATAAGCGCATGGTCATGAGAAGAAGAGACTGTGGTCAGATGGGAGGTTCTAAGGATTTGCCACAGAAAAACAAGGGTCCTAGCAGAGGTAATTCATTAGGGAGTAAAAAGACAAAGTCATAAACGAGATTAAGTAGCAGGTGAGTTTGATTAAATTTTCAAGATCTGAAGACTAAAATTCAGAATTCAATGACAGCTTTTAAATCCAATTTCCAATGAGATTCCTGTTCTTGCACACAGATATGGGGGGTGGGAGGTGGGAGGGGTGTTTACTGAATATCTATGGTATGCCACACTATTGTGATAGGCTCTGACCTACAAAGAATTCTTAACATTAAGGACAAAAGTTCTTAGCTTTTGGTAAAAATTTCATATGTCTGGCCACCTTGCTAACTATTTTACCTAAATTATCTAATTTAATTCTCATAGTTGCCATATAAATGGTAATGAAAATGATGATGGTGGTGGTAGTCAAGATGATGATATCTCATTTTAAAGATAATGAAATTGAGGCTCAGAGAGATAAAGCAACTTGCTCAAGAGAGTAGAGGAGCTAAATTCAAATTCAGGTTTAATTCTGAAGTGTATGTGCTATTCTAAGCAGCCCATGACCTTGAGGAGATGCAAGCTCTTCAGTCGGGGTTGGGTTGAACTGGGAGTTAACAAGGACAGAGTAGCCCTCAGTTAGTTATACATCTTGGGTGCTTGGAGAACAGAAATGTTTGCAAATAAAATTTCCCCAATTGGTCAAAAGCACATGCTTATGCTAGCTTCTGTTCTCTTGATCCATTGTGAAGCATCACAGCTTAGAAGAAGTCAATACATGAAGATTTATTTCACACATTGGCAGCATCGATGGATCTCTAGGTTGTGTGTGCCTGGAGGGGAATTTTAAGATATAGTCTTGGACTTCGGGGCACAGCTATCCTCTCTTGCTACAAGCTGTCTTGTTAAAGATATACTGCTAAGGGTAGAACTGATTCACGAATTCCAAGGTCCCTTCAGAGGAGGAGGGGACAACACAAAACATGGCCTCAAAAGAATGGGGCATACACAAGATTCAAAAGGGGAACTCAAAATTAGGGTTAGGATATAAGTTAGACTTTATTGCATGTAACTTGACACAGAATAAACAACTCATCACAGGTTATTTGGCCTCCTAATTAATTATCCACTGGATTTAGACTAATTATCATCATTGTACATTGAAAACAAGGGAGTACCAGCAGTTATCTGGAGGTATATGTGCCACATTCAATCCAGAAACCTTAATTTAAAATATCCAAGGAGAGTTCTAATTAAATCAACATATTATGTAATGGGAAGAGACAACATTTCCAAGCCTGGAGGCAGAAATTACCTACAACTTAATCAATAATACTAACGCCTTTACAGAAATGAGAGTGCTAAGGGGGGTTGGGGGTAGTTAGCCTAGGACAGTGGTTTAATGAACCAGAACCTTGCCAAATGTCTTTAGGCTGTGCAGGAAGAGAAGCCCTGCCTGTGACTGCAGAGAGCAATTAGATGACACCCGTTCTTAAGTTTGCATCAGTTTAAAGTGAGAAAAAGAAACACAGCATAGTGAGTTAATCTTTTATCTGAAATCGTGTCCTTCCTAATATTTTCTGTTAAGATTTTTTTCTTTCATAAAATAATGGTAATTTAACTTTTAATTAAATTGCTTGGCAAGTTAAAAAAAAATGCCAAACCTATATCTGTTCCTAACTTAAAAATACAAAACAAAACCACATTGGTCTATAACATTCAAGAGCATGGATCCCTGTGTTGAAAAGATAAGGCCTGAAGACCTCTCAGCTCTAACCTAGCTGTTCATTGGAATCACTTGAGATTTTAAAACTATTGCTGTCTGGGTCCTAGTCCCTGAGACTTAGATTTGTTTGACTTGAGAGTATGGCCTCAGGTGATTGCAGTGTGCAGCCAGTGCTGAGAACCAGGGCACTTCCCCTCCTCACAGGCTGCCTTGTGGGCTTGGCAGCGATCTCATGTTGGGATGCAAGGAGACATGAATGTCTAGTCACTAGAGGAGAATATTCTCATTGCAAATTAACAAATTTACACTATCCTTTGTAGCTCAAACTTTCCTGAATTTTGTTCAGCACCAAGAGCATGATCTTGTTGAAATGTCCTGAGAGGGGTAGGTTCCAGGATATCCAAAATTCAAGGCCAGGCTCTGGATCAGAGATTTACCTCCAGTCATCATATGAATGTCACCGGTAGTGTCTCCTGAATGTGAGGCGGCCCCCTTGGGTCCTACGCCCACCTCATCTCCTCTCTGTACAGCTTCTTTTCAAAATTCCATACCACCCACCCACAAGCTGCAGAGTAGTGTGTGTGATCCACCCCCTGGGAGTGATATAATAGAGCCTGGCAGTCATTGTGCCTGACAGCCTTCCCGTGAAACTTCATCTTAAATGTATTCAATGACAGTGATGACACCATTTTCCTTGCAGTTGCTCTGAGAATTTGAGTCATTAATGTCATCAAGTTTTCACCAAGCATGCTACAGAAATCTTCTCGCAATCCTAATAGCAATACATTTGGTGATATAAGAAAATGGAACTAGGCCTTTCCATCCTCCCCCATGACCCTTTCAGGTTCTGGATGACGACATAATCCTTCAGTGTGCCTAGGAAGAATACAGAAAAAGAGTATATATAATTGAGGACTGTGCCTTTATGCCTCTTCTCACACTAAGTTGGATTTTCCTTATAGTCATTCAAAAACAAAAACTTCCCCAAAAGGCTCAACTCCAAAGGCATGAGAATTCTCACCTGAGTTGCTCCCTCTGTGTAAGAGACAGCATGGTCTGGTGCGGAGAGAGCACTGGGAGAAAGATGTGACCCAGGTTCTGGGTCCAAGTCCATCATTAAATCAAGAATTCCTTCATTTGGGGGGCATTTATTTTACTCTTTAAGAAAAGAGTGGTTCTGGCTCCCTAGGTGATTTTCAAATTATTTTTAACCAGAGAAACCATTTCCTCCACTGAACTGTTGGGTGGATTAAGAGATCAAAATTGAGCTTCGAGAGAAAAAATGGCTGCCAACGGGAAGGCAGACTGCAAGATAGTGCGTGAGTGAGAGAACGAAGGGAGAGTGTGTGGTCGCACGGGGAGTGTTTGTCTGTGAGTTGAGGGACAGCTATACTCCAGGGGACTGTGGGGGGTTGCAAGACGGGGTTCCCCTGACCAGACAGCTTCCACTGCTGCTGGGATCCCTCCCGGAGCGACCACCTCTGACGCGGAGACCGTGCCATCTTGAAGGGGAGAGTGGATGTTGTCAGAAGCCTGAAAACCCCGAGAATCTACAACAATGGCACCCAGCAAACAGCTGAGAACCCGGGAGCACGCGGATTCGGAGTGGCTCTGCACCCCCACAGAAAGGTCAGATTTCCCCTGGGATAAGGTGTGGTCTGTGGTCCGGACAGGAGAGAGAAACGCGCACGGCAGGATCTGGAGGATCCAGGGAAGTCTGTGCCCAGAAAAGTCCTCAGCCAGTGGGGCTGGTGTGATCCGCGAATGTGGAAGGAGATCTGCAGGGCTGCTAACAGAAGGGAACTCTAAAAAGCAACCCATAGCTGAACTGGGCGGAAAAGGGCAGCCTAAAAATGTTAACAGTGTGCCGGCTGCTTAGACCCAAGGGGGAAAACAGAGTGCATAGACTTGCACCGCAGTGCCGGAGTTTGCGCACTTACTCTAGCTCTTTCTCTCTCTCTCTCTCTCTCTCTCTCTCTCTCTCTCTCTCTCTCTCTCTCTCTCCTCTTTCAAACCTTGCTTTTGATTACTAAGCCCACTACATAGGATCACCCAATTGGGGACATTCTAAGAAACTGCAGGGGAAAGTTGTTTTTGTGGAAACTGGGGATCAGAGCGGGGAATAAAGATCAGAGAACCAGCTCTAGGGCAGCCCATTCCCCCAAACCAGTATTAAGTGCCACAGGGGAAACAAAATCTAAAACCTAGCTAGAGAGGACGTATAGACCTGGAAGTCAATCCAGAAACACTGCCACCCAGGGTTTGAATCACAAATTGACTCTTGTGTAAACACAAATAAAGGAGCCTAAGAAACAAAGTACTGCCTGCTTGAAAATCAGAACTGTGGCTTACAACACAGAGGAGCAGTGGAACGCAGGTAACTTCAATACTGTCCTTACTAGGAAACAGATGTGCCAAACAGAACAGTAGAGGAAGTGAATGACCTTCACTACTGCACATTTTTATTTTTTTTCATCTTTTACTTAAGAAACTAAATTTTTTTTCTTTTTTCCTCACTTGACTTTACCTTTTTAATTATTACATTTTTATTTTTTATTTTTTTAATTAAATCTTTATTGTTCAGATTATTACATTAGTTACTCTTTTTTCCCACCATAACTCCCCTCCTCCCAGTTCCCACCCCACCCTCCGCCCTCATTCCCCATCCACTGTCCTCATCCATAGGTGCACGATTATTGTCCAATCTCTCCCCTCACCCCCACACTCCTTTCCCCCCCCAAGAATAGTCAGTCCATTCCCTTTCTATGTCTCTGATTCTATTATGATCACCAGATTATTTATTCACTTGATTCTTAGATTCACTTGTGGATAGATGCATGTTTGTTGTTCATAATTTGTATCTTTACCTTTTTCTTCTTCTTCCTCTTCTTAAAGGATACCTTTCAGCATTTCATATAATCCTGGTTTGGTGGTGATGAACTCCTTTAGCTTTTTCTTATCTGTGAAGCTTTTTATCTGGCCTTCAGTTCTGAATGATAGCTTTGCTGGATAAAGTAATCTTGGTTGTAGGTTCTTGGTATTCATCACTTTGAATATTTCTTTCCACTCCCTTCTGGCCTGCAAAGTTTCTGTTGAGAAATCAGCTGACAGTCGTATGGGTACTTCCTTGTAGGTAACTGATTTTCTTTCTCTTGCTGCCTTTAGGATTCTCTCTTTGTCTTTTGCTCTTGGCATTTTAATTATGATGTGTCTTGGTGTGGTCCTCTTTGGATTCCTTTTGTTTGGGGTTCTCTGCGCTTCCTGGACTTGGAAGTCTATTTCTTTCACCAGGTGGGGGAAGTTTTCTGTCATTATTTCTTCAAATAGGTTTTCAATATCTTGGTCTCTCTCTTCTTCTGGCACCCCTATAATTCTGATGTTGGTACGCTTGAAGCTGTCCCAGAGGCTCCTTACACTATCTTCATATTTTGGATTCTTTTTTCATTTTGCTTTTCTGGTTGGGTGTTTTTTGCTTCTTCATATTTCAAATCTTTGACTTGATTCTTGCGATCCTCTGGTGTGCTGTTGGGAGTCTGTATAATATTCTTTATTTCAGTCAGTGTATGCTTAATTTCTAGTTGGTTCTTTATCACAACATCGAGGGTTTCACCAGTCTTCTTGAAGATCTCACTACATTTATCGGCGGTCTCACCAGTCTTCTTGAAGATCTCACTACATTTATCGGCGGTCTCACCAGTCTTTTTGAGGGCCTTATTAAATTTATCGGCGACTTCTAGACAGTTCTTTAAAGACCTTAAAAGTGTGGTTTTGAACTCTATATCCAGCAGTTTGCTTTCCTCCGATTCTGTCGTTTGTGTCCTGTTTCTTTGTCTCGGCAATTTTTATGCTTCGCTGTGTCAATAGAGTGCCTTTCTGTGCTAAGTGTCCCAATTACCTGAGGTAGACACTCTTGGTGCACCCCCTTGTGGGCTTTGTGCACAGTCTTGTTGTAATTAAGCCTTGATTGTTGTAGTTATCACTGTGAGGAATTGACCTCCAGGCCAATTGGCTGTGAGAATCAGCTGTGTTTGCAGTGGGAGAACTTCTGTGCTGGAGACACCCCTCTGGGGCTAGACTTGCTTCAGTGGGGCTTTGGTGCTCACTGAGTCTGCCCCCTGAGTGTGTCTTTTATGGTTCCACAGACCTGCAAACTCACATTTTTATTTTTAATCAGTATTATTAGTACTACTATTTTACCTTTTTTTAAAAAAGTGTCATTTTATTTTCTCTTTATTTTATTTTGGGATTAGTGTTCTGCATTCTATTTTCATCTTTCCTTTAGCATCATTTTACTCTATCTCAACTTTACCTTTATGCCAACACTCATTTCCTCACTTTTTCACTTTTGTTGTCCTGTTTCTCTTACCCTATTCCTGCTTTAGATTTTCCCTATTCCTTCTTTTTATCCCTTGTTAAAATTTCACCCTACTTATATATCTAACTTCAAATCCACTGCTCTAAGTCCACACACACCTCTCTCTTCTCTTTCTTCACTATTCAATTTTTTTTCTCTCTGTAGTTTTGTTGTTGTTTGCTTGATTGTTGAATATATTGTGTGTTTTTTATGCATGTTTGTGAGATTGTTTCACTTTCTTTTTGTTTTTTTGTTTTGTTTTTGGCTATGTTTTGCTTCTGTTTTCCCTCGCCTCGCTTGATATTAGTTGTTGTTTGTAGTTTGCATTCATTTCTAGGTATTTGTTGCTGTCATTTGTTGGGATTAGTGGCTGTTCTATTGGAGTTTTCTCCCCATATAAATAGTATTTTCCCCTCTTCTATTTCATTCTCTTTCTTTTCTCTCTTACTTTTTTTTCCTTTTCCCAATTTCATTTTTGCATTCCTTTTTTTCCCTTTTTCCTTTTTTTTCTTCTTTCTTTCTTATCTGCCCACCTAATTCTCTTTTCTCTGGTGGTCACCTTTATTTGGGGTTATTAGCATCATGAATACATTTGTGTTCAGTGCCTTGTGCCTTGTGCCTTGTTGTGTTGTATTTTGTGCCTTTAAATCAACGCAGGAGAGAGAGAACTACATAACCAGACACCTGGAGGAGAGAGATCATAGGGAGACAAAGAAACAGCCCACATATGAAAGAAAAACAGGCATCACCAGAAAAGGCAGTGAACGAAATGGAGGCAAGGAACCTGTCAGAGGAAGAATTCAGAGACATGGTCATAAGGTGGATGAAAAGCATGGAAGACAAATTCAACAATATGTGTAAGAACCAAGAGGAAATGAAGAAGAACCAAGAAGAAATGAAAAATGACATCACTGTTATAAAGAACTCAATAGAAAGCATCAACACTAAACTAGAAGAAGCGTAGGACCACATCAGTGAGCTAGAAGACAAGGTAGGAAAAAATACACAAGCAGAGCAGCTTCTTGGGGAAAAAAAATAAAAAGCAGGAGGAGAGCCTAAGAGAACTTTGGGACAACAACAAATGAAACAACATCTGCATAATAGGGGTGCCAAAAGGAGAGGAAACTGAGCAAGGAATAGAAAACCTGTTTGAAGAAATAATGACAGAAAACTTCTCTGATATTGGGAAGGAAAAACTCATAAAATCCAAGAAGCTCACAGAGTCCCAAACAAAATAAGCCACAAAAGACAGACACCAAGGCACATTATAATTAAATTGGCAAACTCCAATGATAAAACTAAGAATCTTAAAAGTGGCCAGAGAGAGACAGAAAGTTACCTACAAAGGGTTCCCCATCAGACTAGCGACTAATTTCTCAACAGAAACACATCAGGCAAAAGGGAATTGAATGAAATATACGAAGTCATGCAAAGGAAGGGTCTGAATCCAAGAATACTGTATCCAGCAAGGCTATCAATCAAAATTGAGGGTGAAATCAGGAGCTTCACAGACAAAAGAGGAATAAGGAAGTTTATTACCACCAAACCAGCAATGCAAGAAATGCTAAACAGTCTGCTGTAAAAAGAAAAAATAGGAAATGAAGAAGGAACACAGAGATAACAAATAAAAATGGCTACAAACAAGTACCGATCAATAATAACTTTAAATGTAAATGGATTAAATGCCCCAATCAAAAGACATAGGGTAACTGAGTGGATAAGAAAACATGACCCATATATATGCTGTCTACAGGACACCCACCTCAGAAAAAAAGACGCACACAGACTGATGGTGAAGGGATGGAAAAAGGTTTTTCAGGCAAATGGAAATGAAAAAAAAAAACCTGGGGTAGCAATACTTATATCTGAAAAATTAGATCTCAAAGTGAAGGACATAACAATAGATAAGGAAGGCCACTTCATAATACTAAAGGGAGCAATCCAACAAGAAGAAATAACTCTGGTAAACATATACACACCCAATACAGGAGCACTCAAATACATAAAAAAAAAATTCTGGAGGAGATCAAGGGAGAGATTGACAGCAATACAATCATAGTAGAGGACTTTAATACCCCACTATCACCATTGGACAAATCCTCTAAACAAAAAATAAGCAAAGAAACATCAATCCTAAATGACTCACTAGATCAAATGGACTTATTTGACATCTTCAAAACATTTCACCCCAAAGCCACAGAAAATACATTCTTCTCAAGTGCACAAGGGTCATTTTCAAAGATAGACCATATATTGGGTCACAGGCAAAGTCTCTTCAAATTCAAGAGATAGAAATCATATCAAGCATCTTCTCACATCACAATGGCATAAAACTGGAAATCAACTATAATAAAAACAATCCAAAAAAATCAAACACCTGGAGACTAAATAGCTTGCTATTAAACAATGACTGGGTTACCAGAGAGATCAAAGAAGAAATAAAAAACATCATGGCAACAAATAACAATGAAAACACAACAATCCAAAACCTATGGGACACAGCAAAAGCAGTCTTGAGAGGGAAGTTCATATCTCTACAAGCCTACTGAAAAAAAAAACTGGTAATACATTACCTAACCCTACAACTCTAAGAGTTAGAAAATGAGTAACAAGAAAAGCCCAGTGTAAGCAGAAGGAAGGAAATAATAAAGATCAGAGCGGAGATAAATGACATAGAGACCAAAAAAAAAAAACAATACAAAAGATCAACAAAACCAATAGCTGGTACTTTGAAAGGATAAACAAGATTGATGAACCTCTAGCCAGGCTCACCATGAAGCAAATAGAGAGGACCCAAATAAACAAAATCAGAAATGAAAGAGGAGAAATAACAACAGACCCCACAGAAATAGAAAGGATTGTTAAAAAATACTATGAACAACTCTATTTCAACAAGCTGGACAACCTGGAGGAAATGGACATATTCCTAGAAAAATACAACCTTCCAAAACTCAATCAGGAAAAATCTAAGTATCTCAATTGGCCAATAACTATGGAAGAAATTGAAGCAGTAATTAGAAAGCTTCCAGCAAACAAAAGCCCGGGGACAGACTGCTACACAGGGGAGTTTTACCAAACATTCAAGGAAGAACTAAAACCTATCCTCCTCAGACTATTCTAAAAAATTCAAGAGGAAGGAACACTTCCAAGCTCATTCTATGAAGCCAGCATCACCCTAATACCAAAATCAGATAAAGACAGCACAATGAAAGAGAATTACAGGCCAATATTCCTCATGAACATAGATGCCAAAATCCTCAACAAAATCTTAGCAAATAGGATCCAGCAGTACATCAGAAAGATCATACACCATGACCAAGTAGGATTTATCCCAGGGATGCAAGGATGGTACAATATCCGCAAATCAATAAACGTGATACATCTCATAAATAAATTGAAAGAAAAAAACCACATGGTCATATCAATTGATGCAGAAAAAGCATTTGACAAGATCCAACACCCATTTCTGATAAAAACTCTCAGCAAGGTGGGAATAGAAGGATCATGCCTCAACATAATAAAAGCCATATATGACAAACCCACAGCCAACATCATACTCAATGGACAAAAACTAAAACCATTTCTCCTAAGATCAGGAGCAAGATAGGGATGCCCACTCTCACGACTCCTGTTCAACATAGTACTGGAAGTATTAGCCATTGCAATCAGACAAGAAGAAATAAAAGGCATACAAATTGGAAAATAAGAAGTAAAACTGTCCTTATTCACAGATGACATGATATTATACATAAAAAACCCTAAAGACTCCATCAAAAAACTATTAGACTTAAAAAATGAATTTGGCAATGTAGCAGGATACAAAATTAATGCCAAGAAATCTAAGGCATTTCTATACACCAATATGAACTTACAGAAAGAGAGACTAAAAAAGCAATCCCATTTACCATCGCACCAAAAAAATTAAGATACCTAGGAATAAACTTAACTAAAGAGGTAAAAGACCTCTATTCAGAAAACTACAGGACGTTGAAAAAAGAGATAGAGGAAGACATAAACAGATAGAAAAACATACCATGTTCTTGGATTGGTAGAATCAACATCATTAAAATGTCCATACTACCCAAAGCAATCTATAAATTCAACGCACTTCCCATTAAAATACCAACGGCATATTTCACAGACCTAGTATGAACTCTCCAAAAATTCATTTGGAATAAAAAAAGACCCCGAATAGCTGCAGCAATCCTGAGAAAGAAGAACAAAGTAGGTGGGATCTCAATACCAGATATCAAGCTGTATTATAAAGCCACTGTTCTCAAAACTGCCTGGTACTGGCAGAAGAACAGACATATAGATCAATGGAATAGAATAGAGAGCCCAGAAATCGACCCAAACCAATATGCTCAATTAATATTTGACAAAGGAGGCAAGAACATACAATGGAGTCAAGACAGTCTCTTCAATAAATGGTGTTGGGAAAATTGGACAGATACATGCAAAAAAATGAAACTAGACCACCAACTTACACCATACACAAAAATAAACTCAAAATGGATAAAAGACTTAAATGTACGACGGGAAACCATAAAAATATTAGAAGAATCCAAAGGCAGCAAAATCTCAGACATATGCCAAAGCAATTTCTTCACCGATACAGCTCCTAGGGCATTGGAAACTAAAGAGAAAATAAACAAAGGGGACTACATCAAAATAAAAAGCTTCTGCACAGCAAAAGAAACCATCAACAAAACAACAAGAAAGCCCACCGCATGGGAGAACATATTTGCCAATGTTATCACCAATAAGGGTTTAATCTCCAACATTTATAGGGAACTCATACAACTTAGCAAAAGGAAGATAAACAATCCAATCAAAAAATGGGCAAAGGACCTAAATAGACACTTCTCGAAAGAAGACATTCAGAAAGCCAAGAGACATATGAAAACATGCTCAAAGTCACTAATCATCTGAGAGATGCAAATCAAAACAACAATGAGGTACCATCTCACACCTGTCAGAATGGCTATCATCAACAAATCAACAAACAACAAGTGTTGGAGAGGATGCGTAGAAAAAGGTACACTTGTGCACTGCTGGTGGGAATGCAGACTGGTGCAGCCACTATGGAAGACAGTATGGGATTTCCTCAAAGAGTTAAAAATGGAACTCCCATTTGACCCAGTGATCCCACTTCTAGGAATATATCCCAAGAAACCAGAAACACCAATCAGAAAGGATATATGCATCCCTATGTTCATAGCAGCACAATTTACCATAGCTAAGATCTGGAAACAGCCTAAGTGCCCATCAGCAAATGAATGGATTAGAAAACTGTGGTACATCTACATGATGGAATACTATGCTGCTGTAAAAAAGAAGGAATTCTTACCATTTGCAGCAGCATGGATGGAACTGGAGAGCATTATGCTAAGTGAAATAAGCCAGTCAATGAAGGAAAAATACCACATGATCTCACTCACTTATGGATAATTAAGACCATTGTAAACTGATGAACAAAAATAGATACAGAGGCAGAGCAGCATCAAACAGACTGTCAAACTACAGCGGGAAGGCCGGGGAAGGTTGGTGGGAGGGTGTAAGAGATCAACCAAAGGACTTGCATGCATACATATAAGCATAACCAATGGACACAAGACACTGGGGGGTAGGGAAGGCCGGTGGAAAGGTCCGGGAGGTGGGGGGAAAAGGAGACAGATGTACTACTCTTTGTAATACTTTAAACAATAAAAAAAAAATTGAGCTTCTCTGCTGGAAGGAATGGGCTCAAGAAGCTCTGCCACCAACCCCCTCACTTCCAACCCTGAAGTCAGCTCTAAGAAGCACTGTGATGAGCATGGGCCAGATGATCCTTTAGTTCTCCTCTAACTACAAATTTCTTTGCAAGTTATAAAATTAAAATTTGTCCTTTTGCTGGATTATTTCTCTTCCTTTCTTCTTTGCTGTACTAACCTGTTAGATATTATAAGATATTACATTACCTAGACATACTAGGTGGTTGATTATTCCAATTATTAATTTTTTTAACTTTTTAAAAAATATATTTTTATTGATTTCAGAGAGGAAGGAAGAGGGAGAGATAGAAACACCAATGATGAGAGAGAATCATTGATTGGCTGCCTCCTGCATGCTCTCTACTAGGGATTGAGCCCACAACCCAGGTATGTGCCCTGACCAGGAATCAAACTGTGACCTGATTCATATGCTCAACCACTGAACCACATTGGTTGGGCCCAATTATTAATTTTATATTACTTAATGAGAGTTTCTGGGTTTTGTCTGATTTGTCATTGGTAATACTGACTCCGATTTTCTTCCAAATGGATCATTGTACTCTAAGGCCTCTCTAAGAGAGATTCAACAAGGGTTTATCAAGCTTCCTATTCTAAGACAAGAAGCTTTTGTGAATCTAACCCACTTTTCTTATCTTTAAAACAAAATCTGGTAAATTTGATTGACATTTCTTGACTAATTCAAGTTGCTGGTGGTACTCAAGTAGCATTGTAATTCTCTAATGACTCTAAGGGGGAAAAACACACTCCACAGAAAGAATTGATTGATTTATTAGGGGGAAATTATCACGTGTGCTAGACCTTGATTGCAGCTATTATTTGTAGAGCTAATTGCTTGAACTAGAGGATTAAAAGGGTTGAGGGAAGGAGGGAAAAAGAAAACAAAGTTATCTTGGAATACAGATGAGCCCACAGCAGATTTGGACTGGGAGGAGAATTCCGTGCAGGGGTTTTCAGGGAAGATGACAGTAGTGATATATTTAGAGTGAATGCAGGAGTTGGACTTATTTGACAGAGCAACTATAGAGCGAGAGCCAGAAGTGGAGAAAAATGGCTGCTAGTGGAATCCATCAAATAAGAAGTGTGGCACCTGCCAATTTCTCTGGGTTTCTTGTTGGTAGCTTATACCGAGGCTATGCTGATAGTTAAATCTCAACACATCAGAATGTCTGAGCTATTATAGGAAGGTGGAAAAAGTTCCTTAACCTAAAGGAGTGAAGAGGGAAGGCACAGTTTGAGACAACTACATCAACAATAACAGATGGA
Source organism: Myotis daubentonii (assembly GCF_963259705.1). Taxonomy (NCBI): domain Eukaryota; kingdom Metazoa; phylum Chordata; class Mammalia; order Chiroptera; family Vespertilionidae; genus Myotis; species Myotis daubentonii. The sequence goes on along the minus strand of NC_081842.1, from coordinate 104,658,451 downwards.
CTAGAGTCCTATACTAGTGTGAGGAATTAGATACTGATTTTCCTCATTGCTATGACCTGTGGTAGATGTGATGAGATAGCAAACTTTGAAGTAGTTTGATTCTGTCATTGCCAGTTATTGTTGTGTACATGTTTTCCTTTGTATGGGACTGTGACACTTAAAATACTGACAATTTCCTTGATGACTTGCATCAAAATAATTGTAGCAGTATTTAAAAAATGTAACACATATGGGGACTCAGCTCTATTCTAAACACTTTCTGTGTATCACTTTATTTCTTTTCAGATACACTGAGCAATTATTAGATTTCCGACTGAGGCAGGTTAATAAGAAGCTAGGAAAACATGGAATGGGGAAACTGAGACAGATAACTGAACAAACTGGCTGAGCAATTTACAGCCAGATACAGAAGGTCACCAGGGTGGAAAGCCCCAGGTGCCTAGCAATGGGAAAAACTGGCGCTGGACCTCACCCCAGGGTAGCCTTTCCTCCCTAGAGATAATATCTAGGCCTCAGCTGTATTTCAGCTGCAGGTCCAAAAGAGCAACAAAACCAATTGGTGGAGTCAGGACTAGCTTTGAAGATTAATAATTCCCTGCACTGGTACTGACCAGTCAGTGGAGACCACAGCCCTTAAAGGACACACCTGGAAAAATTGATGAATAATTCTGTTAAGATCCTCCCCTAAGACCTCGCTAAACTCCCAGCCTTTAAAACCTTCAAGACAAAGGACCGAGTGTGCGCTCTCCTTCCCAGGAGCATGCTGGCACCTTTCCATTTCCCCTCTTCTTCCCTCACAGGCATGCATCTCCTAAACTCTACGGGACCCCATGAGACTTGCAACAAGGGGAGCAATGAGCAGTGGCAGCTGGTCCCTGTCAAATCCCCTGAACCTGTCTCCAAGGTCTCCTTTTCTCTGACTTCTTAGTGAATTCACACAGCCCAGTGTGGTTCTATTCCTTTCCTATAACATTTCGAGAAAACCAAAGCAGCTCCATCTACTCTCCTGTTGCTTCTTCTGTCCCGAGCCCTTCCTTGTTTCAGAGTCCCCAGCTTTAATATACCTACTCTCAGTCACCTGGACTCATGTTGTGAAACCTTTCTTGCATGAAGTCAGGAACTCACATACTACCAGCTGATCCAAGGCAGGCCCACTCTGGGCCCTGGCCCCTTTCTGGAGATACTACCCCTCCTCTGTTAAGATATGCCAGATAGTAGGATAGTTTAGTTTTCAGTCAGACAAATCTCAAAGTCTCCTTAAATAATCTGTGGCCAAGAACTGTATAATAGTCCAAGTAGGTGGATTTATAGCTTGTCAAATCTCCAGAAATAAGGAGTGTTGACTTATGGAGCAATGCAAGCTAGAGAGATCTTTAGATTAATTTCCCCATACATTTTTATCAGTTATTTGCTTAGAAACATAGACTATATATCATCCAAAATTTTAGCTTCATATCAAAGCTTTATTTGAGCATTAATTATGAACAGAGACAGCTAAAAATAATAGAAGACCAAATGGAGAATCAAGGCTATCTTAACCCTTATATAATAAAAGGGTTGTCCAGTTGTCCATTCAACCAATCAAAGCATAATAAGCTAATGATATGCTAAGACTGCTCAACCACTCGCTATGATGTGCACTGACCACCAGGGGGCAGACGCTCCGACCAGTAGGTTAGCTTGCTGCTGAGGTCCAGCTGATAGGGACTGAGTGAGACAGGCTAGACACACCCTGGAGCTCTCCTGTGGTCCCTCCCCGGCTGACCAACCTCCTGCGTCCCTCCCTGGCCCTGATCGTGTCCCGGTGGGATCCCTTGGCCAGGCCTGCACCCTCTCACAATCTGGGACCCCTCAGGGGATGTTGGAGAGCCAGTTTCAGCCCAATCCCCCATGCCAGGTCAAGAGACCCCACTGGTGCATGAATTCATGTACCGGGCCTCTAGTAGTTTATAAGAATGGGACCAAACTAACAAGATGTCTTTAGATTTAAAATGTAATTGCTTGGGGATCTGGGTTGGTGGGTGTCCTATGAAAAGACAAATAGCCAGACAATGAGCTTACACAGCCAACACTGTGACATGACCATTGTAAGTGCTGTGACAGTGTAACTACATTTGAGGAGTCTGCCCAGCCTTCGACCCTTTCTTCGAGAAATTCCTTCAATACCCACATTTGTACTATGCAACCCATTCTTTCTAGCCTTCTTTGGTTAAGATAGACATATGGTTCAATCAGATTCTTATTTCAGTCCCCTGAAAATATAGGGTTCTGTCTCCTGAAAAAAATGTATACATACACTTTAAATAATTAGAAAGTCAGTGTTTATTAAAATACATTTTATTTTCAAAATTGAGCTATCAGTTGTCAAAGTGTGTTTGCTTTTGGGGGGACACCCTGTATAGCTTTGGTGTTGAGATGTGAGTCCTCAGAAAGAGGGGGGGAAGCAGAGTCTTTTCCATACAGAAGCCCTTGAACTGCCCTCTACTGCCGAAGCTGATGGCTCCATTTTCCTGCCAGTAGTCACCCTTCTCCTTCCTGGAAGTCAAATGTAGGTCTATGCTTCCAAAGTTGTCTTAGTCTTTTCCTATTTGTTTGTTTCTAAAGAAAGTCCCTGGAAGCACAGATTTCAGCTCTTCCCACTGTGTGGTTCTTAGAATGGTGCCCAGGTGAGGCTGAGTGATGGTCACCTGCGTGAAGACTATGTGGTGGCTGCCTTAGGCTCAACGTGAACTTATATCCTTTCCCAGTTGTAGGATGCATGTCTAACATGGCCCTACCTCGGAGCTCTCAATCAGGCTGGTCTCACCTGGCCCCTCCTTGATTAGGGATGAACCCTTTTTTATATGCTGTCATGTCCCCCTTAGGTATCCAGGGCCCCACCTTCCAATCCTGGAAGAACCACAGGGTCTTAGGCTGCTAAACCTCCTGGGATTGACTTCATAGAAAGAAACAGAAGGGCGTGAAGAGGGCTGAAATGAGTCTGGAAATGCAGACAAGCAATTCTGCTGCAGGTCTACTGTTGGCAATGTGCTGGCTACTGTCCAGTAGTGGGCCTCACAGCTAACCATGAGGACTGGGTAACAATTCAGTTAGGTACAATGATCAGTGACTTGACTTCCACTCTGGTCTGGGCTCTAGCTCCAGCTCAGTCCCCATACACACTTCCCTGAATACTGGGACCTTTCCTCCTCTTCACTTTCTCAGACTGCAATGTCCTTTAGCAAATCTTCAGGTAGCAATGCAGGCTCTACTCAGATCTTATCCTTTTTGTCCACCATTAGGGTAGATCACACATAAATTAATCTTACTTCCCTTCTTCCTCTCTCCCTCCCTCAGTTTGATTAGCAAAAATAGTTTGTCCATCCATAAGAAGATCCTGAATGATTTACCCTTTTATGCTCCTTCAGAAAACAATACCTTGGATGTTGAAACACACTAGAGCACTAGAGCAGTGCTGTGTTAAAGCCAAACATTTAAGCACTTTGTAAACCAAGGAAAATTTTCTAGGTTGAGTCCTTTGTCAGAAAATTTAGATTGAAATGAATATAAGATCTTTATTAATTTTCTGACTTCTTTGTGCATAGTACTTATTTGAAAAATAATTAAGGTAAACTGTAGACCAAGCAACCTAAAGGCTATGAATGCCTTACCATTAAAGTCTCTATCTAGGATGAGCAGCCGCAGATGGGTAAGTGCTGGGAAACCCAACCTGGACTGGGAACAGCCTATGGAGTTACCATACTTGGAAGACAAAACTCTTTGGCTTGTCATGTGTTGAAAATCACCAGCAAGCCAGATAACACATTACACTGTGTCTTTAAATGCTGTAAAATGCTTGGGCTCTAACCCATGGGCACTACTAAGAAGAGATGTAAATTCAATGAACCTGGATCCTTATGCTGCACATACGTCCGTCTTTCTTTAGTACTCTCTATTGAACTTATATCAAGCTTTACTTCATTCCTTCACTTCTCTGGGAATGAAAGGTAGACTAGCCCATAACTTTTAATATTAGTAACACAGAAATATTTTTGCTATTATGAAAAAGATTATTTTGACAAAGGTATTTAAAAATGAAAGGTGTACCTGATTTAAAAATCAATTAGGAGAGACAAAATGGCAGCAGAATAGACGGATGTGTCCCGAGCCTTGTCCCAGAGCAAATTGAATGAGCAGCTGAAACGAACAACATCCAACCCGAATTGGTGAAGGAGACTCAGCTGGGAGACAGTTTGCAGCTGGGAAGGGCAGAGGACCCCTGGAGAAAGGTAAAATCAAGGATCTGGGCAGGAGAGTCTGCCAGACCTCTGAGCCCAGAGGGTCAGAGGGAATCTGCACACAACCAAGCCACATCCCTGGGGACAGGCACAGTGTCTGACTGTGGAAAGAAGGTCAACAGGACTGCTGGAGGCAGGGGATTCTAGATCTGGGTCCACAGTCACAAAAGCCTGAGCTCAGAGGGGGCAGCCTGAAGGGCTGACCAGACTGCGCAGTGCCGGCAGTAGAGGAGCTCACAGAGACATAGCCTTTCCCCTCTCTGTGGCTTGTGCCTTTCTTCACTGAACCTAGTTCATAGGACCTTTCGGATATACACACATAGCCATGGCTGAGGTGCGGGAGAAGGTTCGAACTTGTGGAATCTGGGGAGAGGTGGGTCCAAGAGAAGTGGCAGTGAGTCTGGCGCCGAGTCATACCTGAGCCTGGAACTCGAGAGCCATTTTGTTCTGAAGAGATAGCCTCTCCCTCCAGTATCCAGGCAACTAATACAACCACACCCAGATTCCACCCTGAATGGTACAAAGGATTAAAATAAAAAAAATCTGAATAATCCCTGAGGGTCCACAGGGACTGGCCTAACGAGAAACCTTCAGTCCCAGCAACAGGAAACTGAGAAACAGTACAGTACAGAAGACTGGGATCTTAAGCCAGCCAAAGGAATGACACTTCACTTTTTCATTTTTTTTATTTCTTTTTTTTAAATATATTTTATTGATTTTTCACAGAGAGGAAGGGAGAGAGATAGAAAGTTAGAAACATCGATGAGAGAGAAACATCGATCAGCTGCCTCCTGCACATCTCCCACTGGGGATGTGCCCGCAACCCAGGTACATGCCCTCTACCGGAATCGAACCCGGGACCCTTCAGTCCGCAGGCCGACGCTCTATCCACTGAGCCAAACCGGTTTCGGCATTTTTTTTATTTCTTTATTATTATTTTGTTATCTTTCTTCTTCTTCTTTTTTCTTTGTTTTCCTGTTTTTGTTTGTTACTTTATTTTCTATTTCTTTTTGCTTTATTTTTCTATCACTCTATTTTATCTTATTTTTATTTGCTACTTTTTATTTTTTTATACCATTTTTGAAATCAATTTTTTGGTAAATTTATTATTATTATTATTTTCCTCTAGTTCTCTTTCTTCTTATCTATTCATCCCCTTTCTACTTCCTCTATACTGAATTGAGATCCTCCCCATATTCATTCATTTCCTAACCTTATTTTCTGTATATAAGCTCAGCCTCTACAGATTTCATGTACCTCTCAGCCCCTACAGCAAATCTGATCAGATTATTTCAATGCTTAAAATCCCCTACATAGCACACCTACCAAGCTCTAACCCCTTCTAAAAAGACTTTAAAAATTTTGATTAGTTTCCAATTGAAAACCTGACCAACAATACCCATGACCCCCCAAAAGAATTATTCCTCAGCCTGGCATACGCAGTCCTCACCACCTTATCTGCCCATCTTCCTGGCCTGACCTCCTGCAACCAGGCCCCTGCAGTTCCCAGATGTTCCACCTGCTGCCTTGTAATTGGTCTCACCTTCTCTCCTGGATTGTTCTTCCCTGCTTTAGCTTCCTTTGAAAGTTCCTGCTCTTTCTCCCCTGTGAAGTCTTCCTGATACCTCCAAGTAGATTTGGCTCCTCCCTCTAAATGACTGATTAGTGCACTGTCTTACTTTTCCCAATGCTACTGTTTCTTTGAGAGCAAAGAGCATATTTATTTATTTAACTTATATGTTTATATTTTTAATTTTGGCATTACTCACATTTTCCATGTACAGCAAATAAATATTTTCTATGGAATGTTTATGCTGAATAAATAATTGAGTGAATGAATGAATGAATGAATGAATGTAGAAAGCACAGACTGGGAATTATTAGATGTGTAGTCTAGTTTTATTTCTGATATTCTAGCTGGATCTCATTTTTCTCTCATTTTTATGGCACATTGAACATTCCCCACTTTTATGATTCTAAAATAATAATTTCTTAGCTCCTGATTTTATTAGATACCAAGTTGTGATGCCTGGGGGCCTAAGAGGTGCCCTAGAGTCTAATTTCACCCTGGTACCTCTTACAGTTTTGTTTTGTTTTGTTCCATAGTTTTCTTCCGCTTAGTAACAGTGCCACTTGGAATTTCCCTACACCTTCATTTCTTGAGCTGCAATGTCAGGTTTATAATCTGGTTACCTCTTAGGGTGTCAGTGAGGATTAGACCAGGTAATGTAAAATGCTTAGAACAATGTCCAGCATATGGAACACAATAAACTAGAGGCCCGGTGCACAAAATTCATGTGTGGGAAGCGGGAAGGGGGGGGTGTCCTTCAGCCCAGCCTTCACCCACTTCAATCTGGGACCCCTTGAGGGATGTCCGACTGCCCATTTAGGACTGATGCCAGTGGTATCCAGCCTAAACGGGCAGTGAAACATCCCTCTCACAATCAAGGACTGCTGGCTCCCAACCGCTTGCCTGCCTGCCTGCCTGATTGCCCCTAACCACTTCTGCCTGCCAGCCTGATCACCCCCTAACCACTCCCCTGCCAGCCTGATTGATGCCTAACTGCTCCCCTGCCATCCCGATTGCCCCTAACTGCCCTCCCCTGCCAGCCTGGTTGTCCCTAATTGCCCTCCCTTGCCGGCCTGGTCCCCCCAACTGCTCTCCTCTGCAGGCCTGGTTCCTCCCAACTGCCCTCCCCTGCTGGCCATCTTGTACCCACATGGGGGCAGCCATCTTTGACCACATGGGGGTAGCCATCTTGTGTGTTGGAGTGATGGTCAGTTTGCATATTACTTTTTTATTAGATAGGATGTTCAATAAATATAGGTAATGGTGTTTTTATATTTCTGAGGGCAGTTTGTACTTTTCTTGCATAGGAGGAAGGTAAACAATGAGGCCAATGTGAATTGCTGCATTTTATAATGATTAATAAAGCACTGTATCATTGTGTTACATGACCAATACAGAGCTAGATGGACATAGAACAATTCAATTGTCTGCAAAGAGTTAGACTTCAAAGTGAACCAAGGCAATTTAACATTTTATTTAAGTGACTACTCTCATGTGTCTAAAAAATTCCATCACTAGAAATTTTATTCATTATTAAGATACTTTGTTCTAAGAAGTAGGACCATAAGAGTCATGTAAGCCATAGAGTGAATGGGTGAATTAAATCTTTCCCTGAGAGTAGTGTTTTTGGGAAGAAGAGAATTGTTGCTAGGAGCCCAAGGAATAGAGGGGGAGGAGAGGAAGAGTAGCCTGCAAGGATCCCTCAGATGTGATGGGTTTGGAGACTGCAGAAATTCTTGCACGGTTGGCAAGCTGGACCAACCTTTGGATTGCAGACTGACCTCAACCAGGAATTAGGGTCTGCTCAAGGACAGCATTGTTCTGGTTGCTGAAAGCTCACATCCAGAATTGCTGGCCTGGGGCTGGCCATCTGATCACCCACTCTTTGAAAAGCTGTATTATTTTCTAAATCAATGAGAATTTTGTGTACAAATGACTGAAGTGTCAACCAAAAACTGGTTTAGGTATAAAGGAAATTGTTTGGGTTCCTATAACTGAGAAGATCAGAAGTAGTGGTAGCTTCAGGGCTCAGAGGAAATCATCATGCTCAGTATCATTCTGCCTCTTGTCTCAGCCTTGAACTGTGTGGACATCCATCCCAGGCTTCATAGCTTGATGGTGACAACAGCTTCAGTCTCTATCTAACCTCAGCTTCAAGGCACATGGAAATAGAGGTTGTTTTTGCTTCAAAAACCTAAAGAAAATTTTTCTTTTCTCTCATAGGCTCTGAAAGGGCTATGTGACGATCTTTAAAGAAATTACTGTGGGTAGGGGAAATGCAAGCTCTAATGGGCCACAGATAAATAGATAGACATTCTGTGTTCATAAATTAAAAGACTTAATATTATTAAGATGTCCATACTACTCAAAATGAGCTACAGATTTAATGTAATTCCTACCAAAACCCAAATGGCTTTTTTTTTTTTTTCCAGAAATGAAAAATTCAGCCTAAAATTTATATGGAATCTCAAGAGACCCCAAACAACTAAAACAATTTTGAAAAAACAAACAAACCAAATTTGGAGGACTCACACTTCCTGATCTGAAAACTATTATGGAACCACAGTAATCCAGTGTGAAGTTAGCAAGAAAACAGATATATAGGTCAGTGGGACACAATAGAGTGCCCCCAAATAAACCCTTGCTTATATGGTCAATGATCTTTGTAAACTGATGAACAAAAACAGATGTAGAGACAGAGAAGCATCAATCAGATGCTCAAAACTCAGAGGGAAGGTAGGGGAGGGTGGGGGTGAGGGAGAGATATAAACCAAAGGATTTGTATGCATGCATATAAGCATAAGCGATGGATGTCGACAACAGGGGGTGAGGGTGAGGGCAGGATTGGGGGGATGAGGGGACACTGGGGGTCTGAGGACACATTTGTAATATCTTAATCAATAAAGGAGGAAAAAATAATAAAAAAAATTAAAAAATGATCTTTGGCAAATGTACCAAGACCATTCAATGGAGAAAGTCTCTTCAACAAATAGTGCTGGGAAAATTGGATATCCATATGCAAAAATAAGTAAATAAAGTTGGGCCCTTGTCTTACTCCCTATGCAAAAATCAACCCAAAATGAATTAAAGACCTAAATATAATAACCCAAACTATAAAACTCCTATAACAAAACATAGGGGAGAGATCCAAGATGGCAGTCAATGGGATGGCAGGCTGCAAAATAGTGTGTGAGTGAGATAGCAAAAGGAGAATGCGTGGACGTGCGGGGAGTGTCTGTATGTGTGAGTGAGGGACAGCTATATTCCACAGGACTGTTGAGGACAAGCAGACTAGGTTCCCCTGGCCAGGCAGCCTCTACTAGTGCTGAAATCTCTCCTGGAGCAGCTGTATCTGCCACAGAGACCACATCATCTTGAAGGGGAGAGCAGCTGTGATCAGAAGCCCAGACTCCTAACTGCTGGTGTCTAAAACGTTTGTCCAGGGGGAGACAAAGCGGTGCCAAATATATGGACAGGCTCTGTGCCTTCTCACAGAGCAGATAGAAGGAACAGCTGAATCGAATAACATCCACCGAGAATTAGCAAATTAAACACAACTGGTGAGGCAATCCGTGACTGGAAAGGTCAGAGATCACCTAGAGCAGTGGTTGGCAAACTGCAACCCCTTGAGTGTGGCTCTTCCACAAAATACCATGTGCGGGGCACACGTACAGTGCGATTGAAACTTCATGGCCACACTGAAGGGGCCAAAGAGCCACCTGTAGCTTGCTAACCGCAGTTTGCCAACCACTGACCTAAAGCAGTGGTTCTCAACCTTGGCTGCACATTAGAATCACCTGGAAATCTTTTTTAAATCCTGATTTCTGGGCCTCATCCTCCGGAAATTCTGTTTCTTTGTTACCAATGTTGTGGCCCCACCCCATAACAAAGAAACAGAATTTCCGGAGGATGAAGCCCAGAAATCAGGATTTTAAAAAGATTCCCAGGTGATTCTAATGTGCAGCCAAGGTTGAGAACCACTGACCTAGAGAGAGCTCTGCCTCCTCAGATTCAGCTGGGTGTTTGTTTTTTGGGTGTTTGTTGTTTGCATTTTTTGGATTAGTTGTTTGTTCTTTGCATTCATCTCTGGTGTTTGTTGTTTTCATTTTTTGGATTAGTTGTTGGTTTTCTGGAGGTTTCTCCCCATATACATATATATTTTTCCCTTCTCTTTCTTTTCTCTCTTATATTTTTTCCTTTTCTCAATATAATTTTTGCACTCTTTTCTCTCCTCTAATTCTTTTTGTTCTGGTGCTCAACTTTGTTTGGGGTTATTGGTATCGTGAATACATTTGTGTTTGGTGCCCTGTGCATTGTGTCTGGTCATGTTGTATTTTTTGCCTTTAAATCAACACAGGAGAGACAGAGCTACATAACCAGACACCCTGAGAGGAGTGAACATGGGGAGACAAAGAAACAGCCACCACACAAAAGAAAAGGAGGAATCACCAGAAAAGAAGTAAACGAAATGGAGGCAAGCAATATATCAAAGAAGAATTCAGAACAATGGTCATAAGGACGCTGAAAAGTTTGGAAGACAAATTTAACAATATGTGTAGGAACCAAGAGGAAATGAAGAAGAACCAAGAAGAAATGAAAAATGGGCCCTAACCTGTTTGTCTCAGTGGATAGAGCATCGGCCTGTGGACTGAAAGGTCCCAGGTTCGATTCCAGTCAAGGTCATGTACCTTGGTTGCAGACACATTCCCAGTAGGAAGTGTGCAGGAGGCAGCTGATCGATGTTTCTCCCTCATCGATGTTTCTAACTCTCTATCCCTCTCCTTTCCTCTCTGTAAAAAAATCAATAAAATATATATTTAAAAAAAGAAAAATGGTATCACTGCAATAAAGAACACAATAGAAAGCATCAACAGTAGACTAGAAGAAGTGGAGGACTGCATCAGTGAGCTAGAAGACAAGGTTGGAAAAAAATACCCAAGCAGAGCAGCAATGGAAATACAAACAAACTTTAAAACAGGAGGAGAGCCTAAGGGAACTTTGGTACAACATGAAACAAAACAACATCCACATAATAGGGGTGCCAGATGGAGAGGAAACTGAGCAAGGAATAGAAAACCTATTTGAAGAAATGACAGAAAACTTCCCTGATATCGGGAAGAAAAGACTCATACAAGTCCAAGAAGATCACAGAGTCCCAAATAGATGAACCCAAAAAGACCAACACCAAGACACATTCTAATTAAAGTGGCAAACACCAATGACAAAGTAAGAATCTTAAAGGCTGCCAGAGAGAGACAAGGGATCTCCCATCAGACTATCAACTGATTTCTCAACAGAAACACATCAGGCCAGAAGCGAATGGAATGAAATATACAAAGTCATGAAAAGCAAGAGTCTGAATCCAAGAATACTGTATCCAGCAAGGCTATCAATCAAAGTTGAGGGTGAAATCAGAAGCTTCACAAATAAAAAAAGGACTAAGGGAGTTTATTACCACCAAACCAGCAATGCAAGAAATGCTAAAGGGACTGCTATGAAAAAAAGAAATAGGAAGGGAAGAAGGAACACAGGCATAAAGAATAAAAATGGCAATAAGCAAGTGCCTATCAATAATAACTTTAAATGTAAATGGATTAAATGCCCCAATTGAAAGACATAGGGTAGCTGACTGGATAAGAAAACATGACCCATATATCAGCTGTCTACAGGAGACCCACCTCAGAACAAAGGACTCACACAGACTGATGGGAAAGGATTGGAAAAAGGTTTTCCAGATGAATGGAAATGAAAAAAAAGTAGAGTATCAGTACTTATATCTGACAAAATAGACCTCAAAGTGAAGGCCGTAACAAGAGATAAAAAAGGTCACTTCATAATACTAAAGGGAGCAATTCAACAAGAAGATATAACTCTGGTAAACATATATTCACCCAATATAGGAGCACTCAAATACATTAAAAAAACTTCTGGAGGATATCAAGGGAGAGATTGACAGCAATATAGTCATAGTAGGGAACTTTAATACCCCACTAACACCACTGGATAAATCCTCTAAACAAAAAATCAGCAAAGAAACATCAATCCTAAATGACTCACTAGATCAAATGGACTTAATTGACATCTTCAGAACATTTCACCCCAAAGCCACAAAATATACATTCTTCTCAAGCACACATGGGTCATTTTCAAAGATAGACCACATGTTGGGACACAGGTAAAGTCTCTTCAAATTCAAGAAGATAGAAATCATATCAAGCATCTTCTCAGATCACAATGGCATAAAATTAGAAATCAACTACAATAAAAACAATGAAAAAAAATCAAACACCTGAAGGCTAAATAGCATGCTATTAAAAAATGATTGGGTAACCAAAGAGATCAAAGAAGAAATAAAAAGCATCATGGCAACAAACGACAAAGAAAACCCAACAATCCAAAATCTGTGGGACACAGAGAAAGCAGTCTTGAGAGGGAAATCCATAGTTCTACAGTCCTACCTCAAAAAACAAAAAAACAACAACAAAAATGGTAATAAATTACCTAACCCTACAACTCAAAGAGTTAGAAAGAGAGCAACAAGAAAAGCCCAGCATAAGCAGAAAGAAGGAAATAATAAAGATCAGAGTGGAAATAAACGACATAGAGACAAAAATAAATAAAAAGATTAACAAAACCAAGAGGTGGTTTTTTGAAAGGATAAATGAGATTGATAAACCTCTAGCCAGGGTCACCAAGAAGCAAAGAGAGAGGACCCAAATAAACAAAATCAGTTATGAAAGAGGTGAAGTAACAACAAATCCCACGGAAATACAAAGGATTATGAAAAAGTACTATGAACAACTCTATTCCAACAAAATGGAAAACCTAGACAAAATGGACATATTCTTAGAAAAATACAAGCTCCCAAAACTCAATAAGGAAGAATAAAACAACCTGAGTGGGCCGATAACTACCAAAGAAATTGAAGCAGCGATCAAAAATCTTCCAGCAAACAAAAGCCCTGGTCTGGATGGCTTTACAGGGGAATTCTACCAAACATTCAAAGAAGAACTAAAACCTATCCTCCTCAGACTATGCCAAAAAATTCAAGAGTAAGGCACACTTCCAAGCTCCTTCTATGAAGCCAGCATTACCCTAATTCCAAAACCAGATAAAGACACCACAAAAAAAGAGAACTACTGGCCAATATCCTTGATGAACATAGATGAACAACAAAATTCTAGCAAATCTGATTCAGCATTACATTAGAAAGATCATATACCATGACCAAGTGAGATTTATTCCAGAGATGCAAGGATGATATGATATCTGCAAATCAATAAATGTGATACATCACATAAACAAATTGAGAGACAAAATTCACATAATCTATCAATTGATGCAGAAAAATCATTTGACAAAATCCAACACCCTTTTTTGATAAAAACCCTCAGCAAAGTGGGAATAAAGGGGTCATACCTCAACATTAAAAAAAAGCCTTATATGACAAACCCACAGCCAACATCATACTCAATGGACAAAAACTAAGCTCATTTCCCCTGAGAATGGGAATATGACAGGGATTCCCACTTTTACCACTCCTGTTTGATATAGTACTGGAAGTGCTAGCCACAGTGATCAGACAAGAATATGGGGGTGCGTTCTCTCTTCCCGTGACCAGCACTGAAAGAGAGAATCCAGTGGTTCATGAATCTTGAGTAGAATGTGAAGAGGATTAAGGAAAAATGAAATAATGAGACAAGTCACAAAAATAGAAGAAGCTGGGACCGGGTGTGGCGTCTGCCCCCTGATAGATGAACAGAGCCCCCAACACCGAAAGTAAGTTTAATATATACTTGAAGTAACAGGAAATTACATCACATATGGCTGGGCCTTGAGTTCCTGGAAACATAATGGGATCCACCCCCTAGTACCTGGCAGGAAAGGTCAGACTGAGTGGTGTCCTTGCCTCTTGGCTAGGACCGCCTCCAGGGTGTGCCTCTGCCTGTGCCCTGGGTTCAGCCAACATATTTAAAAACACCTGATGTGCTTGCCAGCAGCCCCCCATACAGGAAGAAATAAAGGGAATCTATATTGGAAAAGAAGAAGTAAAACTGACCTATTCGCAGATTACATGATACTATATATAAAAAACCCTAAAGACTCCATAAAAAAAACTACTAGACCTAATAAATGAATTTGGCAATGTAGCAGGATACAAAATTAACAACCAAAAATCTATAGCCTTTTTATACACCAAAAATGAACTCACAGAAAGTGAAACTAAAAAAAAAATCCCATTTACCATTGCACCAAAAAAAATTAAGATACCTAGAAATAAACTTAACTAAGGAGGTAAAAGACCTGTACTTGGAAAACTACAGGACATTAAAAAAGAGATAGAGGAAGACATAAACAAATGGAAGAATAGAGGGTATTCATGGATTGGTAGAATAAACATCATTAAAATTTCCATACTACCCAAAGCAATCTACAGATTTAATACAATCCTATTAAAATACCGACGGCATACTTCAAAGATCACAAACTCTCCAAAAATTCATCTAGAATAAAAAAAGACCTCGAATAGCCACAGAAATTCTGACAAAGAAGAACAAAGTTGGAGGAATCACAATACCAGATATCAAGCTATATTACCAAGCCACAGTTCTTAAAACTGCCTGGTACTGGCACAAGAACAGACATATAGACCAATGGAACAGAACAGAGAACCCAGAAATAGACACAAGCCATTATGCTCAATTAATATTTGACAATGGAGTCAAGACAGTCTCTTCAATAAATGGTGCTGGGAAATTTGGTCATATACATGCAAAAAAATGAAACTAGATCACCAACTTACACCATACACAAAAACAAACTCAAAATAGTTAAAGGACTTAATTGTAAGACGGGAAACCATAAAAATCCTACAAGACTATATATGCAGTAAAATAGCAGACATATGTTGTAGCAATATCTTTACTAACACAGCTCCTAGGGCAATGTAGACTAAGGAGAAAATAAACAAATGGGACTACATCAAAATAAAAAGCTTCTACAGAACAAAAGAAACCATCAACAAAACAACAAGAAAGCCCACCGCATGGGAGAACATATTTGCCAATATTATCTCTGATAAGGGTTTAATCTCCAAAATTTACAGAGAACTCATACAACTTAACAAAAGGAAGAAAAATGATCCAATCAAAAAATGGGCAAAGGACCTAAATAGACACATTTCGAAAGAGGGCATACAGAAGGCCAAGAGACACATGAAAACATGCTCAATTTCACTAATTATCTGAGAGATGCAAATCAAAACAATGAGATACCATCTCACACCTGTCAGAATGGCTATCATCAACAAAATGACAAGTGCTAGAGAGGATGTGGAGAGAAAGGAACCTTTGTGCACTGCTGGTGGAAATGCAGACTGGTACAGCCACTGTGGAAAACAGTATGGAATTTCCTCAAAAGTTAAAAATGGAACTCCCATTTGATTCAGTAATCCCACTTTTAGGACTATATCCCAAGAAACCAGAAACACCAATCAGAAAGGATATATGTACCCCTATGTTCATAGCAGCACAATTTATGATAGCTAAGATTTGGAAACAACCTAAGTGCCCATCAGCAGATGAGTGGATTAAAAAACTGTGGTACATCTACACAATGGAATACTACACCGCTATAAAAAAGGATGAACTTTTACCATTTGCAGCAGCATGGATGGAACTGGAAAGCATTATGCTAAGCTAAATAAGCCAGTCAGAGAAAGATAAATATCACATGATCTTACTCATATGTGGGATACAATGATCAACATAATTTGAAGAACAAGAATAGATCAAGAGACAAATGGTAGGGGAGGGGGGAATTAGAGAACAACCAAAGGACTTGTATGCATGCATATTAGCATAACCAATGGACACAGACACTGGGGCAGTGGGTACTTGCCCGGGGTGGAAATGGTGGTGGGGGGGGGGGGTGTGTGTCAATTGGGGAAAAACTTTAGACAATAAATAAAAAAATAAAAATTAATAAATAAAAAAGAAAACAGGGGAAAACCTTAATGCAGTGGATTTGGCAATGGTTTCTTGGTTGTGACATCAAAAGCACAGACAACAAAAGCAAAAATAGACAAATGGAAATAATTCAAACTTAAAACTTTGTGTGTCAAAGGGCACAATCATCAGAATAACAAAGCAATCTATGGATTGGGAGAGAATATTTGCAAATCATATATCTGATCAATATCCAGAATATACAAAGAAATCCTACAACTCAACAACAACAAAAAATCAAATAACCTAATTTAAAAATGCCCTGGCCGGTTTGGCTCAGTGGATAGAGCGTCGGCCTGCAGACTCAAGGGTCCCAGGTTCGATTCTGGTCGGGGGCATGTGTCTTGGTTGCGGGCACATCCCCAGTGGGGAGTGTGCAAGAGGCAGCTGATCAATGTTTCTCTCTCTTTGATGTTTCTCTCTATCCCTCTCCCTTCCTCTCTGTAAAAAATCAATAAAATATATTTTTTTAAAAAATGGCCAAAGGACTTGAATAGATATTTCTCCAAAGATCCTATCTAATAAAAGAGTAATATGCAAATTTACCATCACACCCTCACTCTGTCAGTCCGTCACAAACATGGCGGCAGCCACAGAGCTGAAGAGAGCAGGAGGCTTAGGTTGCCTCTGGCGATGGAGGAAGCCAAGCTTCCCACCTGCCCTGGCCAGCCCTGAGCTTCACTCAAGGCTACAAAGTTTTAATTTTAGAAGATAAATAAATCCCAGATACCTGCTTCCAGCCGGCGTGGCCTCCGCTCAAGGAGGGACTGGGAACATGGGTTGCCAGGGGCAACCCAGGCTTCGATTGGGACCAAGGCTACAAAGTTTCAATTATAGAAGTTAAATAAATTCCAGATACCTGCTTCCAGCCTGCGGCCATGGCCAGCCTGAAAATGGCCCTCAGCCCCTCACCCAGGCTGGCCAGGCACCCCAGTAGGGCCCGCCACCCTGAAGGGGCCGTGGCCAGCCTAAAAACAGCCCTCAGCCCCTCACCCAGACTGACCACACTCCCATGGGGTGAGGGTCCCCACTGTGGGGCTTGACCAGCCTGCAAACAGCCCTCAGCCCCTCACCCAGGCTGGCCAGGCACCCCAGCAGGACCCCCACCTTGATCTTTGACACCCTTTAGGGAAAACCAGCTGGCCCCCACCCATGCACCAGACCTCTATCCTATATAATAAAAGGGTAATATGCAAACTGACCCTAACAGCAGAACAACTGGGAATGACTGGTCACTATGACACACACTGACCACCAGGGGGCAGATGCTCAATACAGGAGATGCCCCCTGGTGGTCATTGTGCTCCTACAGGGGGAGCTCTGCTCAGCTACAAGCCAGGCTGACGGCTGCCAGTACAGCAGTGGTGGTGGGAGCCTCTCCTGCCTCCTCAGCAGCACTAAGGATGTCCGACTGCAGCTTAGGCCTGCTCCCCACTGTCAAGTGGACATCCCCCAAGGGCTCCCGGGCTACCAGAGGGATGTCTGACTGCCAGCTTAGGCCTGATGCTCCAGGGAGCAGGCCTAAGCCAGCAGGTGGACATCCCCCGAGGGGTCCCAGACTGTGAGAGGGCATAGGCCGGGCTGAGGGACACCTCCTCCCGTGTGCACAAATTTTTGTGCACTGGGCCTCTAGTGATATATAAAAGACCAACAGACACATAAAAAGGTGCTCATTATCACTAGTCATAAGAGAAATTCAAATCAAAATCACAATGAGGTATCACCTTCATTTCTCACACCCATTAGAATGGTTATTATAAAACAAACAAAACAGAAAATAGAAAATGTTGGCTTGCTCTCTTGGAGAATTTAGAACCCTTGGGCATTGTCAATAAGAATGTAAAATGGTACAGCTGCTATGGAGAACAAACAGTATGAAGGTTCCTTAAGATATTAAAAACGGAGCCATTCCAATCAGGGCACAAGCCCAGGTTTCAGGCTTGAGACCCAGTATGGGGCATGCAGGAGGCAGCTAATCAATGATACTCTTTCATCATTGATGTTTCTATCTCTCTCTCCCTCTCCCTTCTTTGAAATCAATAAAAATATTTTAATTAAATTATCATATGGTCCAGCAATCCCACTTCTGGGTATCATCCAAAACAATCTGAAGCAGGGTTTGAAGATATATTTGCACACCCATGTTCATATCAGCATTATTCACAATAGCCAAGAAGTCCATCATAAGATGAATGGATACACACAATATGATATGTACATACAATGAAATATTACTTAGCCTTAAAATAATATTGCCTAATGCTAAAACTTGGCTGAACCTAGAGGACTTTATGCTGAGTAAAATAGGCAAGTCACAAAAAGACAAAGAAATATCTAAAGTAGTCATATTCATAGAGATGGAAAGTGGTATGGTGGTTACCAGGGCTTAGGAGGGGAGTCAGTGTTTGTTGTTTAAGAGTATACAGCTCAAACTGGCAAGATAAAAGGCACTGGAGATCTGTTTCCCAACACTACTGAACTTGTATACTTAAAAATGGTTATGATGGAAATTTTATGTATTTTCTACCACAATTTAAAAAAACACCCATCTGTCGTCCCATATCAGATCAATTACATCAGGTGGAGTGAGGCTAGGACTTCAATATTATTTACAAGATCCATGGATTATTTTATGGTACAGTCAGACTTACAAGTAACTGCTTTAATCTCTAATCCTGAATCTAATCTGTCTACCCATTATTCCTCCTTAGTGGGCTACTGCAAGGGGCAGGCCCTTACTGTTTCACACAGAGCAGTATGGAGTCAGAAGTTTATTGAGCGTTTCATTCAGAGCTGGGCTGGGATGCAGACTCTATGTGGGCTACCAAACCAGTAAACTCAGGTTTCCTTACACAACCCTTTGTGTAACATATAGGCAGGCAAAATAGGAGATGCCTGGGTAGCTCAGGGTGAGGACCCAGTCAGAGGCACACCTTTCTTTAGGGTTAGTTAGCAGAACATAGAGACAAGGCAGAGAGGAAAGAGACACTAATAGCCCAGTGGGAAATCACAGTGGGCAGCAAGAGGAAGTGATCACTTTGGATGGATGATTGGGGGAAAGACAGAGAGAAAATCCCAGAACCAGAACCAGAAAATTGAGAGAAGGGGAAGGGGAAGCAATATAATTTTTTTGTCTAGACCTAGACTTATTTAATTTGTCTTAAAATAAAATAAGAATTGCCAGTAGGGGGTAGGGGGAATATATCATCATTTATTAGGAAGATAGTGGGGAGCAGGTAGTACCCCTGCCACCTGTGTTTATACAGGGAACAGTAATCAGTATTTGAAATCTTACTTCTGAATACATGGATGGTTGAAATCAGGCTTTAGTATCATTTACTTAAATGGACTATTGTTTTTCTTTCTCGCTGGTTTTAGGGAGAAAGTTGTGAGTATGAGGTGAGCAGGATTAGGTTCTAACTGAAGCGGATCTACCTGCCTCAGAGCCAAGTAGGCCTGTGCAAACAGACTGTGACAGATTTCATGTCAATTCATATTCAGAGGGCTGTGGCATTTGGATACCCCTTACCTTCTTGGTTTCCAGGTTTAGAAAGCAGGGGTTTGCGGGGGGGAGGGGGTGGGGGGGGGCGATGGATGTTGGGGTGAGTTCTAAATTCTTTAACATTACTGTTAGCTAGATGATGTTGGAACTCTATAATTTGTGCTTCTGTAACACTTTTCACCAGAAAATGTGTTTAGATTGGATTTTCATTTAAAAATTGAACCAATATTTAAGTGCCTACTATAGAGTAGCAACTGAGGAGTTTTAAATGTACTGCCTAAAGAAATTCCCTCAATGACACCCATTTTACAGTTGAAGAAACTGAGGCTTGGGGATATTTTAATAAAATTTTCAAGGTCACTTAGCTAATAAATAGCAGAACTGGAATTTGAACCCAGTTAATTTTGGCTCTAAAACCAATGTTCTTTTTGTTAGTTAACCCAGATTTTAAAGGAAGTGAAGCTAAGGTGTATAGTTCCTTTGATTTTATTTTCACAGAGATAAACTTAGAAAGATGATATAAATACAGGGTGGGCAAAAGTAGGTTTACAGTTGTTCATATGGAAAATAACATTAATTAATACAAGAATAAATTCTGTGTATCACATACTTACACGTGTAAATTTACTTTTGCCAACCCTGTATTAGTCCTCAAGTTCAGAGGCCCAAAAATTTATTTAATTTGTATAAATCAACATAATCATAATCTAAGGCCTCTACCCTGCTAGATGTTCTCCTAATTTCTGCTGAAGTGTTGGCTCATTGTCCCAGCCCACGTGCTTCCTTCAGGTCTGCATGCAGCTCTTTCCACACCGTGCTTTGGCCTCGCTGACCTTAGCACATCGTGGCTGCTGCCTGGGACCCAGCCACTGAGGACTGCTCCAGTCCTTGGAGCTTTATCCTGACAAAAGGCCTTTTTTAGTCATGCTTCCCAGAAAAGTGCTCATCTCTCAGCTCAAATTTTGGTCTCAAAAATGGGTTTAGACTTTAAAAAATAAAAGCCAGTAAGAGAATAACAATAATACCTACCTCAAAAGGTTGTTGTGAAGATTAAATAAATTATCTATAAAGTGCTTAGCACAGTGCCAAACACATAAGACATGCTCTGTACATGTCTATTGTTACATTATTTTAGAATATACTTACATGTACATTTTTCTTGTTTTACTTGTGTAGCTTACAACATACATAATAAGATACAGACTTTGTAATAACTTGCATATAAGCTGGGATGATATTAGGTTATGCCCAACTTTCATAGGAATTCTATTATTTTATTTCACATAACTCCCATAAAAAAAGTGGGGAGGGCATAGTATAATGCTGTTACAATTGTATATTCTGAATTATACAGTACTAGAGGCCTGTTGCACGAAAAGATTCATGCAATAGGCCTGGGTCCCAGGTGCTGGAGGAAAACCAGTGCCGCTCGGGCCGGAGCCACCTTCATAGCCTCGCTGCTCCAGCCGGAGCTGCCTTCAGTCTTCGCTCCGCCACTTCGCGCCTACGTATGCAAATTAATCACCATCTTTGTTGGTGATTAGTTTGCATATCTCGCTGATTAGCCCATGGGAGGCGTAGTGAAGGTACAGTCAATTTCAGTCTTTGTCTATTATTAGATAGGATATTCTTGCTAAGGGAGAACTTCCGTTTCCTCTAAGCATCAGTGAGAATTCAATCCTCCTCTTACAGTTGTACACATCTGGTGACTTGAAAAATTTTTCAGAGATTGGCTTCTGACTCTGTTTTTTCAGGTCTTGTTTCTTGTCCACAGCCATGTACCCAGTCTGATGTGCTATAGGTCCCTTTCATCTGACGTGGTCTCTGAAGCATTGTTTCACGATGAATCGGCATAGTAGGCAGAGAAGCATTCCTTGATGGTTGTAAAACACCTAAAACTATCCTGGGGAACCAAACTAAGTATAATCCCAACACAACTTCTCATTAGCCAGATCTCCAAAATTCCCACAGATACTGGATGGCACCTGACAAAAGGGAAACACGACAGTAGAGAAACCTGAATGGAAAGATACAGCATTTTAATTAGTTACAGTAAACATATCTTACATTTAACATTTTTCCAAAAATGTGACTGTGTGAGGTCATTTTTGGGTCCCTCTAAGCACCTTGAAAGATGTTATACAAGTAGATGGCTCTGAAGCTTCAACTTGGTTAGTTTTGTGGTAAATCACTTCACAAGTATGAAGTGGGATTGTTCATGTAAAGGACCTAGGACTGTGTCTAGCTCTCTCCTATGCAGCTTTCAGGAAATTTGCTACACTCATCGAAAGCTGAATTGTCCCATCATATTGCATGAGATGAAAACCTGACCCCATTCAGCTGCCAGTGCAATAGCTAGAGAAGACATTAAGTGTGAACTGATTCTCAGTCCTGAGATCCTTTAGTGTTTCTACAAGCTGCACAGATAGCTGTTTTTCAAAAGGAATCTAGTGTCAGCCATTGTTGCAGCTGAGTGGTAGTGAGGGTACCGCATGTGGTGACTTTTGTCCGCATGCCCTCTCCAGCTCACCCATCCCTGCTCTGGCTTGCTCTGTGCCCAGGAAGCCGGCCTTTATGTTCTGTCTTACACACACTTCCCTGCCCTGGTTTCCTGTTGCCGTTGGCCCATGGGAGGTACCAGCAGGAGACTGGTGAGTGGGATGAGAAAGAGGGTGAGATACTTATCTCCCCACAGTTTGCTGATGGTTCTGACCCAGACTGCAAGCAGCTCCAGCTCCTGGTGGGTGGCTCCTCTTCCAGGACTACAGAGCTTGCTGTTCCAACAGCACCGCTTCTCCCCTTTGTTCTCATTAGGCCTAAAGTAGAGCCTCCTGCTGTCGTTAGTCCCTGGGTGCCCACTATCCCTTGTTAGTTCCGTTAACCTGTCCACACCTCTGTAACTAGTCCCTTCATTAAAGCCTTCAGTCAGTCCTTTTGAATGGGCTGTTTCCTGCTGGATCCACACTGATACATTGTTCTGACCCCAAATACCCTGCCCTGTCATTGATGGCTATATTACCTTTTCTTTCTTCTGGTATGCTGAGATAAAAGGTGCTGCTTATTTTCTTCTTCACAGAGTGAGTCATGGAAAATGTGTAGCTAATTTCCTCCTCCCATAGTGCAGCCATAAAACTGTGCAAGGCTCTTGTGGAACTTGGAGGACAGGTCTGCTTGTTGACCCAGCTAATTTTCCCCGGGCATCACATGTCCCTCAGAGTGTTTAGCCTCTTTTTGAAGTCTCCAAGTCTCCATATGTGTTTATGTAACCACTTAGCTCTCTCCTATGTAGGTCTAGGGAAAGTTGCTACACTCATCACAAGCTGAATTGTCCCATCATATTGCATAAGAGGAAAGCCCAACCTCATTCAGCTGCCAGGGCAATAGCTGGAGAAGAGATTAAGTGCAAACTGATTCTCAGTCCCAAGATCCCTCCCATCCATGAGTCCTTTAGGGTTTCTCAAAAGGAATATCATTTTCTTCTGCCCTTAGAAAATTCTTAATCTGGACATTAGAAATGCTTCTGAGAGTTGGGAGGAACACAGTAAGAACTCACTAACACCATGTTTATCTGTAGTAAGAGAAGAGGAAAGGAACGAGCAGATACATAGCACCATATGTTTTCTTCTTCAGACAGCTGCCGACGAGGGCTCCAGAGACTCTGACTTAGACTCTTAGACCAACCTAGAGTCTCTGTGACAACACTGCCTTTGAAAAGTGCTCCTCAGGCTCCTGCCCCATCTGATAGTCATGACCACCCATGTATTTCTTGAATGTCCAAGAAAGCTCACACCTGACTCTGTCCTAGGCCGCACTGCTGACCTCTTTCCTTCCTTCAGCCAGTATTCATTGAGAGCCTCTGATGAGGGAGCCCCTGTTCAAAGTGCTGAAGATACTGCAGTGAATGTGACAAAGTCCTTACCCTCAGGAGCTTACATTATAGTAGGAGAGGCAAAAAATAAACAAGTAGGTCACTAAATATATGCAGACATCTATAATACATAATAATGTTAGTGTTAAGTGCTCCATGGCAGTATTACAAAGTCAATTTATTATAACTAATAAATATCTTAAATGATGTTGGTATGCAGACAGTAATTAACATAACAGGCTTGAGGCTGCTGTGTTTAGAAAGGCTGCTTGCAAGGCTAGCCCTTCGCTGGCGTCTGGGAACTTGAGTGGTAAACAGTTCTCTATACTGACAGAGAAGGAAGTGATAAGAGTGGCTCACTGTGCCCAAGATGTCTGAACACCTGCTTTCCCTTTGGGAGTCTGGAATTTTGTTATGTGTTAGGCAGAGAGGGCCTATGTGACCAGCCCCCAGTGAAAACCCTGGGCACCAAATCTCTAATGAGCTTCCCAGGTAGAGAAGCTTTCACACATGATGTCACAGTTCATTAGGGAAGAGTTAAGTGACTCTGTTGGGAGAGGACTCTTAGAAGCCTGTGTCTGGCTTCCTCCAGACATCACCCATGTGCCTTTTTCCTTTGCTGAATTTGCTTTGCATCCTTCCATGGTAATGAATCCTGGCCATGAGTTTGATTATTTGCTAAGTCCCCAGAAGAGAGGGTAGCCTTGTGACACACTTGGGAACTCCAGAATTTCTAGAAACATGATGATTAAGAAGGCAATCAATTGAAAGATGCTGGTGGGATAGCTCAGAGTGCCACATGAAAAACTGGGATGGATCTCAAAAAAGCTATTATTTAAAACAAATACAGAATAACAAAAAAAAAAAACTTGGGTAACTCCTAAAGGATATTTAGGGGAAGCTAACAGCTCCTCAGCTGAGACACCCTGGCATTGGTATAGCCTAAAACATTGTGGCCACACTGTATTCTTCCTCTGTGAGTCAGTAAGCTCCTTGAGAAAAGGTTGTTGCAAGATCTTTGTATGTTCCTACTCAGAGAAGGTCATTTAGTAGAATGATGAGATGAATAAAATCTTATCTTTAAAAGTTTTAAAATGTACAGGAGCTCAGAAAACTTAAGCAGAGGACCCATGATCACATAAACAGCCAATGGTTGAAGGACATTTTAAACCTCTCAATTTGTTTTAAGTTTTGTTCTGTCAGCAAAATAGACCTGGATCTGAGGCTTTGTGGTACCCTATTATGTTTACATAGAGGTTCAACAATAAAAAAAAAAAAAAGCATGAGCTTCTGCAGTTATATTCTTCTAGTTTCTCTTGGAAACCACTGTCCATTTAATTGACAAAGACCTTTTAAACATAAAGCTCTGGATTTCAGCAGTAGGATGGAGGATGTGGGTGGGAATGGATGTGTGTGTCCCACGCCCCATGTTTGTGGTACTAACACAAAGAGATTTACAGGTGGGTCCCAGGCCCAGCTCCCTGGGCAGATGCAGTGGAGGGTCTGGTGCCAAGGCAAGCCTCTGAGCTGCAGAGTTGGGATTACCCTTTCCACCTTGCTGTGCTCCTCACTTTTCTTCCTTTAATGTTTCTCTTTCTGTCTCAGTACTTTCAGACTTCTCCCTTCCTCTCTTCTTTCTCTCTTTTCTTAATTCCCTTCCTTTTATCTCTTAATTCTTGCCTCCTTCTCTCTGGCTCTATCTTGATAGCATCTTCTCAATTCATGCCCTCCCCTTTGCTAGGCTCTGGACTCTTCCTCTGTCCTGTGCTATGTGCTTCCTTGACCAGACCAGAACGAGCACTTTTAGTCAGCTGAAAACTGGAAAAACCAACTATGGTAAGAGTCTTCTTGAACTAAGTATTACCTTCCTCCTGATGCTAAAACTTGGGTGTCTAAAGATGATACTAAAAGTTCCCTGAAGGTCTCTAGAACATAAATGCCTTGAAGATGACAGTGATACTTTTTCACTGTGTCTGTATTTTTAGCCACAGTATTTGCCGCCTCTAAAGATAGTATTTCCATGTGTTGTAGTAAATACGCTGCATACCAAAGGCTAGAAAAAAAAATCAC
This sequence comes from Myotis daubentonii, assembly GCF_963259705.1. NCBI lineage: Eukaryota > Metazoa > Chordata > Mammalia > Chiroptera > Vespertilionidae > Myotis > Myotis daubentonii. The sequence continues at coordinate 104,633,157 of NC_081842.1, read as the reverse complement.
TCAAACATGCAGACTTGTGTCACTGAGAATTCCCAACCTCCAGCCTCAGCTGGGCCCTTGAGATCATTCAACAACCCTTGTGGTGGTCCTCAAAGAGACTCTGCTCTCCTTCCTACCCAGGAACTCTGACAAACTTTCACCCAAATTCACAGTTCTCACATTTAACAGATGACCCTCTCTCTATTATGAAAGTGATTAGAGCCCGGCCAGTGTGGCTCAGTGAATGGCAACCCAGGAACCAAGTACAGTGGGGCCTTGACTTATGAGTGTCCCGACTAACGAGTTTTTCGAGATACAAGCTGTCTCTAGGCTGATTTTTTGCTTTGAGTTGTGAGCTAAAATTCAGGTTGCGAGCCAGCTTCAGATACCCCACCGCTAGTTGGCGCAGCGAACGGCACAGTGAACTCCACAACATCAGCCCAGCATCACGTGTCTCACTCATTCACTTTAAGATTTGACATACGAGTAATTTGAGTTACGAGCTCCGTCACAGAACAAATTAAACTCGTAAGTCAAGGCCCCACTGTAGTCATTGGTTTGATTCCCAGTCAAGACATATGCCAGGGTTTGGGGTTCTATCCATAGGAGGCAGCTGATAGATGATATTTCTCTTTCATCAATGTTTCTATCCCTCTCCCTCTAAAAATCAATAAAAACATATTTTTTAAAAAAGGAAAGTGATAAGACATAAGGATTTGATTTACAAACTTACCTTTTTTCCATAATTTTCTCCTCTCTACCATTCATGGGAATAAAGAGTTCCTTAGCCAGGCCCTTTCCATACACTCTTGATCACATTCCCTCCCATATCTGGCACCTTCTTCTATGCATTATCATCTCTTTTATCCATCACCAATTATCTCCTTTCTATTGGCTTTTTACATACAATCCATAACTATGCTCCAAGACTTCCTTTTGTAAAGAACAAGGCCATTTTTACCTCCCCATGCTTCTAGATACTCCTCAGATTTCAGCTGCTTTTTCCAGCCAAGTATGTGGAAAGAGAAAAATTAACTTGCTACTCCATTTGCTCACCTTCCATTCACTCCTCTCACCCCTGAGATCTCACTTCCATTATTCATCCCTTTGTTGAAAATGATTCTGGCAAAGATCGCTAATGTTCTTCATGTTGATAAACCCAATAAGCACTTTCCAATCCTTATCTAATTATACCTCTCTATAGTACTTAACACTGTTGAACTTCTCATTACTGAAATTTTTTGGCAACTAGGACATTTCTCTTCTGTTTTCTTTCCATTTCTCTCACGGTGCTTCTTGATCTTTCTATGGGATCCTCTTACTTTATTTACCTTTTAAGCTGGGAATTAAACACTCATGTATCTACCAGGGCCAGGCAAGTAATACAAACAAATGAAGCAAGTGTGTGAAATAGCAACACCATAGTAATGATTAATGGAGTTGACATTACTTTAGTGTTAGGAAGTGGTGAGTAGTAGAAGCTATAAAGAATTGGAGGACATATATCCCATTTAAAAGGGGAAGCTGTGAGAGATTAAAACTAGCAATATAGTAAGTGAATGCTACACAGACACATTCCCAGAACCAAAATGGAATTACAACTAAAATACAGAAGAACTACCCTGAATAAGCAACTGAAGACTAGTTGGAGAGAATCCTGGAAACCAAGGATGGAAAGTAGATACCACATAGAGACTGGTAGAAAGTGTCGAGGCACGAACGGGCTGGCTGGGCCCCCACAGGCAGCAGCTGATGTTCCAGAGAGATTTCTCACCTGTGGGGGGTTGCCACTGAGAACTTTGTGGTCTAAACCCCAAGATTAGCCCACTATGAGAGAGCATCAGAACTGAGAATGATGCCAACATAACATTTGGTTGTGAAAAGCAGGAGGTTTGCTGTCTGCCAGCAAGAGACAGCTGGAAATGCAGGCACCCTTTTAAAGGGCCATCACATAAAATTTTTGTGTGCAGCCACTCACCTTGGCCTCTGGCAGAGGAAGGGCAGAATGGATTGGAGCTGTGTGAGCAGAAGCCATGATTGGGGGCTCTGGAGTTAGAGCTTGGAGGGCAGATACCCAGGTTCCCTGTGCTGAGCCATTCTCTCATATTGTGGAGGACATCTTTCTCAGGCAGACTTTTTTTAATTTTTTTTTTATTGCTTAAAGTATTACAAAGGGTATTACATATGTGTCCTTCCCCCCCCCCACCCTTGACAGTCCCCTAGCCTCCCCTATCCCCCAGTGTCTTATGTCCATTGGTTATGCTTATATGCATGCATACAAGTCCTTTGGTTGATCTCTTACCCCCCTCCCTCCTGCCTCAGGCAGGCTTTTGATACCCTGGCAGTTTTTGCCTGGGGGGGAAGACAATTACCCCACCCTATTGGAAAACCCCTAGCCCCACCCTATGAGCTTTCTGAGGCCCATTAAGGGACTGAGAATAGCAATAGCCTCCAGGCAAAAGCAACTGCCTCTCCCTGTTAAAAACCACTCGCCACACATGTGGATGATTGCCTTAGGCCAGGGGTGGGCAAACTTTTTGACTCGAGGACCACAATGGGTTCTTAAACTGGACCGAAGGAACAAAAGCATGGATGGAGTGTTTGTGTGAACTAATATAAATTCAAAGTAAACATCATTACATAAAAGGGTACGGTCTTTTTTTTTAGTTTTATTCATTTCAAATGGGCTGGATCCGGCCCGCGGGCCGTAGTTTGCCCATGGCTGCCTTAGGCTGTTCAAGACTGAATCCAATTTGCAGGCAAAGGTGGGTCTCTGTAGGTTTCAGTCTTTGCCTGATTCAATTAGTTAGAAACAGTGTTTGACACTGTTCTTCACTGGAGACTGGGAGGCACAGAAGATTTGACTAATACATAATCACAAACAGGCAGCCAAAATAAGGAGACAAAAAAACCCCACCAAATGAAAGAACAAGAGAATTCTCCAGAAGAAGAGCTAAATGAAAGAGTTCAGAATAATTATGGTAAAAATGCTCAACATTCTGAGAAAAGATATAGTAACTATGAAGAACAGTGGAAGGAACACACAGCAGATTAGGGGAAGCCAAGGATTGCATCAGTGAATTAGAAAACAGGGTAGAAAAAACTAAGCAATCAGAGAACCAAAAAGAAAAAAAAAATACAGGAGCGCAGCTTAAGGAAGCTGTGGGACAGCATGAAATGTAACAATATTCACATAATATGTGTGCCAGAAGGAGAAGAAAGTGAGCAGGGAATAGAAAAAATATTTGAAGAAATAATGGCAGAAAATGTCCATAACATGGTGAAGAAAAAAGTCACACAAGTTCAGGAGGCACAGAGAGTCCCAAGCAAGAAGAACCCAAACAGGCCCACACCCAGAAACATCATAATTAAAATGCCAAAAATTAAAAACAAAGAGAGAACCTTAAAGGCAGCAAGAGAAAAGCAATTTGTTACCTAAAAAAAACTCCCATAAGGCTGTCAGCTGATTTCTCATCAGAAACTCTACAGGCCAGAAGGGAATGGCATGAAGAACTCAAGGTAATGAAAAGCAAGGTTCTGAAACCAGTATTACTATATCCAGCAAGGCTATCATTCAAAATAGATGATGAAATAAAGAGCTTTCCAGACACACACACACACAAAAAAAGACTAAAGGAGTTGATCACCACCAAACCAGCACTACAAGAAATCTATAGGGACTGCTGTAATGAGGAAAAAATATATGTAGAGAAAAACATAGGTAAACAAAATTAAAATGGCAATAAATAAGTATATATATATATATATATATATATACATATTTATATATATATATATAAACTTAAGCGACCGGCCTACCGGCTGACTGGACGGTAGCTATGATGAGCACTGACCACTAGGGCGAAGATGCTCAATGCAGGAACAAAAACCACAGGCATGGAAACATGGAACAGACTGATGAATCTCAGAGGGAAGGGAAGAGGGGCGAGGGTGGGAAGAGATTAACCAAGGATCTTATATGCATACTAGAAGCCCAGTGCACAGATTTGTGCACTGGTGAGGTCCCTCAGCCTGGTCTGCAGGGGTCAGGCTGAAACTGGCTCTCCAACATCCCCTGAGGGGTCTCAGATTGTGAGAGGGCACAGGCCAGGTCGAGGGACACCACCGGTGCATGAATTCATGCACTGGGCCTCTAGTCTATCAATAATAACCTTAAATGTAAATGGATTAAATGACCCAATCAAAAGACATAGGGTACCTGAATTGGTATGAAAACATGACCCAATTATATACTATCTACAAGAGACCCACCTCAGAACAAAAGACTCACACTGGATGAGAGTGAAAGGATGGAAAACAATTTTCCATGCAAATAGAAAATTTTTAAAAAGCTGGGGTATCAATACCTGTATCTGACAAAATAAACTTTAAAAATGAAGGCCATCACAAGAGACAATAAAGTTCACTACACAATACTAAAAGGATCTAGCCAATAAGAGGATATAACCCTGGTAAACATATATGCAATCAACATAGGAACACTTAAATATTTAAAAAGTTCTATATGACTTTAAGGAAGAGGTTGACAACAATACAGTCACAGTAGGGGACTTTAACACCCTGTTGACTTCACTGAATATATCTTCCAGACAAAAAATTAACAAGGAAACAGCGACTCTAAAGGACACACTGGATCAGATGGATTTAATCGACATTTATAGAACATTTCACCTCAAAGCTGTAGAATGTACATTTGTCTCAAGTGTACATGGGTCATTCACAAAGATAGACCATATGTTAGGACACAAAATAAGTCTATACCAGTGATGGCGAACCTTTTGAGCTCGGCGTGTCAGCATTTTGAAAAACCCTAACTTAACTCTGGTGCCATGTCACATATAGAAATTTTTTGATATTTGCAACCATAGTAAAACAAAGATTTATATTTTTGACATTTATTTTATATATTTAAATGCCATTTAACAAAGAAAAATCAACCAAAAAAATGAGTTCGCGTGTCACCTCTGACACGCGTGTCATAGGTTCGCCATCACTGCTCTATAAATTCAAGAAGATTAAAATCATATCAACCACCTTCTCAGATCACAATGGAATGAAATTAGAAATCAACTATAGTAAAAACACTCAAAAACATTCAAACACATGGAGGCTAAGTAACATGTTATTAAACAATGAATGGGGAAAGAAAATGGTGGCCAAATAGGTAGAAGTGTCATGCACCTCCTCTTGGGGCCAGTCTGGAAAAGCAACTAAATCATAGAATATCCACCAAGAATTAACAAATTAGACACAGCTGAAGAGACAGTTTTTAATAAGGAAGGGCAGAGGATGACTGGAGAATGGTAGGAGTGAGGATCTAGGCTGGAGAGGGACGCCTAGCCTCCGGGCCAAGAGGTTGAGGTGGAGGCTGCATTGCACCAAACCTGTGTGCCTTGGTGACAGGTGTAATACCCAATTGTGAAAAGGAAAAAAAACAGGCCTGCTGGTGGCCAGGAAATCTACACCTGGAATCACAGCCTCAGAGGACTGGGCCCTGAAAGATGGCCTGAAAAGCAGTACAAGTGACACGGTGCCACGGGAGAGAAACCCAAAGATTTGTGGTAGTTTTGCTTTTGCTTTGTCTTTGATTTTATTTGCTAAACCCAGAATATAGGATTTTTCAGTTGCAAAAACTAACCCAAGGCTCTGGTGCAGGGAGAGGCACGGATTTCTGAGTAGAGGCTGGGAAGGGAGGCAGGGCTACAAGACATGGCCAGGACTCTTTGTAACTCTCCAAACCCAAGCGGCTATTTCTCCCCCCAAAAACTAGCCCCTCCCAGTGGTCTCAAGGCAGGGAATACAGCCTGCAACACTCTGCCTGCATTTAGAACTATGCAAAGGAAACAAAGGTTCTAGATAGCCCCAAAGAGCCCTCAGTGGCTGGATGGGAAGAGGGGCCAGTCCATCACACTATCCTGGGAATGACTGACAAAAGCTTCCAGTAAACAAAAGCCCTGGTCTGGAAGACTTCACAGGGGAGTTTTGCCAAACATTCAAAAAAGAACTAACACCAATCCTCCTCAGACTATTCCAAAAAATTGAAAAGGAAGGAATACTTTCAAGCTCTCTATGAAGCCAGCATTACCCTAATTCCAAAACCAGAGAGAGAACTACAAAGAAAGAGAATTATAGGCCAATAATCCTAATGAACATAGATGCTAAAATCCACAACAAAATAATAGTGAATTGCATCCAGCATTACATTAGAAAGATCATACACCATGACCAAGTAGGATTTATTTCAGGGATGCAAGGTTGGTACAATTCCCACAAATCAATAAATGTGATACATCACATAAGCAAATTGAAAGACAAAAACCACATTATCATATCAATTGATGCAGAAAAAGCATTTGACAAAATCACCCTTTATTGATAAAAACCCTCAACAAAGTGGAAATAAGGAGATCATATGTTAACATGACAAACCTAAGCCAATAGCTAACAGCATACTCAATGGGCAAAAACTAAAACCTTATATGACAAACCTAAGCCAATAGCTAACAGCATACTCAATGGGCAAAAACTAAAACCATTACCCTTAAGAACAGGAACAAGACAGGGATGCCCACTTTCACCACTCCTGTTCAGCATAGTATTGGAAGTGCTAGCTATAGCAATCAGACAAGAAGAAGAAATAAAAGGGATCCAAATTGGAAAAGATGTAAAACTGTTATTATTCGCATAGGACATGATATTGTACATAGAAAACACTAGGCACCAAGAAAAGATAAAAAAAAATGCGGAGACAAAGAAACAGGATGCAAATGTCAGAAATGGAAGATATAGAGCTCAAAACCACACTTTTAAGGTCTCTCAAGAACTGTCTAGAAGCTGCCGATAAACTTAGTAAGGCCCTCAAAAAGACTGGTGAGACCGCCGGTAAATGTAGTGAGATCCTCAAGAAATCTAATGAGACCCTCGATGTTATGATAAAGAACCAACTAGAAATTAAGCATACACTGACTGAAATAAAGAATATTATACAGACACCCAACAGCAGACCAGAGGAGCACAAGAATCAAGTCAAAGATTCAAAACGCGAAGAAGCAAAAAACACCCAACCAGAAAAGCAAAATGAAAAAAGAATCCGAAAATACGAAGATAGTGTAAGGAGCCTCTGGGAAAGCTTCAAGCGTACCAACATCAGAATTATAAGGGTGCCAGAAGATGAGAGAGACCAAGATATTAAAAACCTATTTGAAGAAATAATGACAGAAAACTTCCCCCACCTGGTGAAAGAAATAGACTTACAGGTCCAGGAAGCTCACAGAACCCCAAACAAAAGGAATCCAAGGAGGACCACACCAAGACACATCATAATTAAAATGCCAAGAGCAAAAGACAAAGAAAGAATCTTAAAAGCAGCAAGAGAAAGAAACCGAATTACCTACAAGGGAATACCCATACGACTGTCAGCTGATTTCTCAACAGAAACTTTGCAGGCCAGAAGGGAATGGCAAGAAATATTCAAAGTGATGAATACCAAGAACCTACAACCAAGATTACTTTATCCAGCAAAGCTATCATTCAGAACTGAAGGTCAGATAAAGAGCTTCACAGATAAGGAAAAGCTAAAGGAGTTCATCACCACCAAACCAGTATTATATGAAATGCTGAAAGGTATCCTTTAAGAAGAGGAAGAGGAAGAAAAAGGTAAAGATACAAATTATGAACAACAAATATGCATCTATCAACAAGTGAATCTAAGAATCAAGTGAATAAATAATCCGGTGATCATAATAGAATCAGGGACATAGAAAGGGAATGGACTGACTATTCTTGCGGGGGGAAAGGGGTGTGGGAGATGCAGAAAGAGACTGGACAAAAATCGTGCACCTATGGAAGAGGACAGTGGGTGGGGAGTGAGGGCAGAGGGTGGGGCGGGAACTGGGAGGAGGGGAGTTATGGGGGAAAAAAAGAGGAACAAATGTAATAATCTGAACAATAAAGATTTAATTAAAAAAACAAGAAAACACTAAAGACTCCATAAAAAGCCACTAGATTTAATAAAAATTTGGCAATGTAACAGGATACAAAATTAACACCCAGAAATCTATGGCATTGTTATACACCAACTAGAGGCCTGGTGCATGGATTCGTGCACTGGTGGGGTCCGGCTGGCTGGCCCCTGATGGGAGTGGGGGGGGGCTGATCGGGGGCAGAGATGGCAGGGGGTGGGGCTGTGGGCAATTGGTGGGCCAGCCCCACCTCCAATCAGGGTGGGAGCCAATTGGGGGAGAGGCCAGCCAGGTGAGGGGCTGCGGGCAGTTGGCGGACCAGCTCTGCCCCCTGTTCGAACGTCGAACTCCCCATCGAACTCTGGTTGAGGAAACAATTTGCATATTAGCCTTTTATTATATAGGACTAGTGGCCCAGTGCACAAAATTGTGCACATTGAAAGGGAATTAGAAGAACTATTTTAATATTGCTATTTGCCCTTTCTCTATAGTAGAAGTGTGAGAGATGAAAGGAAATTAGTAAAATGTATATGAAAATAATATATAAATTTATTAATAAATAAACAATAACAACATAATATAACAACAAAGACGTGATAATAAAACAACAAAAACATGTTATAAAAGCAACATTGATACAAAACAATGACTGATAAATTGATTAAACTTATTCTAATATCTCCCTGTATACCACATTAAGAGTGCAAACACTTTCAGAGTGCTTGACTAATTTCCCTTGTGATAAAGTATTTACGACTTTAACTTTAATGTCACACGCTCTTCGAACTTGAGAGAAAGCAACATATAACTGACCATGTCCAAAAATGGGTTCAGGTAGGAATATTCCTACTCTGTCTAGAGTTTGTCCTTGGATTTATTGATAGTCATTGCAAATGCTGGCATCACAGGAAACTGTCTTCGAATTAATTTAAATGGGAGGCCAGTGTCAGATGGGGACAAATCAATTCTTGGAATCAGAACAACCTGTCCTTCTGCAGATCCTCTTAACACTTCAGCTTTGATTATGTTAGGTCATAATCTTTTAATAATAAATCTGGTACCATTACAAAGATTCCATTTACTATTAAGATTTCTCAGTAGCATGATGATTGTACCCACTTTCAATTTTAATTTATGACATGGCATTCCTGAAGGAGTATTACTATTAAGAAATTTGATGAGAAAATTTTCCTTTTCAGCATCATCTTTTGAATCAATGGAATCATCACTCAAATATGTGTGAAAATCTCCATTGAGTATATCCAAAATTTCTTCATTTTATTTTTGAACGTGCTCATTTTTTGGACAAAGAATCGCATATTTAAATATATTTTTAATATTATATATAGATATAGTATTTCCAAAGGTAACTTCAATAATAGATCTGTTAGCCCTAGCTGGTTTGGCTCAGTGGATAGAGCGTAGGCCTGCAGACTCAAGGGTCCCAGGTTCGATTCCGGTCAAGGGCATGTACCTGGGTTGCGGGCACATCCCTAGTGGGGGGGCGTGCAGGAGGCAGCTGAATTGATGTTTCTCTCTCATTGATGTTTCTAACTCACTATCCCTCTCCCTCTCCCTTCCTCTCTGTAAAAAAATCAATAAAATATATTTTTTAAAAATAATAATGGATCTGTTACAAATCATTTCACAAGGGATTACAGTAATATCCATTCCTAAATGAAAACTGCTATCAAGTTTGCCATCTCCAAGTTTTACTAACCATTCACTATAAGAAGAATTCTCTGATCTGATATTTGTTGTAAGAGACAACTTTCTGAAACATCCCCAAACATTACAGTACTTTAAACTCATCTGTACTATGGCTGATCACATAGCATGCGGCACAATACTGAGACATTGTCGAAAATCCCCTCCGAGAAGGACTACTTTCCCAACAAATGCAACGTTCAAATCCGTAATTTCTCTTAGTAATCTGTCTATAGCATTTATAGCATGACTGGATGGCATGGTGCATTCATTAATAATGAGAAGTTTGGCCTTTTTTAATGGTTTTAGCAACTTCATTCTTTATATCAAGTCTAGAACTTAAAGTATCATTGAATGGAATGGGTAATTTATATTGGGAATGAAAGGTTCTTCCACCAAGAAGTAAATTTGCAGCAATTCCTGGGGATGGTCTAGAGGGGATTAATGAGAGGAAATGGGGGACATATGAAATAATTTCAACAATAAAAAAATTATAAGTTAAAAATAAACAATAGAAGCGGAAGCTTATACTTAGTTTTGGCAGAATGTTGCTATGTAAAAGTGCAAGCCCAGTGGATCCAGAACTCCTGATTTTAAGAGAATTTAGAAATTTTTATTTTCTGGTGAAATATACTGATTTTTACATGTTGTTAGAGATTTCACATTTGGCTATGTCAATCAAAGCAAACATGCTGAACTTGTTTGTAAAATTTGCCTTAAATATTGCTGTACCTCTTAATTGTATCCTGATCCTTTACTGTTTCTTTACATACTCTTCTTGTAGTAGCTCATCTCTTCTCATGATTTTAACTCCCACTGAGGAACTAAGACCCCATCTCCCAATCTCCTGTGACATTGAGATGCATTAATCCAATTATTTGTTAAACATTATAATTGCATGTTTAATAAGCAATTCAATTTCTACATGTTCAAACTTGAACTCATGGTTTCCCATACATCTCCTCTACCCTCTCAGCTAGCTATATCACCATCCTTCTAGCCATTCACTCCAAGTTTCTGGGCATTAATCTGGATTTTTTGTTATTGTTGTAATCTGTCCCATCCTTTTACACCCTCAACATCTCTTGCTTGACTGAATATGTTAGATTCCAATCCATTTGTTTGCCTCCAGATTAGGCATCTGAAGAATCCATCCTTCCTACTGGGGCCAGAGTGATAAAGGCAGATCTGATTACTTTCCCATCTCCTTGAAGCATGTCAGGGCTCCCCATTGCCTACCATGTCAAGCCCAAGGTGGAAAGTGAGGTGTTCAGTGACCTTACCCCCTTGTCTAGTACTTGATGCTCTAATACTGCCCAATTACCTGTAGCCCCTCATACACCAACAGGCTTCCTGTGTCCTTGACTCTGCTCTTTCTGTCCTGTCTTCCCACATTCTTCCCAGTGCCCTCTAATTCTTCCATTCAAATTGCATCTCTTTCTGGGAACCCTTCCTTGAATTTCCAGTTTGGGCCAAGAGGCCTTCACCTGGGCACCCATAACCACTGTGTTTATATGTTACAATTCTTCCTATATCACATTGTAATGGTGTGCAGAGGTGGGTGCTTTCTCTCTTCAGCCAGCAAGCTGCCCTGGGATAGAAATCATACCCTGATTCATTTGTGTTCTCTGCTTCCACCTTAGCATCTAATACAATTATTGGCACATGGCAATGACTCAATAAATATAACTATACAAAGCTGAACTAATACCTCAGTTGAGGAAATGGGAGCACCAGTCATGGCACTTGGCAAGAATAAAGGGTCAGAAAGAGGTATGAGATTCTGCACAAAACTTCAGAGGAGTTTTATGTATATGTATAGTTGTAAAACCACAAGAAGAAAACAGCTAAGTGGTAGTACACTGAAATCCCAGAAGATGGGGTTATAGCCTCAGCAGAGACGAATGCAGCCTTGGGCTGTAGTAGTTTTATCCTGATGTCCAGTTTAGAGGAGGAAATCATTCTACTATTTTCTATTCTGGTCACCCTACATCCTAAATGCTGTGTCCAGGTCTGGGTGCCTCATGCTTGCATGACCACCTGAGCCATGAAGACCAGCATGGTGAGTCCAAAACCATGTCCCTGAAGGGGATGTTAGAGAAGTGGGGCTTTTTGGTCTCCAAAAATAAAGTATTTGTGGAAATATGAGAGGAGTATTGAAACACTGGAAGGACCCTCATTTGAAAGAAAAGTATCTACTTCATGAGGCATGAGAGAATAAAACTGGGACAAATAAATAAAAGCAACATGGAAGCAAATGACAATCCCATGTCAGAGACAGTTGTCTAAGTATCAGGTCTGTCCAGAAAGAAATAAACTGCTTCACTGAGTAATAAACTCCATCCCTGTGACTGTGTGAGGAGTAGCCAAGCATTCAGCTGCCCAGGCAGTTTCAGAATTGCCTGGACTGGATGCCAGTAGATGACTTTCCGGTACTAAAATTCTGTAGGATTAGCGAAACCATCTTTCTTTCCTAAGGAGAAACTTAAAGTTCTTTTCTCAAGTGAAGATGTAGAGAGACAAGAGCTGTCATTTGATTTCAGCAATTCAGAGACCTTCATGGCACTGCTCCTTCCACTTGAAAGACTTCACAGTCAGCACTCTTGGTGTTCCCCAGTCACATCCTCCTACTTTCCTTAGACTTGGATCTCTATCCACAATACATTCTTCAGTCGTTCACAGTTTCCTGGTCCCCCACTTCCTGTGGGCTGCAGGAGTTTGAAGAACTTCCTAGGAACCAGGGGTGACTCCGGAAGGCCACAGAAGTGTAAATGACTATCCTGTGACTAGAGGTTGGATTATTCTGCATCAGTGCCTCTGCTTCTTGGAACTAGGTGGAAGGGGACTTCTTAACAGAGATATCAGCATGTTCTTCTAAGTTAAAACCCTCCCGTAAGACAGGAGGGTTTGGATTGCCCCACTCTTAAAAATTCAAGAATAAAAGACAAGGTATAAAAATAAAAGAGAATATGTCAGTACAGTAGGACTTGGAGTTGACTCCTCAGAAGTAATCCAGATCTGGAGATAAAGTTCTATTACACAAGAATTTTACTAGAATCTGGAGCCGGGCAACTTCTTTCTGGTTGTGCTTCCCATTGTCCTGTCTATTTTCTCTCAGGAAAACTTATCATCCCCTGGAATCCTGCAGTTGGTCTTGAAGGGAGAGAACAACCCCAAGGGATAGTGGACCCAGGAAGAGAAGGAACCTGGCCCCTGGGGCTTAATCATAGAGGGTGGATTCCCTGAATGTCCTCCTGCCTGGCCTGGATTCTAGTCTGCTCCTTCTACCTGGTCATCATGGACACTCCTGACTTCTTTGTTTCATTGCCATCACCAACCCTGTGTCATCCATGTCCTCTAGCCCTGTTTTCACTCCCAGGACCTGAACTGCTGCTGTGAAAACTTTGAGAATCTGCAGACCAGCTGAGCCAGCTTTCTACAGCCCTCATATGTCTTTGTACTAGTTGTTTCCATCTAAACACTCAGCATAGCCCTAATCCCCCTCCTAGAAGACCTCACCTCCCACTTTAATAATATATCAACTGTTCCATTTGCAGTCACCTGCCCTTCAGACTATCCCCTGTTTACAGAGGGAGTATTTCTCTCAGATCTAGGAAGAAACTGTTCCCCTAAGCTCTCCATTTAGATTACTCCTGTCTGCTTGCTCCTTCAATCCTCCTCAACTCTGACTTCTGTCTTCAAATCCAGTTCTGTACCCCAAGGTGCCTACAGGACCCATGTGCTGAGTGTCATCACATCACCAAGTCCCCTGACCCTATATGCACCAAACAGAACTTTTCATTCATCAGAACCATCATCCAACATCACCGCCACCAACCCATTTGCTCACATTCCTCCTTCCCTCAGAGCCATCTTGTCACCACTAAGTGATGAGTATGAAAGAAATGCCAGGAGCACAGCAGAGATGTGGCTCCTCATGGTCCAGGCCCAGAACCACAGGCAGCAACTGCTTCCCTCCAGACTTCTGGTAATTGACAAAAATTAAAAGGCTAATTTGAGTTAGTATGCAGGGCAAGGCAAAAGTAGGTTAACAGTTGTGAGTACGCAAAACACAGTTTATTCTTGTATTATTATTTATTAACTAGGACCCAGTGTATGAATCCATGAACCTTGAAAGGAACTGAATTGGCACAGGGTCGGGTCTCGGCCCATCCTCTGTGCCCCCGTCCAGCCCCTCCCGCTGTGGCCCCCGGTCCCCTCTCTACTGGCAGCCCCACTCCCGCCACCACCGCTCCCACACTCTGACCGCGCTGCCCTACTCGCACCCGCTAACAGTGTAGAGCAGCGGTTCTCAACCTGTGGGTCACGACCCCTTTGGGGGTCGAACGACCCTTTCACAGGGGTCACCTAAGACCATCGGAAAACACATATATAATTACATATTGTTTTTGTGATTAATCACTACGCTTTAATTATGTTCAATTTGTAACAATGAAAATACATCCTGCATATCAGATATTTACATTACGATTCATAACAGTAGCAAAATTACAGTTATGAAGTAGCAACAAAAATAATTTTATGGTTGGGGGTCACCACAACATGACGAACTGTATTAAAGGGTCACGGCATTAGGAAGGTTGAGAACCACTGGTATAGAGCGATTGGGGCCGACACCAGCAGCGGATGTGAGCAGGGCTGGCATTGGCAGCGGGTGCGGGTGGCGTCTGCTGTCCTGATCACCCCTCAGGAGCAGGGGGAGGTGGAGAAGCCCTGAGGGGTGATTGGGGCTGGCAGCCACTGCTCGCACCTGCTGATGGCACCAAGCGATTAGGGCCAGGGACAGGCGCCAGCAGCAGGTGCAAGCACTGGGCGGGACCATGGTGTGTGGGAGCAAAGAATTTTCAGTAACCTCCAAAGGCTCGCCCCAATGACAGCGACCAGCACCCCTCCTTGGTCTGGTGCCCCCGCTCACCTGCTCCACCATCCCGCCATGGCCGACGCCCACCATGTTCCACACTCTGCCACCTGCTGCCAATGCCTGCCATGTTCCGCGTGTGCCACCTGATGGTCAGCACACATCATAGCGACCGGTTGTTCCACCGTTCGATCTATTTGCATATTAGGGTTTTATATATATATAGATTATTGTATTATTTTCCATGCAAATAATATAAACCTACGCTTGTCCCACCCTGTAATTTTGGTATTCTTTTACAAACAAAATGCATTCCAAACTTGTACACCAGTTCCACCCAACTTTAGAGCCAGTGTTCTTTCTGGAATAGCTTCCTGAGACTTTCCATCAGAATTTAGAACAGATTTTGGTACATAACCTGCACTCAAATACTTTTTAAATGAACAAATGAATGAATGGCTAAATTTGACATACAAAATTTTTAAAACAAACAGGGTCAAAGTGTAATTTTATGAGAGCACCTAGGAGATTTCCAGTCTGTGAAATTTAAATATAAATAATCTTATGGGAAATATTTTTTTATGAGCAGAGGCAATGAATAAATTTTGATTAGACTAAAACTTTTTTTTACAACTACAATAGTTCGGGAATTTTCTGGTCTGTCACAGGGATTGTTAGGATTGGATCTAACACTTTTGTAAGCCCAGGGATTACTAATCCGCACATGTTTTTATTTGGACCTTTTTAACTGCTCATTTGGCAAATGCCAACATGGCTGCTAATCACATTCTGGATTCCTAAATCTCTATGTTTTTAACAAGAGCCTTCATTTCTTAGGCTAAGCTGTTTCAAAGTGTTCAATAACTGAGGCATAAAGAATGAGTTTTCAGAGGGACAATTTCCTGACCAGGTGACTAGAAAAGTGTAGCTGTCAGTAGTAGTATTTTATGTGGTCTAGCAGCCAGATTTTGATGACAAAAAGACGACATTGCCTAAAGTTATAGTTTGGAAAAAACTGAAGCTTCATGTTTTCTCAGTCACTTGTATCCATGGTTGTCAAACTCTGTCCATTTTGTAGTTGCTGATGCCAATGTGGGCCAGTGAAACTGGTTTCAAACTGTATTAATAAAAAAAAACTCATTGATCACCCAGAACCACAGGAACGCTGGCTGAGTGGAAGTCCTACAACTAGGAAAGAGAAAGGCATACGGACACTCAGAGGAGGCGCAGTGCTGAAGTCAAATTCTGAGGTGCAGAGTGCGCGCGGAGCGGGCTGGCGGCAGAGGGCGCGGTTGTTGTTTTCAATCGGGAGGGAGTCGCAGACTCTGAGCTCCAGATACAGGCGAGTCTTTAGGGACCCAGACTCAAACGGGAGAAGCGGGACTGTCTGGCTTCGGTCAGAGCGAGTGCAGCTTTCTCTCCGAGCTTTGCAGCGGGTGCTGGGACTCAGAGAGGCAGAGCCCCTGGGGACAGGACTGAGAGCCGCCATAACTGCTCTCTCCAGCCCACCCTGTTGATCCTGTTCGACCTGCCCCGCCCAAGCCCTGCACAGAGGCATTTGCCGGATAGCCTCAGGCAAAGGCTAGATTAGCACCTCCCTAGAGTACAGAAGTTCTCTCACTGCTGACACAGCTGATTCTCATAGCCACTTGGCCTGGAGGTCAAACCCTCCCTGGAATTAGCTACAACAATCAAGATTTATCTATAAGACTGCGAACAAAGACCACTAGGGGGTGCACCAAGGAAGCATAACAAAATGCGGAGACAAAGAAACAGGACAAAATTGTCAATGGAAGAAATAGAGTTCAGAACCACACTTTTAAGGTCTCTCAAGAACTGTTTAGAAGCTGCCGATAAACTTAATGAGATCTACACGAAAACTAACAAGACCCTCGATCTTATATTGGGGAACCAACTAGAAATTAAGCACACACAGACTGAAATAACGAATATTATACAGACGTCCGACAGCAGACCAAAAGAGCGCAAGAATCAAGTCAATGATTTGAAATGCGAGGAAGCAAAAAACATCCAACCGGAAAAGCAAAATGAAAAAAGAATCCAAAAATGCGAGGATAGTGTAAGGAGCCTCTGGGACAGCTTCAAGCGTACCAACATCAGAATTATAAGGGTGCCAGAAGATGAGAGAGAGCAAGATATTAAAAACCTATTTGAAGAAATAATGACAGAAAACTTCCCCCACCTGGTGAAAGAAATGGACTTACAGGTCAAAGAAGCGCGGAGAACCCCAAACAAAAGGAATCCAAAGAGGACCACACCAAGACACATCATAATTAAAATGCCAAGAGCAAAAGATAAAGAGAGAATCTTAAAAACAGCAAGAGAAAGAAACTCAGTTACCTACAAGGGAATACCCATACGACTGTCAGCTGATTTCTCAACAGAAACTTTGCAGGCCAGAAGGGAGTGGAAAGAAATATTCAAAGTGATGAATACCAAGAACCTACAACCAAGATTACTTTATCCAGCAAAGCTATCATTCAGAATTGAAGGTCAGATAAAGAGCTTCACAGATAAGGAAAAGCTAAAGGAGTTCATCACCACCAAACCAGGATTATATGAAATGCTGAAAGGTATCCTTTAAGAAGAGGAAGAGGAAGAAAAAGGTAAAGATACAAATTATGAACAACAAATATGCATCTATCAACAAGTGAAGCTAAGAATCAAGTGAATAAATAATCTGATGAACAGAATAAACTGTTGATTATAATAGAATCAGGGACATAGAAAGGGAATGGACTGACTATTCTTGGGGGGGAAAGGGGTGTGGGAGATGCGGGAAGAGACTGGACAAAAATCGTGCACCTATGGATGAGGACAGTGGGTGGGGAGTGAGGGCGGAGGGTGGGGCGGGAACTGGGAGGAGGGGAGTTATGGGGGGGGGGGAAAGAGGAACAAATGTAATAATCTGAACAATAAAGATTTAATTTTAAAAAAAACTCATTATTTTTCTCTTCACTTAACCTAATAATGACACGTTGTAAATTTGCATTTAAAAATGTCTACTAATAAATACTGCTTTATTAGTTTCATATGTTAGGATTCCTGTGAGGTTTTACTTTTAAAAAGCCTCTTCCATTAAAAAGATTGAAAACTGCTGAAAGGTCAACACAATTGAGGACGTTTGCTTAGGGAAAAGTGAGATTCCCCGCCTTGGAGAGAAATTTTAAGAGTTAATCAAAATTTGGGAAAGCATTTAGCACAGTGCTTGTTACAAAGGTTAATAAAGTTTAGGTGAAGGAAGGGGTGGAAAGGAAGGAAGGAAGAAGGAAGGAAGGAAAGGAGGAAGGAAGGAAGGAAGGAAGGAGGGAAGGGACTTAAAAGCAGGTGTCAGATATCTTTGGTTTGCCTTTCCAGATACAATGAGTGGCTGCATATCCCCACAATAATTTTTACCTTCACACACACACACACACACACACACACACACACACACACACACACACACTTTATATCCTCAGAGGCAGCTCTCTGGAGACCTCCAGCTGGGTTTGGCCATTGGGAGTCACCATCAAGAGATCTGATGGGTTATTTATTCCTTGCCAGACTTTGTTTTTGCAATTTTATTACTCTAACCACAGCTCTGGACTATGAGCCCAACCTCACCACCACCAAGACTG
This sequence comes from Myotis daubentonii, assembly GCF_963259705.1. Lineage (NCBI taxonomy): Eukaryota > Metazoa > Chordata > Mammalia > Chiroptera > Vespertilionidae > Myotis > Myotis daubentonii. The sequence continues at coordinate 104,614,969 of NC_081842.1, read as the reverse complement.
GCCTCAGACACCACCCCAAACACTATAGCCACACCGGCCAAAGACCTGCGACCTCATCTGCAGATCCACAGACACTGGGACTCCAGCCTCCTTGGAGGCAGGCTCCTGTGGGTCCTGGAGTGCTCCCCCCTCCTCCAGCCAGCCCACAGCATCAGTCCCAGGCACCACGCACCCCAACAGTGAGTCTGAACTGCGCTCCCCACCCGCCAAGCCCACTGCATTTGCCCTGGCCCTGCACGTCCTGCAGGCAAGCCTCTGACTGTGCTCCCCGACTGCCAAGACCACAGTGTGGGCCCTGGGCCACACACATCCCACCTGCAAGCCAGGGACAGCACCCCCCCACCTGCCAAGCCTGAGGCATCAGCCCAGCTCTAGTGTGTCTCAGTGCCTGGACCCTTCCATGAGAGAAAAAATGGAGAGACAAAGAAACAACCCCCAAAGGAAAGAAAAGGAGGAGTTGTCAGAAAAGGAACTAAATTAAACAGGCATGCAATATGTCAGAAAAAGAATCCAGAATAAGGGTCATACAGTTCCTAAACTGGCTGGATGAGAAAATCTAACACTTACATAAGAATCAAGTGTAAATAAAAAGTAATATAGCTACAATAAAAAACACTATGGAAGGTTTCCATAGTAGACTAGAAGAAGCAGAGGACTGAATTAGCAAATTAGAAGACAGGGCAGAGAAACGCACCCAATCTGAACAGCAACTGGAGAAAAAAAAATAGAAAGCAAGAGGAGAGCCTAAGGTAGCTTTGGGACAACATGAAATGAAGTAACATATATAACTAGAGGCCCAATCCACGAAATTTGTGCAAGAGTAGTCCTTCCTTCCCCCGGCTGCTGGCACCAGCTTCCCTCTGGAACCTGGGACCCAGGCTTGCTTCCCTCCGGCTGCTGGCAGGCACCCAGGACCTAGGCTTCTCTCCCTCTGGCTGCCTGCAGGCATCCGGGATCCAGTCTGGCTTCCCTCCAGCCTCCCACAGGCACCTGGGACCTGGGCTGGCTTCCCTCTGGCTGTCTGCAGGCACCCAGGACCCAGGCTGGCTTACCTCCGGCCACCCGCAGGCACCTGGGACCCTGGCTTCCCTCGCAGCCCCAGCTTCATCTGGAAGGGTGTCTAGAAGGATGTCTGGTTTAATTAGCATATTACCCTTTTATTATTATAGATAGGGGTGCCAGCATGACAAGAAGAGGAACAAGAATTAGAAAACCCATCTGAAGAAATAATGACAGAAAACTTCCCTGATTTGGGGAAGAAAGAAGTCACACAAGCACAGAAAGTCCAAAACAAGATGAACCCCAAAAGACCCACACTAAGACATGTCATAATTACAGTATCAAACGTTAATGACAAAGAAAGAATCTTAAGGGCTACAAGAGAAAGACAGAAAATTACCTACAAGGGAACTCCCATTAGACTATCAAATGATTTCTCAACAGAAACACATCAGGCCAGAATAGAATGGAATGAAGTATACAAAGTGATGCAAAGCAAAGAGCTGAATCCAAGAATACTCTATCCAGCAAGGCTATCTTTCAAAATTGAAGGGAAAATCAGGAGCTCCACAGACAAAAAAACAAAAACAACAAACAAAAAAAACTAAGGGAGTTTATCACTACCAAGCCAGCAATGCAAAAAATGTTAAAGGGACTGTTGTAAAAAAAAAAGAAAGAAAGAAAGAAAGAAAGAAAGAAAGAAAGAAAGAAAGAAAGAAAGAAAGAAAGAAAGAAAGAAAGAAAGAAAGAAAGAAAGAAAGAAAGAAAAGAAAAGAAAAGAAATAAAAGAGTAAGGAGGAACACAGGCACAAAGAATAAAAAATGGCTACAAACAAGTTCCTATCAATAATAACCTTAAACGTAAATGGATTAAATGCTCCAATCAAAAGACATCAAGTGGATGAATGGATAAGAAAACATGGCCCATATATAGGCTGTCTACAAGAGACCCACCTCAGAACAAGGGATTCACACAGACTGAAAGTGAAGGGATAGGAAAAATATCTTTCAGGCAAATGGAAATTTTTAAAAAAGCTCGGGTAGCAATACTTATATCTTATAAAATAGACTTCAAAGTGAAGGCCATAACAACAGATAAGGAGGGCCACTTCATAATAATAAATGGTTTGATACAATAAGAGGATATAACTCTGATAAACATACAGAAGGCCAAGAGACATATGGAAACATGCTCAAAGTCACTAATCATCCGAGAGATGCAAATCAAAACAACAATGAGGTACCATCTCACACCTGTCAGAATGGTTATCATCAACAAATTAACAAATGACAAATGCTGGAGAGGATGTGGAGAAAAAGGAACCCTCGTGCACTGCTGGTGAGAATGCAGACTGGTGCAGCCACTGTGGAGAACAGTATGGTGTTTCCAAAAAATATTAAAAATGGAACTTCATTTTGACCCAGTGATCCCACTTCTAGGAATATATCCCAAGAAACCAGAAACACCAATCAGAAAGAATATATGCACCCCTATGTTCATAGCAGCACAATTTACAATAGCTAAGATTTGGAAATAGCCTAAGTGCCCATCAGCAGATGAGTGGATTAGAAAACTGTGGTACATTGAGTTCCATCCCTAGGGGCTCTGCCTCACCGAGTCCCAGCAACTGCTGCAAACCTTGGAGAGAAAGCTGCCTTCGATTTCCAACCGAAGCCAGACAGTCCCGCTTCTCCCGTTTGAGTCTGGGTCCCTAGAGACTCGCCTGGATCTGGAGCTCAGAGTCTGAAACTCCCTCCCGATTGAAAACAACAACCGCGCCCTCCGCCGCCAGCCCGCTCCGCGCGCACTCCGCACCTGAGTATTTCACTTCAGCACTGCGCCTCCTCTGAGTCTGGCAGATCCAAGCAACAGCAACCTCCTGAGAACCACACCCTCTGCTGAGGAACAGCAGCTGTACGTGAAACCTCGCCCCACCAGCCAGAAGAGCCACCACAGCTGTGAACAGCACCCACCAGAGGAGCTGCTGCCAACTGAACAGCAGCTGCTACCGCAACCGCCCGAAGAGCAACCACAGACCAAGTAGTCACTGCCACCAAGGGAGCAACCACTGAACGACTCAACGTCTAGATACATCAGTGAGATCAAACATGGGTAGACAAAGAAACCCCCAAAGGAAAGAGAAGGAGGACTCTCCAGAAAAGCAGCTAAGTAATACAGAGGCATGCAACATGACAGAAAAAGAATTCAGAATAAGGGTCTAGAGTGCATAAAGCAGATGGAGGAAAAAATCGACAACCTCTGCAAGAAGCAAGAAGAAACAGATGAAAAAATCAATAACATATGGAAGAAGCTATAAGAAACAGATGAAAAAATCAACAACTTAAGTAAGACCCAAGAAGAAATGAAGAGTGATATAGCTGCAATGAAAAACACCATTGAAAATATCAACAGTAGACTAGGAGAAGCGGAGGACCGAATTAGTGAATTAGAAGACAAGGAAGCAAAACACACCCAAAATGTATTGCAATTGGAGAAAAAAATTAAAAGACAGGAGGAGAGCCTAAGGGAGCTTTGGGACAACATGAAACGAAACAACATATGAATAATAGGGGTACCAGAACAACAGAAAGATGAACAAGGACTAGAAAACCTATTAGAAGAAATAATATCAGAAAACTTCCCTGAGGTGGGGAAGAAAAAAGTCACACAAGCCCAGAGAGTCCCAAACAAGGTGAACCTGAAAAGACCCACACCAAGACACATCATAATCACCATGGCAAATGTTCAGGACAAAGAGAGAATCTTACAGGCTGCAAGAGAGAGACCGAAAGTTACATACAAGGGATCTCCCATTAGATTGTCAAATGATTTCTCAACAGAAACACATCAGGCCAGAAAAGAATGGACAGAAATTTACAAAGTGATGCAAAGCAAAGGACTGAATCCAAGAATACTCTATCCAGCAAAGCTATCATTCAAACTTGAAGGGGAAATAAGAAGCTTCACAGACAAAAAAAGGCTAAGGGAGTTTATCACCACCAAGCCAGCAATGCAAGGAATGCTAAAGGGACTGGTATAAAAATAAGAAATAAAAAGCTCAGAAAGAAAACAGCCACACACACACAAAAAAATGGCTACAAACAAATACCTTTCAATAATAACTTTAAACATAAATGGACTAAATGCTCCAACCAAAAGACATCGAGTGGCTGAATGGATAAAAAAACATGACCCATACATCTGCTGTCTACAAGAAACCCACCTCATTAGAAGGGACTCACACAGACTGAAAGTGAAAGGATGGAAATATATCTTTCAGGCAAATGGAAAGGAAAAGAAAGCTGGGGTAGCAATACTTATATCGGACGAAATAGACCTCAAAGTGAAGGCCATAACAAGAGATAAGGAAGGCCACTTCATAACACTAAAGGGATCAATACAACAAGAAGATATAACCCTGGTAAACATATATGCAATCAATGCAGGAGCACTCAAATTCATAAAAAAACTCCTGGAAGATATCAAAGGAGAGATCGACAACAATACAATCATAGTAGGGGACTTTAATACACCACTGACAGCACTGGATAAGTCCTATAGACAAACAATCAGCAAAGAAACAGCAATCCTAAATGACTCACTAGATAGGATGGACTTAATAGACATCTTCAGAACACTTCACCCCAAAGCCACAGAATATACATTCTACTCAAGTGCTCATAACACATATTCAAAAATAGACCATATATTGGGCCACAAGCAAAGTATCCCCAAATTCAAGAAGATTGAAATCATAAAAGCGTCTTCGCAGACCATGATGGCATAATATTAGAAATAAACTACAATAAAAACAACCCAAAATACTCAAACACCTGGAAGCTGAATAGCATGCTATTAAATATTGATTGGGTTACCAATGAGATCAAAGAAGAAATTAAAAACATCCTGGAAACTAATGACAATGAAAACACAACAATCCAAAACCTATGGGACACAATGAAAGCAGTCCTGAGAGGGAAGTTTATAGCTCTACAGGCCTATCTCAAAAAACAAGAAAAAATGGTAGTAAATCATCTAACTCTACAACTCAAAGAATTAGAAAGAGAGCAACAAGAAAACCCCAGAGTGAGCAGAAGGAAGGAGATAATAAAGATTAGAGCAGAAATAAATGGCGTAGAGACCAAAAACCAATACAGAAAATCAATGAAACCAAGAGCAGGTTCTTTGAAAGGATAAACAAGATTGACAAACCTGTAGCCAGACTCACCAAGAAGCAAAGAGAGAGGACCCAAATAAACAAAATCAGAAACGATAGAGGCGAAATAACAACAGACCCCACAGAAATACAAATGATTGTTAAAAAATACTATGGACAGCTCTACTCCAACAAACTAGACAACATGGAGGAAATGGACAAATTCCTAGAAAAATACAACATTCCAAAACTCAATCAGGAAGAATCTAAAAATCTCAACAGGCCAATAACTATGGAAGAAATTGAAGCAGTCATCAAAAAGCTTCCATCAAACAAAAGCCCAGGACCAGATGGCTTCACAGGGGAGTTTTACCAAACATTCAAGGAAGAACTAAAACCTATCCTCCTCAGAATACTACAAAAAATTCAAGAGGAAGGAACACTTCCAAGCTCTTTCTATGAAGCCAGCATCACCCTAATACCAAAACCAGGTAAAGACAACACAATGAAAGAGAATTACAGGCCAATATCCCTCATGAACATAGATGCCAAAATCCTCAACAAAATCTTAGCAAATCGGATCCAGCAGTACATCAGAAAGATCATACACCATGACCAAGTAGGATTTATCCCAGGGATGCAAGGATGGTACAATATCCGCAAATCAATAAACGTGATACATCACATAAACAAGTTGAAAGAAAAAAACCACATGGTCATATCAATTGATGCAGAAAAAGCATTTGACAAAATTCAACACCCATTTTTGATAAAAACTCTCAGTAAGGCAGGAGTAGAAGGATCATACCTCAACATAATAAAAGCCATATATGACAGATCCACAGCCAACATCATACTCAATGGACAAAAACTAACACCATTTCCCCTAAGAACAGGAACAAGACAGGGATGCCCCCTCTCACCACTCCTGTTCAACATAGTACTGGAAGTGTTAGCAATTGCAATTCAGCAAGAAGAAGAAATAAAAGGCATCCAAATTGGAAAAGAGGAAGTAAAACTGTCCTTATTTGCAGACGACATGATATTATACATACAAAACCCTAGAGACTCCATCAAAAAGCTACTAGACTTAATACATGAATTTGGCAATGTAGCAGGATACAAAATTAACCCCAAGAAATCTGAGGCATTTCTATACACCAATAGTGAACTTTCAGAAAGAGAGATTATAAAAACAATCCCCTTTACCATCGCACCAAAAAAATTAAGCTACCTAGGAATAAACTTAACTAAAGAGGTAAAAGGCCTCTACTCAGAAAACTACAGGACGTTGAAAAAAGACATAGAGGAAGACATAAACAGATGGAAGAACATACCGAGTTCATGGATTGGTAGAATCAACATCATTAAAATGTCCATACTACCCAAAGCAATCTATAAATTCAACGCACTTCCCATTAAAATACCAATGGCATACTTCAGAGATCTAGAACGAACTCTCCAAAAATTCATCTGGAATAAAAAAAGACCCTGAATAGCTGCAGCAATCCTGACAAAGAACAAAGTAGGTGGGATCTCAATACCAGATATCAAGTTGTATTACAAAGCCACTGTTCTCAAAACTGCCTGGTACTGGCACAAGAATAGGCATATAGATCAATGGAATAGAATAGAGAGCCCAGAAATCGGCCTGAACCAATATGCTCAATTAATATTTGACAAAGGAGGCAAGAACATACAATGGAGTCAAGATAGTCTCTTCAATAAATGGTGTTGGGAAAATTGGACAGATATATGTAAGAAAATGAAACTAGACCACCAACTTACACCATACACAAAAATAAACTCAAAATGGATAAAGGACTTAAATGTACGACAGGAAACCATAAAAATTCTAGAAGAATCCAAAGGCAACAAAATCTCAGACATATGCCGAAGCAATTTCTTCACTGATACAGCTCCTAGGGCACTTGAAACTAAAGAAAAAATGAACAAATGGGACTACATCAAAATTAAAAGATTCTGCACAGCAAAAGAAACCATCAACAAAACAACGAGAAAACCCACTGTGTGGGAAAACATATTTGCCAATGTTATCACCAATAAGGGTTTAATCTCCAAAATTTATAGGGAACTCATACAACTTAACAAAAGGAAGATAAACAATCCAATCAAAAAATGGGCAAAGGACCTAAATAGACACCTTTCAAAAGAGGACATTCAGAAAGCCAAGAGACATATGAAAACATGCTCAAAGTCACTAATCATCCGAGAGATGCAAATCAAAACAACAATGAGGTACCATCTCACACCTGTCAGACTGGCTATCATCAACAAATCAACAAACGACAAGTGCTGGAGAGGATGTGGAGAAAAAGGAACACTTGTGCACTGCTGGTGGGAATGCAGACTGGTGCAGCCACTATGGAAGACAGTATGGAGTTTCCTTAAAAAACTGAAAATGGAACTCCCATTTGACCCTGTGATCCCACTTCTAGGAATATATCCCAAGAAACCAGAAACACCAATCAGAAAGGATATATGCACCCCTATGTTCATAGCAGCACAACTCACCATAGCTAAGATCTGGAAACAGCCTAAGTGCCCATCAGTAGATGAATGGATTAGAAAACTGTGGTACATCTACACGATGGAATACTATGCTGCTCTAAAAAGGAAGGAACTCTTACCATTTGCAATGGCATGGATGGAACTGGAGAGCATTATGCTAAGTGAAATAAGCCAGTCAATAAAGGAAAAATACCACATGATCTCACTCATTCATGGACAATAGAGACCATTATAAACTTTTGAACAATAATAGATACAGAGGCAGAGCTGCCTCAAACAGATTGTCAAACTGCAGCAGGAAGGCCGGGGCGGGTTCGGGGGCAGGAGGTAGGGGGGTAAGAGATCAACTAAAGGACTTGTATGCATGCATATAAGCATAACCAATGGACATAAGACACTGGGGAATAGGGGAGGCTAGGGGACTGTCTAGGGCGGGGGGAAAAAATGGACACATATGTAATACCCTTTGTATTACTTTAAGCAATAAAAAAAAAGAAAGAAAGAAAACTGTGGTACATCTACACAATGGAAGCCACTTTCTGGACAGCCTTAGTACTATCATATCCAAAGAAATTTCGACATCCCCAAATCATTGACTACAATGAAAATAACACCAGAAACTCCCCAAATATGCACCAAGGGAATTCCTCTTACAACACACAGCGACATTTCTTTTTTAAAAACATACGTTTTTATTTATTTTAGAGAGAGAGGAAGGGAAAGGGATAGAGAGAAACATTGATGTGAGAGAGAAATATTTATTGGTTGCCCCCTGTATGCACCCTGACTGGGAATCAAACCCACAACCTGGGCATGCGACCTGACTGGGAATTGAACTGGTGACCTTTTGGTGCATGGGACAGTGCTTAACCAATTGAGTCAGGGCCAGTTATACTTCTTAAAATCTTTTAAGAAGTGAAATCATTTCTAAATCTGTTTTTTTTCTTCTTCTTCAGATCTCACCTTACAGCAGCACAAATGCCTTCACCCTTCTCTCTCTCTCACACACAACTCCCTAAATTCTAAATTCAGTCTGTAATTGTCCTTAAAAATTCCAAATGTGTCAGGTTTATTTTTCACTTTTAAAATATTCATTTTTACTTCATATATACACACACACACACACACACACACACACACACACACACACACACACACATATATATATACCATTTTACATGATTATAAATATATCAACATTATTTTTTTAGTGCAGCTATTTCTTTCTTCCCCTTGGCTTTCCTTTCTTCTCACTTTTCACCCTTTGTATTAATTTTTTATTGTGTAAGAAATTACAACAAACTCAGGGCCTTAAAACAACACCTATATTATCTCCCAGTTTCCATGGGTCAGGATTCTGGGCCTGGATCTTAGCTGAAGCCTCTGCTCAGGGCCTCACAGGCTGAAATCAAGGTGTCTTAGGGGGCTGCAGTCTCATATGGTTGTCGGCAGAATCCATGCTCTGGGCTATAGAACTCATGGTTATCAGCTTCTACAGGCCAGCAGGACAGAGTCTATGTTGCTCCAACTCTGTGCTCTCAGGGAAGATCCAAGCCTTCTAAGAATTCACGTGATTAAGTCAGATTCATCAAGGATAATCCCCTTTTTGATGAATTCAAAGTCAAACCTAATTACATCTTCAAAAATGCCTTTACCTTTGCCATATAATGTACTCACAGGAGTGATATCCCATAATCTTCACAGGTTTCACCCACACTCCAGGAGAGTGAACTCTATAAGGGTGAAGGCCATTAGGGAGTCATAGATTTTTGCTTAACACACCCTCTACCAACATCACCCCTGTATTACTCTTCTATCATTGGTAACAGATATAGTGGCTTAAAATAGAAATTTTTCTCTTGTAGTTATGGAGGCCAGAAGTCCAAAATGAGTCTTACAGGGCTAAAATCAAGATGTAGACAGGGATAAGTCCTTCTTGAGGCTTCAGAGGAGAATCTGTTCCTTGCCTTTTCCAGCTTTGGGTGGCTGCTGGCGTGCCTTGGTTTGTGGCTGCATCACTCCAACTTCTGCTTCCATCATCACATTAGCTTCTCCCCTTCTGTCTCTTTGATCACCTGCTTCCCTCTTATACTAGTAAGAACCCCTCTGGTGACATCAGGTCCACCTGAAAATCCAGGATAATCTTTTCACCTTGATATCCTTAATTTAATCATACCTGCAAAGTATTTTTTGCCATATATGGCAATAGTCACATGTCTGAAGGCTAGAACATGGGCATTGGGGGTGGGGGGGGGGATTAACCCTTTGAGTGCCAACCAATATCCTAGGAACTATGCTAAAATTGCCAAGACATTTTTGCTGATTTTCCTTAGGTGCCATCTGTCAATAAAGAGTGAACTACTAGCATCTAATAGTGACACTGCAGGAGGAGCGCGATCGTGCTTCCCGGCACTCTAGGGGTTAAGACTGCTTACCTCTCTTCCCACCGTACTATATAATCCATGTTTTAATTTCTTGTGTTATCTTTAGATAGTTTTCCATGCTCAGTTCATTTTACACACACATATACACATGATCACATATTTGCATGCACATGAACGTATACTAGATATTGATAACTGTTTAGTGAAAATACATTTATGCTATTTTCACTTTTTTGCATTTTCCTTTTCTTACTCAACAAAACCTCATGGAAATCCCTCATGTTATTTGATTTAGCACTAATTTATTTTTTCCAATTTGCAGCATAACTTTGCAAGAAATGAATATTTTATCATTTATTTAATGATTCCTTTACTGATAGTTATTCCCTTTGTTCCAAGTTATGTTTTCATTGTTCCTGTCTTTGTCATACACACAATTTGTAGTAAATATCCTCTTACAAAAAATATCCTTGTATCACCTTTATTGCCCAGATTGGGTTCCCAGGAGTGGAACTACTAAAGCAAAGAATAACTGTATTTATTATTTCATATTTTTATAATTTCTAAAATCTTTGGGCATAATGAACATGTTTTTTACCTTGATTGTAGTGATGGTTTCATGGACTTTATACATTTGGTAAGACTCATTACATTGTACATTTTAAATAAGTGTGGTTTATTTTACCTCAATTGTAAAAATATAATAGGGAGGGAAAGTGCGTCCCTTGAGAAAAAGAAATCAGTTTTCTGAACAGCTAGACAGTCTCTCTCATAGTTATATGTATATTTATGAATATCTTTCCAAATTTGCCACTTGTATGTAGTCAAATAGGTCAATTAGGGTGAAGAAAAGTGTCTGGCTTATCAGGACTTGTCAAGAAGGTAGGTCTCCTTTCACAAAAAGGACTGACACCTCTCCCACAAGCAGTGGCTCAGATCCTGGAGGAATATCTTAGCTGCTAAGGTTTCCCCTGAGAAGTGTGGGGTCTTAACCCCAAGCCAGGCTCCCCAGCCCAGAGCACCAGGGCCAGGAAGAGGCGCCCACCTAATATCTAGCTGTGAGAATCATCAGGGATTCTGTCCACCAGGGAGAGACAGAAGTCACTAGAGACACAGGCACCCTCTTGAAGGGCCAACTCACAAAATCTCATTCACAGCCACTTAACCTGGACTTCAAAGGGGGGAGGGCAGAGCAGACCATAGTCCTCTGAGGAGCGTCAGGGGTTTGTGGATCTCAGGCGAGAGCTGAAGGTACAGTGTCCAGGTTTCTTGTGTTGAATCCCTCTCCCAGACGTAGGCGCCATCTTTCTTGGATGGAGCACTCCCCTCCTTACTGTATCAGCCTGGGGCCATGCCATAGCCCCACCCTCTGGTCTCCCTGTCTTCCTTCTCTGTGGGTTCACATCCTGCTGAGAAGTCAGCTGTCTGGGCCAGAGAGCAACAGTTCAGGCAGACTTGGGGGGGGGGGGTATCAGTGACTGAGTTGTGTGGCTGTGGAATGGGAGCCATTCCCCTCACTCACTTTCTCATAAACCTGAGATGTGCTAGTCCCACATTCCAGATCCTAGTGACCCCACCCTCCAAACTCCTGATAGTTCTTCTTTAGGAAGGTCTAGGTAGAATCCAGAACAGAGTGAGTGTGTGGATATGGGAAAGGGGCCCCTCCTCACATCTTCCTCAAAGCCTGACCATCACCTCCCCCTTGCATGAGATCCAACCCCCTCCCCAACTCTCCCCCGGCCCTAACTCCTGGTGGCTGCCCTGCTGAGCTTATCTTAGACAGACTGAGTTGTGTGGCTCTAGGATGAGGCCAAAATTCCTTTGCACACTGGACCAGTGCAGAGCTCTCTCTTCAGATGTCCAAATCTTCGCCTGTCTGGGCCAGATAAACTTTGCCGGCCTCACCCTGCTGAATCCCTGAGATCCTGTCCCAATTCAAAGGTCTATGGGCACCTGGCAGGTGGCAACTAGACTTGATATACCCTGGAATTATACTAAGTGCCCTCAGACAGAACTGGCACTGAATTTGAACATGTATCAGTCTGATAAACACCACTCACCCTTACCTGGTGACTTACTGAGAAACTTACTCCTGCAACTCCAGTACCGCCAAAGGCTCTTTCAGTAACTGAGCTTAACAGGAAGCAGGCTGAGGGATGAGGACTTGGGATGCCTTGGTTCTTTTCATGATCTGCTTCCAGACTCAGTGCTAGCAAAATCCAGCCTGTAGTGTGCACCTCCATCCTTCCCATGCACACCCAGGCCCAGAAGAGGCAGTCACAAACAGTGGATTGCTTTGTAGCTTCAAACAGATTGCTCAGGGCCACTCACAGACAGCGTTTGACATTGACCTGCTCAAGAGTCCCTCCCAAGAGGCCCCAGTGACTAGCTTCAGATAGCATCAGACTAGGATACAATTAGCCTCAAAAGTGGCATATCAAGAGAGAGATCTTGGAAGGCACCAGACCTGCTGAGGCAAATTTTGCTTAATAAGGTCAGCTCCTGCACTGCAGCTTATACACTGTAGTTTGGGTCAATCCTCACAATAAGCCAGCCTGAAGGCTGACTCCTCTCATAGATGGGGCCAATAGAAATCAAGATTCAATTACAACAGGAGGGCTCACATAACCCACACAAGGGACATACCTGGAGTACCTAGCTCAAGTGTTCAAGGAGACTGTGCCACTGGGTCTTACAAGACACCTACATAAGGCTACCCTACAAAGACTGGGAGACATAGCAGATTTACCTAATAGATAGAAACAAACACAAAGAGGCATCCAAAATGGGGAGACAAAGAAACATGAAAGAACAAGAGAAATCTCCAGAAAATAGCTAAGTGAAGTAAAGACAAGCAATTTACCAGATATAGAGTTCAAAAAATGGGTATAAGAATGCTCAAGGAACTTAGTGAGAACTTCAACAGAGTTAGCAAGCATAAAAAAAGACACAGAAACCGTAAAAAGAACCAGTCAGAAATGAAGACTACAATATCTGAAATGAAGAATACACTGGAGAGCACCAAGATGGCGGCATAGGTAAACACCGGAGAATGCTGCCTTGCACAACCACTTCAAAAATACAACTAAAAGATGGAACGGACATCACCCAGAACCACAGGAAAGCTGGCTGAGGGGAAATTCTTCAACTAGAAGAAAAGAGAACAGCATACCGAGACTCAGAGGAGGCGCAGTGCGGAAAATACAAAGGTGCGGAGGTACGCGCGGAGCGGGCTGGTGGCTGAGGGTGCAGTTATCGTTTTCAATCGGGAGGGAGGTTCAGGCCCTGAGCTCCAGTTCTGGGTGAGTCTCTAGGGACCCAGACTCAAACAGGAGAAGCGGGACTGTCTGGCATCGGTCGGAACTCGAGGGAAGCTTTCTCTCCGAGGTTTGCAGCGGTTGCTGGGACTCTGAGAGGCAGAGCCTCTGGGGACGGGACTGAGAGCAGCCATAACTGCTCACTCCACCCGCCCTGTTGATCCCGTGTGACCCACCCGGCCCAAGCCCTGCACAGAGCCATTTGCCGGATAGCCTCAGGCAAAGGCTAGATTAGCACCTCCTCAGAGGACAGAAGTTTTCCCACTGCAGACACAGCTGACTCTCACAGCCAGTTGGCCTGGAGGTCAAATCCCCCCAGTATTAACTACAACAATCAAGGCTTAACTACAACAAGACTGCGCACAAAGACCACTAGGGGGTGCACCAAGAAAGCATAAAAAATGCGGAGACAAAGAAACAGGACAAAATTGTCAATGCAAGATATAGAGTTCAGAACCACACTTTTAAGGTCTCTCAAGAACTGCCTAGAAGCCGCTGATAAATGTAGTGAGATTCTCAAGAAATCTAATGAGACCCTCGATGTTATGATAAAGAACCAACTAGAAATTAAGCATACACGGACTGAAATAAAGAATACTATACAGACTCCCAACAGCAGACCAGAGGAGCGCAAGAATCAAGGCAAAGATTTGAAATGCGAAGAAGCAAAAAACACCCAACCAGAAAAGCAAAATGAAAAAAGAATCCGAAAATACAAAGATAGTGTAAGGAGCCTCTGGGACAGCTTCAAGTGTACCAACATCAGAATTATAGGGGTGCCAGAAGATGAGAGAGAACAAGATATTGAAAACCTATTTGAAGAAATAATGACAGAAAACTTCCTCTACCTGGTGAAAGAAATAGACTTACAAGTCCAGGAAGCTCACAGAACCCCAAACAAAAGGAATCCAAAGAGGACCACACCAAGACACATCATAATTAAAATGCCAAGAGCAAAAGACAAAGAGAGAATCTTAAAAGCAGCAAGAGAAAGAAACTCAGTTACCTACAAGGGAATACCCATACGACTGTCAGCTGATTTCTCAACAGAAACTTTGCAGGCCAGAAGGGAGGGCAAGAAATATTCAAAGTGATGAATGCCAAGAACCTAAAACCAAGATTACTTTATCCAGCAAAGCTATCATTCAGAATTGAAGGTTTGATAAAGAGCTTCACAGATAAGGAAAAGCTAATGGAGTTCATCACCACCAAACCAGGATTATATGAAATACTGAAAGGTATTCTTTAAGAAGAGGAAGAAGAAGAAAAAGGTAAAGATACAAATTATGAACAACAAATATGCATCTATCAACAAGTAAATCTAAGAATCAAGTGAATAAATAATCTGATGAGCAGAATGAACTGTTGATTATAATATAATCAGGGACATAGAAAGGGAATGGACTGACTATTCTTGGGGGGGAAAGGGGTGTGGGAGATGCGGGAAGAGACTGGACAAAAATCGTGCACCTATGGATGAGGACAGTGGGTGGCAAGTGAGGGCGGAGGGTGGAGTGGGAACAAGAAGGAGGGGAGTTATGGGGGGGGGGGGAAGAGGAACAAATGTAATAATCTGAACAATAAAGATTTAAAAAAAAATCAAGTAAAAAAAAACAGAATACACTGGAAAGAATAAGCAGTAGGTTAGATGAAGCAGAGGATTGAATCAATGATTTGGAAGACAAGGTGGCAATAAACAACCAATCAGAGCAGCAAAAAGAAAAAAGAACTTTAAACAATGAGGATAGCTTAAGCAGGTCTCAGGCAGTTATCAGGTTAAGGACAGCAGAGTTTATCAGGCCCCAACAAACCACGATTTGGCCATGTGTAGAGAGGCCTCTGCACTGATCAGGCATGCGAGGGGAAAAAGGGCCCCATCCTAGGGCCACATAACTCAGTCTGTCTCAGATTCTGCTGGAACCTCCTGGAAGCCTGAGCTCAGCAGGGTGGGACCACCAGGAACCTAGAGGATGGGGCTTATGGGAAGGTAGGGGATGCCCTCTGCCCCAGAGTCACACAACTCAGTCACTGATACCCCCTGAGTCTGTCTGGCCCAGGCAGGTGATGCCTCCTCAGAGCATGAGCTCCACAAGATGGGATGACATGGAGTCCAGAGGGTGGGGCTATTGCATTTCCCCAGGCTGATGCCATAAAGAGGAGAGTGCTCTACCCAAGAAAGATGGCATCTGTGGTGCCAGAGAGTGGCCTAGCCTAAGGATTCTGGTAGTTGTACTTTTAGCTCTCTCCCCAGAGCCACAAACCCTGTTCACCAAACCCAGAGAATTAGCTTCAAGTGATCATTTGTGCATTGGCCCTTTAAGTGGGTGCCTGTGTCTCTAGCAGATTTCTGTCTCTCCCTGGTGGACAAAATCCCTGCTGATTTTCACAGCCAGATGTTATGTGGGTGCCTCGTCCTGGCTTTAGCAATCTGGGCTGGGAAGCCCAACTTAGGGTGAGAACCCTTGCTTCTCAGAAGGAACCTTAGCAGCTGAGATGCCCCTCCAGAATCTCAGCTGCCACCCCTAGGAGCAGGGCCAGCCATTTTTGTGTTTCCACCCTTCCTACTGTCTAGATATGGTTTCTTCTGTAAACCCTCAGTTATAAGACTTCTCTTCAGCTAGTCTTCTGTTGGTGTTTCCAGTTAATTGTTCTATATTTTAGTTGTAATACCTGTTTGGTCCTGGGAGGAAGTGAGTGTAATTTCTACTCACTCCATGGCCATCTTAGATCTCCAGAAATTCTTATTTTATAAGTTTATAAGGTTACCTGAATATAATGAATTAATGTGTAACTTTTGAGAAGACCTAAAGCATCAGGAAGAAAATTGGGCATTACAGAAATCCACTTATATTTCCTGTCAAATATGTAATCAATTTGTTTCAGATTTCCTATACAGAGCAGATACAAACACATCCCATCCTGCTCCTGTGATTGCATGGGGGAAGATTGACTTTATTAACATAGAGATCCCTAGAATTTTTCATTTTAAAACACATAAAAATGTTTTGTTTAAAGTTAACTTGTGAAAACAAAAGCAAGCAATAAAAACCTTAAAAAACAGTCCTTAAAACTATATTAGATAAAAAATATCAGTTCTATTGCAGTGGCCTATGGCATCCTAGTGTCTGCCACAGTGTCTAGATGGGGTGCACAGGGTGCAGAGACCCTAATGGGACTTCTGTGAAACCACCACAGACTTGTCACTTCCTGTGTCAATCCCCATAACCTGCTCCTTTTGCTTTTATCAAGCTAATAGTCTTTGCTCTCATTCCACTCCACAAGGCCTGTCCTGTCACTTTCCCATTTCCCACCAGTCCTTCTCATGCTGCTGTCCAGTTGTAGAATGATCTTGCTTATGATTTGCCTCACAGCTTCTTTCTTTTATTTTGATATGCCCTCAGTTTCTACTTCCTTCATGGAAAGCAAGCAGATGAAATAGAATTAGAAAATATATTCTCAGCAAGAATCTCTCATATTTTTCCTTTATTTAAATTGTAAAAAAAGTAGTACAGGATGAAAACAATATATCTTACCCTCAGTGAAAACTGGCTCTCTTTTCTTTTCAGAATTTAATTAGATGGAATCATGTGCATACTGAAAAATAAATGGATTTTGTCATCAGTAGAACTGGATTTGAATATGGACCCAATCATTGACTAACTGTGGGATCTTGGGCAAATTATGTACCTCTCTGAAGCTAATTTTTCTTATCCATAAAGTTGGAATAATAACATTCTATCTTACAACATGGCTATAAAGTTGATTATTTAAGTCATATGATAAGAGTTAGTATTTCCTTCTTCTCCTTCTTAAGAAGTTCTGCATGGGAGAAAATTTCTCACAAATTACCCAATCTTTGACACTACTCTTCAGCTTAGTATTTCTTTCTAGTCTGTTAACAGGAGTTACAGAAAGATCAAAGATAAACGTCTGTTTTATGAGTGAGGAAACTGTGACCCATAGCAGTACAGTGACTTGGCCAGGTCAAGCCATAGGAGACTAGGATCTAATTCCAGAAGTCTTCAAATTCATTTGTGGAATATTTATTGAAAATTTATCATGTGTCACTTGCCATGCTAGACACCAGGAATATAAAAGTAGAGTTCAAAATCTTCTAAGAGAGATAAACACATTCAACAAACCATAATGTGATGTTATGTATGCTAATATTCCTCCTGTTAAAGAAATTTAGAATGAGGGCATGTGCTGGGGGGTAGGAGTGGCCGGGGAGAGTTCAATTGGGGGGAAAAGGAGACACATGTAATACTTTAATCAATAAAGAATTAAAATAATAATAATATTGCAATAGCTATGTATGGGTCGGGGGGGGTACTTGAAATATCAGGGGGACTACTCTGTAAAGTATATGATTGTCTAACCACTATGTAGTACACCTCAAACTAATACAGAATAATACTGAATGTGAACTATAATTGAAAAAAGATGGAAAATTGTATGTTATATGTTTTTCATCACAATAAAAAAATAAAAATAATTTTAAAAAGAAAGAAATTTAAGAGCCCAGGGCTGCATTTGTTCCAGAATGTGAATGTAAAAATCAATCGATTTTTGTTAAAGACGCTGCAGAATGCTTCAGGTTGAATCATAAGGGAAGGGAAGTGACTTATTATAGAATTTCCCCTCACCCTAAAGCCCCACCAGTCATTCATTTACTCTTTAATCCAACAGACATTTATGGAGGCCCACTATGTGTATCACGCATGGAACCAGGTTTACAAAGATGAACATAGTTAAGACTGCTGCCTCAAAACTCAAGAATTGAAGAAATGTAAATTGAAAGCTTTCTGGGCCTTTAATATGTATACATTTTAAAGAAATCTTAGGAGTAATCTAAATGTGATGTCTTAATGCAGGTACTTAAAGAAAGTACTACAATTAGAACCTGAATACTTCAAATACAGTAAGTCCTCACTTAACCATAGGCTAATTGATATAAACAAGAGTTAAGTTCCTACACTAATAAGAGATAAAGATGCTAATAGACTGTACCTTTGCTATGCCCACAAGCCAATCAAAAGAGTATGCAAATTAACCCAGCAAAGATGGCCATTAAATTTGCATATTGCAGGTGGGGCTGGCAGCACCAGATGCCACCAGCGGGATCCAGGCTGCAGATTGGGGACCGGGGAGGCGGGACGGGCAGCGCCAGATGCCACCCGGGAGGCAGAGCCGGCAATCGCCCCGGCCAGAAGCCTGAGGCCTGGACAGGGGCAGAGCTGGTGATCGCACAGGGCTGGGGGTCCCCTGCCCAGGCCTAATGCCCAGCCAGAGGCCTGAGCCCTGGGTAAGCGATCAGAGCGGGCTGGGGGTCCCCTGTCCAGGCCTAATGCCCTGGCCAGGGGCGGAGCCTACAATTGGAGGGGGCTGCAAGTCCCCTGACCAAGCCTAAGGCCCCGGCCAGAGGTCTTAGGCCTGGGCAGGCGATCGGAGCAGACTGGGGTTCCCCTGCCCAGGCCTAATGCCCTTCTGGCCTGGGCAGGGGCAGAGCCTGTGATCGGAGCGGGCTGGGGGTCCCCTGTCCAGGCCTAATGCCCTGGCCAGAGGCCTGAGGCCTGGGAAGGGGCAGAGCCAGTGATCACACGGTGCTGGGGGTCCCCTGCCCAGGCCTAATGCCCCGGCCAGAGGTCTTAGGCCTGGGCAGGGGCCAAGCTGGGGATGGGTGTGAACTGCAGAGGAAATACCGTTTCTGACCACTCATTGGCTAAGCTCCCTGTATGCCAGTGGTAATATTCTTAGTAACTTGGGTAATAAGAATCCAAGAAGGTGATGTAGGGTTTTTCCACCTCACTCCTGGAGAAAAAAAAGAAAGTCTGCTGCTGGAGGGGCTAAGAAATGTCATATCCTGCCCTAGCTGGTTTGGCTCAGTAGATAATGCCTCGGCCTGCCTACCACAGGTTCCGGGTTCAATTCTGACCAAGGGCATGTACCTAGGTTGCAGGCTCCTCCCTGGCCGGGGCCCACATCAGGGCTCATGCAGGAGGCAACCAATCAAAGTGTTCCTCTCACTTTGATGTTTCTCTCTGTCTTTCCCTTTCTCTTCCACATTCTCTAAAAATCAATGGAAACATATCCTCAGCTGAGGATAAAAAAAAATAATAATAAAGAAATGTCATATCCTTTGAAAGACACATCTTGAAAATGCCTAAAGAAAGTTGTCATTTTTTCATGGTGAAGGGATTGGAGTCCGTGTTGATGAAAACACCTTGGTGCTGCGGTAACTGGCAGTGGCTGCAGCAGCGGGGTGATGGGGCTGGTGCCTTCCCCTGATCAGCCAGGTCACCTCCTACAAAGGGAGGCCAGACTGCTGCTTAGGCCCGCTCCCCAAGGGGAGCAGGGAGTGGACCTAAACCGTCAGTAGGACATCCCCTGAGGGCTCCCAGTAAGTGAGAGAGGGCAGGCTGGGCTGAAGGACCACCCCACCCCCCCAATGCACGAATTTCGTGCACCAGGCCCCTAGTATTAAATGAAATGACATTATTTGATAACTTGCTGTATATATATCTTCGATATAGGGAAAACTTCTTTGAAATTCAGGAAAAAAAGGTGATTCTTATAACTTGGTCAGGATTCATATTTACTCTTTGGCTATCATGAATAAGCAGTTTAAATTGCCATGGTCAAGAACTGATTTCTAATGTATGTCAACCTCATTGCAGTTGACTTTCAAATCTCAAATCTTTTCTCTGACCCTGAAATAGAAATTATAAACTTGACATGCATCTGTATATTATATATATTACATATATATAATTTTTCACCAAATCATACTAACTCAACTAGTTCACCACTGTTAAAATACAGTTGTAAAGTTATCAAATAAATGTTATAACAAAATCAATATCTATTAATGGGTTTTTCTTTTGTTTTTCCCTGCATCTTCTAACCCATTTTCTCTTAAAATAAGCCAACCTCCCAAATGTTAGGGTGTTAGTGTCAGCACATAATAGAACTGATGGACTAATTAATTTTTTGCTTTTTAACATTCTCTGCAAGGCCTAGATAAGCATTATTTATTCATTTTTATTTGGAACCAGCTTTATGAAACTTCATTGAGGGGATGTGAGAACTATTTTATTTCTATAAATACCTTCTGGTAGTGGGTATAGCATACAGGAGAGAAGTATTGCTTTCAAAGACTTATAATTACCTCAATTACAATACTTTGAAAAAGAAGTAGAGAGAATAATAAATATTCTGTTGATGCCTTTCCTTCAAGCTTTGTTAAGATTGCACTCCCCAAAATGTTTCTAGTGTTGAGTAGAAAGAAGAAGGGTTCATAGTGTTTTTATTTTCAATTTCTTTTTGCAATATCAAGAGGTCTGCCATGGATGGTAAAACTGTCAAAACAATTTGTGATAGAGAAAAACTCAATTTTTAGAGCATAATATCTCCATACAGTGTTTCTGCAGCCTGATCTGAAATTATCCATTTAAGTCAAGATGCCTCTCTACTGTTAGAGACTAGTACAGTGCACTCTAAGCAAGGATTTTAGACCTTAGAGTTTTGATAAAGGAACTGGTGTTTGTTAGAAATAATGTCTTTTCTAGGGAAGCTTAATCACAGGAAAATCTTTCTTAAGTAAATGCTCCAGGAAAGGGCAAAAATCGACTGCCTTGTAGAAAGGTCTTTCCCTAAAGGTCAAAGCCACTTTCACTATAAAGTGCAGAGAGTTATTTATATAGAGTAGTTCAGAAGTAGTGAGACATGCCACAGCTCCTTTTTTTTCTTTACTTTAATATGGAAAGACAAAGTCACATTTAAAATCTACACTCTTCTTGAGGTGTGTATATAAAGGCCAAATAAAATCTGCTTTCAGATTAAACTCTTTCAGTGATACTAGCACTACCAAAAAGGAAGCATGGGTTACTGGTATCTCTTAACTTGCTGTTCATCTCAAGGTACTGGAATAGCATAGTACTTCCTATTGTTAAAAAAGGAAAAGAGGTGATATTATTCATATTGTGAAATACAAATTTGGATGATTATCTCTCTTGTCTTCTTGCATCTCTAACTCTCTTCCCTCTACCTTCCCGGTATTACAATTTCTGCCTCACATGCATTCTACTAATTATCTGGAGGTAGATCAGAAAATATTTCTGTAAATATAGGACAGGAAATACTCCATTGGTATGTTGATATTTCAATGTATTCCACTAATCATAACTGTTAGTGTAATTCTTTCATTCATATTAGGGTAACAGAATAAGTTAAAGTAGAATAAAGTTGGCACCCTTCTGTGCCAGATAACAGCATTTGGAAAGATTCATGCCTTACCCAACAAGACCTCCTACTCTGATTACTTAAAAACCTGCCTTTGAACAGAAACTGCTACCACAGTTCATATGGTCTTTATAACTTAGATTTTGTTGGCTCCAAAACCAACAAGATGCTTTTTCTTAAACTGAAATACCTCATTACACATTATAGCAAGCCAGTGTGATATGCTTACTGTTATGCTTTCAAGATGTGATCATGAAGTTTCCATATTTGAATTGTATTCTCAGAGCCCTCCCATTTCTGAAACAATTGACAGAGCAATTACGTGGTGCTTTTATATTCCTCTCAAAGGATCAGATGCTATATTGAAATCCAAGTTGACTGACCTCCCTGCTTTGTGCCAGGTATGCACCTGAGGTCTTCGGAGTGGAGTGTGAGAACTTTCCTATTCCAGAGATGTTCCTCTCCCCCTCAAACAGCCCCATTCTTATTGCCTCAGTCCTGAGCCCTGACCAAGCCTCTCTTCTCTTTCTGTACAATCAGAGCCACATCTCCGCTGACTCCTTCCAGAGAACTAGCATCTTCTCATCTACCAGAGATTTGAATTCTGTGGGAAAAGTAAGCTTCACAGCTTGTAACCACTGGGAATGGCAGGCATCAATTATTTAGGCATCTTTGGGGCAGCTAAATCCCTCTTTCCACATACCCCTACAATCCCTGCTCACCACTCAGGTGTAATTTATTCTGGTTGTCTCTCTTCTGTCCATTCTGCTCTGGACTTTTTCATCAAACTTCTTCCTGCATTCCTCTTCAATCCTGTCCCACGGTTAGCACAATCCACATATCCTCAGCTGCTTCTCTAAAGACTCTGTTTCTTATCCTTGAGACTAGGCTCATTCTAAAGGATGCTACTTGCACTCCAGGCTGCAGGCTTCCAAACCATTCTTCTCCACCCTCAGGGAAAATGGGCCCAACCCATGCCTTTGAGACTCTTTGCTGTTCACCCTCTGGCCCTAATTTACCATTTTCACCAGCCACTTTATCATTATTCCTCTCACTGAAGAGTTTTTCACCTAGACAGGGCTTTAGTTCTACCCCTCACCCTCTATTCAACCTAAGTCGCTTTACATCCAAATGGATGACTGTGGAACACTCTGCGCTCTGTCACCAAGTCTTCTGGTTGATCAGCAACCCTACTCCCTCTTCTTTTTGGGCACTCATTTCCCAGCCTCCTTGGCACATGAGTCATGTGACTGAGTTCTAGCCAAAGCAATGTGGTCACAAGCAATACTGTAGTTCTCCCTTATCCATGGGGTGATCAAAGACTCTAAACCATGGCTAGTGCTGAATCCTATATATACTGTGTTTTTCCCTACACATACATACCTATGATAAAGTTTAATTTATAAAATAGTGACAGGAAGAGATTAACAACAATAACTAATAATTAAAGAGAACAATTATAATGATACCAGAGGCCCGGTGCATGAATTTGTGCACGGGTGGGGTCCAGCTGGCCCACCCCAATTGGGGCCTATCAGGTGGGGTGGGCTGGGGGGAGGGGCCATGGGTGGCTGGTAGGACAGCCCTGTTCCTGATTGGGGTGGGGGATGGTGATTGGGGGAGGGGCCTGTCAGGGGGAGCGGCTGTGGGCAGTTGGCTGGCTGGCCCCTCTCCCGATTGGGGGAGGGCCAAATCGGGGCAGGGCCTGCCGGAGGGTGGGGGCATGGGCGGTTGGCAGGCCTGCCCACCCCCTGGTCAAACTCCCTGTCGAACTCCCAGTTGAGGGGACAATTTGCATATTAGCCTTTTATTATATAGGATACTGTGACAAAAGTTATGTGAATATCATTTCTCTTTCTCTGATATCTAATCTGATAACATAGATGGCTTCTAAGTGACTAACAGGTAGGTCAAAGGATGATTCACTTCCCAGCTGGGATGGTGTGAGATTTCATAATGCAACTCAGAGTGGTGCACAATCAAAACTTACGAATTGTTTATTTCTGGAGTTTTCCATGTAGTATTCTTCAACCATGGTTGACTGCTGGCAATTAAAACCATAGAAAGCAAAACCTCAGGTAAGGGGAGACTATTATATATGCCACTTTCTGGCTTGAGCCTTAAAAGCTTTTCACACATGATACCAATACCTTTCCCCACCTTTTGCTAACTGAGTTGAGAATCTCAGGGTGGCCTTGGGGCCAACTTATAGAATATGTCAGAGGCACAAGTGAAAGCAGTGTGGGTTCTTGGGTCACTGCTTGGAGAAAAGCAACCCAGTGAGGAACACCCATATCAGCCCATTATGTGAGTGGGGGAAAAAACTTCTGCTGTGCTAAGCCACTCAGATTTTGGAGTTTATTTGTCCCAGCAGCTGGCTATTGCCTTAACTGATATCCATTAGAAGGTTATTTGACTTCACTTTAGCTATATACCCCCAGGGTCACAAATCATAAATTTCCCTTTTCATCTCAACCATTCTCTGACCAATATTTTCAACTCCTTTTATATTTTTTGGCCCCTAAATGCATCTGGAAAATCCTCTACCCTGTTTGAATCCAGTTATTCACCTTTTCTGCCTTTGTCCCCAGAGCGCTGGTGCTGCTAAAGAAAATCCCAACCCAAAACAACAAGAAAGCCTACTACATGGGAGAACATATTTGCCAATGTTATCACCAATAAGGGTTTAATCTCCAACATTTATAGGGAACTCATACAACTTAGCAAAAGGAAGATAAACAATCCAACCAAAAAATGGGCAAAGGACCTAAATAGACACTTTTCAAAAGAAGACATTCAGAAAGCCAAGAGACATATGAAAACATGCTCAAAGTCACTAATAATCCGAGAGATGCAAATCAAAACAACAATGAGGTATCATCTCACATCTGTCAGAATGGCTATCATCAACAAATCAACAAACGACAAGTGCTGGAGAGGATGCGGAGAAAAGGGAACACTTGTGCACTGCTGATGGGAATGCAGACTGGTGCAGCCACTATGGAAGACAGTATGGAGTTTCCTCAAAAAAACTAAAAATGGAACTCCCATTTGACCCTGTGATCCCACTTCTAGGAATATATCCCAAGAAACCAGAAACACCAATTAGAAAAGATATATGCACCCCTATGTTCATAGCAGCACAATTCACCATAGCTAAGATCTGGAAACAGCCTAAGTGCCCATCAGCAAATGAATGGATTAGAAAACTGTGGTACATCTACACAGTGGAATACTATGCTGCTGTAAAAAAAAAAAAAAAGGAACTCTTACCATTTGCAATAGCATGGATGGAACTGGAGAGCATTATGCTAAGTGAAATAAGCCAGTTAATGAAATAAAAATACCACATGATCTCACTCATTTATGGATAATAAAGACCATTATAAACTGATGAACAAAAACAGATACAAAGGCAGAGCAGCCTCGAACAGACTGTCAAACTACATTGGGAAGGCTGGGGAGGGTTGGGGGGTAAGAGATCAACCGAAGGACTTGTGTGCATGCATATAAGCATAACCAATGGACATAAGACACTGGAGGGTAGGGGAGGCCGGGGGAATGTCAAGGGGGGGGGGAGGAGACATATGTAATACTCTTTGTAATACTTTAAGCAATAAAAAAATTAAAAAAGAAAAAGAAAAGAAAAAAAAGAAAATCCCAACCATGCCAACTGTGTCATGGGCAGCCAACCAGAGTCTTGCTACAATTGGTTAGTCACCTCTCCCTGGCTCTGCTCTCTTCAAACTTCTAACGCTGTGCCCAACCCCACCCCAGCAGTGTGCCACCACGCTCACACAGCTCTCTCCTCCCGTCTTTCCTCCCTCTAACCACCACCTGCATCTAAAGCCAATTCCTCCAGCCTTTCAGATACCTTATATTCTGCAGGGTCCTTCTTCTGTAGCTACAAATGTGCCTTCTTTATGTGATCTCCCTGTCAGCATTGAACACACTCTTCCACCCTCATTCTCACCTTCCATCCCACTCCTTATGTCTCCTTCTCATCACAGATAAACTTCCTGAAAGAGCTCCCTCTTCTCCTCTGCTACTGGTATCTGCCCTCTTTGTATCAGAGAAACTTGTTCTCATTTGGAGATCACCAAGGACCTACTTGTTAAGTCCAGTTGGACACTTTCAATTCTTGTCTTATTAGACCCCTCAGCAGCATTCATCTGGTTTCCTGACTTCTTACTCTTCTGGTTTTCTTTCTACCCCTCTGTCTGTCCCTTTTCCATTTGTGTCCCCATTTAGCATCCTCTTTCTTTAAATGTTCCTCAGAGTTCTTTTTGCCTTAGGCATCCTCATATCTCTATGTACCTACTCCCTGGCCAATCTTATCCACTGTCATATATTCAAAGATTTTTTATCTGATGGTTCCCAAGTGGAAATATCCATCCTAAAGTCTCCTCCTGGTCTAGGGAATTGTCTTAGTCCATTTGGGCTACTGTAACAAAAATGCCACAGAAAGGTTGGCTTATAGACAATAAACATTTACTCCTCACTGTTCTGGAGGCTGGAAATCCAAGTCAAAGCTTCAGCAGAGTGTCTGATGAGAACCTTTTCCTGGTTCATAGACATCCATCTCCTTGCTGTAACCTCACAGGGCAGAAGGGGTGAGGGAGCTTTCTTGGGCCTCTTTTATAAATACATTAATCCTATCCATGAGGGCTTTGCTCTCATGACCTAATCACCTCCAAAGGCCCCAGCTCTTAATAACATCACATTGGGGATTAGATTTCAACATATGAATTTGGGGAATCAAACACTCAGTCTTCAGAAGGGGATATATATTGAACATCTGTGCCCATTTAGATGTACCTATGGCACTTTAATCTAAATTTTCTAAAGCTAAATTCATGATCTATCCTGTCTATGCCCCAAAGCCTTTCTTCTGCTGCTGTTTCTATCCCAGCAAAAGGCCCCTCCAACTACTCTGGAGCCTGAGCCTAGAAATTCAGGACTCAACTTTGGCTCTTCTCTTTCAACTGCCACATCAATCCATTCATAGGTCCTATAGATTCTCTTCAATGCCTCTTGAGTCTGTTCACCTATTTCAACTCCCACTGCCACTAGTCTAGACTGAGTCACCGTATATCCTGTCCTGAGTAGTGCAGCTGCTTCCTTACTATCCTTAGGGCTCTAATGTTCTCCCTTACTAATCCATCATCCAAGTGGGTCGAGTGATCCCTGTCACAAAGTGAACATGATTGCCTATCCCCACTTAACTTCTTCTTCTCATAGGATCACAGTCAGTGTCTAGACTCCACTGAAAACTTATAGAAGCAGAATCTACCAGAAAAGTTTATAAAAGTCTCACGATAACATTCACCTAGGGTCTTGCCAAATTTACAGCTTCTCGGATCTCTTGCCTGGAGAGTCTAGTCCACTGAGTTTGAGACGAGGCCTGGAAATGTGTGTTTTAACCAGTCCCCGTGCATACGTACCCTCAGGAGCATTTGGAAAAGATAACTCGGGCCCCTAAGCTCCATGCAGGTAGGGATTATTTCTGTCCCTTACATATCTGTATCCATTACACTTATGCCCTTATGCCTGTGCCAACAGAAAGTTGAGAGGAAGAAAGGGAATGAGAGTGGGCTGACTTTCCCCAGGGGATCTGCTGCTAGAGGGAGACCAGCGCAGCTCCTGATAGTGTTAGTCCTCAGTCAAATTAACAAATTGACAGTCTGGTTGTGTGGTGTGAGTCCCTTGAGAACTTAGACACTGTGAGTCTAACCCCAAAGGTTTCAACACCTCTGTATGGAGATAACAATACTGCCTGCTGGTGACAGAATGAAACAAGATAGTGTTTGCAAGGTGTCCATTGTGCCTAAAGTAATCTCTGTGGGTGGGATCTGGAGCAATCAGATACCCCGCCCTATGCTAACATGTCCTTTGGAAGAGAGATGGAATTTATCCCTAAGTGTTACATAAATTTTAAGCAATCTCTAATGCAATTTTAAAGCCCTGTTTGTTGTTTTGTCAGGTACACGTGGTGTGGTTGTATTGTTCTGTTTTGTTTCTCTGGGCAGGGTCCAGGGAGCAGAGAAGCCCTTCAGCAGCCTCTGAGTCCTGATATGAAGCTACAGTGGCTGCTGTCTTTGCCTCCTTTCCACTGGTCCTGGGAGCACTCTTTAGCAGTGCCAATAATTCCCCAAAGGGTCAGAACACACTTAAGAATCCTGGGCAAAAATACTCATTGAGTCATAGTGTTTATATGGCTCCTGACAGTAGGAAACATCAACCTCACAACAACGGTGATGTCATTTTTCTGCCATCCATTTGCTGGAATTCTTAGGGAGTGCATGCAAAGATGAAGAATGAAGAAACGACCCAAACCATTAAACCAAGACCTCTTTGTGTGGTTAATAACCATATTTTTTACTGAGCATTTTGGTCCTGTAATATTTATAGCACCCTAAAGTATTTAACTCTCTCTAGGTCACAGGAATGTTACTGTTTCAAACTGTTGTCAAAATAATTTCTAAGATACTTTTCCAGATTTTAAGGAGCACTTCTAAATGCATGCTGGGCCCATCTTTCACTGCATTTTTTTGCATAGAAGCACAAGTCTGCTTAAAACATCACACACATTGTGGCCAAGTGATTTTGAGTCCTTATCATTGTTTTTCACAAGAGGACTAGCTTCATTCTGCTAGGAGAGCACTGGAACCCACTCTTGGTGGTTCTCACTCTACAACTCTGTGCAAAGTGTGTGCAAGATAAACTATCAATTCATTTTTATTTTTATTATTTGACTGGAAGCCCATGCTCTGAAAAATAAAAATGAGCTGAAAGCAAATGACAGAAGTGTGTGTGCACCCATGTACACACACACACACACACACACACACACACACACACACACGCTCATGCACACAAGGCAAAGTAATCCCACTTCTCTTGGTCTCACTGTGATTAAATCCCCCAAACTGTTGCGTCATATCCAAGTGCCACATGTGCCACATGATATGATGCACTTGTTTTTAGATGAGAACAGCTGGGAGATATGGCTATCATTTACTCCGAATGCATAGCCACAGGCAATGAACCAGAGCACACTTAGTTCCCTATATAGGAAGTTGAATGGTGATAACAAAAGGTCAAGAGGACTTTGAGAGTTCACCAAAATTGTTGGTTCTGTAAGTTCATTATCTCTGAGACATGAAGCCAGTATTGGATCACATCCATAAGACCCACATTTCTTTTGTGATCTCACTGACCCAGGGAATCAACATGTGATCATAGAAAACACATGAGCGATCAAATAATTAAGATACAAATTACTATGCAAGAGAGGGGAGTGCAAGGTGCTCTAGAAGGAGAGTGGACAGAACAGTGAGTGGTGTGAATAGAGAGGCAGGAGGTGGAACAAGATGCCCACTTGATTGACATTTGTTTCATGAATGTATGTTGCATGGGTTAACATCCCAGCTGGCTTTTCAGGATGAATAGGAGTGGCTGAGCAGAAAAGAGGAGAAACAGCACTCAGGGGAAGATGTGGTTCGAGAAAAGGCCACCTCTGTGTAAAACTTGCATGATCTTACATAATTCTGAGGAGTCTTGGAGATAAAATATCAGAGTCATAGAGGTGGAAGGAGTTTAGATATTACCTAACCCACCCTCTAATTTTACTTAAGGCTTGAGAGGATGAAAAGATTGCTAAACTTTTGAGGATCTGAGATTTCAAATTTCATGCTGAAAAGAGGTAAATAAGAGGAAAGAATCAAGCATTTATTCTACTTTTATTATGTAAGCCATACCTCAAGCATATCTATCAATGAATTGCAATAGATCTTGGTTAGAGACAGATTTTTAAAAAGTATAAGGAAAAAATTAAGGGAAATTTGACTCTGACTTTAATATTTGATGCTATTAAAGGATTATTAAATTTTTGGAGTGACACTGATATTTGCTTATGTTCACAAGAAAGAGTCTCAGCTATTTGACACCCACACTAAAATGTTTAAAGATGAAAAGACATAATATCTGGTATTTGCTTTGAATAATCTAGTGTGGGACAAGGAGGGAAATTTAGGTGAAACAAGTTTCACCATGAACTGGTAAATGCTGAAGCTGAGTACACAGGCATATATCCAACGATTTTCTCCACTTTTGTATGTTTAAAATTTTCCACTATGAAAAGTTAAACAAAAGCCTACCTAACCAGTAAGTATTTTCTCATTTTATTTCTAGGGATTTTTCCTCTAGAACTTACTTCTACCCAGATTTATATTTATAACTGGAGTAGTTGGAGTTTAAGGATTGTTATCTGCTGTTTAAAGAATAATGTTGAAATATTAGCCAACACCAAGAGTGTTGATGGACTTCAGAGTACTCTGGGTGCTTTGTCTGTATCAACTCATTTAATCCTCACAACAATCCTATGAGGTAATTCATTATTATAATGATCCCCATTTCACAGGTGAGAAAATGAGGCACAGGTTAGTAATTCACCCAAGGCCTCAAGGTGGAAAATGGCTAGTAACTGTCTGGTCTGGCTTCTTTGCACATAACCAGGAGGCAGAGTGCTTCTCAGTTGTGTGCACATGTGGCTTCAGTTACAGCCATATTACTCACCTATTGCTATGTAAAAAACCACCCCCAATGCTGGGGTCTTTTCCTGGATCTGCTGGGGTTCAAGAAATCTGGAAAAGGGGCTATGCATAAATGAATGAGACTAGAGAAGAAATATGATTTGGAAGGCTTTTGGGGGAGCCAGACGGAAACTTAATTCTAGTGACTAAGCTCTCTGAATCTCTGGACCCGTGGCTTTTTATTCCCACATTCTGCCCTGTAGCAAAGCAGATATACATATCAAAGGTAAAGTTTGGTAAACAACTAAGATTATCAGGTTGGGGGAACTGCCCTCAGCTGCCTGGCAGCAGGCAATAATATACGCAGATTTTCAGCCCTGCTGAATATAGAAGCCCAAACTTTTGAGGAACTTCTTGCACAATTATAACCTGCTGGAATTTGCTTCCAGCATCCCAAACCTAGTGGCTGTTACATCTCACAATTCTTTGGGTCGGCTGGGCTTTTGTGTCTTTCACCTGGGCTTGGCATTCAGCTGGAGGGTCAGCTAGTTCACTTCTCTATGACAGAAGCTGAAAATCCCAGGGAGTTAGGAGGTCAAGGAGAGAATAGATCCTGTGGGCTGGATTTTGTGCTTTCTAAAATATCAGTTTTAAGTTTATCAATGTTTATATGCAAATAGATAAAAAGATAATTAGTTCTTAAAAGTTTGTAATAAACCTGTAGCCCCTCAGGCCTCTCTTTCCTCTCAGACATCCAGGTCCCTGAAGGCAATTACTTTTAACCCCTATCACCATGTCTGTGGTCCCCCAGTTTTTAACATGTTCACTTCCACCTTTTCTTACCTGCCTTCCACTCTGTAATATAATTGTGTCTCTATATTTTAATTTTTAGCTTCCATGCTCAATTAAATGCCATGTTTTTATTTGTATCATTAGCTCTTGACTCAAGGATTGTACTGAGATTGCACTTACTTTCTTTAACTACTTTCCCCCTGAAAATTTACAATTATCTCATTTTTAAATTACTGGAGTTATTTTTTATTTTCTTTAATATATTTTATTGATTTTTTACAGAGAGGAGTGGAGAGGAATAGACAGTTAGAAACATTGATGAGAGAGAAACATCGATCAGCTGCCTCCTGCACACTACCCACTGGGGGTGTGCCTGCAACCAAGGTACATGCCCTTGACCGGAATCGAACCTGGGACCCTTCAGTCTGCAGGCTAACGCTCTATCCACTGAGCCAAACCGGTTAGGGCTGGAGTTATTTTTTTTTAATAGTTGATGTCTTCCTACACACTGTAATCATTTTATAAAAGGCACTTTAGTAACTGTTTCTAAATAGTCAAATCTCTCAGAAAATTTATCATTTCTCCTCCCCATTTTGCTTTGCTTTGATTTTGTTTTTATTGAAGAAATTTTTCCAGAAGCCCTTCATTATCCTCCTGGTTGCACTGATTACTTTTTAGGTCTGTTGCCCAGCTTCTCAGAAATTTTCTTTGCTTCTCTGCTGCACCTCCTGTTTCCTGGATCCTCCTTCCTAATTTATTTTCTTATTGCATAGTGGAGGAGTAGGGGAGGGAGTGGGTGCAGTGGGGTGGAGATATATGCCAATAACACTCTGAAAAAGGGTGAACAAGAGATTTTTGCTTTGAGACTCCATAAGTCTAAAAATATCTTTATTCTCTCCTTATATTTGACTCATAGTTTGGGTGCGGAATTATAGGTTGGGAATTCTTTTCCCCTCAGGATTTTGAAGGCATTGCTCTACTCTTTGTGAGCTTCTACTCTTGCTGTTGAGAGGACCAACGATGCCCTGATTCCTGATCTTTGTAAGTGGGCTATCTTTTTCATCATCTTTTCTTTATTGTGAGTTTCTGAAATTTCACAATAATGTGTATTAGGAAGGTTTTTTTATCGTTCATTGTGCTGGGCATGTGGGTGGGCTTTTCTGGTCCTTAAGTCTAGAAAACTTATACTCTTTTGATAACACTTTCCCCTTCCTTTTGTCTTTTCTCTCTTTTGGAAACTCCTATTATTTAGATATTTTATAATCATTTTTTAATGTTCTTATCCTTGCTTCTCTATTGTCCCACTCAATTTAGCCATTTTCTGAGATATTTCCTAGACCTCATCTTTTAAGTCTTATGTTAACTTTTTCATTTCTATTAATATATTTTTAATTTGAGAGCAGTTCTTGTTTTCTGATTATTCTTTTTAATAGTCTTCTTGTTTTATGGAAGAATTTCCTGTTTATCTCTAAAAATTTATATACCAGGTGTACCGGTTAATAATGGCAGATTTTGTAATCAAAGAAAACATGATATTTTCAAGAGAAATATCAGAAGTGCTTTATTCCAAGTAATGTCCACCGCTAGCTACACATTTTCCCCATCTTTCAGGTCATTTGTGGATACTGTCCCAATAGAACTTTTCTTATTTTGAGGCAAACCATTCAGAGACCCAATTTTCCACTTCTTTGTATGTTTTGAAGTGCTGCTCAGAAAGTGCATGTGCCATCAATCAGAACAAGTGGTAATCTGAAGGAGCAAGTTCTGGTGAATACAGCGGGTGAGTTAATAATTCCCAGGCAAGATCTTTCAACATTTCTTTAATTGGTTTTGAAGTGTGTGATGGTGCGTCATCATGAAGCAAAACTACTTTGCCATGTCTTCTGCCCCGTTCTGGTCATTTTACAATCAAAGCGTGGTTCAAATTGACTATTTGTTATCGGTAGTGATAAGTATTAAGGTTTCACCTGGTTTTAGAAGCTCATAATACACCACACATTCCTGATCCTACCAAACGCAGAGCATTATCTTCTTTCCGAAGCGATTTGGCCTTGCAGTCGATGTTCATGGTTGACCTGGGTCAACCCATGATTTTGTGCATTTGGGATTCTCAAAATAAGTCCACTTGTCATCGCCAGTCACAGTTTGATGCAAAAAAGACTTTCTATCATACCGTTGAAGCAACATTTTACTGATGACTTTTCGGTTTTCCATTTGTCTTTCATTCAGTTGATGTGGCACCCATTTTTCTTCCTTTAAAATCTTTCCCATTGCTTGTGAACGATCAGAAATTGTTTGCTAAGCAATGTTTAATCTTTCTGCAAGCTGATTTTGAGTCTGACATGCATCTTCATCCAATAATAGTTGTAACTGTTGGTCTTCAAACTTTTTTGGTTGACCTGGACGTTCTTTGTCTTCACATTGAAATCATCACTTTTTTAAAGTATTTAAACCAGCGTTCACAAGTATCATGAGCTAGAGCATGTTCACCATAAGCTTCCCGAAGTATACGATAACCTTCAGCAGCACTTTTCTTCAAAATAAAGTAATGAATTAAAACTTCCCACAAATGCTCTTTTTTTGGCACGAAATTCAACATTTTTTAAGCATAAAAATATCTATGATGTTAACACCTTCAGCAAATTTGACATATGAAGTTTGCTGTCAATACAACAAAATAGCATACATATCAAATCGCATGTATATCAACATATATGTAACTCCATCTATTGAAAAAAATCCACATTATTAACCGGTACACCTGGTATTTGCCAATGTTATCACCGATAAGGGTTTAATCTCCAACATTTACTGGGAACTCATACAACTTAACAAAAGGAAGATAAAAAACCCAATCAAAAAATGGGCAACGGACCTAAATAGATACTTTTCAAAAGAGGACATAAGGAAGGCCAAGAGACATATGAAAACATGCTCAAAGTCACTAATCATCCGAGAGCTGCAAATCAAAATGACAATGCAGTACCATCAATTTTTAATTTTTTGAGGAACCTCCATACTGCTTTCCACAGTGCCTGCGACCAATCTGCATTCCCACCAACAGTGCACAAGATTCCCTTTTCTCCACATCCTTGCCAACACTTGCTGTCTGTTAATTTATTAAGGAAAGCCATTCTGACAGATGTGAGGTAATAGCTCCTGTGGTTTTAATGTTCTTTTCTCTGATGATCAGTGACATTGAGCATCTTTTCATACGTCTATTGGCCATCTCTATGTCCTTTTTGGAGAAGTGTCTACTCAGGTCCTTTGCCCATATTTTAATTGGATTATTTCTTTGATGATAAGTTATATAAGGTCTTTATAAATTTTGGATATTAACCCCTTATCAGAAGTATCTTTGGTGAATATGTTCTCCCACTTAGTGGGTTGTCTTTTCATTTTGTTGATGGTTTCCTTTGCTGTGCAAAATTTTTTAGTTTGATGTACTCCCACTTGTTTATTTTTCATTTGTTTTTTGTTTTTGTTGTGCCAGAGAAGATATGTTAAAAAAATAATATTACTGAGAAAAATGTCCAAGATTTTACTGCCTATGCTTTCTTTTAGGATTTTTATGGTTTCAAAGCTAACATTTTAAGTCTTTAACCCATTTTGAGTTTATTGTTGTGTATGGTGTTGTGAGGAGGTCTAGTTTCATTTTGATTTTTTGCACAAATCTGTCCAGTTCACCCAACACCATTTATTGAACAGACTATCTTTACTCCATTGTATGTTCTTTTTTTAAAAAAATACATTTTATTGATTTTTTTACAGAGAGGAAGGGAGAGGGATAGAGAGTTAGAAACATCGATGAGAGAGAAACATCGATCAGCTGCCTTCTGCACACCCCCTAACTGGGGATGTGCCCACAACCAAGGTACATGCCCTTGACCAGAATCGAACCCGGGACCCTTCAGTCCATAGGCCGACACTCTATCCACTGAGCCAAACCGGTCATGGCACATTGTATATTCTTGCCTTATTTGTCAAATATTAATTGACCATATAGGTGTGGGTTTATTTCTGGCTCTCTATTATGTTACATTGATATTTATATATGGCTGTTTTTATTCTAGTACCATGCTGTTTTGATTACTATGGCCTTGTAATATACTTTGATATCAGGTTGCGTGATTCCTCCAACTTCATTCTTTCTCACTATTGCTATGGCTGTATGAGATCTTTTGTAATTCTATATACATTTTTTGAATATTTGTTCTAGTTCGTTGAGATATGCCATTGATATTTTAATAGGAATTGTGTTGAATCTATAGGTTGTTTTGCATAGTATGGACATTTTAGTAATGCTGATTTTTTCTATGCATGAACATGATATATGCTTTGACTTATTTGTATCTTCTTCAATTTCTTTCTTCAGTGTCTTATAATTTCCTGAGTACAGGTCTTTTACATCTTTGATTAAATTTATTCCTAGGTATTTTATTTATATTTTTGATGCAATTCTATATAAGATTTTTTTCTTAGTTTCCCTTTCTGATAGTTTATTGTTGTTGTATAAAACTGCAACTGATTTCTGGGTATATATTTTGTATCCTGCTACTTTACTGAATACGTTTATCAGTTCTAGTAGTTTTTTGGTGGACTCTTTAGGGTTTTCTACATACAATAGCCTATCGTCTGCAAATAATTGCAACTGCATTTTAGTTGTTCTTTTCCAATTTGGATGCCTTTTATTTCTTCCTCTTGTCTGATTGCTATTGCTATGTCTTCCATTACTGTGTTGAATAAGGGTAGTGAAAGTGGACATCCCTGTCTTGTTTCTGATCTTAAGAGAAACACTTTTACTTTTTTCCCATTGAGTATGATGTTGGATGTGGGTTTGTCACATATGGCCTTTATTATGTTGAGGTGAATTTCCTCTATTCCCACTTTGCTGAGAGTTTTTATCATAAATGGGAGATGGATTTTATCAAATGCTTTTTCTGCATCGATTGATGTATGTGATTTTTATCCTTCACTTTGTTTATGTGCTGCATCATGTTTATTGATTTATGAATATTGTACCAAGCTTGCATCTTCGAAATAAATCCCACTTGATTGTGGTGTCTGATCTTTTCAATTATTTTTATTTTTTTATTATTATTTATTTATTTACTTTTAAAATATATTTTATTGATTTTTTATAGAGAGGAAGGGAGAGAGATAGTTAGAAACATCGGTGAGAGAGAAACATCGATCAGCTGCCTCCTGCACACTGCTTACTGGGGATGTGCCCACAACCAAGGTACATGCCCTTGACCAGAATTGAACCCAGGACCCTTCAGTCCACAGGCCGACGCTCTATCCACCGAGCCAAACTGGCTAGGGCTATTTTTATTTTTTAATTAAAAATTGTAATTGATTTTGAGAGAGAGAGAGAGATCAATTTGTTATTCCACTTATTTTGCATTCATTGGTTGCTTCTTGTGTGTGCTCTGACCAGGGATCAAACCTACAACCTAAACATATCGGGACAATGCTCTAACCAACTGAGATCCAGTTTGCTAATATTTTGTTGAGAATTTTAGTATCTCTGTTTTTCATGGTTTTTGGCCTATAATTTTCTTTCTATCTGGTTTTGAAATTATGAATTTCAGAGTCTTTCCTCCCCTTAACTATTTTGAAATCTTTTGAGAAGAATAAAT
The DNA here is from genome assembly GCF_963259705.1 of Myotis daubentonii. NCBI lineage: Eukaryota > Metazoa > Chordata > Mammalia > Chiroptera > Vespertilionidae > Myotis > Myotis daubentonii. The sequence continues at coordinate 104,578,371 of NC_081842.1, read as the reverse complement.
GTTAGTTTTTCTTTGAATGTTTGGTAAAATTCACCTGTGAAGCCATCTGGTCCAGGTCTTTTGTTTGTTGGTAGTTTTTATTTTTTTATTAGTGTTTTAATTTTATTAGTTATAATCAGTCTGTTCAAATTTTCTGTTTCTTCTTGATTCAGTTTTGAAAGATGGTATGTTTCTAGAAATTTTCCCATCTCATCCAGATTATCCAATTTATAGGCATAGAGGTGTTTGTAATATTTTCTTATAATCCTTTGTATTTCTATGGTGTCAGTTATTACTTCTTCTCTTTCATTTCTGATTTTATTTATTTGGTTCCTCTTTCTTTTTTTCTTAGTGAGTCTGGTTAAAAGTTTTTCAATCTTATTTAGTTTTTCAAAGAAACAACTCTTGGTTTCATTGATCTCTGTAATTGTTTTTTAGACACTATTTTGTTTATTTCTGCTGTGATCTTTATTTGCTTTCTTCTACTCACTTTAGGCTTTGTTTGTTCTTTTACTGATATTTTTAAGTGAATAGTTAGATTGTTTTTGAGATTTTTCTTGTTTCTTGAGGTAAGTCTGTGTTGCTATCAATTTTCCTCTAAGGCCTGCTTTTGCTGTATCCTATAAATTCTGGGTTATTGTGTTCTCATCTTCATTTGTTTCAAGATAACTTTTGATTTGTTCCTTGATCTCATTGTGAACCCACTCATTGTTTAATATCATTTTATTTAGCCTCCACATCTTTGTGTGTTTTTCAATTTTTTTGTGTGTGATTGATTTCTACTTTTAAACAATTAAGTTCAGACAGATACATGCAAAAAAATGAAATTAGGCCACCAACTTATACCATACACAAGAATAAACTCAAAAATGGATAAAAGGTTTAAATGTAAGTCATGAAACCATAAAAATCCTAGAAGAAACCACAGACAGCAAAATCTCAGGCATCTCTTGTAGCAGTATGTTTATGGATTCATCTGCTAGGGCAAAGAAAACTAAGGAGAAAATAAACAAATGGGACCACATCAAAGTAAAAAGCTTCTGCACAGCAAAAGAAACCATCAACTAAACAAAAAAGGAGCCCACTGTATGGGAGAACATATTTGGCAATGATACATCTGATAAAGGGTTAATATCCAAAATATATAAAGAACTCATACAACTTAACAAAAAAAAGACAAACAATCTAATTAAAAAATGGGCAAAGGACCTATATAGACACTTCTCCAAAGGCGGCATACAGATGGCCAAGAGACATGAAAAAAATGCTCAAAGTCACTGATCATCAGATCGATGAAAATTTAAACGACAATGAGGTATCACCTCACACCTGTCAGAATGGCTATCATCAACAAATGACAATGCTGGTGAGGATGTAGAGATAAGGGAAACCCTACTACACTGCTGGTGGGAATGCAGACTGGTGCAGCCATTATGGAAAACAGTACGGAGTTTCCTCAAAAAATTAAATATAGAACTACCATTTGATCCATTGTTCCCACTTCTAGGAATGTATTCTAAGAAACCCAAAATACCAATCAGAAAGAAGGTATGCGCCTCTGTATTCATACCAGCATAATTTGCAATAACTAAGATCTGGAAACAGCCCAAGTGCTCATCAGTAGATGCTTGGATAAAAAAGCTGTGGTACATTTATACCATAGAATGCTATGCAGCAGTAAAAAAGAAGGATCTCTTACCCTTTGAGACAGCATGGAGGGACCTAGAGTGTATCATGCTAAGTGAAATAAGTCAGTCAGAAAAAGACAAGTATAACATGATCTCACTCATATACAGAATCTAAGTAAAAAAATAAACTAATGAACCGAGTGGATCCAGAGACAATGAAAGCATGGAATAGAGTGCAGATTCTTGGAAGGAAGGCGGGGAAGGGTGGGTGGGTGACAGGTAATCAAGTGAGGACCTTGTATGCATATATTATGGCCCATGGACACTATCAATAGGGCAAGTGAGGGCCTGGGGCAGGGTGCAGAGATGGACTGGAGGGGGCCAAAGGGAGGGGAGGTCAGGAGACATATGTAATACTTTCAACAATAAGGAATTATTTAAAATAAAATAAAATAAAATGTGACTAGATTTAAAAAAACACAAACAATTAAGGTGAGAGAAAGTGCTTGCTATGATTTTAATCTTCTTAAATTTACAGTGGCTTGTTTTGTATCCTAACATGATCTATTCTAAAAAATATTCCATGTGACCTTGAAAAAAAAATGTATGCTCTGCCTCTTTGGTGTGAAATGCTCTGATGATATCAATTAAATCGATCTGATCAAGTCTGTCATTTAAGGTTGCTGTTTTCTTGCTGATTTTTATGTCTGGAAGATCAATCCATTAATGTCAATGGGGTGTTAAAATCCCATTATTACAGTACTAGAGGCCCGGTGCACAAAAATTTGTGCACTCGGGGGGAGGGGGGGAGGTCCCTCAGCCTGGCCTGTGCCCTCTCGCAGTCTGGGACCCTTTGGGAGATAACGACCTGCTGGCTTAGGCCTGCTCCCGGGTGGCAGAGGACAGGCCCAATCCCTAGGTGCAGCCCCTGGTTGGGCTCAGAGCAGGGCCAATTGGGGAGTTGGGGCGCCGCCCCCTGTCATGCACAGAGCAGGGCGGATTGGGAGGTTGCGATGCCACCCTCAGTCACGCTCAGGGTAGGGCCGATTGGGGGGTTGGGGCACCGCTCCCTGTCACACTCAATGCAGGGTCGATGGGGAGGTTGTGGTGCCACCCCGTCACGCACAGAGCAGGGTCAATCAGGGGGTTGGGGAGCTCCCCCCTGTCACGCACAGAGCAGGGCCCATCAGGGGGTTGAGAAGCTCCCTCCTGTCACTCACAGAGTAGGGCCGATAGGGGAGCTGGCGCACCGCCCCCTGTCACACACAGAGCAGGGCCCGTGGGGTGGGGGGGTTGGGGCGCCGCACCCTGTCACACACAGAGCCGCAGGGTGATCAGGGGGTTGGGGAGCTCCCCCCTATCAGGCACAGAGCAGGGCCGATCAGGGGGTTGGGGCGCCTTCACCTGTCACAAACAGAGCAGGGCCGATAGGCAGGTTGTGGCCCCGCCCCGTCATACACAGAGCCGCAGGGCGATCAGGGGGTTTGGGCGCTGCCCCCTGTCACACTGATCCCGGTGCCGGGAGGCCTCTCAGCTCCACTGATCCCAGTGCTGGGAGGCATATTACCCTTTTACTATATAGAATAGAGGCCTGGTGCTTGGGTGGGGGCTGGCTGGTTTGCCCTGAAGGGTGTCCTGGATCAGGGTGGGGGTGCCTGGCCAGCCTGGATGAGAGGATGATGGCTGTTTGCAGCTGGTCACACACCCTTCAGGGTGGGGGTCCCCACTGGGGTGACTGGCCAGTCTGGGTGAGGGGCTGAGGGCTGTTTTCAGGCTGGGACTGAAGCTCCCAACTGCTCCTTTTTTTCTTTTTTTTTTTTTTATTCTGGGCCAGCTTTAGCTCTGAGGCTTGGCCCTGATTATTGGATGATGGCTGTTTGCAGCTGGTCACACACCCTCTGGGTGGGGGTCCCCACTGGGGTGCCTGGCCAGTCTGGGTGAGAGGCTGAGGGCTATTTTCAGGCTGGGACTGAAGCTCCCAACTGCTCCTTTTTTTCTTTTTTCTTTTTTTATTCTGGGCCAGCTTTAGCTCTGAGGCTTGGCTCCAGCTCTGAGGCCTCAGCTGCTCAAAACAGGTATCTGGTTTGTTTAGGTTCTATAATTGATACTCTGTATCAACTCCAGCTCTGAGATCCCGGCCAGCTGAAAGCTGGTTTCTGGGGTTTTTTTTAGCTTCTATATTTGTTACAATGTTTGAAACTGCAGGCTCAGAGGCCGGCAAGGCAGGCGGGGAACGTTGGTTTCCTCTGTCACTGAAGCAAGCAAGCCTCATGTTAGTTTCAAGCTGCCTGGCTGCCAGCCACCATCTTGGCTGGCAGTTAATTTGCATATCGCCCTGATTAGCCAATGGGAAGGGTAACAGTCGTATGCCAATTACCATGTTTCTCTTTTATTAGATAGGATTACTACTGATCTCTCCCTTTATGTCCATCAAGATTTGCCTGGTAGTTTAGATGCTCCTATGCTGGATTCGTACATGTTACTAGTACAAGGGTTATATCCTCTTATTTGACTGATCCCATTATCATTGTGTAGTGATCTTCTTTGTCTTTTATTGTAGCCTTTGTTTTAAAGTCTATTTTGTCTGATATATGTATTGTTACCCCAGCTGTTTTAAAATTTCCATTTTCAAGAAATATATTTTATCATCCCTTTACTTTTAGCCTGTGTATGTCTTTCATTCTGAAATGGGTCTCTTTTAGACAGCATCTATATAAGTCTTGTTTTCTTATTCATTCAGTACCCTTTCTTTTGATTGGAGCATTTAAGCCACTTACATTTAAAGTTATTATTAAAGTTATGTATTTATTGCCACTTTATTCTTTTTCTCCTTTTTAAAATCCTCACTCAAGAATATGGTTTTTTCATTGATTCCCGAGAGAGATGGGCAAAGAGAGAGTGAGAGAAACATCGATATAAGAGAAACATTGGTCGATTGCCTTCCATATGTACCCTGACCAGGATTGAATCCATAACCTGGGTATGTGCCCTGGCCAGGAATCAAACCCACCCCCTTTGGTGCTCAGGACGATGCTCACTTGCCAGGATGACATTTTATTCTTTATCACTATGTTCCTCTGTGTGGTTTTTTTTCTTCTTCTTTTAAAAGAAAATCCTTAACACTTCTTGTAATACTGGTTAAGTGGTAATGAACTCTTTTAAGTTTGTCTTATCTGAAATACACTTTATTTCTCCTTTAATTTTAAGTGATAGCCTTGCTGAGTAAAGTAGTCTTGATTGTAGGTCCCTGACTTTCATTACTTTAAATATTTCATGCCAATCCCTTCTGGCTTGAAATGTTTCTGTTGAGTAATTAGATGACACTCTAATGGGAGCTCCCTTTTAGGCAACTATTTTTCTTTTGCTGCTTTTAAGATTCTCTCTTTGTCTTTAGCATTTGCCATTTTAATTATGATATGTCTTGATGTGGGCCTCTTTGGGTTAATCTTGTTTCGGACTCTGTGCTTCCTGGACTTGTGTGTCTTTTTTCCTTTCCAGGTTAGGGAAATTTTCAGCCATTATTTCTTCAACTAGGTTCTCAAATCCTTGCTCTTCCCTTTCTCCTTCTAGTAACCCTATGATGTGGTAGTTTTTATGCTTCAGAGGTCTGTTAAGCTATCCTTATTTTTTTATTGTTTAAAGTATTCCATATGTCTCCTTTTTCCCTGATTACCTCCCCCGCCCGCCCCCCCCCCACGACTCCCACCCACAAGGGCAAGCCTCCACCACCCCAGTGTCTGTGTCCATTGGTTTTGCTAATATGTATGCATACAAGTCCTTTGGTTGCTCTCTAACCTCCCCCCTACCCCTTGTCTCTGGATATATTTTTGTTCATCAGTTCATGTTGATCATTATATCCCACATATGAGTGAGATCATGTGATATTTATATCTTTCTCTGACTGGCTTATTTCGCTTAGCATAATGCTCTCCAGTTCCATCCATGCTGTTGCAAATGGTAAAAGTTCCTTCTTTTTTATAGCAGCATAGTATTCCATTGTGTAGATCAGTGGTCAGCAAACTGCGGCTCGTGAGCCACATGCGGCTCTTTGGCCCCTTGAGTGCGTCTCTTCCACAAAATACCACATGTGGGCACTCACGTACAGGGCAATTGAAACTTCGTAGCCCATGCGCAGAAGTCTGTTTACGGCCTGGGTGAATCTATTTTGAAGAAGTGGCGTTAGAAGAAGTGGGGGGTGTTGGTCAGTCAGGCAACAGGAGACGGGGCACAGGAGGGCCGCGGGATACGCGGCACAGGAGGGCCGTGGGATACGCAGCTCGGGGGAGGCGCGCGCAATTCATGCACGAGTTGAACGAGCCAGTCAGTCAGCAGTCTCATGTGCAGTAGTTAGTGCTAGTTGTGTCCGCGAATCGCACGGGGGTGACAAAAGTACCTACTCGAAGCATAAAGTTACCTGTATTTTTCCAACCAGCTGCAAATCCTACAGGTATTTTTGTCATCAATTTAAGAATTGTAATTATTTTGTGTTGGTGGCTTTACTATTATAAAATGAAACATTTTTTTAGGTGCCCTGTTTGACATGGCTACAAAGAAGAAGCAAAGAAAAACGGAAGACGAAAACCGTGAATTTAAAGTTGAATGGACCGAGACTTTCGCGTTTATTCAAAACTTAAATGGCCTTCCGACCTGTCTTATTTGTCAGGAAAAGTTGGCGCATAACAAGAAATCAAATTTGGAGAGACACTTTACAACTAAACACGTGTCATTTAGTACTAAATATCCTGTCGGTGATGCAAGGAAGAAAGCAGTTGAGGAACTTCAGAAGAGTCAAGAAAAATCAAATTCTGTATTTAATTACTGGATGCAATCTTCCAACAATGTTAATATTGCAAGTTTTGTGGATAGTCAAGAAATTGCTAAGAGAGGAAAACCATATACAGACGGAGAATACATAAAAAGTTGTTTTATAAATGCATCTAAAGAGCTATTTCGGGATTTTAAGAACAAAGCAGATATTCTAAAAAAAAGTAGAATTACCATTGTCTGCTAAAACAGTGAAAGATAGAACAGTCAAAATGTCTTCAAATATAACCAACCAGCAAGTCGAAGATCTTAAATTGGTTTCAGCTTTATCAATAGCAGTTGACGAGTCTTGTGACAGAAATGATAGAGCACAAGTTTCACTTTTTGTACGATTTATTTCATCTACAGGTCCTAAAGAAGAACTTTTAGGATTATTGCCACTCAAAGGTCAAACACGTGGAGAGGATGTAGCAAATGCTGTAACTGAGTGCATTGAAAAACATCATATTCCACTCGATAAAACTGTCTCAATTTCAACAGACGGGTCGAAAAGTATGACCGGTGTAAGAAACGGGTTTGTTGCTATTTTAAAAGAAAAAATTAATCACGAGATACTTACTTACCATTGCATCATTCATCAAGAAGCCCTTTGTGCACAGACATTTCCAGAAGAAATTTGGAAAGTTATGGAATTGGTGATTAAGATTATCAACTCCATTATAGCTAAAGCTCTTAATCATTGCCAATTTAAAGAATTTTTAGTTGAAATGGAGAGTGAGTACGCAGATCTTCTGCTGCATAACAAGGTATGTTGGTTATCAAGAGGAAACGTTTTGAAACGTTTTGCTTCCTTATTAAGAGAAATTAAAGCATTTCTCCTTGAGAAGGGTGTTCACTATCCAGAACTAACGAACGATCAGTGGATCCAAAAATTTTATGTCATGGTAGACATTACGGCTCATCTAAATCAGCTTAATCATAAACTACAGGGGAAAGGAAACACAGTTTTTTTGGATGTTAGAAGTTATTTCATTCGAAAACAAATGATCTCTTTTTGCTCAAGATTTTGAAAGAGAAACTTTGATTCACTTTCCAAGCCTGTTGAAACATCGCCAAGAAAATAATTCTGATATTGACATTTGCTATTTCAAAACAACACTTTTAAATATGAGGGAAGCTTTTCTCAACAGGTTTCAGGAATTCAGAAACAGCAAAGCGACGTTAGCCTTTGTTTAAAAAAAACCTCTCAATGCTACTGTAACAGAATTAAATTTTTCTCCCTTTAATATTGACATTGGCAACTTTGAAATGCATTTGCTGGATTTAAAAAACAAAGAACTGTGGAGCTCAAAATTTGAACGTCGTTGTGCTGATATAGAAATATTGGAGAAAAACAAATGTGAACTTAGTTCACAGCACAAGTGGTCTGCTTTGAAAGACCTGGAGAAGGAAGATATGTTGATTTTTAACACTTGGAATAGTATTCCTGACTCATATAATCAACTGAAAAACTAGCGTTTGCTGTTCTTTCCTTATTCAGGTCTACATATTTATGCGAACAATCATTTTCAAGCATGAACCTTATCAAGAGTAAATTGAGAAATCGTCTTATTGATGAGAACCTGGAATCATGCCTAAAATTAAAAATAACATACAAACCTGACTTACCCAAACTTTCCAAGGAGATGCAAGGCCATTGTTCACATTAATGTTTGTTAGTCATTGTCATGACTTAATTTTATGGATATTGTAAGGTAAATTGTAAGGAATTTAATTTTATCAATAAATAATATCATTATTAAGTATGATACCAAGTTTTATTCAACGTACCTATAGTTTAAACAAGACTTAAAACTTTAAGTAAAGTTTATTAAGTTAATTTTAGGGAACATTGTGGAGTGAAAGAAGATGTAGTGTCGAGGATTGAGAAAGGTATGTTGAGATGGTTTGGACATATAGAGAGGATGAACGAAAGGAGATAGACGGAACAAGTATACAAGACGAGAGTGGATGGGAGAGTTGGAAGGGGTCGACCTCAGCGAACGTACCTCAATCAGCTGGAGGACGTCTTTAGCAAAGGCCAGCTTAGGAGTACCCTAATTAAGTTAATAACAATGTACCTACCTATATAGTTTAAGTTTAAAAAATTTGGCTCTCAAAAGAAATTTCAATCATTGTACTGTTGATATTTGGCTCTGTTGACTAATGAGTTTGCCAACCACTGGTATAGATGTACCACAGTTTTTTAATCCACTCAGCTGCTGATGAGCACTTAGGTTGTTTCCAAATCTTAGCTATAATAAATTGTGCTGCTATGAACATAGGGGTGCATATATCCTTTCTGATTGGGGTTTCTGGTTTCTTGGGATATAATCCTAGAACTGAGATTACTGGGTCAAATGGGAGTTCCATTTTTAGTTTTTTGAGGAAATGCCATACTGTTTTCCACAGTGGCTGCACCAGTCTGCATTCCCACCAGCAGTGCACAAGGGTTCCTTTTTCTCCGCATCCTCTCCAGCACTTGTTTGTTGATTTGTTGATGATAGTCATATGACAGGTATGAGATGGTACCTCATTGTTGTTTTGGTTTGCATCTCTCGGATGATTAGTGACTTTGAGCATGTTTTCATATGTCTCTCGGTCTGTATGTCCTCTTTCAAAAAGTGTCTATTTAGGTCCTTTGCCATTTTTTGATTGAATCGTTTATCTTTCTTTTGTTAAGTTGTATGAGTTCTCTGTAAATTTTGGAGATTAAACCCTTATCTGAAATAGCATTGGCAAATATGTTCTCCCATGTGGTGGGCTTTCTTGTTGTTTTGTTGATGGTTACTTTTGCTGTGCAGAAGCTTTTTATTTTGATGTAGTCCTATTTGTTTATTTTCCCCTTAATTTCCATTTCTAGAGTCTAGAAGCTGTACCAATAAAGAACTTGCTACAACATATGTCTGATAGTTTGCTGCCTATGGAGTCTTCTAAGATTTTTATGGTTTTCCATCTTACATTTAAGTCCTTTAACCATTTTGAGTTTGTTTTTGTGTATGGTGTAAAGTTGGTGATCTAGTTTCATTTTTTTGTATGTATCTGACCAAATTTCCCAGCACTTTGTTGAAGAGACTGTCTTGACTCCATTGTCAAATATTAATTGAGCATAATGGCTTGTGTCTATTTCTGGGTTCTCTATTCTGTTCCATTGGTCTATATGTCTGTTCTTGTGCCAGTACCAGGCAGTTTTGAGAACAGTGGTTTTGTAATTTAGCTTGATATCTGGTATTGTGATCCCTCCAACTTTGTTATTCTTTCTCAGGATCGCTGTGGTATTCAAGGTCTTTTTTTATTCCAGATGAATTTTTGGAGAGTTTGTTCTAGGTCTGTGAAATATGCCGTTTGTATTTTAATGGGGAGTGCATTGAATCTATAAATTGCTTTGGGTAGTATGAACATTTTAATGATGTTGATTCTACCAATCCATAAACATGGTATGTTCTTCCATTTGTTTATGTCTTCCTCTATCTCCTTTTTAATGTCCTGTAGTTTTCCATATCCTCATTTTTTTAAAGTGGTTTTTTTTTTTCTGCTCTGTTTGGATATTTTCTGCTACCTTGTTTTTCAAATTCCTGGTTCAGTGTTCTGATTTATCTACTCTGCTGTTTATTCCTTCTAGTATACTCTTCATTTCAGATATTGTATTCTTCATTTCTGACTGGTTCTTTTTTATATTTCCTATGTTCTTCTTCATGCTGTTGAAGTTCTCACTAACTTCCTTGAGCATCCTTATAACCATTTTTTTTCTTGAATTCTATATGTGGTAAATTGTTTGCCTTTATTTCATTTAGCTCTTTTTCTGGAGATTTCTCCTATTCTTTCTTTTGGGGCATGTTTCTTTATCTCCTTAATTTGGCTGCCTCTTCATGTTTGTTTCTATCTGTTAGGTAGATCTACTATGTCTCACAGTGTTGGTATGCTGGCCTTACGTAGTAAGTGTCCTGTGTGTCCTTGTTGTGCACTCTCCTTGATCACCTCAGCCGGGTGCTCTAGGAATGTTCCTTGTGTGGATAATGTGAGCCCTCCTTTGGTAATTGAGCCTTGATTGCTTTTGGTCCATCGTACCTGGGGTCAACCCTCAGGGTAGCTGACTGTGAATATTGACCCCCCAACCACTGTGTATGAACTGCAGTGCAGGTGCTGGACACAAATGGAATTTGCCTCAGGAGTGTCTTGTACCTGCTGAGATCTCCTTTTGGATATGCCCCTTATGAAGCAAATTGGATCCTGATCTAATGTTTAAACCTGGCCACTGGGTATGTTGGTCCTGGGGCCTCTTGGGAGGGACTCTGATTCAGGTCAATATCAGCTGCTGCCTGTGTCGGGCCATGGGCACCTGTTTGAAGCTACAAATTGGTACAGTTTGTGGCTGCTTTTGCTGGACCTGGGTGTGTACAGGAAGGCCCAAGCTGCACACCAAGGTTGACTTTTACCAGCACTGGGATCCGGGCAGGTCAACAAAAGACCTAAGGCACTTTGAAATCTGCATCTGTCTACCTCTGCCTGACAACTGCCTGTTAAAGTCAGTCACTGAGAGCCTCTGGAGGTATTCAAGTTGCATACGATAGGTTCTCAATGAGTCCAGGTAGATGCGAGTAGTGGTCACCAGACTGATACAGGTTCAAACTTGGTGACAGTGCTGGGTTTGAGGCCACTCAGTATCAGTTTCAGGGTGTACCAAATCTAGCTGCCCCTCACTAGGTGCTTGCACAACTTGATGGTGGGAGCGGGGTTTCAAGGCATTATCAGGGCGAGGCCAGCAGAGTTTACCAGGCACAAACAGTCTAAGATTTGGCTGTGTGAAGGGAGGGCTCTGCACTGGTTGAGCATTCAAAGGAAAAATGGCCCCAGTCCTAGAGCCACACAACTCGGTTAGTCCCAGATTCTGCCAGTAGCCAGGTCTCAGTAGGATGGGGCTAGTGGATCTCCCTTGAGGGCTTGGGGGAAGGAGAGCAGAGTGGCCCCCTCTCTGGAACTACACAGCTCAGTCTGTCCCAGATTCTGTTCAGACCATGGCAGGGCGGAACCAGGAGGAATCCATCAGGTGACGTCAACAGGGAGCCCAGAGGGTGTGACTATTGCATTCCCCCAAGCTGATGCCATAAGGAGGAGCATGCCCCACCCAAGAAAAATGTCATCTGTGGTGTGAAAGAGTGACTTAGCAAAGGAGTCTTAGTTGTTATTTCTTCAGCTTTCATTGCAGAGCCACAAACCTCAGCCTCTCCTGCTAATCTAGTCCACCCTGCTCTTTTCTCAGCTGGAGCCCAGGGTGAGTGGTTCCAAGATTTTGTGCATTGGTCCTTTAAGATTGCATCTGTGTCTCTAGCAGACTCTTTTCTCTCCTGGAGGACAGACTCCCCGCTGATTTTCACAGTCAGATAGTATATGGGTGCCGCTTCCTGGCTCTGGTGCCATGGCTGGAACGCCCGGTTTGGGGTTGAGACCTCATGCTTCACAGAGGAAACTTTGCAGCTGTGTTATTGCTCTGGAATCTCAGTCACAGGAGGCCCTGTGAGAGCAGGGCCAGACATTTTGGCATCTCTTCCCTTCCTGCCAGTCTCGATGAGACTTCTGTAAATCCTTGGTTATAAGACTCCTGATCAGCTGGTCTTCAGTTGGTTATTTGGGTTGATTCCTCTATATTTCAGTTGTAATTTCATTTTGGTCCTGGGAGGAAGTGAGTGTAACATCCACCTAGTCTGCCGCTATTTGGGATCCCTACATGTTCTTTTGTGACGTATTTATTCGAATATTTTATCCACATTTAATATTTTCTTTTTATTATTTTGTGGTAATTCTTTATGTATACTTGATTTCATGACTCTATCAGATATTAATATTATAAACATTTTTGTCCAATGTGTGAGTTGCCTTTACAATTACTTAATGTCTTAAGACAGCAAAGTTTTTAATGTTGATGAGGCCAGATTTACCTTTTATAATTTGTATTTTGTGTATGCTATCTAATAAATCTTTGCCTGCTCCAAGATTGATAAGATTTTCTCTTGTAAAACTACCTTACACTTAACTTTACTGCTCCTTCACTTTGTTATATTGTACCACCTTAAGTTCCTTGTAGTCAATTTCCCTTCTGACTCTTCTTCCTCTCACTTAACAATGGACATTTCCAAGATTTTTCTCCCTTTGATTATCAAATAATGTGTGTTCCTCAAAAAAGATTAGGAAACAAAAGAAGTGCAGTAATTATAATAATAATGGCACCAGTTTTGAGTGCAGTACTTACCATATGCTAACTATATAGTGATGGAACGTGATGGTTAGGAGATTAAGTCTAAGAGTGAGGCTGCCTGGGCTAAAATTCTGTTTCTATAACCTTCTAGTTGCAGGGTCTTGGTCAGTGTTTTACTCAGTGAAAACTTACAAGATACAATAGCAATTTGCAGTAGAGTTTTTAGTAGCAAAGGATACAGAACAAAAGCATCCGAACAAAAGATGTGCATCTTCCAAGTCCAGAGTTCAGGCATAAGCTTCCGGAGTTCTTCCTCATCTGAGGCCACACAGGATGTCCTTTTTCTCAGAGAAGCACTGGGGGATGTATGGAATGTCTCTGCCCAGGGAAGACTCTTTGATTCCTAAGGATCAAGGCCTTTTTGTGGGGGCTAGTAGCATAGGCACATTCTGCTTCAAAATCTGCCATGACAATCAAAACTCTGGACCCAACACTAAAACCAAGTGCACATCAGCAGTCTTAATGTGAGTGCAAAGGAACCTGACAAGCCAGCAGGACATGGCCCATTGCTCCAGGTGTATATAACAAAATCATTAATTACTAACACAAAAAACTCTCCAAGGGGCACATTCCCTGGGGTGGCCAAAGGTCAATCATGGTTCCCTTGGAGACAGCAAGGAGTTAGCAACTACATCTGCTGTGTTCATTCTTTTCTCACAAGTAGCCTCTCTAAAGCCTCACTTTTTTCATCTGTAAAATGAGAAAACAGATGTGCTTCCTTTATAGGGTTGTTGTGAAAATTAAATGAGATTATATATGTAAAGCTTTCAGCATTATTTTGTTACATAGTTATTGCTCAATGACAACTGGATATTATTAATACTAAGCATTTCCTCCTCTGTCATATAAGGATGACAGTATTTGTTTCATTGCCTATAGCAAGACTAAAATGCAGTTCTAGCTGGTTTAGCCCAGTGGATAGAGTGCCGGCCTACAGACTGAAAGGTCCCGGGTTCAATTCCAGTCAAGGGCACATGCCTGAGTTGTGGGCTCATTCCCCAGTAGGGGGTGTGCAGGAGGTAGCCCATCAATAATTCTCTCTCATCATTGATGTTTCTATCCCTCTCTCCATCTCCCCTTCCTCTCTGAAATCAATAAAAATATATTTTTGAAAAAATAATAAAATGCAGGCCTAGTAGATAGAGAGCTTAGCATAGGGCTTGGCCTTAGATCACTATGCTACGCTCTCTATCTACTACATGCTATGCACTCTGATATATTTGTGTTCTATTTAATGTGTTGTTGTTTTTTCAAAAATGTTTGTCAAATATACTAGGGGAAAATGGGTTACTACTCAATGTTCTTGGGTTCCTAAAGTTGGGTAAATGACACTTGGCCCCTCTCTTTCTCTTTTTTCCTCCCACACTCCATCTGTCTTGGTTGGTTTGCCCTAGAAGTAGAGCCAAAGATACAGGTTATTTATTTGGGAAGTGATATAAAGAAACAGAGGACAGAAATGAGAAGGAAAAGCTAAAATGAGGTGTTATTGAGCCAGTTGCTGCTGTGGGTGACTGGGGCTCAGTCCTACTGGGAGCCTCTGGGGATCTGGGTAGAATTCCCTCAGAATGGTTTCTCCAAAGGATGGAAGTCTGGGACATTTATCCACAGACTTCTCCTTAGTTGAGTGTGTCTAATTCACTTCCCCACCTGGCTGCAGAAAAAATGGAGAGGTGAAAAGTGGGTATTTGCATGGGGCTGTCATCATGCATAGAAGCCTCCACACAGCCTCCACTGAAATACCAGTGAGCCAAGAGCATATGGGCAGAGTACAAAAAGCAGCTGCTGCTTCCTCTAAGCAGGAAGGAGTAAACATAGGCATCTCTGTCCAATACATAGTGCCTTCCCCTAGGCAGCCAATCTCAGGGTCTTGCTGCCATTCAGACAGGCATAACCTGAAGAACTTGCTTTTCCAGGCTTGGCTCTCAACACATAAATATAGTTTAGAAAAATCTTCTGCCTTTCTGAACACAGCTATTTTTCTGCTGTAGACTCAGATAAAAATCGAATTTTAGTTGTAGTTAGAAATGCCTTCTAGATCAAAAGGTAACTCCCCATTCCATTGATGCCCATCATTGCTTCAATGGGTGGGGAGGAGGGGATTGAGGGGGAAAAGAAAAAGCTCTAAAACGAGTTCCAGAATATTCTTTCTCTTACTTTAATCACACTTCCTAAATATTCATAATATAGGATGGGTATAGCCTAATTTATTTATTTATAAAATTTCCAAAAATTGGATAGTGTTTTCATTTTCTCAGTATCAAAAATAATATTGTAGCAAACATCTATATATATAAAAGCCTAAGGTGACCATTATGATCAGACAACCAGACAACCAGACGACTGGCCTGTAGCTATGATGCACACTGACCACCAGGGGACAGATGCTCAACGCAGGAGCTGCCCCCTGGTGGTCAGTGTGCTCCAACAGCCAACCCCCGCAGCCCCTCCCCCCCCCCCCCCCCCCCGCCACCGGCCAAACTCCAGTGGTCCCTCCCCCCAGCCGGCCAGTCTGGATTGGCCCTGATTGCCCACCAGGCCAAGGGACTCCACCTGTGCATGAATTTGTGCACCGGGCCTCTAGTCATTGTACATAATTCTTTACCTGAGTTTTATATCATTTTACCAAGAGAGATAGGTCACAGTGGAAATAGAGAGTTAAAGAGTATGGACGCTGTAAAAGCTTTTGATCCATATCCACCTGTTGCTTTCCAAAAAGTGTAGATTTAACCAATTTGTACTCTCACCAGTCATGTGTGTGCATAGGGAAATTCAAAAACATTTTAAAAAATCTCAGTGTTGAAAATTTAGCAAGTATAGAAAAGTGTAAATTGTCATAGTAATAAATAACCCACAACCTTGAGACAGCCACTACTAACATTTTAATATATTTTAGTCTTTTTCATTCTTGTATAATGTACATGTATAATTTAAGAACAAAATAGAACATACCACATATAGAGTTTTATAATCTGGCTTTCTCATCTAATATTACATTCCATTTCCCCAAAAGATAATGGTAAATGGTTGCACAATGTTTTATGCGTGTCCATTAGGAATCGTGTTTGGCTCCTATGAACAGAGTTTGACTAATATAAACATAACGGTTTATTTTTTCTTATGTAATGAGACATCTGGAAGGTGGCAGTTGATGGCTTTGTTACAGTGGTTCCAGGATATCAGAATTGCAGTCGCTATGATTCTCCTGGCTTTTCTCTCATTGTCTCCAAACGGCTGTTGGAACTCAAGCCACCATGCCAGTTATCAAGACAGTTGGGGCCAGGCAGCAATCTAGGCAGCTGCAAGTCCCACCCATAAACTTCTACTTATATCTTATTGGCCACCCTAATCTTCAAGGAAGGCTGTGAAATACAGTTTTTTTTTTTTAGCTAAGCACATTGCTGGCCACAATAATATAGGATCTTGTTAATGACAAATAAGAGGAGAATGGATATTGCGCAGCCAGCAATCTGCCCCAGCCTTATAAGTATGGATGTAATATTTTATTTAACCAATCTCCTATGGAGTAGTATTTACTTTTTTCCTAATTTTCACCATTATGCCAATTGCCATAGTAAGCATCCATACACAAGCATCTCTTAATTGTTTCTTATGATAAATTTCCAGATGGAATTAATAAATTAAATCATGGAATGCAAAATTGCTTTCCAGAAAGGTTCTACTTTCTGCAGCAGCATATAAAACCACTGGGCAGTTATTCTGAGAATCATTCATTGAATACGTGCTTCCTATCCAACTCCAGATGGTCCCTTGTGATTCTTTCTTGAATATTAATATTTTTCACAAATGTTAGAAAATGTAATCAATCCTTAAATAGAATATGTCAAAGTGGCAAATGCTGAGCAGTATGTCTTTAATTAATTAAATATATACCAGAAGAAAATGTCCTTGTGGAATGAGCCTGCAAAGTGACACATTTTAGACTGGTAAGTTCTTATATTTTCATTTTTTAAGAAGTTCCTGAAGTAGTTTTGATGCCAATAATGACATGGGGCCACAGGAGAAAGGATGACAAGGAAACGACCCATCTGAGAATCATCAAGAAACCTCAATTAATTTAGGATCTTTAAAGTTTAATATTAGAAGCTATTATGAAAGATATAAATCTTAATACAACTATTGCTATTCTGCAAACCAATGCAATTTTAGCAAAGTTTTGAAGCCCCATCTATTGACTTGCATTCTAGTGGAACTAATGTTAGCAGAAACAGCATAGCTATGTCATTGAGCTAGATTCCTCCACAGATACAAGTGAGAGCCAAAATTTGAAATACTTACTGGTGTATACAGATAATATGTTCTCAAAATTTATACTTCAAATAAATTTATGGTAAATTATATTGAAATGTTTAAGGCACTGTGGAACTACATTAAAAAAAAAACCCTCAGAGTAGCTCACATTCAATTAATGTAGTAAAATTAAAAAGTGATTGCAGCAAATGCTTTAGTAAAGAAGATCACTTTTTAAATAAGAATAATCACCCAGTTGTTCATTTTTTGAGAGTTTGGTTTGTACTCCCAGGTTTCTTTAAGGCAAGGCAGGGCTTTAAATGCTGTCAAAATTTCCATGGTCTTTAGCTTGTCTTGCTCAACAAAGATGAAAGCCATTGGAAAAGTTACATTTGCACTGTGTTCTTAGAATTTAGTCTGTGTTTTAAATAGTGCTGTGTATGGTCACCTAGGTCCATGGAATGTCACACATGTACCTATTTCATGTGTAACACAGCTCAACACTCGAGGGCAGATTTTATTGCCCATATCTCACACCCAGGGAGCAGGGGCCATCAGTCGCTCAGGAGGGAGGAGACTAATTCCACCTCCCTGAGGCACAAGCAGTCCAGTCCCAGTGCTTCAAGCCAGACCTGTCCCCATTGTAGGAGGCCAATAAATATTTGTTGAATTTTTTATATGGTACAAACCAAATTTATGTCTAAGTGGTAGGATTATATTTGAATTTCTTCTTCTTGCTTTTTTATATTTTATGAATTTCCTGCAAGACATAGCTGGGACATTTGTGATCAGGTAACTGTGTGCATAGCTGCATGTTTGGGGCATTCCAGATCATAGTTCCTGGAACATTTCTGCTAACTTTTTTGAACTAGTTGAAATGAGTTTGTTGTATCATACTGAATTGAGCATTTAATTTTTATATTTAAATTAGACATGAGCTTTGAATTCAACTTTTATTTCACAGTACAAATTAGGTAATGAACAGAGACTAAAAGACAATTAGTAAATATATCAATCAATTGAACTCAAACTTTTTACTTAAATTAAGTCTTTAAAACCAACAATGGAACATAATAATATATGAATGCTACAGTCTTACATTTTATGCTAATAATTTATTTATATAATTAAAAATTCATACTGGCCAGTGTGGCTCGGCAGTCAAACGTCAACCCAGGACCCAAGAGGTCACTGGTTCGATTCCTGGTGAGGGCACATGCTTGGGTTGTGGGCTCGATCCCTAATGGGGGATGTGTAGGAGGCAGCCGATCAATGATGTTCCTCTCTCATTGATGTTTCTCTATCGCTCTGCCTTCCTCTCTCTCTAAAAAAAAAATAAAAATCAATAAAGACATATTTTTAAAAAAAGAGATACATTTTTAAAAATTCAGATTCGGAGATTTGTTCTTTCTATTTGTGATTTTCCTATTTACTTAAGCCTTTAGTTTATTTCATCAATATTAAGAAAATTATATAAAACTTTTAATGGATTTTTATTAAACCAAATGTACTGCTTATAGTTTAAATATTTTTAATGATTTGGCCATAATATACTTTTATTTTTATTTCTTCAGATAAGATTTTTTCAAATTAATTTTAAATTTTTTTAATTATACATTCAATAGCATTTTTTATTAGTTTCTGGTATACAGCATAGTGGTTCAACTATCATTTATTTTACCAAGTGTTCCTCGCTGATATTTCCAGTACCAAACTGGCCCCATACAACATTACATTATTGACTGTATTTCCTCCGCTGCACTTTACATCCTCATGACTATTTTGTAACTACCAATTTGTACTTCTCAATCCCTTCACCTTTTTCACCCAGACCCCAACCCCCCTCCCCTCTGGCAAACATCAATCTGTTCTCTGTATCTATGAGTCTTTTTATGTTTTGTTTGCTCATATATATTGTTCTTTAGATTCCACATGTAAGTGAAACCATATGGTGTTTGTACTTCTCTATCTGACTTATTTCACTTACCATAATGCCCTCTCCATCCATGCTGCTGCAAATGATAAGATTTCATTCTTTTTATAGCCAAGTAATAGTTCCATTGCATATATGTATCTATTTTTTTTTTTTTTTGGCCACTCAGCTATTGAAGGTTACTTGGGTTGCTTCCATAGCATGGCTATTGTAAATAATGCTGCAAAGAACATAAGGGTGCATATATTCTTTTGAATTAGTGTTTTGAGGTTTTTTGGATATATACCCAGAAGTGACATCACTGAATCATAAGGCAGTTATATTTTTAATTTTTTGAGGAACCTCCATACTGTTTTCCACAGTGACTGCACCAATCTGCATTCCCACCAACAGTGCACAAGGTTCCCTTTTCTTCACATCCTGGCCAACACTTGTTTGTTGATTTATTGATGACTAGAGGCCCGATGCATGAAATTTGTGCAAGAGTAGGCCTTAGTTCCCCCAGCTGCCAGCACTAGCTTCCCTCTGACACCTGAGACCCGGGCTTCCCTCGCAGCCCTGGCTTCATCTGGAAGGTCTTCCAGAAGGATGTCCGGTCTAAGTAGCATATTACACTTTTATTATAATAGATAGCCATTCTGACAGGTGTGAAGTGATATCTCATTGTGGTTTTAATTTGCATTTCTCTGATGATTAGTGACATTAAGTATTTTTTCATATGTCTATTGGCCATCTATATGTCCTCTTTAGAAAAGTTTCTATTCAGGTCCCTAGTGTGTGTGTGTGTGTGTGTGTGTGTGTGTATTTGATTTCAGAGAGGAAGGGAGAGGGAGATAGAGATAGAAACATCAATAATGAGAGAGAATCATTGATCAGCTGCCTCCTGCATGCCCCCTACTGGGGATTGAGCCCGCAACCCAAGCATGTGCCCTTGACTGGAATTGAACCCAGGACCCTCCAGTCTGCAGGCCAACACTCTATCCACTGAGCCAAACCAGCTAGGACCCTAGTCCATTTTTTAATTTGATTGTTTATTTTCTTAGGGTTGAGTTTTTTATAAATTTTGGATGTTAATTCTTATTAAATGTACCTTTGAAGACTATGTTCCCCCATTCAGTGAGTTGTCTTTTCATTTTGTTGAAGGTTTTCTTTGCTTTGCAAAAATATTTTACTTTGATGTAGTCCCATTTGTTTATTTTTTCTTCTGTTTACCTTGCCTGAAGAAATTTACCAGAAAATGTATTGCTAAGAGAAATGTCCAAGATTTTACTGCCTCTGTTTTCTTTTAGGATTTTTATGGTTTCGAGTCTTACATTTAAACCTTTAATCCATTTTTAGTTTATTCTTGTGTATGGTGTAAGAAGGTGGTCTAGTTTTTTTGTTATTGTTTGTTTGTTTTTGCACAAATCTGTCCTATATACCTAACACCATTTGTTGAATAGACTATCTTTACCCCATTATATTTTCTTGCCTCCTTTATCAAATATTAATTAACCATTAAGGTGTGGGTTTATTTTTGGGCTCTCTTTTCTGTTCCATTGATTTACATGTCTGTTTTTATGCCAGTACCATGCTGTTCTGATTACTATGGCCTTGTAGTATAGTTTGATATCTGGTAGCATGATCTCTCCAACTTTGTTCTTTCTCAAGATTGTTGTGGCTATTCAGGGTCTTTTGTGGTTCCATATGTATATTTGAAATATTTGTTCTAGTTCTGTGAAATATGCCATTGGTATCTAGCTAGAAATTGCATTGAATCTATAGATTGCTTTAGGTAATATGGACATTTTAATGATGTTAATTCTTCCTATCCATGAACACAGTATATGATTCTATTTGTATCTTCTTCATTTTCTTTCTTCAGGGTCTTATAATTTTCTGAGTACAGGTCTTTTACATTCTTGGTTAAACTTATTCCTAGTCATTTTACTTTTTGTATTCAATTGCAAATGGGATTGTGTTCTTAGTTTCCCTTTCTGATAGTTCACTATTGGTTAAAATGCAACTGATTTCTGGATAGTTATTTTGTATCCTGCTACTTGACTGAATTCATTTATCAGTTCTAATAGTTTTTTGGTGGCATCTTTAGGGTTCTTTATATACAGTGTCATGTCGTCTGCAAACAATGACAGTTTTACTTGTTCCTTTCCAATTTGGATGCCTTTTATTTCTTCTTTTTGCCTGATTGCTGTGGCTAGGACTACGTTGAATGAGTGTGAAATTCCTGTCTTATACCAATATTTTGTTTTGTTAATCCTCACCCAAGGATATTTTTTCCATTGATTTTTAGAGAGAGTAGAATAGAGGGAGAGAGGGGAAGAGAGAGAAAGAAACATCAATGTGAAAGAGACTTATCCCACACGTGGCCTGACAGGGGATGGGGATCAAACCTGCAACCCAGGTACACGTCCTTGCTCGGATATCGAACCTACAACCCTTCAGTTCGTGGGCAGGTGCTCTAACCACTAAGCACAACAGCCAGGGCTAATTCCTATTCTTAAGGGAAATGCCTTTAGTTTTTCCCCATTGAGCATCATGTTAGCTGTGGGTTTGTCACATATTGTATTCTTCATTTCTTTTTTTTTTTAATCTTTATTGTTCAGATTATTACATTTGTTCCTCTTTTTTCCCCCCATAACTCCCCTCCTCCCAGTTCCCGCCCCACACTCCACCCTCACTCCCCACCCACTGTCTTCATCCATAGGTGCACGATTTTTGTCCAGTCTCTTCCCGCATCTCCCACACCCCTTTCCCCCCCAAGAATAGTCAGTCCATTCCCTTTCTATGTCCCTGATTCTATTATGATCACCAGATTATTTATTCACTTGATTTTTAGATTCACTTGTTGATTTATGTATGTTTGTTGTTCATAATTTGTATCTATACCTTTTTCTTCTTCTTCCTCTTCTTAAAGCATACCTTTCAGCATTTCATATAATACTGGTTTGGTGGTGATGAACTCCTTTAGCTTTTCCTTATCTGTGAAGCTCTTTATCTGACCTTCAGTTCTGAATGATAGCTTTGCTGGATAAAGTAATCTTGGTTGTAGGTTCTTGGTATTCATCACTTTGAATATTTCTTGCCATTCCATTCTGGCCTGCAAAGTTTCTGTTGAGAAATCAGCTGACAGTCATATGGGTATTCCCTTGTAGGTAACTGACTGTTTTTCTCTTGCTGCTTTTAAGATTCTCTCTTTGTCTTTTGCTCTTGGCATTTTAATGATGATGTGTCTTGGTGTGGTCCTCTTTGGATTCCTTTTGTTTGGGGGTTCTCTGCGCTTCCTGGATTTATAAGTCTATTTCTTTCACCAGGTGGGGGAAGTTTTCTGTCATTATTTCTTCAAATAGGTTTTCAATATCTTGCTCTCTCTCATCTTCTGGCACCCCTATAATTATGATGTTGGTACGCTTGAAGCTGTGCCAGAGGCTCCTTACACTATCCTCGCATTTTTGGATTCTTTTTTCATTTTGCTTTTCTGGTTGGGTGTTTTTTGCTTCTTCGCATTTCAGATCTTTGACTTGATTCTTGCGCTCCTCTGGTCTGCTGTTGGGAGTCTGTATAGTATTCTTTATTTCAGTCCGTGTATGCTTAATTTCTAGTTGGTTCTTTATCATAACATCAAGGGTCTCATTAGATTTCTTGAGGATCTCACTACATTTATCAGCGGCTTCTAGACAGTTCTTAAGAGACCTTAAAAGTGTGGTTCTGAACTCAATATCCTCCATTGACAGTTTTGTCCTGTTTCTTTGTCTCTGCATTTTTTATGCTTTCTTGGTGCACTCCCTAGTCATCTTTG
Source organism: Myotis daubentonii (assembly GCF_963259705.1). Lineage (NCBI taxonomy): Eukaryota > Metazoa > Chordata > Mammalia > Chiroptera > Vespertilionidae > Myotis > Myotis daubentonii. Next base: position 104,555,731 of record NC_081842.1, on the reverse strand, counting down.
TGCGCAGTCTTGTTGTAGTTAAGCCTTGATTGTTGTGGGCAATACCGGGGGTGATTTGACCTCCAGGCTAACTGGCTATGAGAGTCTGCTGTGTCTGCAGTGGGAGAGCTTCTGTGCTGGATCTCTAGGGTGGTGCTAATCTAGCATTTGCCTGAGGCTATCTGGCAAAAATGGCTCTGCACAGGGCTTGGGCGGGGCGGGTCCCTGGGGATCTACAGGGCGGGCGGAGCGAGCAGTTATGGCTGCTCTCAGTTCCGTCCCTAGGGGCTCTGCCTCACAGAGTCCCAGCAACTGCTGCAAACATCGGAGAGAAAGCTGCCTTCGAGTTCCGACCGAAGCCAGACAGTCCCGCTTCTCCCGTTTGAGTCTGGGTCCCTAGAGCCTCGCCCAGATCTGGAGCTCAGAGTCTGAAACTCCCTCCCGATTGAAAACAACAACCGCGCCCTCCGCCGCCAGCCTGCTCCACGCGCACTCCGCACCTGAGTATTTCACTTCAGCACTGCGCCTCCTCTGAGTCTGGGTATGATATTCTCTTTCCTCCTAGTTGTAGAATTTCCACTCAGCCAGCCTTCCTGTGGTTCTGGATGATGTCCATTCCGTCGTTTAGTTGTTTTTTGAAGTGGTTCTTTGAGGCAGCAATCTCTGGCGTTAACCTATGCTGCCATCTTGGTTTCTCCACACCTGTATTCTTCATTTCTGACAGGTATATGGTTTTTATGTTCTTTTTTATGCTTGCTATCTCTTTGTTGTGAGTTCTCTCACATTTTATTGGGCATCCTTAATACTATTTCTTTTAACTCTATATCTAGTAAATCACCTGCCTCCAATTCATTTAGCTCCTTTTTCTGGAGATTTCTCCTGTTCTTTCATTTGGAGCATATTTCTTTGTATCCTCACTTTGGCTGCCTCTTTGTGTTTGTTTCTAAGTATTAGGTAGGTGTGCTATGTCTCCCTGTCCGGGTAAGGTGGCTTTATGTAAAAGGTGTCCTTTGGGACCCAGTGGCACATTCTCCTTGATCATCTGAGCTGGGTGCTCCAGGAATGTCCCTTGTGTGAATTATATGAGCCCTCCTCTTGACATTGTGTCTTTTTTTAAAATATGTTTTTTATTGATTTCAGAGAGAGGGAGAGAAAGGAAGCAAGAGATAGAAACATCTATGATGAGAAAGAATCACTGATCAGCTGCCTCCTGCACACCCTCTACTGGGGATCAAGCCTGAAACCCGGGTATGTGCCCTGACCAGGAATCAAACTGTGACCTCCTGGTTCATAGGTCAAGGCTGAACCAGTGAGCCTCTCGAGACGGGCTTGTAATTATGTCTTTTTTTTTTTATTATTGCTTAAAGTATTACAAAGGGTATTACATATGTATCCATTTTATCCCCCCGCCCTAGACAGTCCCCTAGCCTCCCCTATCACCCAGTGTCTTATGTCCATTGGTTATGCTTATATGCATGCATACAAGTCCTTTAGTTGATCTCTTACCCCACTACCTCCTGCCCCCCAACCCTCCCCGGCCTTCCCACTGCAGTTTGACAATCTGTTTGAGGCAGCTCTGCCTCTGTATCTATTATTGTTCAAAAGTTTATAATGGTCTCTATTGTCCATGAATGAGTGAGATCATGTGGTATTTTTCCTTTATTGACTGGCTTATTTCACTTAGCATAATGCTCTCCAGTTCCATCCATGACGTTGCAAATGGTAAGAGTTCCTTCCTTTTTACAGCAGCATAGTATTCCATCGTGTAGATGTACCACAGTTTTCTAATCCATTCATCTACTGATGGGCACTTAGGCTGTTTCCAGATCTTAGCTATGGTGAATTGTGCTGCTATGAACATAGGAGTGCATATATCCTTTCTGATTGGTGTTTCTGGTTTCTTGGGATATATTCCTAGAAGTGGGATCACAGGGTCAAATGGGAGTTCCATTTTCAGTTTTTTAAGGAAACTCCATACTGTCTTCCATAGTGGCTGCACCAGTCTGCATTCCCACCAGCAGTGCACAAGTGTTCCTTTTTCTCCACAACCTCTCCAGCACTTGTCCTTTGTTGATTTGTTGATGATAGCCAGTCTGACAGGTGTGAGATGGTACCTCATTGCTGTTTTGATTTGCATCTCTCGGATGATTAGTGACTTTGAGCATGTTTTCATATGTCTCTTGGTTTTCTGAATGTCCTCTTTTGAAAGGTGTCTATTTAGGTCCTTTGCCCATTTTTTGATTGGATTGTTTATCTTCCTTTTGTTAAGTTGTATGAGTTCCCTATAAATTTTGGAGATTAGGCCCTTATCAGATATGTCATTGGCAAATATGTTTTCCCACACAGTGGGTTTTCTCGTTGTTTTGTTGATGGTTTCTTTTGCTGTGCAGAAGCTTTTTATTTTGATGTAGTCCCATTTGTTCATTTTTTCTTTAGTTTCAAGTGCCCTAGGAGCTGTATCAGTGAAGAAATTGCTTCGGCATATGTCTGAAATTTTCTTGCCTTTGGATTCTTCTAGAATTTTTATGGTATCCTGTCGTACATTTAAGTCCTTTATCCATTTTGAGTTTATTTTTGTGTATGGTGTAAGTTGGTGGTCTAGTTTCATTTTCTTGCATATATCTGTCCAATTTTCCCAACACCATTTATTGAAGAGACTATCTTGGCTCCATTGTATGTTCTTGCCTCCTTTGTCAAATATTAATTGAGCATATTGGTTCGGGCCGATTTCTGGGCTCTCTATTCTATTCCATTGATCTATATGCCTATTCTTGTGCCAGTACCAGGCAGTTTTGAGAACAGTGGCTTTGTAATACAACTTGATATCTGGTATTGAGATCCCACCTACTTTGTTCTTTTTCAGGATTGCTGCAGCTATTCGGGGTCTTCTTTTATTCCAGATGAATTTTTGGAAAGTTCGTTCTAGATCTCTGAAGTATGCTGTTGGTATTTTAATGGGAAGTGCGTTGAATTTATAGATTGCTTTGGGTAGTATGGACATTTTAATGATGTTGATTCTACCAATCCATGAACACGGTATGTTCTTCCATCTGTTTATGTCTTCCTCTATGTCTTTTTTCAACGTCCTGTAGTTTTCTGAGTAGAGGTCTTTTACCTCTTTAGTTAAGTTTATTCCTAGGTAGCTTAATTTTTTTGGTGCAATGGTAAACGGGATTGTTTTTATAATCTCTCTTTCTGAAAGTTCACTATTGGTGTATAGAAATGCCTCAGATTTCTTGGGGTTAATTTTGTATCCTGCTACATTGCCAAATTCATGTATTAAGTCTAGTAGCTTTTTGATGGAATCTCTAGGGTTTTGTATGTATAATATCATGTCGTCTGCAAATAAGGACAGTTTTACTTCCTCTTTTCCAATTTGGATGCCTTTTATTTCTTCTTCTTGCCGAATTGCAATGGCTAACACTTCCAGTACTATGTTGAACAGGAGTGGTGAGAGGGGGCATCCCTGTCTTGTTCCTGTTCTTAGGGGAAATGGTGTTAGTTTTTGTCCATTGAGTATGATGTTGGCTGTGGGCCTGTCATATATGGCTTTTATTATGTTGAGGTATGATCCTTCTACTCCCACCTTGCTGAGAGTTTTTATCAAAAATGGGTGTTGAATTTTGTCAAATGCTTTTTCTGCATCAATTGATATGACCATGTGGTTTTTTTCTTTCAATTTGTTTATGTGATGTATCACGTTTATTGATTTGCGGATATTGTACCATCCTTGCATCCCTGGGATAAATCCTACTTGGTCATGGTGTATGATCTTTCTGATGTACTGCTGGATCCGATTTGCTAAGATTTTGTGGAGGATTTTGGCATCTATGTTCATGAGGGATATTGGCCTGTAATTCTCTTTCATTGTGTTGTCTTTACCTGGTTTTGGTATTAGGGTGATGCTGGCTTCATAGAATGAGCTTGGAAGTGTTCCTTCCTCTTGAATTTTTTGTAGTAGTCTGAGGAGGATAGGTTTTAGTTCTTCCTTGAATGTTTGGTAAAACTCCCCTGTGAAGCCATCTGGTCCTGGGCTTTTGTTTGATGGAAGCTTTTTGATGACTGCTTCAATTTCTTCCATAGTTATTGGCCTGTTGAGATTTTTAGATTCTTCCTGATTGAGTTTTGGAATGTTGTATTTTTCTAGGAATTTGTCCATTTCCTCCAGGTTGTCTAGTTTGTTGGAGTAAAGCTGTCCATAGTATTTTTTAACAATCATTTGTATTTCTGTGGGGTCTGTTGTTATTTCGCCTCTATCGTTTCTGATTTTATTTATTTGGGTCCTCTCTCTCTGCTTCTTGGTGAGTCTGGCTAGAGGTTTATCAATCTTGTTTATCCTTTCAAAGAACCAGCTCTTGGTTTCATTGATTTTCTGTATTGTTTTTTTGGTCTCTATGTCATTTATTTCTGCTCTAATCTTTATTATCTCCTTCCTTCTGCTCACTCTGGGGTTTTCTTGTTGCTCTCTTTCTAATTCTTTGAGTTGTAGAGTTAGATGATTTACTACCATTTTTTCTTGTTTTTTGAGATAGGCCTGTAGAGCTATAAACTTCCCTCTCAGGACTGCTTTCAATGTGTCCCATAGGTTTTGGATTGTTGTGTTTTCATTGTCATTAGTTTCCAGGATGTTTTTAATTTCTTCTTTGATCTCATTGGTAACCCAATCAATATTTAATAGCATGCTATTCAGCTTCCAGGTGTTTGAGTATTTTGGGTTGTTTTTATTGTAGTTTATTTCTAATATTATGCCATCGTGGTCTGCGAAGACGCTTTTTATGATTTCAATCTTCTTGAATTTGGGGATACTTTGCTTGTGACCCAGTATGTGGTCTATTTTTGAATATGTCCCATGAGCACCTGAGAAGAACGTATATTCTCTGGCTTTGGGGTGAAGTGTTCTGAAGATGTCTATTAAGTCCATCCTATCTAGTGAATCATTTAGGATTGCTATATCTTTGCTGGTTGTTTGTCTATAGGACTTATCCAGTGCTGTCAATGGTGTATTAAAGTCCCCTACTATGATTGTATTGTTGTCGATCTCTCCTTTGATATTTTCCAGGAGTTTTTTTATGAATTTGGGTGCTCCTACATTGGGTGCATATATGTTTACCAGGGTTATATCTTCTTGTTGTATTGATCCCTTTAGTATTATGAAGTGGCCTTCCTTATCTCTTGTTAAGGCCTTCACTTTGAGGTCTATTTTGTCCGATATAAGTATTGCTACCCCAGCTTTCTTTTCCTTTCCATTTGCCTGAAAGATATTTTTCCATCCTTTCACTTTCAGTCTGTGTGAGTCCCTTCTAATGAGGTGGGTTTCTTGTAGACAGCAGATGTATGGGTCATGTTTTTTTATCCATTCAGCCACTCGATGTCTTTTGGTTGGAGCATTTAGTCCGTTTACGTTTAAAGTTATTATTGAAAGGTACTTGTTTGTAGCCATTTCTTTTTTTGTGTGGCTGTTTTCTTTCTGAGCTTTTTATTTCTTATTTTTATATCAGTCCCTTTAGCATTCCTTGCAATGCTGGCTTGGTGGTGACAAACTCCCTTAGCCTTTTTTTGTCTGTGAAGCTTCTTATTTCCCCTTCAAGTTTGAATGATAGCCTTGCTGGATAGAGTATTCTTGGATTCAGTCCTTTGCTTTGCATCACTTTGTAAATTTCAGTCCATTCTTTTCTTGCCTGATGTGTTTCTGTTGAGAAGTCATTTGACAATCTAATGGGAGATCCCTTGTATGTAACTTTCCGTCTCTCTCTTGCAGCCTGTAAGATTCTCTCTTTGTCCTGAACATTTGCCATGGTGATTATGATGTGTCTTGGTGTGGGTCTTTTCGGGTTCACCTTGTTTGGGACTCTCTGGGCTTGTGTGACTTTTTTCTTCCCCACCTCAGGAAAGTTTTCTGATATTATTTCTTCGAGTAGGTTTTCTAATCCTTGTTCATCCTTCTGTTGTTCTGGTACTCCTATTATTCGTATGTTGTTTCGTTTCATGTTGTCCCAAAGCTCCCTTAGGCTCTCCTCCTGTCTTTTAATTTTTTTCTCCAATTGCAGTACATTTTGGGTGTGTTTTGCTTCCTTGTCTTCTAATTCACTTATTCGGTCCTCCGCTTCTCCTAGTCTACTGTTGATACTTTCAATGGAGTTTTTCATTGCAGCTATATCACTCTTCATTTCCTCTTGGGTCTTACTTAGGTTGTTGATTTTTTCATCTGTTTCTTCTAGCTTCTTCCATATGTTATCGATTTTTTCATCTGTTTCTTCTAGCTTCTTCCATATGTTATCGATTTTTTCATCTGTTTCTTCTTGCTTCTTGAAGAGGTTGTCGATTTTTTCCTCCATCCGGTTTATGCACTCTAGGATCCTTATTCTGAATTCTTTATCTGTCATGTTGCATGCCTCTGTATTACTTAGCTGCTTTTCTGGAGAGTCCTCCTTCTCTTTCCTTTGGGGGTTTCTTTGTCTACCCATGTTTGATCTCAATGACATATCTAGACGTTGAGTTGTTCAGTGGTTGCTCCCTTGGTGGCAGTGACTCCTTGGTCTGTGGTTGCTCTTTGGGCGGTTGCGGTAGCAGCTGCTCTTTAGTTGTCAGCAGCTCCTCTGGTGGGTGCTGTTCACAGCTGTGGTGGCTCTTCTGGCTGGTGGGGCGAGGTTTCACGTACAGCTGCTGTTCCTCAGCAGAGGATGTGGTGCTCAGGAGGTTGCTGTTGCTTGGATCTGCTGCGTTGATTTAAAGGCACAAAATACAACACAACAAGGCACCACGTACCAGGCACTATACACAAATATATTTACGATATTAATAACCCCAAGTAAAGGTGACCACCTGAATTAAGAGAATTAGGGGATAAGGAAGAAGGAAGAGAAAAAGATAAAAGAGAGAAAGGAAAAGAAAAGTAGGGACCAAAAAAAGGGAGTGCAAAAATGAAATTGGGAAAAAGGAAGGGGGAAAATAAAAGCGAGAAAAGAAAAGAAAAAAAAAAGAGTGAAAAGAGAGAATGAAGTGGAAGAGGGGAAGAGACTTTTTATATGAGGAGAATACTCCTATAGAACAGCCATTAATCCCAACAAATTCCAGCAACAGCTCCCTGGATATGAATGCAAACTAGAAACAACCAATAATATAACGATGAAAATAGAATGGTGAACACTAATCCCAAAATAAAATAAAGAAAAAATAAAATGGCACTTTAAAAAATGGTAAAATGGTAGCAGTAATAATACTGGTTAAAAATAAGAAGGTAGTAATTAAAAGGGTAAAATCAGGTGATGGAAAAAGAAGAAGAAGAAAAAAAAAAGAACAGAAAAAAAAATAAAAAAAAAATTGGTTTCTTAGTTAAAAAGTGAAAAAAGAAAAAAAAAATTGCAGTAGTGAATGTCCTTCGTTTCTTCTATTCTTCAGTGTGGCTCGCCTTAGACCTTCCAGGTATTCAGGAGAGTGTTGAGATTCCCTGCGATATACTGTTCCTCTGTGTTGTAAACCACAGTCCTTATTTTAAAGCATGCCGCATTTATTTCCCAGACTGCCTTATTTTGTGTCTAGCAAAGAGTCAGTTTGTGGGTCAGCCTCTGGGTGGCAGTGTTCTGGGGTTGGCCTCTGAGGCTATAGGGCCTCTCTGTCCAGTGGAAGTTCACTGCCCAGAGCTGACTGCGTAATAGTTAGTTACCGGCGCTATGTTGTTGCTGGGATTGAAAATCCCCCTATAGGCCAGACCCTGTTAACTCCCAGGGACTGATCACGTTATCTTAATCCTTGATCTCGTTCAGGGTGGAATCTGGGTGTGGCTGTGCTCCTTGCCTGGGGGCTGGGGGGAGGAGACTTACTCTCAGGAGCGGGTGGCTGCCCCAGTCCTGGCCTCAGGGGTGTCTCAGCACTCAATTCACTACCACCTCTCCCGGCTCCCCCTCTTTCCCCAGTCTCTCCCCAGATTCCACTCCTCAGCACACTCTCCCTCTCTTCAGCACAGGTGAGTGTCTGTATCCGAAATGTCCCATGAACAGGATTCAGTGTAAACAAACAAACAAATGCCGGCCGCGGAAACGGGGAAGGCTTGGTTTCTGTAAGCTTCTTCTCTTACCGGGACTGCATGGTCAGGTCAGCTCTTCAGGCTGCCCCCTTTAGGCTCAGTCCTCCGTGATCACAGAACCCAGCTCTCAATTTCCCTGGCGGCGCCAGGAATCCCGCGGTTCTTCTTTCCCCCGTCAGGGGCTGTGCCTGTCCCAAGGGACGCGGCTGTCTGCCACGCGGTCTCCCTCTGACTCTCTGGGCTCAGAGGTCAGGCAAACTTTCCTGCCCAAATCCCTGGGTTTTTTTTTTACCTTTCCAGGGGAGTTCTGCTCTTCCCGGCTGCAAACCCTCTCACCAGCTGAGCAATTTCGCCAATTCGGTGTGAGTGTTACTAGCTTCAGCTTCCATTTGCTCCGGGACACGACCTGGGACACGTCTGCCTATATTGCCGCCATCTTGGTTCTCCTCGTAATTATGTCTTGATTGCTATTGGCCTATTCATGCATGAGGTTGACCTTCAGGCTGTCTGACTGTAAGATTCAACCCCAACCTCAGTGTATGAGCTTCTGTGCAGGTGCTGACCACACAAAGCCCAATTCACCTTAGCAGGGTCTGGAGCCTGCCGAGATATCCCTGGTGAAGTTAATTAGATCCTGCTCTGTTTAAAGCTCAGCCACTGGGTGTGTTGTTCTGGGGTCTCTGCTGCAGGTCAATGTCAGATGCTGTCCGTGACTAGCCCTGGGCAACCTGTTAGGAGCTACAAAGTGATACATAGTTTGTGGTTGCCTCTGCTGGGCTTGTGTGTTTGTGGAGAGTACCAAGCTGTCCACCAGCACCCAACCTGGAGTCAGGTCAGCCAAAGGCCCAAGGAAACCTGAGATCTGCCTGCCAGCTGCCTGTTAGGTTCAGTCACTGACAGAGCCTCTGGTGGTACTTGATTTGTATGAGGTAGGTTCTTAGTGCATCACCAGATAGGGGCAAGTGGTATTCACCAGACTGGTACAGGTTCAAACTTGGTGCTAGTACTGGGTCTGAGGGCTTTCAGCAAAAGTCCCAAGATATATCAGGTCTAGCTGCCATCCATGAGGTGCCCACAGGACTTTGTGATGGGGTGGAGTCTCAGATAATTGTCAGTGTGAGGTCAACCAAGTTTATCAGATCCAAACAGAACAGGATTTGGCTGTGTGAAGGGAGGGCTCTACACTGGTAAGGCTTGTGAGGTAAAAATGGCCTAGAGCCACACAACTCAGTCTGTCCTGTATTCTGCTCAGACCTTCTGGAAAGCCCCAGTTTGGCAGGGTGGGGCCGCCAGGAATCCAGATGTTGGGGTTAGTGGATCTCCCGAGAGAGAGAGATGCTGGTTAGGCTCACAGGAAGGTGGGAGTAATGGACCCTACTACAGAGCCACAAAACTCAGCCCTTGAGCCTGCCCAGAACTCTACACTCTGGGCCCCAGGCAGCTGACTTTATCACGGGTTGTGAACTTCCCAGGGTGGGGCAACAAGAAGTCTGAAGGGTGGAGTTATTGCATTCCTCCAGGCTGATGCAATAAGGAAGGTGTTCCATCCAGAAAGATGGCCTCTGCGGCATAACAGAGGGACTGAGCACAGGGACCCTGGTGGTGTGCCTTCAGCTCTTTCCTGGGAGCCACAAACCCCATTTGCTCCTCCGCAACTTGAGCCTTCTCTGTTCCGCTGCTGGAGCCCATGGTGAGTGGCTGCAAACGAGATTTTGTGCATTGGACTTTTAAGAGGGTGCATGTGTCTCTAGCAGACTTTCATCTCTCCCCGTTGGGCAGAATCCCTGATGATTTTTCACAGCCACATGTTATGTGGGCACCTTTTCCTGACTCTGGTGCTCTGGTTTGGGGGGACTAATATGGGGTTTGAGACCCTTTGCTTCTCAGAGGGAGCCTTGGTTGCTGAGATATCCCTCTGTGATCTCAGCTGCCACCTGTGGGAGCAGGGCCAGCCCATTGGCATCTCTGCCCTTCCTACCAGTCTCAATGTGGCTTCTTCTGTAAATCCTTAGCTATAAGACTTCTGTTCAGCTAATCTTTGATTGATTATTCTGGTTGGTTGTTCTATATTTCAGTTGTAATTCCAGTTTGGTCCTGGGAGGAAGTGAGTGTAACTTCCACCTAATCCACTACCATCTTAGATCCAGTTCATCATACACTTTAAAATTCAACTATAATTTAATGAGCTTTTATAAGTTATCATTGCAATGTAAATTCCTCTATCACTTTTGTCACTACTAGTATAATCGTTTTCATTTATTATTACTAATAGTTAGTATGTGTGTATTATGTACCAGGAAGTGTACTGTTTTCATATAATAACTCATTTAGTTATTATAATAACTCTATGAGATGCATATTATTATTTACATCTTAAGAAATTGAGGCATAAAGATAGAAGTGACCCACCAAATATTACACAGCTAATTATTGTAATTCAATATCAGAATTTGAACCTAACCCATATTTTAATTGCTATGTTCTACTGTCTCCCAATTTCATACATCTATTTTTCCATCAAGATGTAAGATCCTTAAGAGCAAGGACCATGTCTTACTCTACCTCTGGTGCCCAGACCCACACAGAGAACTTAGTGAACATTGAGATAAACTGAATTTGTTTAAACTTGGTCTGTAATTTGAGGGAAAACAACAACAAAAAACTTTACAAAACTGTTTCTTCACGAGTAAGTTCAGTTGTAGCTGATCTTTTTCCTGCTCTAAGCTGTTTAAGAGCTTGTTTTGTTGTCCTATGGAAAAATGGACAATTTACAACAACCAAAAAGATAAAAATAACTCTTAGCCTATGAAAAGACACTCAGATTTCCTAATAGTAAAGAAATGTAATTTAAAACAACAATGAGATAAGATTTTATAATTATACTAAGTGCCCAGCTCCCGATTGGGAATCGCGGGGCGCGCCCACCCACCTGCTGCCCTGCCTTGACACCGAACGTCCACGCAGAGCAGAGGGCCTGGCCCAACCCCCAAGCCCTCTGGCCTTCTCTGGCCGCTTCAGGCCCCACCCTCAGTCCCTCCAGAGGCCTCGGGCTGGACCCGCCTTCTCTGGGCGCCTCCCGCTTCCACCCCATCTCCCGAGCAACATGGCAGCTCCGCCCGGTCATGGCGCCCCCGGAGGAGAGCGGAAGCCTGCGCTGTGCTCCGTCCCCTGGCAGGTGGTCCGGGGCACTCAGAGCGCCAGCGGTGGGTGGCGAAGGACAGTCCCGCCTCCTCTGGGCGCCTCCCCACTTCCGCCCATCTCCAGAGCAGCGCCCCGACTAATATGCTAATGACCTGGTCGTTACCGTTAGGGCGTATCGACCATTAGCATAGTAGCTCTTTATTAATATAGATTGAAAAAACAAAAAGTATGGCAACACTTTATTGATGAGGTGGTACAGTGATGGTACTCTCATATATTGTTGGTGGAAATGCAGAATGATAAACCCCTATGGGAATACATTATTCATAAACTAGCAAATTATTTATTTACCCTTTGACTCATAAATCCAGTTTTTAAGAGTTTACTGTAGGAGCCTCTCAACTTCAGTTTTACTCTAATACCTGCTCTGTGATAACAGACAGGACTCAAAGCATTTCTCCATAACAGACAGCACAATGTTTAGCTTTGTCAGTAGAGGGCGCAGGAGGAACATTGCAGAAGGATGGGGGCTATTGTGGTTCTGAGGTGCTGGGGTTTGCTCTTGCTCCTTGCCACAGCGTCCATTATGGTATGCAATGGGGATAATGAGGGTGGAAGTGAAGGTGATGATGAAACCAAGTGGTTTCGGAGTGCCTGGTCCCTTAGGGAGTTCCAGCCCCCGCCCAAGCCTCATGACCAGCTTGCTGTGGACCTCCTGGTGGGGATACCAAGTGTTCCAGGGGGGGCCCTGACCAATTCTGTGCCTATGTGTCAGAGGGTTGTTTCCTGCTTGCCTGGCAACTGTGGAAAACTTTGGCCTAGGAAAGCCAGCAAACTCTCCGCCATCTAGGTGGCTGCAACCATGCCTTCTCCAAATAGGTTTAACTTTACTGGAAGGATTCCTCCCTTCCAATTTTGTCCTATCTTGGGTTCTCTCCTTCAGCCACAGGACATTCTTTAGAGCAGTGGTTGAGAAACCATGGCCTGCTGGCTAAATCCAACTCACCAACTCTTGTAAATAGGATTTTATTGGCACACAACCATGCCCATTTATTTAGGTAAGGGCTTTGCAGCTATCAAAACAGAGATCTCCGTGAACTATTTGGGGTGACTTTCAGAATACGATTATTGGGTGAAAAAAAGCACAAAAGCATATACCAGTATAAAGCCCTGGCTGGTGTGGCTCACTTGGGCGTCATTCTGTGTACTGAAGGGTTGCTGATTCGATTCCCAGTCAGGGGTTGATCCCTGTGGAGGGTGCAGGAGGCAGCTGATCAATGTTTTACTTTTGCATCTCTCTCTCTCTCTACAAGTCAAGTTTTTAAAAAAAGAGTATATGTATATGTCATGTGAGTAAGAAAGTTTCTCATTTCTTAAAAAACACACAAAAACATAGGAAGGAGAAAACAAATTAATAATATTGGTTGCCTAGCGATGATGGGTTGGAAATAAAATGAATAAAGGAGGAATCAACACTTCTCTGCATATAGTTTTGACTTTAAAACTTTGTTAATGTTTTACACATTCAAAAATGAAATAAATCAACAAGGATAAGAAAAAAGAAAATTGAATGCAAACAGAAACCAAGGAACCATATTTTAAATTAATAGCATGACCACATGAAAGAAAAAGAAAATAAATAATAAAAGTAATATTTGGACCAATACTTTATCTAAATACTCTCAGTTGAAAAAAAAATTGCAAAACAGAAATATTAAAATCTGCTTAACAGGTTCTTTTGGAGGCCATAATTATAGTAATTTTGAAACTATTTTGGTGGATTGTAAAATTAAGCAAACAGGTATATACATTGAGGTGTTAGGAGCCAGGCTTCTCATTGTAGGAGAAGATAGATACAAATTGAAAGGCGAGGAGGCTAAAATGAGTGCCGAGGTATTTGTTGCACTGGAGTGAGAGTAATCTAGATAGACAGATATAAAGGTAGATAGACAGACAGAAAGTCAGAAGAAATAAAACCCCGACAGCAATAAGCAACCCAGTGGCCAAATCTTGATTTTTAAATGTCACTATGCTAAAAGAAGCCAGGGATTCTTGAAAACCTGGCTGATTCTGGGCTGAAACAATAAGATACAAGGTGAGCCTGGATCATCTTATTGTGCTAGAAAATAAGGACAAGCTCAAAACATTATAGGAACAACCCTAGCTGGCTTGGGTCAGTGAATAGGCCTGCGGAATGAAGGGTCCTGAGTTCAATTCCAGTCAAGGGCACGTACCTCAGTTGCAGGCTCAATCCCTGGCCCTGGAATCTCCCCTCCCTTCCACTCTTTCTAAAAATCAATGGAGACATCCAGAAAGCCAAGAGACATATGAAAACATGCTCAAAGTCACTAATCATCCGAGAGATGCAAATCAAAACAGCAATGAGGTACCATCTCACACCTGTCAGACTGGCTATCATCAACAAATCAACAAAGGACAAGTGCTGGAGAGGATGTGGAGAAAAAGGAACACTTGTGCACTGCTGGTGGGAATGCAGACTGGTGCAGCCACTATGGAAGACAGTATGGAGTTTCCTTAAAAAACTGAAAATGGAACTCCCATTTGACCCTGTGATCCCACTTCTAGGAATATATCCCAAGAAACCAGAAACACCAATCAGAAAGGATATATGCACCCCTATGTTCATAGCAGCACAATTCACCATAGCTAAGATCTGGAAACAGCCTAAGTGCCCATCAGTAGATGAGTGGATTAGAAAACTGTGGTACATCTACACGATGGAATACTATGCTGCTGTAAAAAAGAAGGAACTCTTACCATTTGCAACGGCATGGATGGAACTGGAGAGCATTATGCTAAGTGAAATAAGCCAGTCAATAAAGGAAAAATACCACATGATCTCACTCATTCATGGACAATAGAGACCATTATAAACTTTTGAACAATAATAGATACAGAGGCAGAGCTGCCTCAAACAGATTGTCAAACTGCAGCGGGAAGGCCGGGGAGGGTTGGGGGGCAGGAGGTAGGGGGGTAAGAGATCAACTAAAGGACTTGTATGCATGCATATAAGCATAACCAATGGACATAAGACACTGGGGGATAGGGGAGGCTAGGGGACTGTCTAGGGCGGGGGGATAAAATGGATACATATGTAATACCCTTTGTAATACTTTAAGCAATAAAAAAAAAAAAAAAGAAAGTAGGGAAAAAAAAAAAGAAATTGACAGGATTAAAATCAACTGGGATAAATACGGATGTAACAAGACAATAAACAGCAGAACCTCTCTGGAGATCGAGACCAGAACTTGGCTGGAGATCCTGGCTAGGCTGCTGATCAACTGAACGCTGTCTCCGTGTCATTCCTTCTTCGCCGACTCCATCTACGCCTTTGGGAACCCCTGGACCCACTGGGGCTGGACCCCAGCATTAGTCTAATGGATTCTATTTAACATCAGAAAATGGAGATCGAGATGTTACCAGCGAAACCATGACGAGACCTCAGTTCTTGTCTTCTTTGAAGGAAAGATTTCAGTCAAGAGACAAAGTGCAGCATAGCAAGCAAGAATTTATCGGCCCCAGCAAAAGCACACTCAGGGAAGTGAAATAAGGAAGGGATTAGCATAGAAGAAGCAACAGGAGGGCCTAGGCCAGTGGTCAGCAAACTCATTAGTCAACAGAGCCAAATATCAACAGTACAATGATTGAAATTTCTTTTGAGAGCCAAATTTTTTAAACTTAAACTATATAGGTAGGTACATTGTTATTAACTTAATTAGGGTACTCATGAGCTGGCCTTTGCTAAAAACGTCCTCAATCTGATTAAGGTACGTTCGCTGAGGTTGACCCCTTCCAACTCTCCCATCCACACTCGTCTTGCCTTTCGTTCATCCTCTCTATATGTCCAAAGCAGCCGTAGGCAAGGCAGCCGTAGGCAAACTACGGCCCGCGGGCCAGATCCAGCCCGTTTGAAATGAATAAAACGAAAAAAAAAAAAAAAAGACCGTACCCTTTTATGTAATGATGTTTACTTTGAATTTATATTAGTTCACACAAACACTCCATCCATGCTTTTGTTCCGGCCCTCTGGTCCAGTTTAAGAACCCATTGTGGCCCTCGAGTCAAAAAGTTTGCCCAACCCTGGTCCAAACCATCTCAACATACCTTTCTCAATCTTCTACACTACATCTTCTTTCACTCCACAACGTTCGCTAAAATTAACTCAATAAACTTTACTTAAAGTGTTAAGTCAACTTTGCACTGTAAAAAAATAAATAAATAAAAAATAAAAATCAATGGAAAAACATCCTTGGGTGAGGATTAACAAGATACACACACACACACACACACACACACACACAATGTGGGAACATTTCAAGGGACATGGAAGCTATTGGAGAGGATTTTACTGGTCAAACTGGTCACTGATGCTAATTTTGTCGCCTCATTTAATAGCAGACTTCCTAACATATTAAGTATTTAATAAATGAAGGGTGAATCACATGTTCAGAGCAGATCAATTTCTTGTCTCTCTGATTGGCTTCTATGCTCCTTACTGTCCTTGTTTTGTTAAGTGTTAACACCATGATTTGGACCTTGTATATCCTGTGGGTGCTGACTTAACATAACACATTTCACCCACTTTAAGAACTTTCATAATTCTTTTTTATTCTTGTGTAAGGGTATCTCAGTAAATTTGGATGAGGACCCAGGAGTACCTGGCCTGCTTACTAATCATTCCCACCCCCGTGCCATTATTCTGAGGAAGTTGGGCAAACAATAGAAATGGGAGGGGAGAATTAACCAGTCTTTTGCTGGTATCTGTGTTCACCAGTTAGGGTTCATCAGAGAATTGGAAGCATAAAGAGTGCTAGCTTGTAAGTGATTTACTGAGGGAATTTGACCTGACATGGGAGTGGGAGCCGGTGACCGCCTGTGGGAGCCTGTGACTCTGCGTCTGGTGGCTGTCCTGTCCTTGGGGAGAGAAGCGGGGACAAGCTGGCACCCAGGTCATTTTCCAAGGCCTCCAAACCTCCCACTTTGATACTAGGGTCCTGCAAGAAAAGTTGGTGTCTGCCCCAAAGCTAACAACCCCCTGACTCAGGAGTCAGAGAAACTGTGGGAGGATGGGGAGGCAGCTGGAGGAGCCTTAGGCTTGGCAAGGAAGGTTTCAGGGTCCCTGGAAGTTATCAATTACTTGTTAAGAAAAACAGAGAAGAAAGGAGGAAGGACACATTGGTCAGGATAGGCTGGCTTGAACTGTGACAACAACCCTAACCTCAGTGGACTAAAGCTAGATTTCTACCTTATCCACTGTCCTCGTCATTCATGGGACAGTGGTAAGGGCTTTATTTCCTCTGGGCATTACAGGTCCAGCGGATGGAGTGGCCACCACGGCAGGGCTGCTGGGAGTAGTGATGGTTAAGGTGATGGTCCCGGTGTGATCCCACCCCACCCCCACCAGCACTGTGTCCCCTTGCTGTGTGGTTCACTCATCATAAAAGAAGGAAAGAGAGCCCTGAAGTGTCTCACATCTGTAATCAAATTTAAGTGGAACTTGTTATTCTCACCACAATTCATTGGCCACAACTGGTCATATGACAACACCCAACACAAAGTGTCATGAGATGAAAGATATCCAGAAATATTCAGAGAGAACCATTGACTCCCACAGAGACGTGGGAGGGATGTGGAATCCTGTTCCATACGTATGTTTGGGGAATGAATTACATTGACCAAAATGTCTGTCCCTGAAGCATTGCTTCCCTTGGATAACTTCCTGTTCCAGAGCCTCCATTTTTGCATTAAACCCCCAGAACAAAAGACAAACTCCTTTATGAGGTCACTCCAGATGCTCTAACTGTGCCCAGAGGAGGAGTCAGGCACAGCAGGACATTCTGGGGACAGATGGTGCAGACCCTCCCAGGGATGATAAGGAGAAATTAAGGGACCTCAGTGGATCCAAGTCTGATGGAAGAAAGACAATGCACACGCCTGTCACTGAGAAGGGGTTATGCTGGATCCCTCGGCCAGGGGGCTGACTGTCAAGATCAAAATGAGTTATTTTCACAAAAATTATCTGGAAGCTCAAGGCAGCCTTGTTCTGGGATGTGGGTAAAGATTGGCCTCCTCTTCAGTGGGGACCCGGCCCTGAAATTCTGCACTGCCGGGTTATCAGGGTCAATGGCGGTTCAGGCTTGGGCCCAGCTGACCGCTTTGGTACAGTGTGGTTTGGGCAGATATGGGTGGGAAATGGCACTGGGTATTTTGATAATAAAGGAAGCAGCAGTGCCTTGGCAGTGGTGGAAGATGTCAGAGGCGATGGTTATGCACACGCCCATGGAGAGACGGTGCCAGGGAAGAGTGGGCCTTCCACAAGTAGCAAGAAAACTGGGCTTCTAGGTGCACAGGGGGCCACTCTGAGGATAGGCAATTTACTCATCTATGCAATAGTTACTGGACACCCACTATTTAGGTAGCAAAAAAAAAAAAAAAATGGAGAAAGTCCCTGACTTAATGGAACTTACATTCCAAAGGGAGAGACTGGCAAAACAGAAACATATCCATAACTAACTGTGAAAAGTGGTAAGCACTACAAGACAGTAAAAACATACACATATGCTATTTTATTATGTATAATACAATTTTAGTGTATAAGATGAGATACTTCGCATTTCTTCTATTGTGAATTAGAGTAAAATAACATTGTTATGATCCTAATTTTACTACTAGGCTATTGAAGCTGGGAGATCTGCAAGGCCATCTGCCACATTGCCACAGCTTTCATCAACTCCACAGTCCTTGGCCATGAAGGATGACAGGTCTTCATTTGATGGGGAAGGGGGAAAGTAGGCTGAGACTGAGAAGGAGCCAGGGTGCTAATGCTGCTGTCACCAAGGTGGAGATAAAGAAGTTACCACTGCAGTGGCTAAAGGGACATTGGAAATCTTGTCCTAGTCCAGGCAGGCACTGGTGTCTGAAGGTCCACTTGGGTGAATAATACCAGGAATCTCTGGTAAGCAGTGGTGTCAATGACAAGTGGTGGAAGCTCTTGGTTCTAATAGGGTCCATCCTGGAAGAAGGAGGACCATGTCGATGGCAGATGTCTACAGAGGAGTGCAGCAACCTGAAGTGTGGGCGGGGGCTGGGAAGGTTGTCAGTGGCCCATTCATTCATACTTATTAAGATCCCACTATGAGACAGACTCTGTGCTACATGTTACGAATACATGATAAACTCCCAAAGACCCTTCCCTTATGGAGCTTATATACCACTAGGTCTCAGCCCAGAGAGCTGTAACTCTAGTCCTAGCAGAAAAGTACAGCACAAACTACCAACCAGTTGGGTAGTAGAGTCTGGCCACATACCTTGGGTGGTATCTGCAGTTTTATGGGCCCATAGAGAGAGGCTGAGAACTCCGTCCAGGTAAAGGATGGAGGCAGAAGGTGAAGACGGCTTAGTCCTAACACCATCTGAATTGATTTTTATTAACTCAGAGCAAAAATGGGTATGTAGTCTGCAGAGAGGCTAAAAGGCAAGCTATGCATGGCTGAAGAGGGCGGGGGTAGCCAGTGTCCTCCCAGAGTCCCTGAATATTAACGTAGCTCAGCCACTGTACCATGTAGCTACCAGCCAATGAAAGGAATCACAGACACTCAACCCTTTAGCTTCTTCCCTTACTCATCCCCTCCACCTTCCTCCAAATCTAGCACAGGAATCCCTTAGACTAGATGACTGAATTCTTCCTCTTCTGTTCTTAACTTCTGGCTCCTTGTTGGACTTAGCTGGTACTTATTCTCAGATTCTTTAGGCTTTTGATCATTTGGGATAAAATTCTTACCCTGAATATTCTTGGCTCCAGGCCTTCATGTCCACTCATCTGGTTTGCATCCTACTCAAACCCCCATCAGCAACCTTTAAGAGAGGCCTGATTATTTTGTCATGAACCCATGGCTTCAGGGGCAAGCCTGTTGATATGGCAACATGGTCTATCAGCCACATGCTGTCACTCTTCTTTGGGACTGTGAGGGCTCTGGGAGGGGAAAACCAGCCTCCTGAGGGAGATAGCAAACCTTGTGGGCCAATTATCAGAGGAGAAGGCAAACGCCGCCTCCCTGACTCTGCCTTGGCATGCCCTATGGCCCACAGGTCCTACCCCTCCCCAGCTTCTAATCCTGCCCATGGAGAGATAAGAAGGGAATCCAAAGACATTGTCAGGTTTCATTATGTAGCTTTAAACCTGCATCTTGATTCTCCAGAGAAGCCAAAAGGATGACATTTCTCTTTTCTTGCCTAACTGAGGATGTGGAAAGATGATGGCCCCACTCATGCAACCTGGTAATCCCTCTGGGAAGGTAACATAGGTTTCTGTCCTCAGAGACTTGGAGATCAAATCCATCATGTCTCCCAGTGCTGTTTGTGTTGGCCAACATCCAAAGTGTAACCTCTACCTTCATGCCCATTCTGTCATTTGATCCCCTTCCACAGTTATTCTCATGAAGCTCTTTGCATCCTTCTGCCTCAGCCTTCCACCCTCCTCTCCTCCATATTCATTTCCACTCTGGCCCTGGAATCCTTTTGCCATAACTACTGCAACTCTCTCATGTGGTAACTACTTTCTCATATCCCTTGTATTTCAGAACAACAAGGTGAGGTGATATTTCTATGGGGGATACAATTAATTATAAGTAATAGAAAATAAGTAGTATTCATTTCATATAATCAGAAATCTGGGTATAGATGGCTGCTGGAACTGGTTTGGTGGCCAGTCAAAATGAAGACTCACATCTCTGTGATTATCTTTGCCTTTTCCTCATGTTTATAACCTCTAGGTCACAATATGGCCATTGCAGCCCAGCCATCATATATGGATTCCAGGCAAGAAAGGGTAATGAGTGCATCAGAAAAGCAAAAACATTCTCAAATTCCCTGGTAAATTAAGCTGATGTTTCATTGGCTAGATGTATGCCACATGGCCACTCCCTAATAAAGGGAGATCTCAGAAGGTAAGTATACTTAGCTTGCATATTGCAGACTAGAAAAAAATCAGAATTTTTTTAGTAAGAAAGAAAAGAATAGCCCTAACCGGTTTTGCTCAGTGGATAGAGCGTCGGTCTGTGGACTGAAGAGTCCCAGGTTCGATTCCAGTTAAGGGCATGTACCTTGGTTGTGGGCACATCCCCAGTGGGAGGTGTGCAAGAGGCAGCTGATCGATATTTCTCTCTCATCGATGTTTCTAACTCTCTATCCCTCTCCCTTACTCTCTGTGAAAAATCAATAATATATATTTTTTTAAAAAAGAAAAGAGTAAAAATATCAGGCAGAGAACAACACTGTCTGCCACGGTGTCTCCCTACTCCCCCACATTATATTTCCACTGTTTTGTCTAAGATCCTACTTCTTTTTTTTCCTTATTGATTAAGGTATTACATATGTATCCTTATCCCCCCATTGCCCTCCTACCCCCCCCTCATGCCCTCACCCCCCTGGTGTCTGTGTCCATTGGTTAGGCTTATATGCATGCATACACGTACTTTGGTTGATCTTAAGATCCTACTTCTTTGCACTCAGGCCATTTAGATATTCTGCTCTATCCCCTGTTGCTGCTGTCATCTACCGGGGAGTCATCTCTTTCATTGTGTACATTGACAATGGCAAAAAGCTCACTGCTCCATAGGGCAAGCCAGTTGCTTGCCCACTATACCCAAGCTTTGATCAATCTGGATGACTCCAGGCAGGTTGCCTGTCCAACATCATGGCCACTGTGTGCTCACCTTTTTTTCATGTTCAGAGATTTTTCTCTCCATTTCAGCCATTCACTTCCATTTACATTCCCTGGATATTGTCACTACCTATAATGGTACTCCTCCTGAGTTACTAATTGAAGCACTCCTCTGCTTGCCTGTGACCTCCCCTTCTAACAGGGGAAGGATCATTGTCCCTGCCTGTCCTCTGCTATGTCCTTATCTATCAACCTTTCCCTTTCTATTCAGCATGGATTTCATGAGCAGTATTTCTATACTCTCTTCTGGCCCTACATTTCTCTACTCCCATCTTTATTCTCTGAGACTCTCTTGTCCCTCTGTTGCCTCCATTTGTCTAAGCTCTTTACTTGGATGAACCCAACTACCTATTTCACTGTGCCTACATCCAAGCACCTGATCATTACCTAATGAGGCAGACTAATTCCTGTATAAGTATAAGGCCATTAAATTCAAACAGGTCCTCACATTATACAAAGCACTGCAGTTCTGTTTCTCATTTTCCTATTTTCCACAGTGTCTGTGGAAATCTTTCTCCTTTCCACAGCCTCTAAGGTCGCTTCTTAGATTGTTAGAGAAAAAAAAAGCAGCTCTCACATAGGAACACTGTTCACCCTCTGAGTATTTCTGCACCTGTTCTGTGGGTCCTTCCCTCCATTTCTAGTAACAGAGCTGCCCCACCTCCCATTTACTTAGAATCTCCTTCTGCCTTCCAGGAACCTCACACTTGTTTACCATTTCTGTTTTCCTAGTTGTATATTCAATCTTTTTCTCACCTGAGCCTTTCCAGTTGTATTTATACATTTCACACTTCTCTCATTAAAAAAAAAAATAACAATAATAATCAACTTAAAGTTATTACCTAATCTCTCTTCCCACCTACACAGGTCAAACTCCAGAGAGCGCTGTCTATATTTTCTGTCTTGATTTCTGTATATCCCAACCTCAATCCACACCATTCTGCCTTTCCGTCTTACCATCAGCTTTTGCTGGAATTGTGGATTACTCTCATACTGACACCAGTATTCCAGTATTTCTCCTATGTGACCATTCCCTACTTTTTTCTCCTGGCTTTCTTTCTACCTCTCCAGCTGTTCCTTTTATATCTCCTTTGCAAACTCATTCATCTCTACTTGGCCAGTAAATTATGGAGATCCTCAAGACTTGTTCAATAATCTTTCCTTCTTTACTACGTTCTTTCTAAGTGCCCATGAATGTCAAGTCTGTACCTTTAGTCTAGACTTCTCTGAGCTCTAGACCTATAACATCTAATTTTCTTTCAACTTAACATATGTTCTTCTATAAGATACTTGACTTTATAAAAGTCCAATGTATTATCTATTGCTGTGTAACAAAGCAAAACTCAGCACTTAAAACCACAAACATTTATTACCTCACAGTTTCTGTAGGTCAAGAGTCCAGGTGTGGCATAGCAAGATCCTCTGGCCAGGAGTCTCTTAGGAGGCTGCAAACACGGTGTTGGCCATGGCTGGGTCATCTCAGGACTCCAGTAGGGATGAACCCACTTCAAAACCCACTCAGGTGGCTGTTGTTGGGCTTCAGGTCTGCACAGGCTGTTGCTCAGAGATATCAGTGTCTAACCACAGGGCCTCTGAACAAGGCCACTTGTAGCAGGAAGGCTTGCTTCTCCAGAGTGAGGGAGGATTCAGAGGGCTCGGGGGTCGGGGAGAGGAAGATGGAAGTCAAATTTTATGTGTAACCTAATCTGAGAAGTAACACCCTGCCAGGGCTGACAAGCAGCCCCTGAAAGACGGATGAACAGATTACTCAGATAGTTTGACTGTGCAAGAGAGGGCTAAGGGGCCCCTTGCTCTAGTGGCCAGAGCAGCCTCTATTGCCTGACTTGTTAGGCCTTTATTAGAATTTTTATTTTTAGATACAATCAGTAGGGTGAGTAATCTTGGAAGGTTTACATTGTCCTCTAGGCAAGGGCATTCAGGATTAAGCATAAGGATTCCAGTAAAAACCCAGGGATCTACACATGCACAGACCTGTTTGGAAAGGTCAAGGAATAATTGGGGGCGCTGCCTTCAACACTCCCCTAAGTCGGAATTCCAATAAACAGGTCAGGCAGCCTTCCACGCACTTCCCTTTTATCAGAAAGTCCTTACAACTTTCAACCAAGTCTCTTGTGCTCTCCAACATCTCCCCATTTTTCATTTTGCTGAAAGTAGAAGACAGAGGGAGGTGGTGAACTTTCTGCTTTGGAATGTCTGGGTCCACAAAGCACATTTACTGCTGGAGTTCTGATTTTACAGACTATAAGAAAAACAAAAAGAGCAATGGTTAGTTATCTGGAATGCGTAGAGTGTGAGTACGCTCCAATAATTGCTCAGCCTCTGCTGTCAGCTTCTCCATCATTCCCCAGGTTATTCCGGGGGCCGTCTGGGTCTGGGGAAGGCACAACATTAGGTGCTGCTGAGTCCCCAGGCCCAAGTTCTTCATTTCTGGAAGAGGATTGGTCCTGTACCATGCCATGATAGGGTTCAATCTGACAAGATGGAATCTACAGCGGCCCTAGTGGGGGTAGAAGCATAGGCATATCCCTCCCCCCAAGTTAATTCATTGGGTCCCATCCAGTTATTAGTGTCCACATCTTGCACAAGACTTGTGGTTTCTGAGATGGGGTTACTGAGGATTACAAATGATCATTCCGATTTTAAAAATTAAGGGTAGCTACAATTGGAAACAGGTCTTATTGAATAAATGCAAAGAAATGTATTGCCACTTACTAAGAATTGCCAAATTCTGGAGAGACAGGTAGGGAGAGAAATATATAATTCACTAAATTTGTGTTAAAAATGCTTCCTTATATCTGAAAAACAAAATGTTTAAGAATCAGCAATACTTGCAAATGACATGGAATCTTGTCCTTTCTGCAAAACACAGTATTCCAGAATAACAATTAGAGCCATAAATGAATGCATAATATAGTTATTATTTGACAGAGCTTCCTATGTACCTTAAGCAGAAAATTTTCCTTCATGAGAGAGAAAACAAATACTTGAGGCATTTCAGAGTCTATTGGAATGATCTAAAGCCAATTCTAGGTGAAGAAAAAGTTTCTTAAAATTTAAACCCTGGAAGGATTGTCAAATTTATTTTGCCAAAAGATAGATACAAACATAGGCTAGAAAACTTCAGTTCCCACCATTAAAAGATGGCTTTTTTGTAAAAAATACCTGATTAATATGAAATATAACCATTTTTTTAAAATATATTTTTATTGATTAAGATATTACATATGTGTCCTTGTCCCCAGGTTACCCTCTACCCCCCCCCCCCGCTCATGCCCTCACCCCCCCCCCCCCCGAAGTCCGTGTCCATTGGTTAGGCCTATATGCCTGCATGTAAGTCCTTTGGTTGATCCTTCCCCCTTCCCCCCACCCTCCCCTACCCTCCCTCCAAAGCCCGACAGTCCAATCAATGCCTCTCCATCTCTGGATCAGCCCTTGTTCATCAGTTTATGTTGTTCATTATATTCCACAAATGAGTGAGATCATGTGGTATTTATCCGCTCTCCAGTTCCATCCATGCTGTGGCAAATGGTAAGAGTTCCTTTTTCTTCTTCCTCTTCTTAAAGAATACCTTTCAGCATTTCATATAATGCTGGTTTGGTGGTGATGAACTCCTTTAGCTTTTTCTTATCCGTGAAGCTCTTTATCTGACCTTCTATTCTGAATGATAGCTTTGCTGGATAAAGTAATCTTGGTTGCAGGTTCTTGCTATTCATCACTTTGAATATTTCTTGCCACTCTCTTCTGGCCTGCATGGTTTCTGTTGAGAAATCAGCTGACAGTCGTATGGGTACTCCCTTGTAGGTAACTGACTGTCTTTCTCTTGCTGCTTTTAAGATTCTCTCTTTGTCTTTTGCTCTTGGCATTTTAATTATGATGTGTCTTGGTGTGGTCCTCTTTGGATTCCTTTTGTTTGGGGTTCTCTGCGCTTCCTGGACTTGTAAGTCTATTTCTTTCACCAGGTGGGGGAAGTTTTCTGTCATTATTTCTTCAAATAGGTTTTCAATATCTTGCCCTCTCTCTCCTTCTGGTACCCCTATAATTCTGATGTTGGTACGCTTGAAGTTGTCCCAGAGGCTCCTTACACTATCTTCATATTTTTGGAATCTCTTTTCTTTTTTCTTTTTCAGTTGGGTATTTTTTGTTTCTTTGTATTTTAAATCTTTGACTTGATTCTTGGGATCCTCTTGTCTGCTGTTGGATCTCTGTAAATTATTCTTTATTTCAGTCAGTGTATGCTTAATTTCTAGTTGGTCCTTTTTCATGTCCTCCATGGTCTCACTATACTTATTGAGGGACTCATTAAATTTATCGGCGGTTTCCATAAAATTCTTGAAAAACCTTATAAACGTGGCCTTGAACTCTATATCCAGTCATTTGCTTTCCTCCGTTTCTGCCATTTGTGACCTGTTTCTTTGTCTCCGCATTTTGGCTGCTTCCCTGTGTTGATAGAGTGGCTTTGTGTGCTAGATGTCCTGTAGGGCCCAGTGGCTCAGCCTCCCCAGTTACCTGAGGTGGACACTCTTGGTGCACCCCCTTATGGGCTTTGTGCACAGTCTTGTTGTAGCTATGCCTTGGTTGTTGTAGGATCACTGGGAGGAATTGACCTCCAGGCCAATTGGCAGTGAGAATCAGCTGTGTCTGCAGTGGGAGAACTTCTGTGCTGGAGACACCCTTCTGGGGCAAGACTTGCTTCAGTGGGGCTTTGGTGTTCACTGAGACTGCACCCTGAGTGTGTCCCTTATGGATCTGAGGAGTTGTGATCTGGATGGTCCCCCTCTGACCACTGGGTACAGTGGCTCTTGGATCTAAGGATGTGCTAATTTAGCCTCTGCCTGAGGTTACACAGCAGGAACTACGAAGAGAACTGCAGATTCCCCTTCCTGTTTTTGGAGTTTGGAAGTGCCCTGATGATGCTCAGCTGTGTAGCAATGCAAGCTGCTGTGGGACCTTGGGCCTTCTCTTGGAAGCTCTGGGTCTATCTGGCCAGGCTTCAGTTAGGTAATTACAGGTTGCAAATGGCCAGGGCATTCATATGCAAAAGCCTCTGCTGCAGCCTGGGCGGGGCGGGGTCTCAAGGAATCAAAGGGCGGAGGAAGCAGCTTTGGCGGAGCCTCAGCCCCGCCCTAAGGAGTCGAGAGTCCCAGTGTCCCGGCAATGGCTGCAAGCACCTCTGAGGGAAAGCTGCCCTCAAGCTCGCCCGCTGCCAGAGAGACCAGTTTCTCCCCGTATGAGTCCTGGGTCCCCAGAGACTTCCCGGAGCTGGATTTCAGAGCCGTCGGGAGCTTGTGTCTCCCTCCGGATTCAAAAAGACAGCCGCATCCTCAGGTGCCAGACCCTTTCCGCGTGCGCGAGCCCCCGTACCTCTGCACTCCACCTCCGCAGCTCCTCTGGCTCTCAGTGTGCTTTTCTTTCCTTCTAGTTGTAGAATTTACACTCAGCCAGCTCTCCTGTAGTTCTGGATGAGTCCAGCTTGTGTTTCTGATGCATTTATCAATTGTTGTGGGAAGCAGCAATTTCCCAGTGTTTATCTATGCCGCCATCTTAGTTTCTCCTGAAATATAACCATTTTAATAGTTTATAGAATTAGGAAAGGACTAACCTAAATAAGGTTTATTCTCTGCTTGGGTGTGGTCAGCAAATGACACTAATTGGATTTTTGCTATCAGTCTCCCTGAGTACATGATATAAGCTATTTACCATATGTTTAGACCAGTGGTTCTCAACCTTCTGGCCCTTTAAATACAGTTCCTCATGTTGTGACCCAACCATAAAATTATTTTCGTTGCTACTTCATAACTGTAACGTTGCTACTGTTATGAATCGTAATGTAAATATCTGATATGCAGGATGGTCTTAGGCAACCCCTGTGAAAGGGTCGTTCGACCGCCAAAGGGGTCGCGACCCACAGGTTGAGAACCACTGGTTTAGACCTTATAGTTAGGGGGGCAAAATGCAAATCATTTACTCTTAAGTGTCCTTGGTTTAGGGAAGATAGGATTTACTAGATGGCTCCAAATTAACCATCTCAGTTTCCCTTTTCTACTTGTCCTGGCTTACTGGCCTGTGTCATTTATACCATTTCCTTTCAACATTTCTGTTCACAAAATTCCACAACTTTCACAAATATTTCTTCAGAAACCTTACAACTTTCAGAAATAACCAGCTCTAGAATCCACATTCTTTTTCCTTCAAAATGCATCTCTATGCTTCATGCTTTCCATGACATCAAAACCATAATTTCTTTCTAATTAGTTAGAATTCTTAACCCTTCCTTAGAAACCTTAATTTTTAGGTGGCATATAAGTAATTAACACTCCTCAGATTAGCAATACATTCACATTTTAAGAGATATTCCAAGTAAAATACAAGACATTCATTAACAGATTCAAATCCATCCTCTAGTTTTTTATATGAGGCAAACTCAGATTAATTAATATTTCAGTATCCTGTTATTTCAAAATACCTAGATATTTAATAATTTTTACTATTTAATCCAGCAAATTCCAAAGTTTTAAGTTACGAAACACTTTGGAAAACTATGTTTAGGCATATATAATTACCACTGAAAAAGCTTTATCATATACCTTTCTTTTTTTTTTTTTTTTTTTTTTTTTTTTTACAAAAATAGGAGTGGCCCCCACACTGCTAGTTCTGCAGCCTGCTGGAGGGAACTTCTACAGGTCTAATCATCCTAGGAAAAAGACTTGGGGGGTTTAAATGATTATTTTCCATATTTTTTCTTTCTGAGCAGACTAACAACATGAAATCTTACATAACATACATTACAGACAGAAACAAACTAAACCAAACAACAAAGACAAATCAACAGACACTCATATACGATATTTACAGGTGTGCATAACATACAGACAAGACTTAATAAATCAGTTCTTTTCATGGATCTTGCAGGTGTTTTACATTGGCTGTGGCTTACAGCCAGATGAGGCCCAGAGGGCTCCCAGGTGGGGTCGCCAGGGAACACCCAAAAGCAGCCTGTTGTTCACAGATCTCATCATATTCTGCTCTCCATAGCAAATATTGACCCGAGTCCAGAGTGGTTTCAGCCAAAATCTGCCAGTTCCAAGGCATCATATGGTAATTTTCAGACAAAGCATTAAGGAGTCCTTTTGTAAACAGACTGTTAGCCCCATTTTCTCTAGTTGATGAGCCATCCCACACTAGAGGCGGAGGATCAGGGCTTTAGGTATTACAGGCTTTACAGGCTCTACTTCAGGAGGAGGGGGCGGTGGTAAATCCTCCGCGTTCTGTAGGCTTTTGAGCCTCGATATGAAGCGGACATAGTGCAGGTTGAACAAGAGCCCACATAGTTAAAGATGACAAAGGCACTCGTTTTCCCCAAGCCTGATTTCTCTTTAAATCCTGCCCACTTGTTCCCAGAGATCAACATCTGATGTTCCATCATCAGGGAACCAAGGACTATAAATGATAGCACCATTTGCGTATAATAACTTTTTAAGTAACAGAGAGATGTTACTTGGTGGACAGTTGCTGTCCTACTGTAAAACCTTAGCTGAAAAACAATTCCCTTGAACTTGGAAACCCCAAGCCGGCTCCAATGACTTACTGCGCAGTTACTTTTGTTTCCTTCCTTTTCCTTTTTGAGGGTTCTGCAGCATTTTGTTGCGTTCCTTGGTCCTCCTCACCTGGGACACCACCTTGCTGGGGCTCACCAGCAGCCCCTGAACGACGGATGAACAGATTACTCAGACACAGTTTGACTGTGCAAGAGAGGGCTAAGGGACCCCGGTTTTTTTTTTTTTTTTAAATAATTCCTGTACTCTTTCTTTCTTCCTTCCTTTCTTTCTTTCCTTATTAACTTACTAGAGGCCCAGTGCACGTGCACTCGGGGTGGGGAGAGGGGGTCCCTCAGCCCGGCCTGTGCCCTCTCGCAGTCTGGGACCCCTCGGGAGATAACGACCTGCTGGCTTAGGCCTGCTCCCAGGTGGTAGAGGGCAGGCCCAATCCCTAGGTGCAGTCCCTGGTCGGGCTCAGAGCAGGGCCGATTGGGGAGTTGGGGTGCCACCCCGTCATGCACAGAGCAGGGCAGATTGGGAGGTTGCGATGCCACCCTCAGTCACGCTCAGGGTAGGGCCGATTGGGGGGTTGGGGCACCGCCCCTGTCACACTCAAGGCAGGGTCGATGGGGAGGTTGCAGCGCCACCCCCTGTCACGCACAGAGTAGGGCCCATCAGGGAGGTTGGGGCTCCGTACCCTGTTACGCACAGAGCAGGGTCGATCAGGGGGTTGGGGAGCTCCCCCCTGTCATGCACAGAGCAGGGCCCATCAGGGGGTTGAGGAGCTCCCCCCTGTCACTCACAGAGTAGGGCCGATAGGGGAGGTGGGGCACCGCCCCCTGTCACACACAGAGCAGGGCAGATCAGGGGGTTGGGGCGCCACCCTCTATCACCCACAGAGCAGGGCCGATCAGGGGGTTGGGTCGCTACCCCCTGTCACACTGATCCCAGTGCTGGGAGGCATATTACCCTTTTACTATATAGGATAGAAGCCTGGTGCATGGGTGGGGGCTGGCTGGTTTGCCCTGAAGGGTGTCCTGGATCAGGGTGGGGGTCCCGCTTGGGTGCCTGGCCAGCCTGGGTGAGGGGATGATGGCTCTTTGCATCTGGTCACACACCCTTCAGGGTGGGGGTCCCCACTGGGGTGCCTGGCCAGCCTGGGTGAGGGGCTGAGGGCCGTTTTCAGGCTGGCAGGTGACTGAAGCTCCCAACCTGTCCTTTTTTCCTTTTTTTTTTTTTTATTCTGGGCCAGCTTTAGCTCTGAGGCTCAGCTCCAGCTATGAGACCTCCGCTGCTGAAAGCAGGTTTCTGGCCTTTGTTTACCTTCTGTATTTGAAACAATGTTGCGGTCCTGCTGGCTGAAGCCCCGGGTTTTGTTTAGCTTCTATATTTGTTACAACGTTGCTTAGAGTGCAGCAGAGAGGCTGGCAAGGCAGGCGGGGAAGCTTGGCTGCCGGCCGCCATCTTGGCTGGCAGTTAATTTGCATATCACCCTGATTAGCCAATGGTAAGGGTAGCGGTCGTACACTAATTACCATGTTTCTCTTTTATTAGGTAGGATTATTATTATTTTTAAATATATATTTTTATTGATTTCAGAGAGGAAGGGAGAGGGAGATATAAAAACATCAATGATAAGAGAAAATCATTGATTGGCTGCCTCCTGCACACCTCCCACTGGGGATGGAGCCCACAACCCGAGCATGTGCCCTTGACTGGAATCGAACCCGGGACCCTCCAGTCAACACTCTATCCACTGAGCCAAACCAGCTAGGGCCACCCCAGGCTTAAGTAGCCAGAGCAGCCTCTATTGCCTGCCTCGTTAGGCCTATATTGGAATTTTTATCTTTAGATAAAATCAGTAGGGTGAGTAATCTTGGGAGGACACATGTTTACATTGTCCTCTAGACAATGGCATCCAGGGATTAAGTATAAGGATTCCAGTAAACACTCAGGGGTCTGCACTTGTTTGGAAAGGTCAAGGAATAATTAGGGGCGCCACCTTCCACACTCCCCTAAGTCTCCCCTAAGTCGGAATTCCAATAAACAGGGCAGGCGGCCTTCCACACACTTCCCTTTTATCAGAATGTCCTCCTTACCACTTTCCAACCAAATCTCTTGTGCTCCCCAACAACATCCCATTACTTTTGCTTTATTTTATTCATTAGTAGCAAAACACTCACAAAGTCACACAAAGGGAAGGGATTATATAAGGATGTGAGTACCAAGAGTCAGGAACCCTTGGGAGTCATTTTAGAGGGTGACTACTACCCATGACCTCACATTCATCATTGTGTCCAAAATTAAACTCTTGCTCTACCCACCCTACTGGCCCCCACCCCAGAAACATGGCTCCCCCAATTGCTCTTTCTTAGTGGCTGACACTGCCATAGTTTCTGTTCTGCAACCCAGAAACCTAGGAGTCATTCTGGACTAACTCGTCAATCTACCCCTCCCCCCATATCTGATCAAAACTGAATTCTGTCAATTTATTTATCAAATATGACTCAATGCTGCTCATTTATCTCCACCACCACTACTAACATCAGTCTAATAGAAGCAAGCATCATTTCCTGCTTGGGCTTGCAATTACCTACTATCTGGTCCTCCCTCCTCTGGCCTGACCACTTCCCTCCATGCTGCAGACAACGTGATCTGTACCATATAAATCTGATTGCAACAACAAAAAAAGAATAAAAAAAAATCTGATTGCAACACTCTTCTCTTTAAACCATTACATTGTTTCCTATTTCCTATTGGATAAAGACAAAACTCAATAACCTATACTGTTCTACATAGTCTGGTCCCTTTCTACCTCCCAGCCTTACCTCACACCTGGCTCATTTCACTCTTCTCTCCAGGTATGCTGGCTTTCTTTCAGTCCTACTAGCCACAGGGTCTTTGTATACACTGTTCCTGCTTAGAACCTTCTTCCTTCCTTTTTGCCTACTTAAATTTTATTTATTTTTTAGATCTCAGCTCAAACATTGCTTTCATGAGAAATCCCCTTTCTAGAACCTCAGAGTCTCATGCCTTTCTTCTTGAAGCTCTTGTCACAGTTGCAATTTTATACTAGTTTGTATGATTGTGTCTTTCATGTTCTGTAAGTGTCATCAACTGAGAGTCATAGCACTGTTGTAACCCCAGCATTCAAAGTACCTGGTACATAGTAGATGTTCAATAAACATGTATTTAGCAAATTGAATTTTATGACCACAACTCTCCCCAAATAGATGCAGGTCTACTTGCTTGGCCTGGTGAGAATCACTGGGCCAGCATGTGATTAGATTTCACCTGCTTGCTCAGAATCCTGGACTGAGCTGGACTCCAGATCCAGATCCAGGAAGGTCTCACTTCAGATTTAAGGGATGAACTGCCCCAGACTACTGATCTCAGCAGCAAGCCTACTTAACTGACCTCTGTATCCAATAAAAGTCAAAGAATCACAGGCTATCAGGCCATACGTTCTTGCTCACTGGACCTGGCTAGGCATGGTTTGTGGAAGGGATCATCCATTCCCTTCTTTTCATCATTAGGAAAGAGCACTGTGGCACATATGACTATTTCCTTCTTTGCCTGTAAATGCCACAGTCTGCTGGTGATGGAGCATACTGGCTTTGTCCATCAACCCTGTCCTCAGATCCTTGTAAAAATGGGAAATGAAGGCTCTTCCAGGACTATGATGGTCTCACTGTGGTACACATATGGGAATGCTTCTTACTCCTGCCCCTCTCCACCTATTGTTTTACACCAGAGTAAGCAACAACTGGCCAAGGCTCGGCCTCTGAGGCACCTACAATCCTATTTAAGTACAAGAGGAAGTTGGGGGGGGGGGGCAGTGGATTTGGTCAGAATGGTTTAAGTAGTGCCAAATGTAGTGTATGCCCCCACAGTGCTCCAAACACTCAGGAAGGTACTTTAAAGAAGAGGAGGTGAAAGCATTCCTGGATGGTGGCTTAATTAACTCCCCACACTGAGCCCACATCAGCCTCATCCCTTCAGCACATTATGAGAAGACCTTCATTTTCAGATTGAGGAGTTTAAACTTTATATTTAAAGTAGCAGCAATATCCCTGGCCAGTGTGGCCCAATTGGTTGGGCATCATCCCATGCAGTGAAAGGTTGCTGGTTCAATTCCTGGTCAGGGCACATGCCCAGGTTGTGGGCTCAATCCCTGGTAGGAGGCATGCAGGAGGCAGCCAATCAATGCTCGTCAATCACATGGAGGTTTCTCTCTCCCTCTCCCTTCCTCTCTCTCTCTAAAAATAAATTTAAAAAATTTTTTAAAGTAGCAGGGATTTAGCAAAGAGTTTTCAGCAAGAAATAAGATTTTTTGAAAAACTTATCTGATTACCTTGTGCATTAGATTTCAAAAAGACAAGTAACTGGGGCAGGGACAAATTGGGGTACAAAGATAATCCAAAGCAAGAGAAGTTGCAGGCTTGGACTAAAGCTGTCGCTGAGAGATTATTGAGGACTGGATGAATCTGAGAGATTTGGGCCAGAAAGATCCAATAGGCCTTAAGTGTGGACAAAGATCTAAAATGATTCTACATTGGAAAGTGGGGAGATGTCTGCCCTCTATTTGCACTGGTCTGTCTATGTACTAAGAGTACCCAGATTTCCTCGTGTCCCACATTTACCGTAATTTCTTCCTGTTCACCTGGATTGACAGCACCCATCTCCTCCAGCCTCCCTTGCTGATTTGACACCGTGCTCCATCTGATTTGCAACACTCTCTGAGACATATTTTTATATTCACTTTGCAGCCCCACATATCACAAATGTAGCCAAGAGGTGTTCTCCCTTCTCTCCTAATCCCTGGACTCCCAGCCACCTGGTCCTGTCCTGCTTACAGGAAACGGGGCCAGCGGGGGGTGCAGTGACAAGTCTTAAGTTTAAGGAAGACATGAGTTTGAGGAGACAGAGGAATCCCCTTTGAGCAGCAGTAAATGGAGGCTGGAGAGTCTGTGAGCAACGTGGACTGGAGTGAGAGGTGGGAGTAGAGACTGGCTGGGCAGGGCTGAGAGCAGAGCAGAGAAGAGCTGAGGATTAAGTTTGATGACAGTGGGGGAGGCAGAAGGAGAGGCCTGAGCCATGGCCTTTATCAGATCATTTGTCATCAATTCTGATTAGTCAAAGGCTGGTTTTCATGTTCAAAGACTTAGCAGAAATTCTGATTCTCTTTTCTTCCATCCTCTTGCTGACTATTTTGCCTGATTGACAGCATCTCTGCCAGAGGGTGAGCAAAATAAATGGAGAGATGAAGTCAAATTGGTAAACTTTACTTTTTGTTAACAGCTTTGGAAAATTCCTGTGATAAGAATGTTGGGCAATGGTTTAACAATACTAATAAAAATGCTAATATAAACGGACTCATGTAATTGATTTGTGCCCTGCTATTCCTGAAATGCTACTGAGACCAGAGTTGGCAGCATTTATTTTTAATTCTTATAATTTCAACTTTAGATTTAGCAAACAGTAGATACCAACCTGTCTTTTATATGTCCTGTAGACAAGGGAAATACATCCTTATATACCAGTAAAAGTTGATACTGTTACACTTAGTTTATCATTTCAATCTATCAAGAAGTTTTCTATAATATCCAATTTCTGCCATCCAATTTATTTTTCATGCTTTCCTGTCTGTGTGAAAAGAAACAATACTCTGAGAACTGAACTATTTTATAATTAATAAATATAAAACCTACTAATTATGTAACTGAAAACAAATTAATCAATTCCCTTCAGCCCCCACCCCAATATCTGAGGCCATTGTTAGCAGAGGTCTCCATAGATAGGGTTCTCACTCCCATGAGTTGTTGGAGCCGGCCAGGAAAACCAGCCTCTGAGGGGAGCTGGCCATACTCAAGGGGTGGGTGTCACTGAAAATGTGGACCTACATTTGTGGGCCACCTGGAACCTCTGGTATGAAGTAACTAACAAAGACTTTGGACAGTAACGACCAGTCTGTGTATCCACCAAAGGGACCAATGAGCAGAGGTGTGGCATCTGTCCTATTCCTGTCACCTGGGAGGTGGCTTCTACTGCGGGGCAGTCTGAGTACACAATCCTTGGAGATGATCCAATTCCCTTTGCTTTAATTTTATGCTCGCCAAAAAAACTTTCGCTTACTAATTTGACTTTGCAACAAGTTTTAAAATTAGCAAGGGGCTAATCTGAATAGGGGATGTACTGATTTCAATCCCTAGAATAGGCTATTCCTGTGTATCAACAAATTAGCATTCTGGTTTTCTACTGTGTCTGCCTTGTAGAGCTTTGAACAGCGCTGAGTAAGCTAACGAAATAAGATTCTGGTGCTGAAAAGCTAAATCTGTGACCAGCAAGTAGGCCTTCTTTTTGTAAATGTGGCAGGCACCATTCTGCTAGTGAATGAGGTTAAATCTTCAGCCTTGTCATTGGTTCAGCTTGGTAATTCAAGATTCTCTTATCACACCCTAAGATTTTTTAATCCCCAGACTTCTCTTTCCATGTTCTTAACTCCTTGGCACTTTCATCTACCTCGGAATTAATTGTTTGTTGGGTGTCCACTGTCTTCCCAGTCATCTTTACTTTTCTTTTTGAACTTCTTTATCACTCTTTCATTACTTTTTAAATCTTTTTCTTTTGCTGTCCACCATTTCCCCACCTACATTACCCCCTCCACCCAGATCCCACCCTCCTTCTGGCCGTAACCACATTGTTGTCTGTGTCCATGGGGTATACATATACGTTCATTGACTATTCTTTTCACCTTCTTTATCCTGTCTGCCTGCCCTCCCTCCTCCCCTCTGAAATTTGTCAATCTATTCCATGCATCCATGACTGGTTCTATTTTGTTCCTCAGTTTATATTGCTCATTATATTCCACATATAAGTGAGGTCATATGCTATTTGCCTTTCTCTGACTGGCTTATTTCACTTAACATAATAATTTCTAGGTCCATCCATGCTGTCACAAAAGTTAAGAATTCCTCCCTTTTTATAACTGTGTAGTACTCCATGATGTAAATGTACCACAGCTTTTTTATCCACTCACCCACTGATGGGCATGTGGGCTGTTTCCATATCTTAGCTATTGTAAATAACTCTGCTATGTACATAGGGGTGCATATATTCTTTCTGATTGGTGTTTCAGATTTACTAGGATATATTCCCAGAAGTGAGATTGCTGGGTTAAAAGGCAGTTCCATTTTTAATTTTTTGAGGATACTCCATACTGTTTTTCACAGTAGCTGCACCAATCTGCATTCCTACCAACAGTGGACTAGGATTTCTTTTTCTCCACATCCTGGTCAGCACTTGTCATTTGCTCATTTATTGATGATGGCCATTCTGGCAGGTGTGAAGTGATACCTCATTGTGGTTTTAATTTCATCTCTTTGGTGATTAGTGATGTTGAGCTTTTTTCATATGTCTACTGGCCATCTGCATGTCCTGTTTGGAGAAATGTCTGTTCAGGTCCCTTGGCCATTTTTTAAATGGATTGTTTGACTTCCTGGTATTTAGTTGTATAAGTTCTTATTATTTTGGAAATTAACTCTTTATCAGATGTATCATTGGTGCCAAAACAATCTATAGATTCAATCCAATCCCTATTAAAATACAAATGACATATTTTACAGATCTAGAAAAAAATATTCCAAAACTTTATATGGACTTAAAAAAACAACAACAACCAAATAGCCTTAGTAATCTTGGGAAAGAGGAAAAGAGTTGGAGGGATCATGGTGCTGGGTATCAAACTATAGTACAAAGCTATTGTAATCAGAACAACCTGGTTCTGGCATAAGAACTGGCATATAGATCAATGGAAAAGAATACAGAACCCAGGAATCAACCTATGCCTCTATGGTCAATTAATATTTGATAAAGGAGGCAAGAGCATACAATGGAGTAAAGACAGTTTCTTCAATAAATGGTGTTGGGAAAATTGAACAGGTACATGCAAAAAAGTGAAACTAGACCACCAACTTACACCATACACAAGAATAAACTCAAAATGGACAAAAGACTTAAATGTAAGTCATGAAACCATTAAAAATCTAGGAGAAAATATAGGCAGCACAATATCAAACATCTCTGGTAGCAATATTTTTGCTGATATCCCTCCTTGGACAAGGGAAACAAAGAAGAAGATAAATGGGACTACATCAAACTTAAAAACTTCTGCACAGCAAAGGAAACCATGTACAAAATGAAAAGGGAACCCGCTGTATGGAAGATCATTACTTTTAAAAAATACATGTTTTTATTGATTTTTAGAAAGGGAGGAAGGGAGAGGAAGAGAGAAACATCGATGTGAGAGAGAAACATTGACCAGATCAGTTGCCGCCTCACGCACCCCACTCAGGATCAAACCTGCAACCTCGGTATGTGCTCTGACTGGGAATCAAACCCCAACCTTTTGGAGTATGGGACAACGCTCTAACTGAGCCACCTGCCAAGCCTCATTACTTTTAGTTGTTTTAATTTGGAAACTCACCTGCTTCCTCAGTGATCTCACTAAGACCACATATATTACAGGTTCACTAGGACTAAAACAAACATCCCTTTAGAGATGGGCTGTCCAATATGGTAGCCACTAGCCACATGTGACTTTTAAACATGTAAAATGTGCTGGTCTGAAATGAGATGTGCTATTAAGTGTAAAATTCACCCTAAATTTCTAAGACTTAGTATAAAAAAAAAAGTAAAATAATATATTGTAAAGTTGATCACATGTTTAAATGACAATATTTTGGCTAGGTTAGGTTAAACAAATGTATTATTAAAATTAGTTTCACCTATTTTTTATATTTTTAATGTGGTGACTAGAAAATGTAAAAGTACATATTTGGGTAGCAATATAATTCTATTGTCAGTGCTGCTCTAGGGAGTCTTAATGTATGTATTCTTTACTGTTCTATAAGTCACCTAAAGATTATATTAAAAACTGCAGTTGGTTGGAATGCCCAAAATTAATCCTTCACTTTTTAAAAAATATATTTTATTGATTTTTTACAGAGAGGCAGGGAGAGGGATAGAGAGTTAGAAACATTGATCAGCTGCCTCCTGCACACTCCCCAACTGGGGATGTGCCTGCAACCAAGGTACATGCCCTTGACTGGAATCGAACCCGGGACCCTTCAGTCCGCAGGCCGACACTCTATCCACTGAGACAAACTGGCCAGGGCCTCCATTTCTTTTTTTTCTATCCTAACCCACCTTCTCAACTCATTCTTATTTTTCCTTTTGTTTAAAGGCTAAAAGAAAGGGAGGGATTTTCTTTTTTGATTCACAAGTAGACACAAGATAAATACATGTAAGTGTAATGGGGATATAAGAAAAACTGAAAGTAAGCAAGACTTCCTGTAGACAACCTTTTAACAAAACACAGTACTATAGAGAAACCAAGATGGCAGCATAGGTAAACACCGGAAATTGCTTACTTGCACAACCACTTCAAAAATACAACTAAAAGACAAAATGGACATCATCCAGAACCACAGGAAGGCTGACTGAGTGGAAATTCTACAACTAGAAGGAAAGATAAAAGCACACTGAGACTCAGAGGAGGTCGGGTGTGGAAGTAAAGTGCAGAGGTACTGAGGCGCACGTGGAAAGGGCTGGCAGCTGAGGACACAGTTGTCTTTTTCAATCGGGAGGGAGTCTCAAGCTCCCGACTGCTCTGAACTCCAGTTCTGGGTGAGTCTCTGGGGACTCAGACTCAAACGAGGAGAAACTGGCATCGGTCAGAACTTGAGGGCACCTTTCTCTCAGAGGTGCTTGCAGCAATTACCGGGACACTGAGAAGCAGGGCCTCTTAGGGCAGGACTGAGGAGCAGCTATAGCTGTTTGCTCCGCCCTGTTGATCCCCTGAGACCCCACCCCACCCAAGCTGTGCCCAGAGGCTTTTACATATGAAAGGCCTGGCCCTTTGCAATCTGAAAATTACCTGACAAACTGCAGCTGGATCAGAGAAACCCAGAACATCCAAAAGAAGGCCCAAGGCCCCACAGCAGCTTGCATTGCTTCACAGCTGGGCTCCTGCTGG
The DNA here is from genome assembly GCF_963259705.1 of Myotis daubentonii. NCBI lineage: Eukaryota > Metazoa > Chordata > Mammalia > Chiroptera > Vespertilionidae > Myotis > Myotis daubentonii. The sequence goes on along the minus strand of NC_081842.1, from coordinate 104,517,254 downwards.
GTAGCCTCAGGCAGAGGCTAAATTAGCACCTCCTTAGAAATCCAAGAGCCAGTGTACCCAGTGGTCAGAGTGGGACCATCCAGATTATAACTCTTCAGATCCATAAGGGACACACTCAGGGGGCAGACTCAGTGAGCACCAAAGCCCCACTGAAGCAAGTCTTGCCCCAGAAAGGTGTCTCCAGCACAGAAGTTCTCCCACTGCAGACACAGCTGATTCTCACAGCCAACTGGCCTGGAGGTCAAATCCTCCCAGTGAAACCGACAACAATCAAGGCATAACTACAACAAGACTGTGCACAAAGCCCACAAAGGGGTGCACCAAGAGTGTCCACCTCATGTAATTGGGGAGGCTGACCCACTGGGACCTATAGGACACCTAGCACAGAAAGCCACTCTATCAACACAGGGAAGCAGCCAAAATGCAGAGGCAAAGAAACAGGTCACAAATGACAGAAATGGAGGAAAGAAAACTACTGATATAGAGTTCAAAACCACACTTTTAAGGTTTTTCAAGAATTTTCTAGAAACTGCCGATAAATTTAGTAAGACCCTCAATAAATCTAGTGAGACCCTTGAGGTTATGAAAAAGGACCAACTAGAAATTAAGCATACACTGGCTGAAATAAAGAATATTATACAGAATTCCAACAGCAGACCAGAGGAGCACAAGAATCAAGTCAAAGATTTGAAATACGAAGAAGCAAAAAACACTCAACGGGAAAAGCAAAAAGCAAAAAGAATCCAAAAATATGAAGATAGTGTAAGGAGCCTCTGGGACAACTTCAAGTGTACCAACATCCGAATTATAGGGGTGCCAGAAGAAGAGAGAGAGCAAGATATTGAAAACCTATTTGAAGAAATAATGACAGAAAACTTCCCCCACCTGGTGAAAGAAATAGACTTACAAATTCAGGAAGCGCAGAGAACCCCAAACAAAAGGAATCCAAAGAGGACCACACCAAGACACATCATAATTAAAATGCCAAGAGCAAAAGACAAAGAGAGAATCTTAAAAGCAGCAAGAGAAAGAAAGTCAGTTACCTACAAGGGAGTACCCATACGACTGTCAGCTGATTTCTCAATAGAAACTATGCAGGCCGGAAGGGAGTGGCAAGAAATATTCAAAGTGATGAATAGCAAGAACCTACAACCAAGATTACTTTACCCAGCAAAGCTATCATTCAGAATTGAAGGTCAGATAAAGAGCTTCACAGATAAGAAAAAGCTAAAAGAGTTCATCACCACCAAACCAGTATTATGAAATGCTGAAAGGTATCCTTTAAGAAGAGGAAGAAGAAGAAAAAGGTAAGCATACAAATTATGAACAACAAATACACATCTATCAACAAGTGAATCTAAAAAATCAAGTGAATAAATAATCTGATGAACAGAATAAACTGGTGAATATAATAGAATCAGGGGCATAGAAAGGGAGTGGACTGACTATTCTCGGGGTGGGGGGAAAGGGTTGTGGGGGGTGCGGGAAGAGACTGGACAAAAATCGTACACCTATGGATGAGGACAGTGGGGGGGGGCGGGTAAGGGCAGAGGGTGGGGTGGGAACTGGGTGGAGGGGAGTTATGGGGGATAAAAGAGGAACAACTGTAATAATCTGAACAATAAAGATTTAGTTAAAAAAACAAAACAAAAACACAGTACTATATATCCCGGGACAAGCATCAATCCCAGGGGGAGACACAGCAACTTTACCTACAGACCCTGCACTGAGAATTGTGTCTTCCCACCTGAGTGGAAGCATGTTCTATTCCAGAGTGAGCTGTTGGGAGTTTTGCTTCTCTTATACCAGACCTGTCTACTGAGGCTCACTTTTACATGTTATGTAAATTATTGTTTATACCTGTAGCACACCGACAATAATGAGTCTAAATTGGACAGTCAGAGGAATCTCAGTTTGATCCTGGCTTGTACCAGTTACTTTACCTCTAGAACTTCACCTGCTAATCTGCAAAATACAGTTAACAGGATCATTCTTCCTCTTCTGATGGGGAATACCCTGCCTCTGTTCCTAGCCATTCTCTACTCTCATTTTTTGAAATCTGCTCTGCAAATACAATTGTGTCTTTGCCTTTTGCTAAAGAAATTGTAGTCCTCACCTCAAGTCTTGTGAAAAGAGTTTTGAAAAGACAATTAGCCTGGGCACTTGACATTTGTCTACTGGCTTGGACTAGAGAACGTTGAAGGTGAAGAAGTGTGGCATGCAGGATGCATCCATTCTGTGAGAAAATGCCTGCACTAGAGTATGTGCAGACAAAGGACATCTGTGTTTTCTGCAGACCAAACATAGAAAGAGAAAGCCAGTCATGGGCCATCTTAAAGGGACTGCCAAAGAAAAGGGGTCTCACCCTAGCCGGTTTGGCTCAGTGGATAGAGTGTTGGCCTGGGGACTAAGGGGTTCCTGGTTCAATTCTGGCCGAGAGCACGTACCTCAGTTGTAGGCTCCCATTCCTGGTGGGGGGAGGCAACCAATTGATGTGTCTCTCACATCGGTGTTTCTCTCTGTCTCTCCCTCTCCCTTCCATTCTCTCTAAAAATCTATGGGGAAAATATCGTTGGGTGGGGATTTAAAAAAAGGAGAGGTCTCAACTATGAGGAAACTCCTTGTAGAATTCTGAAGACCAGGGCTTGCAGAAGGAGCATAATCAGCCAGGGAGGTTAGTTACTAAGTGGTCTTTGAGAAGCCCTTGGAGATGACCAAGAAAAAGGGTCAGCTTTTAAATACTTGTCAATGCACAGAAGCAACTCTAGACAGTTAGCGTCATCGTTGGAGGATAAAGTCCCATATGTTTAAAATGGTTTATAATTCCTCCTTTCCCAGCCATATTTCAACCCCTTTCTCTCACCAACTATACTAAACTTCCTCAGGTGTCTGAACGCACCTTCTTTCTAGGCTGAGGTCTAGGGAAGCCTATGATTTTCTCTGAGTAATCCTGTTCCACGCAAACTGTTCCTAGGCTCAGGGAGGGGGGCTGTCATTAGCCTGGTAAAGATAAGATGCCCATTACAGGGACAGTAGCAAATGAGACTCACATTTTTCCAGAATTTGTGGTTATCCATTGTGTTAACCAGCACCGTGATGGAAATTGAAGCAGACCATAGAACACAGTGGCTTCCATGTTAAGCCCACTATGTCAACTGGCTTAAGTCAGCTTAAAGATGAATTCAAGAATGGAAGGAGAGCAAGAGAGTAAGGCAGGGATGGGGAAACAAGACTGTTTTTTGTGGCATAGCTAAATGCATGCCAATAAATAATGAGGTGTTAAAAGAAGAGCTAGTGAAAAATACATGCTTAAGGCAGTGGTTCTCAACCTGTGGGTCACGACCCCTTTGGGGTCAAACGCCCCTTTCACAGGGGTCACCTAAGACCACACTGGAAAACACATATATAATTACATATTGTTTTTGTGATTAATCACTATGCTTTAATTATGTTCAATTTGTAACAATGAAAATACATCCTGCATATCAGATATTTACATTACAATTCATAACAGTAGCAAAATTAGTTATGAAGTAGCAACGAAAATAATTTTATGGTTGGGGGTCACCACAACATGAGAAACTGTATTAAAGGGTCGCGGCATTAGGAAGGTTGAGAACCACTGTGCTAAGGGGACTGAAAGAAATGAAGAATCATTATGTACTTTGAGTTTGGGTTGGACCCTGGCAGGTGTGGCTCAGTTGGTTGAGTATCATCCCATGCACTAAAAGGTCGCTGGTTGGATTGCCTGTCAGGGCACATGCTGGGTTTCAGGCTCTATTCCTAGTAGGGAGTGTGCAGGAGGCAGCTGATTAATGTTTCTCTCTTATACTGATGTTTCTTTCCCCCACTCCCTTCCTCTTTTTCTCTTCTCCCTCCCTTCCTCTCTTTCAAATCAATAAAAACATATTTTTTAAAGAGTTTGGGGTGAGCTTCATATAATCCAGACTCCAGGGACTGTCCCCAGGTAGCTATCAAAAAATGAAGGCCTGGGAATTCCTTATTTGTGAATAGTAGTGAGAGCTAACTGAGGCCAGGGATTAAGGAGAAATTGTTGGATTGGTAAATGGGTGTGGATTGGGGAGAGCACAAATGCCAGGGTGAGGGAGCAAAATGCCCATGGGTAGTCCATGTAGTAAAAGAATGATTTTTGAGGAATTAAATGATATTTGAATGTATTAAAGCTCTCTCTTAATGAACCCATGCCAGGCTGTCTCAAAACAAGGGAAAGAGTTAAGAAAGCTATGAAGGGAGACCAACAGGGGGAGAGCTATCCTTTTCCCTCCCACCTCAAACCCTAGAGACACATTATTAACACATTTTGATTTTAAAATAAAATCTTTACGGTTAGCAAAGATTTTGAGTGATTCAACAGTTTCTCCTTTGTGGAGGCTAGGTAGAGGTTGTTGCCTAGGTATACAGGGGGTGAATTTAGGTTACATCTCCCATCAGACTAGGGCAGCGGTTCTCAACCTGTGGGTCGCGACCCCTTTGGGGGTGGAATGACCCTTTCACAGGGGTCACCTAAAACACATATATTACATATTGTTTTTGTGATTAATCACTATGCTTTATGTTCAATTTGTAACAATGAAAATACATCCTGCATATCAGATATTTACATTACGATTCATAACAGTAGCAAAATTAGTTATGAAGTAGCAACGAAAATAATTTTATGGTTGGGGGTCACCACAACATGAGGAACTGTATTAAAAGGTCGCGGCATTAGGAAGGTTGAGAACCACTGGACTAGGGTATCAGCACAAGGCATCCCCAAAGTACCACTAGTGATCTATCCTTCCGCACACCTATCCACCCACCCACCCACTTATCTTCCATCCACACCAGCAAATGAACGTTTTTTTCTGAGTGTCCACTATGTGCCACATTCTGGGCTGTGCCTAGGTTGAACAATAAATGTTCTCTCCAGTGTATGTCTATATACTGGGGGTGAGGAAGATAAAACAAGAATGGCAAAATTCTGATAACTGTCACAGCTGGAAGATGAGTACTTGGAAGTTCATTACAGCATTTCTTCTGCTTTTATAGTATGTTTGATAATTTTCCTAATAAAGTGCCGGAAACCATTTACTGTCTTCACTAGCTGAGTATAGACAGAGACCCCCAAAAGCTAGTAACATTTGAAAGCCCTAGCAAAGGTCAGGGCTGTGTACCACCCAGTTAATCTAGGTACTACCCAGTTAATCTAGATAATGACAGCTGAAGCAACCTCCCTACCTTTAATCATGTAAATTGCCTAAGGGTGATGTTATGACCTAATCTGTGTGTCATTGAAACCTCCTTACCCTAGGGCTACCCCAAACAAACCTCCTTACCCTAGGGCTACCCCAAACAAACCTCCTTACCCTAGGGCTACCCCAGACAAACCTCCTTACCCTAGGGCTACCCCAAACAAACCTCCTTACCCTAGGGCTACCCCAAACAAACCTCCTTACCCTAGGGCTACCCCAAACAAACCTCCTTACCCTAGGGCTACCCTAGACCAAATAAAAGGTTGGAGCGGCCTGAGCATCAGTGGAAGTCCTTCGGGACTTGCCCGCCTGGTCCCCCAATATTGCAAAATTATCTCGTGTCTTTTTCTCTCATTTGTTGTGCGGCTCCTCTTTCAGATACCGAACCCTACTCCACACAGAACGTGGAGGGAGTCATACTCCACAATAAAGTTAGATAACTTGTTTTTTTCAAGCAAGGAAGAGGAGTTGATAGATGCCTATGTCACAGGGCAAGTTCAGCTTGGAAGTTACACCAGGGCATCAGTGGAAGATAAGTCATTGGGGTGGGGTGGGTGCAGAAGGTGGACAAAAATAAAAAATAAGAAGCCAAACAATTACAGGAGTGACTTGGCCTCAGGCTGCCTTGGTGCTATTAGGCCAAGGTCAGGAGTGAGAAACTTGCTTCTACTGCACTGCCTTATCTACTCTTTTCTTCCTTTCCCTTTGCTTACAGTCATAAGTAGATACTCAGATTTGGCCAACATCTCCTGAGCACCTACTATGTGCCAGGCGTTGTACAAAGTCTTTGGATCACATTCTGCCCGCCATCTTACAGAGGTTAGAACCAGGGGCCGAGAAATTCCTTACGGTGTGGGAACGTGACACAATCAGTCACGGGCAGTTCAGGACCCTGTACTTCCAATGCAAGCCCAGGAGAATGGGTCAGAAACTTCGGATCAGGCTACATGGCTCTGAGCAAGTCCCTGGGCCTCCCTGAGCTGACTCAGTTTCTCTCCCTATAAAAAGGGCACAGTAAAACCTGGTAAGGTTTCTTTAAGGGTCAGAGACCTTTACTGTCAAAGGTCCTGGCACCAAGTGAAGGCTCCATAAGTGGCAGCCATCATTCTTAGCCAAGTGCGGGCACAGCTTGCAGCGGGATCCCTCGGGCAGGGCCGGGCCCGCCGCCGCAGCTCGGGCCTCGCAGTCTCCGGGTAGGTGGCCCGGCATCTCGGTGCCCACGCCCCGCAACGAGCGGGGAGAGCGGGTGGGTTGGAGGACTAAGGTCTCCCCTGGAGTATCACCTCCCGCCTTCCGCACGCCGCGCGCAGGTGAGATTTTCAGCCCAGGCCACGGGGACAGCGACCTCAGGAGAGGTCGCGGCGGACGGCGCTGCCCGCGGCCCGGAGCGGGGTCCCGGAGCGCCCCTTCCTTCGTCCGCTCTCACCCGGGGCCGGTCCCGGCGCCGGGAGCCGCGGGCTGCGCGCTCTGCGGCTGCGAAAACCCGGAGCGGTGGACCCGGGCGCTCGCAGCCGCCGCCTCCGCGGTCCGGCCGCCGAGCTGGGCATGCTCAGTGCAGCCGGCGCGCCGCCGTCCGCCAACTCGGAAGCTCGCGCTCCCGGGCCGGGGGCGAGGACGGCGGCGGCGGCGAGCGGCGTGCCTGCCGCCCCCAGACAGCCGCAAACTTCGCGGCGTCCCCGGAGGTGGCCCGACGATACTGATATCTTACAAATAAAATCTAACCCTACCCCCCATCCCAACCCGAATCATGGAGGCTGCGGCCGCCGGAGTGCCGCCGCCGGCCCCTGCCCATTAGCGGGGGACCAACAGGTAAACTGTTGGGGTGGGTGGGAGGAGGAGCGGCGGCGGGGAGGAGGGCGCCGGCCTGGAGGGGCCGGAGACGCCCGCGGGATGGCTGCCCCCGTCGGCTCAACCAACCCTCCTCACCCCCTTCCCCAGCGCCTGGAGGGGCAGCAAAGGGTTAAGTCGGCCCCGCGCCACGGTGAGCACGGCCCCCCCCCGCCCCCCCAGCCGCCGCGACCGCCTGCTGCGCGGCTCGGCGCCTGCCCGGAGCCGCCGGTGCGCCACCGGAGCCCAGCGGGCGTCCGGGAGGCATCCGCCGCCTCCTCGCCGGCCGCATCCCTGCCTCCCCATCCCCTCCAGGCCTATCTCTCTCTCAGCCCCGGCCGGCTCCGCGCCCAGGTGGCGAGGTCTGCGGGGCGCGTGGCGGCCGCAAAGGATCCCCGCCGAGGAAGAGGGGCGGGGGCGGGCCGCTCCGCTACCTCCGCCCCGGGCCGGAGGGCCACCCTTGCCTGGGGCAAACACTTGGCCACCCGCCCGGGCGCCGAGAAAAGTTTTTTTTCCCTCCCGCGGCCCCTCCCCCACGCCCTGCCCTGCGTCCGACTGGGGTGGGTTTGGGTCCTTTGGGGGAAAAAGTCGCAGGTTCCCATCAGCTTCTCCTCCCCCTGGGGACCCGGTGTGTAGGGAGGAGTCTGGAGGCAGCCCCTTCGCCGGCACAAAAGCGGTGCGTCCTGGGGCTCCAGCGCAGCCGGGTGCCGGCCGAAGGCTGCCCCCATCAGTGCGTGTCTGCGTGCCTGGCAGAGGCAGCATCCAACCTGCTTTATTTCTTCCTGCAGCGCCACAGCGAGCGAGCAAGCGAGTGAGAAGGGGGAGAGAGGGAGTCTGTCTGCAAAGTGCTGCTCCCTGGTGCTCAGAGGCGGCTGCTCCAGCTCCAGCTCCAGCTCCAACTCTCATTCATTTTGCCGGTTAACATGAGAGATCATGGCCGCCTTCGGGCTTCTCAGCTATGAGCAGAGACCGCTGAAACGCCCCCGGCTCGGGCCGCCGGACGTCTACCCGCAGGACCCCAAGCAGAAGGAGGTAAGGGCGCCGGCGGCCTCCCGGGCAACCGGGGCCGCGGTCCGCAGCGCTGACCCGGGGCCAAGTTGGCCCAGCGGGCAACGGCAGCGCTGCAGCGGAAGGGTCGCGGAGGGGACTGGCGGCGGGGGCTGGGCTGGGGACTGCCCCCCCCCCCCGCCCCCCTCGCCCGGGCAGCATAAACCGAAAGGCTGTCAGTTCCCGCGCTCCACAGGGGCGCTTGCTCCTCCGGTGCAGTGCAGGGTCACTACTCGGTTAGCGGGCCTTGCATGGCATTGCTGGGCGCTTCATCCGGTTCTTCTTTGCCATAATCCTCCAGTTCGCTCTCCCCCGCTTCTGCATGCTTAATTTTTCTTCCCGCCGCTTCGGTATATCTTCGTAAACTTTTTGGAAAATGTTGGAATGGGGTGCATCCGATACAGGTCTTGTGTTTTGCGCCAGCTGAGCAGGAACCAGGCGAATGCCTGTGTGTGTGTGTGTGTGTGTGTGTGTGTGTGTGTGTGTGTGTAGGGGGGCTTTTCTGTTCAAAATTTCCAGTTTAGAATGAAGTCTTTTTTATCGAGGTGGTAAGTATTTAGTTCTTTGAACCTACTTCTTTCTATATCTCGTCTCCCCTTTAAAGATCAATATTACCGGAAACACTGATTTCGTCCGCAGAGGCTATTGGCTTAATTGCTGGAGTCTGTTTTGTATATGTAAAAGCAGTTGGGTTACCTTGGAAGGGAATAGGTCCCGAAATTAATTGGAGAAACCTTGACTGGTGCACTGGTTACACTGTCTTCAATGGCTAGAGTAACCGTGGCTTTTGGTAGCCATGTATTGTCTGTCAGTAGTTAACAAGTAATTATGTAACAACTCTCCAGTTATAATGATCAACATTGGCTACACAATTTGCTCAGGGATTTGCTTTTTTTTTTAAGATTACCTGCTACCCAGCTGTGCTTTTTGAGTTTGTCAGTTGCAGCCCACCCATCCTCTATTTTCTTCAGCTAAACAAGAAGTGAGCGCATTTCAGAACTTCTTTCTGGAATCTAAAGACCTTATTTTAAAAGCTTACAGGCCCACTGACATCACAGAAAGGGCTCTGTAAAGAAGGCAAGGAGGGTTCCCTTAAGACTTCCCTTTTGATAAATGTATCTATTTCAATAATAGAGAAAAAATGTTCTGGTCCAACTGTTAATAATGTTTCTGAAAAATAAGGAGTGACAACTTTTAGAAGTTTAGCACACTAAATATGTTTGAGCATCTGTGGAGTAATTCAAATTGAACTGGAAAAGTTTTACAGGTAGTTTTCAGATGAGGCTTAATATAAGTTTGAGATTTTTAAAGATTTCTTTCCCATTTATTCTCCTTGACTCAGAATAAACTTGATTGTTTATGACTGGAAACAACACATGAAGGACCAAATGTAATGAAAATTAATAATTTAAAAATTAGCGGCAGGAAATTTTTTGTTGTTAATCCTCATCGCAGGTATTATTCCTCTGATTTTCAGAGAGAGTGGAAGGGAGGGGGAGAAACAGAGAGAAACATCAATGTGAGAGAGACACATCTATTGATTGCCTTCTGCAAGTGCCCTGAACGTGGCCCTTGACTAGGAATCGAACCCAAGACCCTTAAGTGCTTGGGCTAACGCTCTATCCACTGAGCCAAACTGGCTAAGGGCAGTGGCAGGAAATTTTTAGAGTTTTGTTTGGGACAGGTACATTGATTGACTGATCTTTGTCATCCTGTAATTCATGTCTTGCTACATCTTTCTAGAGGGCAGCATAATTGATAGCATTCCCAGTTGAGGTATGGTGGCCTGGGATGCCATTCATTAGAGAGTGTGTTGTACTCCACAGGACTTTATCATATATTGTGCTGTTAATACTTTGCTCTCTGGAAACATAGACTGACCATTTATTTCTCAGATCGACACTCATTTAGGATTGGGGCCTCTATGATTCTGGAAAAAATAATTTGGGATTTTAGGATCTTGCAACAGTTTATGGAATTCTAAAACTGGAAGTGACCTTACAGTCTACTTTTGTGGTAACTTTCTTTTGACAAAGTGAAACTGAAGCCCAGAAAAGGGGACTGGACTTAATCAAGGTGTGTGGTAGATAAGCAGAGGAGTTGGATCACCAAACCAGTATTTATGTCAACCAATACTGTGTTAAGGATGATTTGTGCTAAATTGTTGTACTGATGTTGTGCCCTTCCCCTCAAAGCAGCCACATTTTATCTCCCTGGAGCAGAGTTAGAGTTATGTGTGACTATAGTCAAATTTGAGTACAGTATGGAACAAATAGGTGCTTGGCTGTTCTTGGGTGGTGGTGTGGTGGTCTGGTGAGCAGTGTTTTCTACAAGCTTCAGTGATTTATGTATTGTCTCAGAATTTATACCCTATCTCTGTATCGCCTGTTCTTTTATCCTAATGTTTCCTTTAAATTATCTTTTAAGAAACTTTTTGTGTTTCATGTATACACCTAAAATGTAAAATTTATTTCATGTCTATAATTTAAATTTTTTATTTACTTAATATTACATATGCACACATGACTGTAAGGATTTAAACAAGACGATAATATTAGAACTTAAAAGTTTGCCCTGACCAGTGCATTCAGTGGTTAGAGCACCACAGCGTGTGCACCAAAGGGTCGCTGGTTCGATTCCTGATCTAGGGCATGTGCCTGGGTTCAATCCCCACCCCAGGTTGGGGCATGTTCAGGTGGCAGCCAATGGATGTGTTTCTCACATGATATTTCTCTCTTTTTCTCCCTCTCCCTCCTCATTTCTCTTCTTCCCCCCCACCCCCCCTAAAAATCAATGGAAAAAATATCTGCTGGTGAGGATTAAGAATAACAACAAAAAAGGCCACCTTTGTGTGTCCTGCCTTGTGGGAAATGCTGATTAATGGAGGAAGTGTGGACTTCCCATTTGTACAGACCTGGACATGAATTCTGGTTCAGCCTCTTTGCAGTTGTGTGGTCTTGGGCAAGGTGCATAACTTCTCATTTGTAAATTAGTATAATGGTGCTTTTCAGAGAAATTCAGGAACATGGTGCTAAATTAGCATTACATTTGTGTGAGAAAACCTCTCCTGGTAGAAAGTATTCTTATTACTGTAGCTGTGCGTTTTAATTGTGTAAGTTTGACTATCATTGTTTTAGTTTATGTCTTATCTGTAGAGAACTTGTAGACCACTCTCCCTTATTCTGACCTGCTCCCCACTCTTTGATGTGTTAGAATCTTTAGGCAAAGACACTGTTCCAAGTGTTAGTACCTTTTGGTACAAAATAGTGCAAATGAGTTTAGCTACTTTCCCCTGGAAGTTCTGTTCTAATCGTGGTTCCCAGCATAGTCTTGTTTTCTGTCAGCTGTGCATGGTTTATAGCAGAGTAGTATTCTATTCCTCAGTCTTTAAATATCCACAGCTCCCTCCTGCAGGCACTTGGCTAAACTGGGGCCCTGGGGAGCAGTTCTTGTTTTGTCCCATGAGGCTATTCTTTGAACTTGTCTGGGCTGCAGAGATTTTTGACTCTGGGTGTGGGTCTCAACTGGGCACTTTGGGGACTCATGCAAAGCTGTTAATTTGGGGTGCAGCCGCTATCCTTCAGTCTTTCGATATTTCACTTGGGCTGGTGCCTGTGGAGATATAGTGCCAGGAAGTGAGGTCTGAAAGTTGCTGGGTTGGCTGGGTACTAAGTAGGGCAAGATGAGGATGAACACAGTCCTAGGATTTTAGTTAAACCAGTTAGCAGGGCCTCCCATGGGGTGCGTGCACCTAGACATGAGGGCAAAGCAGACATGGAAGAATGGAGCTAGTAGAAGTTGGAAATTCCAAGAATTGTGATGTATTTAAAATGAGCTCTGAACCCTACTTCTGAGGCTTCTTGACAGGCGAGACAGGAATTGGAGAAGTTGGAAGGACCCATGAGAAGAGTGGCATGATGAAGAGTTCTCTTCAGTAGTGTTCTCCCAGCAGCACTGCAAGGAGCTGGCTGACTCAGCCTGAAGTCTGAGGGGAAAGCCAGAGGGAGAGGCCTGCCTCCTACACGTTCCTCTCTGAGAAGGGAAGTGGAAACATTGACTTTTAAATGTCTGTAGATAATTTCTGAAGCTGGGTGATGGCCACAGCAGAGCTCATTATACCAACCTTCAACCTATGTCTCTATGTTTTGGGAAATTTACATAATAAAGAAAAATGTCTTTATATTGCAAAATAGCATGACTTCTTAAAAAATATACAGGGTGGGGCAAAAGTATGTTTACAGTTGTTTGCATGGAAAATAATAAAATAATTAGTAAATGATAGTTCAAGAATAAACTCTGTGTTTCACGTACTCAAAGCTGTAAACCTACTTTTGTCCCACCCTGTGTGTCTAATATTCTGAAAAGATTATCACCCACATTCAAACAGTTGTTATCTCTTGAGGATGAGATTAAGGGTGATTTTTCTTTTTTTGTACTAATTTGTATTCTAAGCTGTAACAATAACCATGTACTGCTACTGTCATAGAAGAATATACCTTATAGAATAATTATTAGGTAACTTTGACTGAGTTTACAGGAATTGGTCTTTGTTATTGTTTCTTAACCAAACTAGAGCCCTTCAGCTGATAGTTAGGCCGAGGGATATTATAGGATATAGATACAGACACTTATACACCGGATGCTGCAAACTGTGGTAGGGTTGGGGTGGGGGCTCTCATGTGAGCACTTCAGCTCTGCCACATGTGCAGTGTGATTTGGGGTGCTGTGTCTTTTCCCTCACCTATGAGCTGGGAGAATACCACCGAATCATCTAGAGTGTTTTAAATATGAAGGAGCATTGTAAACTTAAATTATTACCAAGTGCAAGGTATACATTCAGTGGTGTGCTTGTACCTGCTGAGCATAAAAATTTCAGGAATTTTGTGAGCTGGTTAATACTAGGTTGGTAGTTTGAAATCTAGCACAATGGGAATATTCACACCAAGGATATTGGCAAATGCTACAAATTAGAGTTTTGTTTTGTTTTTTTGTTTTGCTTTTTCCCCCTCTTCACCCTCACCCCCTTCCAAAAAAAAAAAAAAAAATGGTTTTGAAGCATTTGCCAGCACACCACTGGGTCTACTTTTATGTTGCAGAAACTTGGCTGGTGCTTCACCATCATTCTTATCCCAGGTTTCCCTTATCCACTTCCTATAAAAAAGTTTTTTAAGAAAAGCCAGATCTCACTTTCCTAGCCTTTCTTGAATTTTGGAGCGAGCAGATGACTTAATTCTGGTTAGAGACATTTAATGGCAATTTACTACTGGATTTGTGTAGAAGAATTTTTTCTTTACAGAAAAAAATACAGGCACAGGGGAAGAGTACCCTTTATTCCTGATAGCTCCTTAATTTCCAGTCTTTGGAAAAGTAGTAAGAGGATGTGGTAGTTGGAGCCAAGGAGTCTCTCTGTACCATGAGGCAACAAGGCTGTGGATGAAAAGTCAGTACAAGAGGAGGCAATTGAGTGGCTTTATGAAATTATTAAAGCTACTGAATTTACCTTGGGACCACCTCTCCCTGAACTTCTTGTTAAGTAAAATGGTAGATGTCCAGGTGGTGTAGCTATTGTTGGACCAGTTGTCAATTTCTTGTAGCTGAAAGCATTCTAATGTTGTCATGGTACTTCCCATTTAAATTTTGGCACACTCAAATCATCACAACATGAGCCCCCTTTTCAGAGAATACACATTTTCCAGAATTCTCCTGCTCTCTGGCTTCCTGAGTGCACAGCAGACACAGTGCCTGCGTGGCAGCACTCTGAACCCTGCCCAGTGCTTCTCAGATGCGGAGGTGAAGTTGAAGTGGCTCCTTTATTTATTTCCACTTTTGGCAAAAAGAGTTTTATTAGGAAGGGAGGAAGAGCTCTGTTCAGTTTTGTTTGGAGAGGGAGATTCTGTGGGTCTATATTTTGAGAGGGGGGAGACCAGGTATATTTAGAGCTAGAATGCAATTTAGAGGCAGTCTAATTTTGTCATTCAATACAAAAGGAAATTGAGTCCCAGAGAGGTTAACGTGACTTGTTAAGGCAGATCTGGGCCACACACTTGTGTGTCCTGATTTGTTCTTGCAACTTTACTTGGCCTTCCTCTGTAAACAGCCTCGCTGCTGGTGAGCACCCTCACGTTGCCCCGGCAATGAGAATTGTTCTGATTTTAGGGCATGCAGAGCTCTGTGAGCTGGGGACTGCTCGGCTCACCACTTGGTCTTCTCTGAGCTTGTCTGAATCTTGGATGGTGTTTCTTAGGCAGAGGGAAGAATGCTCCGGAAGCTCAGGCACTCCACTCCTTGTGGTTTTGGTGGAAGGCTCGCAGTCCTTCTGTGGCCTTTGGCATAGATAGCCTGGCGTTGGCGTTTGTGGGCAGTGCATGTGTAGGGGAACGTTCCTATAGAGTTTTCTTCTTATTGATTGAGACACTCCTTTATTTATGGGTAGCTTTCTTTTTTTTTTTTAATTAAATCTTTATTGTTCAGATTATTACATTTGTTCCTCTTTTTCCCCCCCATAACTCCCCTCCTCCAGTTCCCGCCCCACCCTCCGCCCTCACTCCCCACCCACTGTCCTCATCCATAGGTGCACGATTTTTGTCCAGTCTCTTCCCGCATCTCCCACACCCCTTTCCCCCCCAAGAATAGTCAGTCCATTCCCTTTCTGTGTCCCTGATTCTATTATAATCACCAGTTCATTCTGTTCATCAGATTATTTATTCACTTGATTCTTAGATTTACTTGTTGATAGATGCATATTTGTTGTTCATAATTTGTATCTTTACCTTTTTCTTCTTCTTCCTCTTCTTAAAGGATACCTTTCAGCATTTCATATAATCCTGGTTTGGTGGTGATGAACTCCTTTAGCTTTTCCTTATCTGTGAAGCTCTTTATCTGACCTTCAGTTCTTAATGATAGCTTTGCTGGATAAAGTAATCTTGGTTGTAGGTTCTTGGTATTCATCACTTTGAATATTTCTTGCCACTCCCTTCTGGCCTGCAAAGTTTCTGTTGAGAAATCAGCTGACAGTCGTATGGGTATTCCCTTGTAGGTAACTGAGTTTCTTTCTCTTGCTGCTTTTAAGATTCTCTCTTTGTCTTTTGCTCTTGGCATTTTAATTATGATGTGTCTTGGTGTGGTCCTCTTTGGATTCCTTTTGTTTGAGGTTCTCCATGCTTCTTGGACCTGTAAGTCCATTTCTTTCACCAGGTGGGGGAAGTTTTCTGTCATTATTTCTTCAAATAGGTTTTCAATATCTTGCTCTCTCTCATCTTCTGGCACCCCTATAATTCTGATGTTGGTACGCTTGAAGTTGTCCCAGAGGCTCCTTACACTATCCTCGCATTTTTGGATTCTTTTTTCATTCCGCCCCTCCGGTTGGGTGTTTTTTGCTTCCTCGCATTTCAAATCATTGACTTGATTCTTGCGCTCCTCTGGTCTGCTGTCGGGAGTCTGTATAATATTCGTTATTTCAGTCCATGTATGCTTAATTTCTAGTTGGTTCCCCATCATAACATCGAGGGTCTCATTAGTTTTCTTGTAGATCTCATTAAGTTTATCGGTGGCTTCTAGACAGTTCTTGAGAGACCTTAAAAGTGTGGTTCTGAACTCTATATCTTGCATTGACAATTTTGTCCTGTTTCTTTGTCTCCGCATTTTGTTATGCTTTCTTGGTGCACCCCCTAGTGGTCTTTGTGTGCAGTCTTGTAGTTAAGCCTTGATTGTTGTAGCTAATACCAGGGGGGATTTGACCTCCAGGCCAAGTGGCTATGAGAATCAGCTGTGTCAGCAGTGAGAGAACTTCTGTCCTCTAGGGCGGTGCTAATCTCGCCTTTGCCTGAGGCTATCCAGCAAATGCCTCTGTGCTGGGCTTGGGCAGGGTGGGTCGCACAGGATCAACAGGGTGGGCCGGAGAGAGCAGTTATGGCGGCTCTCAGTCCTGTCCCCAGGGGCTCTGCCTCTCTGAGTCCCAGCAACCGCTGCAAACCTCGGAGAGAAAGCTGCACTCGCTCTGACCGAAGCCAGACAGTCGCGCTTCTCCCGTTTGAGTCTGGGTCCCTAAAGACTCAACCGTATTTGGAGCTCAGAGTCTGCGACTCCCTCCCGATTGAAAACGCCAACCGCGCCCTCCGCCGCCAGCCCGCTTCTCGCACTCCGCACCTCAGAATTTGACTTCAGCACTGCGCCTCCTCTGAGTGTCCGTATGCGTTTCTCTTTCCTCCTAGTTGTAGGACTTCCACTCAGCCAGCGTTTCTGTGGTTCTGGGTGATGTCCGTTCTGTCTTTTAGTTTCACTTTTGAAGTGGTTGTTCAAGGCAGCAAACTCTGGCATTAACCTATGCCGCCATCTTGGTTCTCCTTATGGGTAGCTTTCTTGGAGATACAAACACACAAGCTGTACCAATTGCCCACTTCCAGAGAGCAACACTTATATGGCAGTCTATAGAAATGTCTCCCCCTTACTCTGCAATGCTATGGCCCTGAGAAGTGGAGAAAAAATTTAGCCTTTGGGTTTTATTTTCCATGCTTTGAGGGAAACATTAGTATGTATATGCCTGCCAAACAAATTCAGTCATTCACCCAATATTATTGAATACCTTGCAGGCCCTTAGCCAGCTGTGGCTTCAGGATCACAGGGCCCAAGATTTTTACTTCCTGCCGTATGCCTAACTTCGAGCACAGTGCCTGACCCATACCTGGGACTCAGAATTTCTTGTATAAATGGATGTAAGAATAAAGGAATGCTAAGAGCATTGGGTATGGTCCTAGGTCCCCAAAGACTTCAGTATAGAGCAATGGTTTTCATCGGGGGGAGGTGCACCTCCCTCTCCCCCACTAACATTAGAACCGTGTGTGTGCTTGTGTGTCCATGTTTGCATGTGCGCACACATGCTGTTACTGGCATGTAGTTGGTAGAAGCCAGGGATGTTGTTAACATTCTCCAATGTTCTGGACAGCCTCCCTCAATAAGGGATTATCTGGCCTCAAATGTCAGTAGTTCCAAGTTTGAGAGAGTCTGGTGTAGAGGGAGCTAGAGCCTCGTGAGTGAGCAATAGCATATTTCAGATATTCTTCAAAGTGCTGTGGCAACAAGAAGGAGCAGCCCATTTTTTGACAGGACCTAGATTTTTGAGTCTGGAACTTGGAGGATGTGTAGGAGTGGATGGGGATGAGAATGTGGGAGGAAATTAATTCTAGGAAGAGCGTTAGACCAACATGGGCCAAGGGTCAGAGGCCTGAAGGAACATGGGGTTTGCTCTGAGCTGTGGGCCTGAGGCATGGTGGGTGTACAGGTGTGGGGGTGCTGGGTTGGAACAGGAAAGAAAGGTGTGATTAAGTTATGGGGGTTTTGTATGCTGTGTTGAGACGTTTAGATGTTACGGTCCAGTCAATGAGGTGCCATTCAAGGGTGGTAAGGAAATTCTATTTTAGATGACTAAGGGTCACAGTTTGAGGGGACAGTGGCTCTGAGGGTCACTCACATTAAGGCAAAGACTGAGTAGCTAGGTGGTCACTGACATTCCAGTCCTGGTGGTTGGTATATTAGTTTCTTGTGGCTGCCATAACAAGTTACCACAAACTGGGAGGCTTAAAATGATGGAAATTTATTCTTTCATAGTCTGGAAAATAGAAGTCCAAAGAAAGTGTCAGTAGGGCCTAGCGCAGTGATGGCGAACCTATGACACACGTGTCAGAGGTGATATGCGAACTTATTTTTTTGGTTGATTTTTCTTTGTTAAATGGTATTTAAATATATAAAATAAATATCAAAAATGTAAGTCTTTGTTTTACTATGGTTGCAAATATCAAAAAATTTCTATATGTGACACAGCACCAGAGTTAAGATAGGGTTTTTCAAAATGCTGACACGCCAAGCTCAAAAGGTTGGCCATCACTGGTCTAGCATCGCACTCCCCGTGGACGCTCTAGGGCAGTGGTCAGCAAACTCATTAGTCAACAGAGCCAAATATCAACAGTACAACGATTGAAATTTCTTTTGAGAGCCAAATTTTTGCAACTTAATCTATATAGGTAGGTACATTGTTATTAACTTAATTAGGGTACTCCTAAGCTGGCCTTTGCTAAAAATGTCCTCAATCTGATTGAGGCACGTTCGCTGAGGTCGACCCCTTCCACCTCTCCCATCCACTCTCGTCTTGTATACTTGTTTCGCCCAGGCCGAAAACTGACTTCTGTGCATGGGCCACGAAGTTTCAATCGCATGGTACGTGCGCGCCCGCAGGTGGTATTTTGTGGAAGAGCCACACTCAAGGGGCCAAAGAGCCGCATGTGGCTCTCGAGCCGCGGTTTGCCGACCACTGTTCTAGGGGGAGAATTCTCCCTTCCCTCTGATGGATCTAAGTGTTCCTTGGCTTCTCTGTGCCCACCCCAATGTATTTCCTGCCTCCGTCTTCACATGGCTGCCTTCTCTGTGTGTCTGTTCTTCTCTGAGTGTTTTATAAGGATACTTGTTATTGGATGTAGGGCCCACCTGGGTGATCTAAGATGATAGAGATCTGCAAAAACCCCTTTTCCAAATAAGGTACCATTCACAGATTCCAGGATTTGATGTGGACATCATTTGGGGTTTGTTTATTGGCCTATTGGGGTTGGGAAGAAATGAAGAAAGGCTTTAAGAGGTTATTTGGATGGTAGGATAGACACAGTATGGAAAAGAGAGTGATGGGTATAAGAATATACCAACATTTTTAGCTTAGGCTAAAAACTTTTTGATCTTAGGACCTCTTTAAAATAGTAAAAAAAATTTTGAGGACTCCATAGAGCTTTTGTTTATGTAGGTTATATCTCCATATTTACTGTATTAGAAATGAAAACTGAGAAATCTTAGAAATATATATAGTTCATTTAAAATTAATAAACTTTCATTTTGAAAATATTTCTTATGAACAGTAGCCATTTTCCCAAACACAACAGTGAAAATTGGTTTACATTTTTGCAAATCTCTTTAATGTCTGGATTCTCACATTGAGTTCTACATTCAGTCTGTTACAATATGTTGTTTTGGCTGAAGAATATGAAGAAAACCTGGCTTCACACAGATATATAGCTGGAAAGTTCTTGGGAACCTCAAAGGTCTTGGACTGGCTTACACAGTTGGTAGGTAGATTGATGGTGGTCCCAAAACACACTATTGGGAACAAAATAATGTTTTTTACTTTTTTCCAAGGGTTGGGGAGTGGGAGGAGAGAATGAATTTGTTAACATGAGAAATATTCAAAGCTGTAAAGAATTTTTGTGAGTTTATTTGAGCCAAACTGTTGACAACTGTTGGGAAGCAGAATCTCACCATATTGAGACAATGATCTGGAGACTGTTTTTCACCTATTTTTATGAAGTACCATCAAAGGAGGAGTCGTAAGTGGGTTACATGAAACCATTGGTGATAGATTAGGGAGGTGGGAGGAAGTAAAGCAGGAAACCTCTGAGACTGGATAAAAAGTAAAATGATAGACACAAACTTCTTTTACATAGGTGGGCATAGGATAGTTAATAGTCAATAATTATAATGATAACAATAACAGTGAGGGAATTTGTGGCGCCCTAACACATTGGTTGTGCCCTGAGGGGTCTGGGAAAAGGGAAGTTACAAGTTACCCTGACATTCCAAAGGTATGTTATTATAGATGTAAAAAGATGATAGGCTCAGTTAAGATCAAAGTTGATCTTTGTCAGGGAAGATACCTGCCTAGGACATGACTACCCACCATAGATGCTTTTTAATTACAAAGTTTTAATTTCAGCCCGACCAGCACGGCTCAATGGTTGAACATCAATCTACGAACCAGGAGGTCATGGTTCGATTCCCTGTCAAGGCACATGCCTGGGTTGCAGGCTTGATCCCCATTGGGGAGTGTGCAGAAGGCAGCTGATCAATGATTCTCTCTCATCATTGATGTCTCTCTTTCTCTTTCTCTTTCTCTCCCTCTCCCTCTCCCCCATCCTCTCCCCCTCCCCCTCCTTCTCTGTGAAATCAATAATAAAAAAAAAGTTTTAATTTCAGACCATCCTTTGTAGTTACTTTAGGTCTCTGAGTTTGCAAGGCCTTTCCTGAGCTAGTCAGGTTAGCATGTGGCCCCTTTTTGTCCACACCTGTCGAGAGTGTGCAAATAGATGGAGGAGCAGGCTGACTCTGAGGATGCAGTCTTCTAGAACTGGACTTCCTGCATCCTGTCAGCAGGACCTCTGAGGAGAGCAGTTGGAGGGAGGTAAGTATGGGGTGATGGGCGGCCTGAAGGGAGAGCTAGTGGGGTGACTCTAGCTACATTTGCCTCCTCTTAGGTTAGCAGCCTCTCCTCGTCATGACCTTTGCACCTGTGGCTCCTGCAGGCTGCTCGCCTTACTCTCTTTATTACTCTCTTTATCACTGCAAAGTGATGGTTTGCTCTTCAGCATGCAACACAGTTTGTATTTGATTTGTTTATTGTCTGCTCTGTTCCCCAGCCATTGTTAAGTTCCATCAATTGGGGACCATGTCCCTTTTGTCTCCCACTGGTAACCAGAGGCAAGGAGAGGTAGGTGGTAGGAGTTAAATATTTGTTGATAGAATTTGGTGGTTATTAGAAACCTGGTAAGTCAAGACGTAGTATGTTGAGTGTTTCCTTCCCACGTCCCGCGTGGGTCAGGGTTCAGGAACTGGAAGCAGAGCTGCACACAAATGAATATGAAAAGACGAGATAATTTGGAAATATTGGGGGACCAGGCGGGCAAGTCCAACTCAAGGGGAAGGACTTCCTCCCGTCCTCAGGCCTCACCAAGCTTTTATTGATCTGGGATGCACCCATAGCATAGCCCTTAGGCAGGCGACCCCCAGTAACAGGCAGACTAGCCCATCAGCAAGGATTTACATAATAATAAATGGGGGAGTAGTTTCAGCTACCACTGTCTGGACAAACAGAGGTGGCGCCTAGCTCCGACCTTTGCTAGGGCTTCAAAGGCACCCAGCCTTCAGGGGGTTCTCTGTCTATACTTATCAGATAGTGAAGACAATAAACTGTTTCCCACAGTAGTACAGGGCATGGGGGTGCCAGAAGGTATTAAAATGTGGTTCCCACCATTGAGGAACTTTGGGTGGAGGGCTGGCAGTCCTGTCTGCAGGTAGTCAGCTCAATAAAAGGTTCATCGGGTGGCGGGAACAAATGAGGGAGCAGCCAGTACTCTGGAGGGGTCAGGAAAATCTCCAGAACTGTGGGTGTTTTCCAGGTGGCAAGGACACAGAGATGGGAAATAGGACCCCATTTTCGGAGGAATTGCTAAAAGTTCAATAAAGCAAGAGTATATTGAATCTATAAACTTGACTGTGTTCACAGATTTTGGGAATGGTTGAGGGAGAGGAAGGGATAAAACCTGCTGGAGAGAAAAGGGGTATCAGCTTAGTCCTGGGGTCAGAGGGTCAAGACCCACGGGAGTGATGGCTTATGTATACTGCGTTCCAGATCGCTGCCTCCAAGGAAGAGGGGAGACAGGACTGGGATGGGGCTCCCTGTTTCCCTTGAATTTTCTACAGGAATTTCCAGCCAGTTTGAATGTGCAGAGATTTTCCCCAGCAAAAATAAACTGAGCCTTCAAGCCACATCCAGTGTGCCTCCACTCAGCTGTGCACATGCCGTCTTGTCAATTAAAATTTGGTGGAATTTGCTGCTTTTCTTTCCCAGTCATTCCATTCATGGATTAATCTAATGAAGTTGTTGAGATTAGGACCGTATATAGCATTGGCCACAGTGAAAAACAAAAAAAATGTGTTTTGTCTGAAGTGTTGTTGGAATTTTTTGCTAAGATTCTGGTTTATGTAAAAATATGAAGTTCCATCAAAACTGTGCACAAGACTGAGCTAAATAATTTTTCTTTCTCCGTTTTTTTGGGTTTTGTTTTGGTTTTTTAAAACTACACACCGTGCTGTCTTAGTAGGCCGCATGGAAAATATTTTCCGGTCAGAGATGTTTTTACTCTGGTCAGTTTGAGATTAAATGTCAGCTCCTTCTGGAAAGAAAATTATGAATTGGAGACACTGTTTACTAGTACATTATTCTCACATGAGACCTACTTTTAAGTCATCATTAAATAATTGAAATGTTTTTGAAGTTATGGTTTTATTAGTACTTGATGTATATATGCCTCCCACTAGCCGATGTGGGGTGTAGAAAAGATAGAAGCCTGCCGTCTGTCGCCTCTGGCACAGAGCTTCTCAAAATATCAGTAGTGAAGAACCGGTTTTTCTTTTTAAAATTAATTTTCAACCTGTTGCACTGGTATAAATATATGATGAAGACGAATTACTAGAAAAAATGATATGCTGATGGAATGCAGTGGCATTTTCAAACTTCTGCAGGTTTCTTGTGGGACCTGCACGGGTTTCAGATCACACTCTGAGTAACACTGCTCTAGAAATTAACATCTCGTGCACATAAAACTGTTCGAAAATGACCAATGTATTGCTTTTATTTATTTTAAACTTGAGGAATAATATATCCATTCAACATGGTGTGTAAAGTGCCACTTTTCATTTTGTTATCTGATGTTGATTGTGTTGGTCATTTGAATGTTTTCTGTGTTTGGTTTTATGCTAGACTCATAAATACCCTTGAGGTGGGTACACTTATCACCTTTTTACAAATGTGGAAATTGAGGTATGGAGAGGGGTACTTGAGGTACTTGAGCTTGCCAAGGTCATTTAGCTGCATACTGATGGAGTCGGGCTGCTGAGCCCCTGCTGCAGCCATTGTGCTCTCTATATAGTGAGGCTAAAAGTGCTGTGAGTTCAGAAAGGAGAGGGTTGGAACACGTGAAGGTTTCACGGGACGATGGAGGGTATGAAGGACAGGATCTGAGTAAGAGGGGACATGCTGCCCCCTTTCTTACGACAAAGCTGGGAGGTAGGATGAGGGAGGCACAGAGTGAGAGGGGCGGTGTCTCCGCAGATCAAGCAGGTTGGGGTGAGGATAAGTTCACGAGGGCCTGCTGTCAGATTTATCTCACTAGCTCATGTCTAATAAATCCAGTAGGGGGAGAGTGGAATCCAGGAGGCTGTGAGGGAGGCGGCTGTGGTAACCAAAGCATGAAGTAAAAAGGACTTTAAATAGGACTGGAGAAGAATGGGCAGCTGGTGACAAAATTGGTCAAAGGAAAGGAAGAGAGGAGTGTGCACAATACTTGGGCTTCTTTGACACTGTTCAGGATGAAAGTGCTGTTGCCTGAGGACCTGAGTCCCACCTTTTTGTGCCCTGTCTTTAGTGATCTGACCAGGTACCTAGAAATACTGGATTGCTGAATTGGAAGGAATGTTTGGACTCCCATCTCATTCACCCTGTGACTTCTGGCATGAACTTGTTTACTGAAGAGCTTATGACTGAAGGGGCCTGTTTGCCTTTGGTTTATGCCACCTGTCCATGTCCTCAGTACCTTGTGCCCACCTGCCGTGGGCTGCTTTGGTGACGGTTAATCGACAGAATTGCTTGGAAGGCTGGCTAAGCGCTGTGGAAGAGGTGGGGAGATCAACCTCCTGAAAATAAAGAGGGTGAAGGCTGAGGGGTGGTCACAGAGGTTAATGTTTAGATTACATTTTTGGAGGTGGACTCAGGACATTTGTTTTCTTGGCTCGAAATTGAAGGTTTAGCCTCTCTGTTTTCGAGCAATTGACCTAAAACAAAATCGCCACCCGCATCAAAAAGAGACATTCCCAATTTCTGTTCTCTCCCAAGCAGGAAGAAGAGTGTTCTGCATTTTTACCTGATTTTTCCTGCATCCATTTATTTGTATCACCAACAAATTTTCCTTTTTTATGAATGTGCAGTTCATTTGGTGGAAATCGCACATGCCTTCCTGCAGGCGTGTGCCTGGCGTGGTCAGGGAGGGAATTAGGCAAGGGGGTCAGAGGATAAGCAGAAGGGACCAGGCTCCCTGGACAGTTAACTTCCGAGGACAGAAGCCTTGCTTGTGTGTTTCTCTGCCCTCACGTCACCCATCATAGTGGGCAGGAGATCCAGTACTAAGTGAGAAATAGGATTTACAGGCAGAGTTTACATTTGATAGGATTGCAGTGTAAGAATTTTATAGGACTGTGATTTACCTGAGCAGTTGGGGGTTCCGGGGAGAACACTACCTTTTGAGGCTGTCTTAAATGAAATTCTGGGCGGGTTAAACTTGTGGGCACAAGTCCTCTTTCCTGCATTATGATCATGCAGTTTTCCTGCGAGCCATATCCAGGTGTTTGGTAGCGAGGGTGGCATGTGCTTGGATGCGATCTGAATATAAATTAATGGGATACAACAATTTAGAGAAGAGTGTAATAAATGCTAAGTGTATTTAGATGTAATTTGAAGCCAAATCTCTCCCACTTTAAAATGGGAAGGAGGGACTGGCTGCGTCACTAGGCCACTTATGGGTCGGGCGGGCTATCTTGGGGAACTGGCCGTCAGAGAGCTGTGCATTGTCAGCATGTCATCCTTGGTGGACGTTTCATCCAATTCATTGGCAAGTTACTGAGTAACCGGTCATGTGCTTGGGAGGCCCGTATGTGCTGGCCATACAAAAGATCTCAATTACGTGATGAGGACCCCATTTTTGAAGTACTAGGTGTGTGCCTCCCATGTGGTTTTCACTTACTCTTTACAATGGGCATGTGAAGGTGGAGGTATCTCCATTTCACAGAAAAGAAGGCAGCCTGATTCCAATGTAGGTTTGTTGGGGCCATGCTAATCCACAAAGGTCTCGCTGTCCTGGGGAGTACATGGACATACTGGGGGCCCGATTCTTCCATGGTCCCTTAGCCATTTCACTTCTGCCAACCTCCCAGCCTTAGTTTCTCTCCCTGTAGAATGGGGACTTATCCTGCCACGGCCACTTGGCTCATATGAGGATGGCGTGAATGCTGCTTCAAGGCCAGGGTGTGGAATTATCATCACCATGGTTTTCCTTTCTTCCGTTTTTGCCTGCTTCTCAGTACAGATGTGAAGACCGGACATGTTGTTTTGTGTTGAGTTCATATCCTTTTGGTTTCCCTAAGTCCCCACCATTAGTGATTGATGGCCTGTAGGTGTGATTTGGGTGGGGTTAACTATTAATAGCAATACAGATGAGGGTGGATATATAGAACTGAGTTTCAGATACGGCTTTGATGCAAATGTGGCCCTGGTGTTTAGAGACATAGTATTATGGGTTGCCATTTAGGGGAGCTCTGTCTCCTTTAAGTCAGTCTGGCCCAGCCATGGGCAAACTATGGCCCGCGGGCCGGATGAAATGAATAAAACTAAAAAAAAAAAAAAAAAAAAAAAAAGACCTACCCTTTTATGTAATGACTAGGGGCTCGGTGCACGAAATTCGTGCACTGGGTGTGTGTGTGTGTGTGTGGGGGGGGAGTGTCCCTCAGCCCAGCCTGCCCCCTCTCACATACTGGGAGCCCTCAGGCGTTGACCCCCATCACCCTCCAATCGCAGGATCGGCCCCTTGCCCAGGCCTGACGCCTCTAGAGGACAGAGGCGTCAGGCCTGGGCAGGGGATCCTCATTTCCCCCCATCACTGGTTCTGCCCCCAGACCAGGCCTGATGCCTCGGCCAGAGGCGTAGACCCCCATCACCCTCCGATCGCCTGATCGGCCCCTTGCCCAGGCCTGACGCCTCCGCCAGAGGTGTCAGACTTGGACAGGGGACCCCCATCTCCCCCTGATCACTGGCTCTGGCCCCTGCCCAGGCCTGAGGCCTCTGGCCCAGGAATCATGCCTGGGCAGGGGACCCCCATCTCCCTCTGATCGCTTGCTCCATCCCCCGCCCAAGCCTGATGCCTCTGACCCAGGCTTCAGGCCTGGGCAAGGGGACCATCAAATCCCCCCAATCCCCGGCTCCGCCCCCCACCCAGGCCTGATGCCTCGGCCAGAGGAGTTGACCCTCATCACCCTCTGATCACCAATCACCGGATCAGCCCCTTGACCAGGCCTGAGGCCTCTAGCAGAGGTGTCAGGCCTGGGCGGGGGACCCCCAGCTCCCCGTGGTTGCAGGCTCCACCCCTGCCCAGGCCTAACACCTCTGGCCTAGGCGTCCAGCCCAGGCAGCGGGGACCCACAGCTGCAGCGGCCCCGTGATCGTGGGCTCTGCTTTAGGCCCAGGCAAGGGAACCCTAGCTCCCGGGACTGCCAGCTTCCACCAACTGTGCCCAGCTCCCATCGCTGGCTCCACCCCTACTTCCTGCTATCACTGGCCAGGACGGCAAAGGCACCTGATTCTCCGATCATGGCTGGAGGGCAGGGCTGCCTTTGCCCTGGCCCCCAGCTCTTAGCTCCCCCCTGGGTTTCCAATCACTGTCAGTGGCAGGGGGCTTCTTCCTGCTTTCCCTTTCGCCTCCCTGCATTGTGCCTACATATGCAAATTAACCGCCATCTTGTTGGTAGTTAACTGCCAATCTTAGTTGGCAGTTAATTTGCATATAGCCCTGATTAGCCAATGAAAAGGGTATCATCGTATGCCAATTACCATTTTTCTCTTTTATTAGATAGGATGTTTACTTTGAATTTATATTAGTTCACACAAACACTCCATCCGTGCTTTTGTTCCGGCCCTCCGGTCCAGTTTCAGAACCCATTGTGGCCCTCGAGTCAAAAAGTTTGCCCACCCCTGGTCTGGCCCATTCCCTGGGCCCTCTTCAGGAGGGCCTCTCTTTTTATTAAACTTCTCAAACCACTATTAAGTGACACCTGACTTTGAAGAGTTGCAAGCAGAAATGACTCCCCATGGCTCTGTTGCAGGGGACTGGTGTCTGCTTATACAGAGCCCTGATGCCGCTCATCCCAGCCGTGGTGCTCTGCAGCTGGTCCTGCTGCTGCCACATGGCCCGGATCCCGATTTTGAAGGGTGGTCTTGCCCTGAGGGGTAGTGCAGAGCTTCGCTTCCCACATCCCCTACAAGTATGTTTTACTTTCCCAGGGCTGCCATCACCAAATACCACAAACTGGATGATAACAGTTGTGGAAATACATTCTCTCGCCGTTCTGAAGGCGAGAAGTCCACAAGATGGGGCCCCACCTAGGAGGCTCCAGGGGAGGATCCTTCCTTGCCCCTCCAGCGTCTGCAGCCCAGGCATATATGGCTGTGGCTGCATAACTCCAGCCTCTTCCTCTGTCCTCCCTGTGGTCTCTTCTCTGATAAGGGCCCCAGCCACCTTTAGCAGTCATTGCCTTCTCACAGCAGTGGAAGTCCAGATAGTTCTGCCATCAGTTCCTGGTCTCGTTCTGGTTGGGGAAGTAGCTGTCGAAAGGAGCAGGCTAGCCCTAGCCGGTTTGGCTCAGTGGACTGAAGGATCCTGGGTTCGATTCCGGTCAAAGGCACATGCTGGGTTGTGGGCTCTGTCCCCAGTAGGGGGCGTGCAGGAGACAGCCAAATCAGTGTTTCTCTCGCATTAATGTTTCTATTTCTTTCCCTCTTCCTTCCTCTGATATCAAAAATATATATTTAAAAAAAAAAGAAAGGAGCAGGCTGACAGGTCTTGATTTTGGTCTTGCTGTCTTCTATCTTGTTGCTGACCCCTAAAGACAGCCCTGAAGCCACCCTACATAGTTGGGTTTTGTGTTTTTATCCATTCTGACAATCCCTGTCTTTTAATTGGAATCTTAGTCCATTAACATTTAATTAGCCTTTAATGTAATTATTGATATGGTTGGATTTAGGTATATGATTTTACTATTTGATTTTTCATTTTACTATAGTTATTTTAAAAAATAATTTTAATTAATGCTTGATATTTTAGTTATGCCTCTTTACATAGGGTTATTTATTTATTTGTGATAGCTCTAGGAGTTACAATATATATCCCTAATTTTTCATTCTTCTTCTTTTTTTTTTTTATTGCTTAAAGTATTACATATGTGTCCATTTTATCCCCCCGCCCTAGACAGTCCCCTAGCCTCCCCTATCCTCCAGTGTCTTATGTCCATTGGTTATGCTTATATGCATGCATACAAGTCCTTTGGTTGATCTCTTACCCCCCTACCTCCTGCCCCCCCAACCCGCCCCGGCCTTCCTGCTGCAGTTTGACAATCTGTTTGAGGCAGCTCTGCCTCTGTATCTATTATTGTTCAAAAGTTTATAATGGTCTCTATTATCCATGAATGAGTGAGATCATGTGGTATTTTTCCTTCATTGACTGGCTTATTTCACTTAGCATAATGCTCTCCAGTTCCATCCATGAAGTTGCAAATGGTAAGAGTTCCTTCCTTTTTACAGCAGCATAGTATTCCATCGTGTAGATGTACCACAGTTTTCTAATCCATTCATCTACTGATGGGCACTTAGGCTGTTTCCAGATCTTAGCTATGGTGAATTGTGCTGCTATGAACATAGGGGTGCATATATCCTTTCTGATTGGTGTTTCCGGTTTCTTGGGATATATTCCTAGAAGTGGGATCACAGGGTCAAATGGGAGTTCCATTTTCAGTTTTTTAAGGAAACTCCATACTGTCTTCCATAGTGGCTGCACCAGTCTGCATTCCCACCAGCAGTGCACAAGTGTTCCTTTTTCTCCACATCCTCTCCAGCACTTGTCCTTTGTTGATTTGTTGATGATAGCCAGTCTGACAGGTGTGAGATGGTACCTCATTGCTGTTTTGATTTGCATCTCTCAGATGATTAGTGACTTTGAGCATGTTTTCATATGTCTCTTGGCTTTCTGAATGTCCTCTTTTGAAAGGTGTCTATTTAGGTCCTTTGCCCATTTTTTGATTGGATTGTTTATCTTCCTTTTGTTAAGTTGTATGAGTTCCCTATAAATTTTGGAGATTAGGCCCTTATCAGATATGACATTGGCAAATATGTTTTCCCACACAGTGGGTTTTCTCGTTGTTTTGTTGATGGTTTCTTTTGCTGTGCAGAAGCTTTTAATTTTGATGTAGTCCCATTTGTTCATTTTCTCTTTAGTTTCAAGTGCCCTAGGAGCTGTATCAGTGAAGAAATTGCTTCGGCATATGTCTGAGATTTTGCTGCCTTTGGATTCTTCTAGAATTTTTATGGTTTCCCGTCGTACATTTAAGTCCTTTATCCATTTTGAGTTTATTTTCGTGTATGGTGTAAGTTGGTGGTCTAGTTTCATCCTAATTTTTCATTCTTAAGAGTTCATATTGTATCACTTTATGTAAGATGTCAGCCTGCTCATTGTAAGGTTCATCCTCTTAGTTAGCTCTACTTCTGACTCACCGCTCAGCTCAAAGGTGGCTTCTTCAGGGAATTCTTGTTTGACTTCTTAGACCAGTGAAGTCCCTGTTATGTACACTCTGAACAGGTGGCGCTTTTCTTTGGGGCATTTATCACACTTGCAGCTTGCTGGCTGTGGGAGCCCCAGTACTTAGCACAGTGCTGTATCCTTAGTTATTCATTGATTGAATGAATGTTCCCTCAATGCTGTTAAATCCCCTCGATGTGTTAATGATAAAGAAATAGATGCAGGGGAGCCCTGATGTGTGGTTTAAGGAAGTTTTCATGATAATGTACTCCAGAGGATGGGAATGGCATTATGTAAGGCTGAGAGGTTGAAAAGACAGTGTGTGTGGGAAGGAATATTATAGTCAAGTAGATTAAATGAGAGTTAAAATATAAAAATAAAAAGTACCTCTAAGTTTTTATAACAATAGCCACCATTAATAGAGTACTTTATGGGCTAGACACTGTGCTAAACTCTTTGTACATTTTCTCTTATATAATCTCAGCCCTGTGAATTATTCTTGTCTCATTCAAATGAAGCATCTGAGGTGCAGAGAGGTCAGTTACCCTGTTTCCAGTCACAGGTAAGGGCCCTGCATTCACACTCAGACAGACCCTGTGATTTTGCCACTTAGAGGAAGCGAGACTGGGAAGTGAAGCTTAGCTGTTCGGGCATTGAATGCCTGTCCTAGGTAATTGTGTTTTGATCCAGGGTCTGAGTCCAGTGGAGAGAGGGCCCATAGGTGTTATTGACCGTGTATATGTAGACTGTTAGGCTAGAATCAGGGGTGGGCAAACTTTTTGACTTGAGGGCCACAATGGGTTCTTAAACTGGACCGGAGGGCCGGAACAAAAGCATGGATGGAGTGTTTGTGTGAACTAATATAAATTCAAAGTAAACATCATTACATAAAAGGGTACGGTCTTTTTTAGTTTTATTCATTTCAAATGGACCTTGGGCCATAGTTTGCCCAGGGCTGGGCTAGATGCTTTTATTCTTTAGTCCCTTGTGAAAAAAAATAGTGGAAAGCCCTCTGAGGTTTTGAAAAGGTGAGTGTAGGAAAGAAAACATGTTTCAGGAAGATTAATTTGGGGGCACCTGGTAGGGTGCATTCAGGTGAAAGTCTGGACAGGGGAAGAGCAGTGTGTGAGGAGCCGTAGTCAGGGCCTACTGTGACAGTGGCCATAGACGAGGGAGGTGGCTGTCATATTTTAAAGGAAGGAGTAAATGTGAGATGTTGTGAGAGAAGTATGGATAGAATTGGTTAATGGTATGGTGTGAAGAGAGAAGGATTATTCCCTTATCTTCTAGGTCAGCGGTCGCCAATCTGTGTTCCTTGGACCACTGGTGGTCCATGAGGTCTGAAAGGTTGGCGACCGCTGGTTTAAGGAAACCTTTGGAGCAGCGGTTGCCAACCGGTGTTCCGCGGACCACTGGTGGTCCATATGGTCTGAAAGGTTGGCGACCACTGTTCTGGGTCATTTGTATCTGCTAACTGTGCTTCCTGAAGATCATTAAATACATCCGTAAGGAGGATTATCATAGTCTCGTTTCTCAGGTTGGGATCTGCAGACTTCCCCAGGGATCTGAGAAACTGTTCTTTTCAGGGAAAGGTGTCCAAGGCTAGGAACAATAGTTGTAGAGCTTCTTTAACATTTCATTTGTTTTGGGGAGGACCTAGCTCTCACAGCCTGCCAGAGAGGGATATTTTTCTACTTCTGTCATTGCCATCTCTGTGGACATTTGTTTAGTTCAGTTACTCAGTTTGTTTGTAGTGTGAGTAGGTGACTGAAGAAAGTGAGTTGTACCTGTGCATGCTCTGTGAGTCAGGTGAGACGTCTGGAGGAGGTTAAATGGGTGTGTGTGTGACCACCTGTGTCTGTGTTTGTGTGCATTTCTTATCTGCTTTTTAGAGGTCATTGAAAATCATGTTTAACTGATCCAGGGTCTGAGTCCGATGGAGAGAGGGCTTTGAGTGAGAAAGATCTTAACCAATTTCCAAATTAGCATCAAAATGTTTTCACTTTCCTCAAGGAACCTTTTATTGAAATTAAAAGATTGCTTTGAAAGTGATCCAAAAAGTAAGATCATTCTCTGAAGTTTAAGATAAATGCATGAGATTTATGGATGCATTTGGAGTTCACCCAAAGTATCAAAGCCTGATTACTGTACCAGTATTAAATATGAAAACGCACAGTGAACACTGGCCTTGCATATGGACATGGGCCAGTTTCAAGGCTTTTATTTCTGTTTGTCTCTGGTTTCCTGTCTCTCTAACATTGCTCTAAGGCTTGTTATTTTAGTTAAAACAAATGGCAAGAGGTGTGAGAGTCTGCTTTTCTCCATGTTGGGTCCAATGATTTTAGGACCAATGATTATTTTTGTTTTATTTATTTATTACTTTTTTCTTTTTTGTTTATTCATTAATATATTACATACATGTCCTTATCACCCCATTGTCCCCTCAACCCCCCAACTCATGCCCTCACCCCCCTGGTATCTGTGTCCATTGGTTATGCTTATATGCATGCATGCAGGTCCTTTGGTTGATCTCTCCCTCTTACCCCCACCCTCCCCTACCTTCCCTCTGAGGTTTGATGGTCTGATCAATGCTTCTCTGTCTCTGGATCTGTTTTTGTTCATCAGTTTATGTTGTTCATTATATTCCACAAATGAGAGAGATCATGTGATATTTATCTTTCTCTGACTGGCTTGTTACACTTAGCATAATGCTGTCCAGTTTCATCCATGCTGTTGCAAATGGTAAGAATTCCTACTTTTTTATAGTGGCATAATATTCCATTGTGCAGATGTACCAAAGTTTTTTAATCCACTTGTCTGCTGATGGGCACTTAGACTGTTTCCAAATCTTAGCTATGGTAAATTGTGCTGCTATGAAAATAGGGATGCGTATATCCTTTCTGATTGGTGTTTCTGGTTTCTTGGGATATATTCCTAGAAGTGGGATCACTGAGTCAAATGGGAGTTCCATTTTTAGTTTTTTGAGGAAGCTCCATACTGTTCTCAACAGTGGCTGCACCAGTCTGCATTCCCACCAGCAGTGCATGAGGGTTCTTTTTCTCCACATCCTCTCCAGCACTTGTTCTTTGTTGATTTGTTAATTATAGCCATTCTGACAGGTGTTAGATGGTACCTCATTGTCGTTTTGGTTTGCATCTCTCGGATGATAAGTGACTTTGAGCATGTTTTCATATGTCTCTTGGCCTTCCTTAAGTCCTCTTTCAAAAAGTATCTATTTAGGTCCTTTGCCCATTTTTTTATTGGATTGTTTATCTTCCTTTTATTAAGTTGTATGAGTTCCCTGTAAATGTTGGAGATTAAACCCTTATCGGTGATAACATTGGAAAATACCAATGATGTTTTTGACCTGTTGAAATCCATGTGCTGCCTGGTCTGGTGCACGGCTGCTCTGGGCCACCGGGCATGGACTGTGATACACTGTCAGCTGGCATTGGCTCATGGTGAAGTAAATATCAGGTCTTGCACATGTTATACAATGTTCCCTTGATGCTGTTAATGATAAAGAAATACATTTAAACCTTAGCTGGTTTGGCTCAGTGGATAGAGCGTTGGCCTGTGGACTGAAGGGTCCCAGGTTCGGTTCTGACCAAGGGCACATGCCTGGGTTGTGGGCTTGATCCCCAGTAGGGGGCATGCAGGAGGCAGCCAGTCAATGATTCTCTCTCATCATTGATGTTTCTATCTTTCTATCCCTCTCCCTTCCTCTCTGAAATCAATAAAAATATATTTTAAAAAATTAAAAAGAAATACATTTTAAACTCTCTGAATTCATTGTTGTTCACCCCTCCCAAGTATTAAAAATATTTTCTTTTACTCCCCATGTCATATAGTGGGAAATTTTAAAACCTTTAACAAGGGGTCCTTTTACTGGAAAAGGTTTGGTACTGCTGATCTAGTGCCCAAAGCACAGTTCTGGAAATGAGACCCTGATTAATAATTGGGTGTGCCCCAGGTTTTTTAGGTTTTAGTTGTTTCACCTTTGCAGATAGGCAAAGTAGCAGCTGGTGGTTCTGTTTATTCTAAGAATCATTGAGTAGTTGTAATGGAACAAGTTTAAATCTCTGTAAGGAGGATTGTAAGAATTTTGGTGGTTATACTCTTATTTAGAAAAATCTTTGAAGAGACTTGTGAAACAATAAACTGAAGCATACTATAATTTTAGGAATTTATTTGAGCAAAAATCAAATTGGGCAGCAAAAAATTAGAAGTGGTTAAAAGTGCCCCATTGTCTGGAGCTGGGGAAAATTTTTTATAGAGAAATGGTGGAGGAGAAACCAAGATGGCGGCATAGGTAAACACCGAAATTGCTGCCTCCTACAACAACTTCAAATATACAACAAAAAGACAAAACGGACATCATCCAGAACTACAGGAAGGCTGGCTGAGTGGAAATTCTACAACTAGAAGGAAGGAGAAAAGCACACTGAGAGTCAGGAGCTGCGGAAGTAAAGTGCAAAGGTACGGAGGCTCTAGCGCACGTGGAAAGGGGCTGGTACCTGAGGACGCGGCTGTCTTTTTGAATCAGGACGGAGTCACAAGCTCCCGACTGCTCTGAACTCCAGTTCCGGGAAGTCTCTGGGGACCCAGGACTCATACGGGGAGAAACTGGACTGTCTGGCAGCGGGCAGAACTCAGAACTCGAGGGCGGCTTTCCCTCAGAGGTGCTTGCAGCAATTAAATTACCAGGACACTGAGACGCGTGGCCCCTTAGGGCAGGGCTGAGGATCTGCCATAGCTGCTTGCTCCACCCTGTTGATTCCTTGAGACCCCGCCCCACCCAGGCTGCGGCAGAGGCATTTGCATATGAATGCCCTGGCCCTTTGCAACCTGAAAATTACCTCACAAATTACAGCTGGGCCAGACAGACCCAGAACTTCCAAGAGAAGGCCCAAGGCCCCACAGCAGCTTGCATTGCTTCACAGCTGGGCCTCATCTGGGCACCTCCAAACTCCAAAAAAGGAAGGGGAATCTGCAGATCTTTTCATAGCTCCTGCTGGGTAGCCTCAGGCAGAAGCTAAATTAGCACCTCCTTAGAGATCCAAGAGCCAGTGTACCCAGTGGTCAGAGTGGGACCATCCAGATTTCAACTCCTCAGATCCATAAGGGACACACTCAGGGTGCAGACTCAGTGAGCACCAAAGCCCCACTGAAGCCAGTCTTGCCCCAGAAGGGTGTCTTCAGCACAGAAGTTCTCCCACTGCAGACACAGCTGATTCTCACAGCCAATTGGCCTGGAGGTCAAATCCTCCCAGTGATACCTACAACAATCAAGGCATAACTACAACAAGACTGTGCACAAAGCCCACAAAGGGGTGCACCAAGAGTGTCCACCTCAGGTAATTGGGGAGGCTGAGCCACTGGGCCCTATAGGACACCTAGC
Organism: Myotis daubentonii; assembly: GCF_963259705.1. Lineage (NCBI taxonomy): Eukaryota > Metazoa > Chordata > Mammalia > Chiroptera > Vespertilionidae > Myotis > Myotis daubentonii. The sequence goes on along the minus strand of NC_081842.1, from coordinate 104,482,524 downwards.
ACACAAAACCACTCTACCAACACAGGGAAGCACAAAAAATGCGGAGACAAAGAAACAGGTCACAAATGACAGAAATGGAGGAAAGCAAACGACTGGATATAGAGTTCAAGGTCACGTTAATAAGGTTTTTCAAGAATTTTATGGAAACCGCCGATAAATTTAGTGAGACCCTGGAGGATATGAAAAAAGATCAATTAGAAATTAAGCATACACTGACTGAAATAAAGAATAATATACAGAGATCCAACAGCAGACAAGAGGATCCCAAGAATCAAGTCAAAGATTTGAAATACGATGAAACAAAAAATACCCAACCGAAGAAGCAAAAATTAAAAGGAATCCAAAAATATGATGATAGTGTAAGGAGCCTCTGGGACAACTTCAAGTGTACTAACATCCGAATTATAGGGGTGCCAGAAGAAGAGAGAGAGCAAGATATTGAAAACCTATTTGAAGAAATAATGACAGAAAACTTACCCCACCTGGTGAAAGAAAGAGACTTACAAGCCCAGGAAGCACAGAGAACCCCAAACAAAAGGAATCCAAAGAGGACCACACCAAGACACATCATCATTAAAATGCCAAGAGCAAAAGACAAAGAGAGAATCTTAAAAGCAGCAAGAGAAAGAAAGTCAGTTACCTACAAGGGAGTACCCATACGACTGTCAGCTGATTTATCAACAGAAACCATGCAGGCCAGAAGAGAGTGGCAAGAAATATTCAACGTGATGAATAGCAAGAACCTACAACCAAGATTACTTTACCCAGCAAAGCTATCATTCAGAATTGAAGGTCAGATAAAGAGCTTCACGGATAAGAAAAAGCTAAAGGAGTTCATCACCACCAAACCAGCATTATATGAAATGCTGAAAGGTATTCTTTAAGAAGAGGAATAAGAAAAAGGAACTCTTACCATTTGCCACAGCATGGATGGAACTGGAGAGCATTATGCTAAGTGAAATAAGCCAGTCAGAGAAGGATAAATACCTCATGATCTCACTCATTTGTGGAATATAATGAACAACATAAACTGATGAACAAGGACTGATCCAGAGACAGAGAGGCACTGATTGGACTGTTGGGCCTTGGAGGGAAGGTAGGGGAGGGTGGAGGTAAGGGGGAAAGATCAACCAAAGGACTTATATGCAAGCATATAGGCCTAACCAATGGACACGGACAACGGGGGGGTGAGGGCATGAGCGGGGGGGGGGAGGGGTCGGGGGTAATGTGAGGATAAGGACACATATGTAATATCTTAATGAAAAATATATTAAAAAAAAAAAAAAGAAATGGTGGAACCAAAGTAAGGAAATGATTGGTTGTAGCTTAAGCCCTAGCTGGCTATTTGTGATTGGTAGGTTTGGCTTTTGTCCCATTAGAGCCACCTCAGTTGAATGGCCTCCTTGTTTAATTGATTAAAAACAATTTAAAATTGATTTTAGAGAGAGGAAGGGTGGGGGAGACAGACATCAATTTGTGGTTTAACTCATTGATGCATTCATTGGTTGATTCTTCCACATGCCTGACTGGGGATTGAACTGGCAACCTTGGCATATCAGGACGATGTTTTAACCAACCAAGACACCAGACAGAGCCTTTATTAATTTAACAGTTTTCCTTTTGGTGGACCTCTCATACATGAAAGATTAACCAAAGATTTGGTATTAATGTCACCCTCAGAGTTAAATTGCTCTTTTCTCATTGTGAAACTCACAGGTTATGATGTCAGGTTCATGGAAGAATTGCTTTTGCTGTTGATCCTATTTTTCATCTTGTTTCTCTTTCTCTAAGTGTGATGGGACTATCTGATGTGTTGCTGGTGGCTGCAAACATGCATTTAAATCTGCGAGAACACAGCGCTCCAGGGAGGTTATAATGACTTTTAGGAGGATTGTACCAAAAGACTGAAGTGTGCTTCTTACCTAGGGTCCCCATTGAACCAAACCAGTTGATGTCAAATAAGCCACAAAAGTACTTTATGAGTTATCAACCTGTTTAGCCACATAGCTTATCTATTAATTTTTATTTTAATTAACTAGTTAATTAATTTTTTGCATGTCTATAATACCAGAGGTGTTGATTCAGATACAACAGGAGGTATTTGCTATGGCACAGACTCCTCCTTGTTCAGCCAACAAGTAAAACAAAGCAATTCTATTATCTAAAATCAACTTAGAAAGAGAGCCTAGGGACTTTGTTGTGCTGCCATGGCCTTAGGAGTGGACTCAGCAGTGGTTGCCAGAGTTAAGGATAAGTTTCTAATCATGTTTGTACTAACTCCAAGCCAAGGAAGAAGGGACTGTCCAAATGACCACCATCTGGAGGGGTTAATATCTGCTGGTAAACTTCTTTTTGGTCGATAGTATAAATACAAGGGAATAGACCAAAGGTGAGTTTCTGAGGTATTATGAAGGGACAGTGGGACATTAAATACAGTGAAAGCACATTGTCCTTTGATCCACCAGCTGTCAAGAAAGTGAGTTACCCAAGTATAGGGACGGGTATCAAACCACCACATAAAAAGGAGTAGCTAGTCTGGCTAGTGTGACTCAGTTAAGCATCATTTGGTGCACTAAAAGGTCGCTGGTTCAATTCCTGGTTAGGTCAGGCCACTGCCCGGGTTGTGGGCTCCATCCCCTGTCAGGGTGCATGCGGGAGGCAACCAATATATGATTCTCCTCTCTTCCTCTCTCTTCCTCTCTCAAATTAGTAAAAACATATTTTAAAAAAAGGACTAGCCAGGAGGTGTAAATTGGGTAGGGCTCCCTGGTAAGTATAAGCATATCAATAAAAATACATCATATAGTTTTGGGGAAATTTGGGGTGTGAGCATCATTCAACCAAGACTCAAATATGGTATCATCACATATTGGAGGACCACCTAAATATATGGGCCTTACAGCAAGTCTACAAATTATATGATTTATACTGCCTGTGTCCTTTATATGTATTCAGTGGATCTCATTTTCCCACCCCATGGGTGGGTTAAATTGAGGAAAGGAAAGGGGGTATGTGAATTTAGTGTTTTAACTTTACAAAAGGGACCTGCAGAACAATTTAGGCATACAGTGGCATTTGAGAGCCCAGTGAAATTCCTTGTAGGATAAACTAAGGGGTCTCTCCCTTCATGCACTGATTATGGTTTGGCACGACAAATCCAGCAATGAAATTTCCTGCAGGAGCTGTTGTTTGTGAAATCCTGATAAAAGTGTTGTCTTCCCATGCACTGATAGAAAGAAAAAGCAGATAGCAAATAGGCAAAAGGGATTAAGGTTTCATATTGGAGATGCAAGTCTTGATCTTGAGAGAGCTGTTCACCTCGAAATGTCTGCCCCTGGGGATGCATCTCTCTCTGGCCAATTTGAACTTGAGGTCTCTGGCTATGTATTTTTAAGAGTCTGTAGAGTCAGTTGGGAGAGGTGGACCCAGGGTTCAAGTCTCTGAAGTTTGGCTGCTGCCTGGGTAGTGAGGAGGACCTGGTATGGTCTCTCCCAACCAGGTTCAAGGACAATCTTTCTTAGGTGTCATTTTCAGAAGACCCACTCTCCAGGTTCTAAGTTGTGGAAGGTTCAACTATCTGTAGGAGGAAAGGTCCTGGAAAGCTTCCTTTACCTGGTGGAAATAAACTTTGACATAGTGCATTCATTAATTAAGCTTCACAATATTGAGTCAGAATTTATGAGTGTAGGAAAAATATGTGGTGGTATCATTAAAGGTGTAGGTCTTCCCGTTACTATTTTATAAGGTATTAATTTATACTTTCCCATAGGCATTGATTTAATTGTCATCAAAACCAGTGGTAGAACTTTTGGCCAGGGCAGTTATTCAGTTAATTTAACTAGCTTTGGTTTTGTTACCATTTGTCCATTCAACTTTTCCAGATGACTGAAGATAGGAGGGTCGATGGTAATATCATTGTATCAGCAGCACCTTATTTAATTATTTGTCTAGAAATGCATTTCCCTATCACTAGAGATTTTCTGGGGATACCCCAATATGGAAATATATTTTCTAAAAGTTTCTTAGCCACATTTGTGCTGTCAGCCTTTCTGCATGGGAAGGCTTCAGTCCATCCTGAGAACATACAAACAATGACAAGAACATTGATAACCCTTGTAGGAAGCAGTAGGATGAAACCAGCTTATAAGTGTTCAGATGGTGGGAGTGCTCCACCTAATACCTTGATGATATTTGCAGGGCTATGGGTTTGCAGATCAGACATTTGTTGTAAACCAATTTTGTGACCTTGGAGCAGTTCCTCCACCAATACTCTTTTGTAATTTGGATCATTTTATCTGTGCCAGGATGAGTTGCAGAATGTAAAGCTTTTAATAACGGCATTTTTAGGGACTCAAGAAGAACTGTCTGAATCATGTTTAGTACAGGATGGGCAAAAGTAGGTTTACAGTTGTTTGTATGGAAAGTATTACAATAATCTATACTGATAATAGAGGAATATGCAAATTGTCTGGGACGCCATCACAGTAACAGTAACTACCGAACAGTAGGCTGTGTGGGGCAACAAGACTGGCAGGAGGTTAGTGAGGGACGACCAAACAACTGAACAGGCTGCATGGGGCAACCAGACCGGCAGGGGGGTTAGTGAGGGATGACCAAACGACTTAACAGCAGGCTCCGTGGGGTGACCAGGCTGGCAGTGAGGACAGTTGGGGGCGACCAGGCTGGCAGGGGGGCAATTGGGGGTGACCAGGCTGGCAGGGGGGGCAGTTGGGGGTGACCAGGCCAGTGGAGGGGGGGCAGTCCCCGGGATTGGGCCTAAACTGGCAGTTGGACATCCCCTGAGGGGTCCCGGATTAAAGAGATTGCAGGCTGGGCTGAGGGGACCCTCCCCCCATTCCCCGCTGTGCATGAATTTCATGCACCGGGCCTCCAGTTAATAAATAATACAACAATAAATTGTGTTTCGCATACAACTATAAACCTGTGCATGCTCCACCTCTGTATTAAAATTTGGGATCCTTATTAGTCCCAACATTGTTCCTCCAGCTCTGGTGCCTGATTTAGCTTTTTATATAAATTATCAGAAATAATTTGGTTAGAATCAGTTATTATGGAGTTTGTTCAGGTTGCATAGCATTTCCCTAATCCTCAGGTTTTGTTTTTCTTGTGTGAGCTTCAGTTTTTTTTGTTTGTTTTTTGTTTTTGTTAATCCTCACCCAAGGATATTTTTCTATTGAGAGTAGTAGGGAGGATGAGAAACAGAGAGAAACAATGATGTGAGAGAGACACAAACCAGGGCGGGGGATCTAGCCTGTAACCGAGGTATGTGCCCTTGACCAGAATTGAACCTGAGACCCTTCAGTGAGTGAGCCGACGCTCTATCCACTGAGCCAAACCAGGTAGGATAAACTTCAGTTTTAATAATTGCAATTCAGTTGGGCAGTAGAATGGCAGAGAGAAGCTCATTTACTTGAAGAACCCGAGTCAAAACCGATTTCTACAATATACCAAAGCCATGAGCCACCCAAAGAGATATTGCTATCGATATAAATCTTTACTGATTTTCCTTTGGATAGCCAACAAGCCTGCTGGTCAAGCAGACTTAAATTGGTGAAGGGTTCCCCTTTCCAGTCATTCATATTGAGTTGTTAAGAGCATATCCTGCTTGATACTATCAAGTCTGGATTTTCTAATAGTGTGTCCTGTAGGTCAGTGTGAGGGGTCAGTAACCATGACACCAAGTCTACATTTACGGTGATCTTGTCCATCATCAGGCATGCATACAGAGCTTACGATAGGGCTTGAAAGGTATTGTGAGGGCAGATTACTGGAGGATACCTCGGAGCCCCATCAATGCTTATTGTTAATTTTGGTGATCACAATTTAAAAGACTTTCTCCCCTATGGAAAAACAGTAATAGATGGAGGTCTATGAAGCGATGGGTTCAGTAGGGGGCACTCTATTTTCCAGTGCCCTGTTGTTTACAATAAAGACAGACATTTTGGGCACAGTATTCCTGAGGGGAGGACTTCTAGGTTCTGGCATGAAATGCATATGTGGAGGCCCTCCTGGCCCTTGAAGCAGGGTCATAAGTTTGCAGGCTTTTAAAATTCCATCTTGTTCCAAGGGTATTTTCAGAATGCTCAGCTAGAGCTGTTAATTCAACAAGAGGGACGACCTCCCAGAATGGGCTGGAGCCCAGTAATGAATAAAGAAGTCAGGGTGTTTTCTGTGCTGGTTTAATACAAAGCCCAGTCTGGCCGGTGTGGTTGAACATTGACCTGTAAATCAGGAGGTCACGGTTCGATTCTCAGTCAGGGCACATGCTCGAGTTTCGGGCTAGATCCCCAATGTGGGGCATGCAGGAAGCAGCCAGTCAATGATTCTCTCTCTCATCATTGATATTTCTCTCTCTCCCTCTTCCTTCCTCTCTGAAATCAATAAAAACATATTAAAAAGAAAAAAGGCCCAGAATGTTTCACAAAAATGGTTGCCAATCTTGGTTTCCTTTTTTTGTTTGTTTGTTTGTTTACAAGATTGAAATGGACCAGTCAGTCTTTTGAGGAAATAGTTTATCAGTACTTTCCTGTAGGTCCTGGGCTAATTGCCTGGAGTGTTTTGGGCCATCCTTGGTAGAGCAGGGAGTATGTGGGTCTTTAATATCACTCTTGGGATCCTCCCATGGGGCTTCAGCCATCCATTTTTAGGCATTGCCAGGCCCTAGTGTCCTATGAATAAATTGGTAAAGTTCCAGGAGTCCTGGGTAAATTCCAATTAAAATTCTAAATTTCTCATAACACTTTTGAGGATTCTCTTTAGAATTTGGAAAATCTTTGATGGCCCTAGGTCAGTGATGGCGAACCTTTTGTGCTTGGCGTGTCAAAATTTTGAAAAACCCTAACTTAACTCTGGTGCTGTGTCACATATAGAAATATTCATAATTTTTTTTATATATATTTGCAACCATAGTAAAAAAAAAGATTTATATTTTTGATATTTATTTTATATATTTAAATGCCATTTAACAAAGAAAAATCAACTAAAAAATATGTGTAAAATGAACAAAAACAGCCCTAACCAGTTTGGCTCAATGGATGGAGCGTCGGCCTGCTCAGGGGTCCCAGGTTTGGTTCCGGTCAGGGGCATGGGCCTTGGTTGTGGGCACGGGCCTTGGTTGTGGGCACATACCCAGAAGGGAGTATGCAGGAGGCAGCTGATCGATGTTTCTCTCTCATTGATGTTTCTCACTCTCTATTCCTCTCCCTTCCTCTCTGTAAGAAATCAATAAAATATATTTTTAAAAAAATGAACAAAAACAGAAAAACAATGTACATTTAGGAAAATATAATAATAAAAACAATGATAATCAAATGGTACAAAAACTAGAAATTAGTGCCTTTTTTGGTGCTGAAGTTTGTCTGCTAATTCTTCGATTGCAGGTTCATACTTGGTGCACTTCAAGGCCAAGCAAGTGCCACTAACTTCATCTGTTAGCCAGTTTCTTTTGTTCATTTTAATATTATTTAATGCTGAGAACAAAGTCTCACAAAAATATGTTGATGAAAAAATTGTTAGCAAAGCCATCACTAGATTTTTTATGTCGCTAAAAGTGTCAGGTACTCTGTTCCAAGCACTCAAAATTTCTTGTTCGTAGTTGCACTCTGCTTCATTATTCAAACAATTTTGTTCCAGATTTTCAAGTTTTGACCTTAATTCGACAAACACATGAGTCCAAATGCTACCTTGAAAATCTGCAAGTTGCATCTCTAAATTGTCAATTTGCATCCATTGGAAATCCTTTAATTCCAAAGTACTGTAAACAACTACATCCAGATACTTAATTATTTTAATGGTCTGTTCTAGGCTTCTAAATTGGTCGAATCTTTCGCTGAACTATTCAAATAACGAGTTACTATATTCTGGTACATAAGTATGGACTCCATTACACTCGTTGCAGTGGCCTTCTCGAAATACTTTTTTATCCGAGGAAAATACTTACAAGTTTTAGTTTCAATATCTCGCTTGCAAATTTTAAGTTTACTTTCAAAAGATTTGCTGTATCCAAACATAACGTCAATACTTTTGCCAAAACCTTGTAATTTTTGGTTCAGTTCATTCATATGAAGAGATCTGTAAAAAACATCAAATTGCTGACCCACTTATGATCATTGATCTGAGGAAAGTTTGCCAGTTCCTTATTCTCAATAAATACCGTAATTTCTTCAAAGCACTCCACAAATCGCTCAAGTACTTTACCTCGACTCAGCCATCTCACATTATTGAACATCAGTAGTCCACGGTAGGTTGAATCAACTTCCTGTAAAAGTGCAGAAAATTCTCGCTTGTGAAGGGGTCGAGAAGCTATAAAATTCACAATTTTTGTTACAACTGACATTAAATCATTCAATTCTGAGAATCCTGATTTGGCACACAACACCTCCTGATGGTTAATGCAATGAAAAGGTACAAGTGGATGTCTAAAAGCTTCCATAAGTAATTTCAGGAATCCCACATTTTTCCCACCATATTTGGTGCCCCATCTGTCGTGACTGACACAATTTTAGAGATATCAATGTTTAGGTCACTGAATGTTTTTATAACAACCTTAACATATTTTGTTTCCTGATGTACTTATTGGCACTGATTCTGACTTTATCAACTCTTCTCTCATTGGGAGACCATCAGAATATCTAGCAATAATGGCCGAGCATTTGATGTGACATCAGTAGTTCATCAAGAGAAATAGAAAAATATTTACAACTATTTAAGTCCTTTTTTAATTGATGTTGTACGTTTTTGTTAAGATCTATTATTCTGCCTTTGATAGTATTTCTACTGAGTGGTAGCTAAGAAATTCTTTTAATAATATCATCTTTAATTTTCATATTGTGAAATAGAGCTGGTGCACATCTTAGAAATGTTTCCTTAATAAATTCTCCATCACTGAGGGCTTTTCCATGCTGAGCTATGGAGTGAGCAATACAGTAACTTGCTGATGTTAAATTTGTAGAGCATCTTACAAATTTAATGATGGAATTTGATTGACTTTTATAGACGTGTAGCTGCCTAGAAATGTATTCCTTTCATCGATACTTTTTTCAAGAGCTGACAATGATTAGTCTGAAAATGTCTCTTTACATAACACGTTGTGCTTACTACCATTTCATTACACAGTATGCACAATGATCTGTTGTTTCTGTCGACAATCCCATACATCTCGGTCCATATGTCTTGAAAGGGTTGGTTACTGCTACTTTCACTTCCTTTATCATTCAGTCTTGCTTTTTTATTTTTTTGATTCTCCACCACAACGCTGCAAAAATAAATAAATATAAATCACAGCGTTTTTTATAAAAAGTTGATAGGTTTTTTACCTATTAACTTTTTGCAGTGTTGTTGCACTGACTCCTGGTGCAAAACAATTCAAAGATATGTATAACCAACAAATATATGTTGCTGTAATCAATTATTCGACATGCAGAATGTCTCGTCGAGCACTGTTGCACTGTATATCTTTTTCTTCAAACCCACCCACTCCTGTCTCCTAACGAACATGGCGATCAAGTGCATCTGTTTGCCGAATGCACCTGAACGCACGGGAAGCTTACCCGAGGCAATAACAAGGCCGTTTCCAGAATTGGGCATTTTGTTACTCAAGTACAAATAAAATGTCATGAGTAAAGATTAATCTCTTTATAGTGCTAATAGAGGCCTGGTGCACAAAAATTTATGCACTTGGGGGGGCCCCTCAGCCCGGCCTATGCCCTCTTGCAGTCTGGGACCCCTCGGGGGATGTCCACCTGCTGGCTTAGGCCCGCTCCCTAGGGGATTGGGCCCAAGCTGGCAGTCAGACATCCCTCTGGCAGCCCGGCAGCCCTCGGGGGATGTCCACTTGCCAGCGGGGAGCAGGCCTAAGCTGCAGTTGGACATCCTTAGCACTGCTGAGGAGGCGGGAGAGGCTCCCACCACCACCGCTGTACTGGCAGCCATCAGCCTGGCTTGTGGCTGAGCAGAGCTCCCCCTGTGGGAGTGAGTGCACTGACCACCAGGGGGCATCTCCTGCATTGAGCGTCTGCCCCCTGGTGGTCAGTGTGTGTCATAGTGACCAGTCATTCCCAGTCGTTCTGCTGTTAAGGTCAATTTGCATATTACCCTTTTACTATATAGAATAGAGGCCTGGTGCACGGGTGGGGGCCTACTGGTTTGCCCTGAAGGGTGTCCCGGATGAGGGTGGGGGTACTGCTGGGTGCCTGGCCAGCCTGGGTGAGGGGCTGATGGCCGTTTTCAGGCTGCCCAAACCCCCTTCAGGGTGGGGGTCCCCACTGGGGTGCTGGGCTAGCCTGGCTGAGGGGCTGATGTCTGTTTTCAGACTGACCAAGCCCCCTGGCGACTGAAGCTCCCAGCCTTTCCAGTTTTTTTTTATTCCCTCCAGCTCTGTGGCCATGGCGACTGGAAGCAGGTATCTGGGGTTTATTTACCTTCTATAATTGAAACTTTGTTGCCTTGAGAGGAGGCAGCATCCGCTGGGAGGCTTGGCTTCTTCCATCGCAGGGGCAAGCAAGCCTCCTGCTCACTCCAGCTCTGTGGCCACGGCCTGCTGAAAGCAGGTATCTGGGGTTTATTTACCTTCTATAATTGAAACTTTGTTGCTTTGAGTGTAGCTCAGAGCAGGCTGCGGCAGGCTGGCTTCCTCCATCACTGGAGCAGGCAGGCCTCCTGCTCGCTCCAGCTCCTTGGCTGCCGGCCCCCATCTTGGTTGGGTTAATTTGCATATAGTCGATTTGATTGGCTGGTGGGCATGGCTTAAGGCGTAGCAAAAGTACAGTCAATTTGCATGTTTGTCTATTATGAGGTAAGAATTCTTAACCTTTTTATATTAATGTCAATATTGGAACAATGTATCTTGGATGTTTTCACTGTGTATCTTTGCTACGCAACACCGATGTACATGTTTACATCCTGTTTTAGAATTGCATTATTGATCATGAGTAAGGTGAGTACTCGAGTGATGCCCAACTCTGCCCGTTGCGAGAGACAAATACTTGAATTATGCAATTTTTTGTCTCTCGATGCGTGTCACCCAAAATGAGTTCGCGTGTCACCTCTGACACTCATGTCATAGGTTCGCCATCACTGCCCTAGGTTCAGCCTTTGGCCATGTAGAAAACATGGTTAGATCTGGTATTCTATGCTCTGCAGAGGGCCTTCCTTTAAAAGGCATTTTTTAAACCTCTAGCTATTCTTCAGAGTGAAAAGACAGTTGAGTGAAGGTATTAGTAGGGTCAGAATATTTTCAGAAAGGAGGGTAAAGGCAAGACAGTTGGAGTAGCCAGCGTCCAGTTTAGTTAGTGTACACTTCTTTTTAGATCCACCATCAACTTGTTTAAGCTTTTATTTGCCTTTTGTAAAGACTTTTTTAAAGAGGCATTTAAAAAAAAAAAATCTTTACTATTGAAAGTATTTCCTGTGTCCCCACTTCCCCCCATTGACTACTTCTAGCCCACCCCTGCCCTCCCCCTCCAACCCTAGACCTTCACCACCCTATTGTCTGTGACCATGGTTTATGCATATATGCATACAAGTTCTTTGATTAATATCTTCCCAGCCTCCCTACACCTCCCCCTTCATCCCTTCCCTCTGAGATTCCACAGTCTGTTCCATGCTTCCATGTTTCTGTATCTTATTTTCTTTATCACTTTATTTTGTTCATTAGATTCCACAGATGAGTGAGATCATTGATACTTGTCTTTCTCTGACTGGCTTATTTCGCTTAGCATGTTACTCACCAGTTCCTTTCATGCTGCCTCAAAGGGTAAGAGATCCTTCTTTTTTACTATGACATAATATTCCATAGTGTAAAAGCACCACAGCCTTTTAAAAAAAAATAAATCCTTATTGTTCAGATTATTACAGTTGTTCTTCTTTTCCCCCCCATAGCTCCCCTCTACTCAGTTTCCACCCCACCCCCTGCCCTTACCTCCCCCACTGTCCTCATCCATAGGTGTACAATTTTTGTCCAGTCTCTTCCCATACCCCCACACTCCCTTCCCCCTAGAATTGTTGGTCCACTCCCTTTCTATGCCCCTGATTCTATTCTATTCACCAGTTTATTCTGTTCATCAGATTTTTTATTCATTTGATTTTTAGGTTCACTTGTTGATAGATATGTATTTGTTGTGACTTTGTTGTTCATAATTTTTATCTTTACCTTTTTCTTCTTCTTCCTCTATTTAAAGAATACCCTTCAGCATATCATATAATACTGGTTTGGTGGTGATGAACTCCTTTAGCTTTTCCTTATCTGTGAAGCTCTTTATCTGACCTTCAATTCTGGATGATAGCTTTGCTGGGTAAAGTAATCTTGGCTGTATGTTCTTGGGATTCATCACTTTGAATATTTCTTGCCACTCCCTTCTGGCCTGCAAAGTTTCTGTTGAGAAATCAGCTGACAGTCGTATGGGTACTCCCTTGTAGGTAACTGAGTTTCTTTCTCTTGCTGCTTTTAAGATTCTCTCTTTGTCTTTTGCCCTTGGCATTTTAATGATGATGTGTCTTGGTGTGGTCCTCTTTGGATTCCTTTTGTTTGGGGTTCTCTGCGCTTCCTGGACTTGTAAGTCTCTTTCTTTCACCAGGTAGGGGAAGTTTTCTGTCAATATTTCTTCAAATAGGTTTTCAATATCTTGCTCTCTCTCTTCTTCTGGCACCTCCATAATTCAGATGTTGGTACACTTGAAATTGTCCCAGACGCTCCTTACACTATCTTCATATTTTTGGATTCTTTTTTCTTTTTGCTTTTCTGGTTGGGTGTTTTTTGCTTCTTCATATTTCAAATCTTTGACTTGATTCTTGCGATCCTCTAGTCTGCTGTTGGAACTCTATATAATATTCTTTATTTCCGTCCGTGTATGCTTAATTTCTTGTTGGTCCTTTTTCATATTCTCGAGGGTCTCACTAAATTTATCGGTGGTTTCTTGAAAAACCTTATAAGTGTGGTTTTGAACTCTATATCCAGTAGTTTGCTTTCCTCCATTTCTGTCATTTGTGTCCTGTTTCTTTGTCTCCACATTTTTTATGCTTCCCTGTGTTGATAGAGTGGTTTTCTGTGCTACGTATCCTATAGGGCCCAATGGCTCAGCCTCCGCAATTACCTGAGGAGGACACTTGGTGCACCCCCTTGTGGTCTTTGTGCACAGTCTTGTTGTAGTTAAGTCTTGATTGTTGTAGGTATCAATGGGAGGAATTGACCTCCAGGCCAATTGGCTGTGAGAATCAGCTGTGTCTACAGTGCGAGAACTTCTGTCCTGGAGACAGCCTTCTGGGGCAAGACTTGCTTCAGTGGGGCTTTGGTGCTCACTGAGTCTGCCCCCTGAGTGTGTCCCTTACGGATCTGAGGAGTTGTAATCTGGATGGTCCCACTCTGACCACTGGGTACACTGGCTCTTGGATCTCTAAGGAGGTGCTAATTTAGCTTCTGGCTGAGGCTACCCAGCAGGAGCTATGGAGAGATACGCAGATTCCTCTTCTTTGGAGTTTGGAGGTGCCCAGATGAGGCCCAGCTGTGAAGCAATGCAAGCTGCTGTGGGGCCTTGGGCCTTCTTTTGGAAGTTCTGGGTCTCTCTGACCCAGCTGCAGTTTGTTAGGTAATTTTCAGATTGCAAAAGGCCAGGCCTTTCATATGCAAAAGCCTCTGTGCACAGCTTGGGTGGGGCGGGGCCTCAGCGATTCAATAGGGCGGAGCAAACAGCTATGGCTGATCCTCAGTCCTACCCTACGAGTCCCCTGGGTCTCAGTGTCCCGGTAATCACTGTAAGCACCTCTGAGAGAAAGCAGCCCTCGAGTTCGACTGATGCCAGATAGTCCAGTCACTTCCCATATGAGTCTGGGTCCCCAGAGACTCGCCCAGTACTGGAGTTCAGAGTAGTTGGGTGCTTGAGACTCCCTCCTGATTGAATAAGACAACCATGTTCTCAGTTGCCAGCCCTTTCCACGTGTGCATCCATATCTCTGCACTTTACTTCCGCACCTCCTCTGAGTCTCAGTGTGCTTTTCCCTTTCCTTCTAGTTGTAGAATTTCCACTCAGCCAGCCTTCCTGTGGTTCTGGATGATTTCCGTTTTGTCTTTTAGTTGTATTTTTGAAGTGGCTGTGAGAGGCAGCAATTTCCTGTGTTTACCTATGCCGCCATCTTTGTTTCTCCCAGGTTCTCTCTCTCTCTCTCTATTTCTTCTCATTACAGCATTTCCTTCAGCATTTGGTTTGGTGGGGATAAAATTCATTGGCTTTTTTTTCTTTTTTTCTTTTCTTTTCATCTGCGAAAGCTCTTTATTTTGCCACCTATTTTGAATGATAGCCTTTGTTATATAGTAACCTTGGTTTCAGATCCTTGCTTTTCATTACCTTGAGTACTTCATGCCATTCCCTTCTGGCCTGTAGAGTTTCTGCTGAGAAATCAGCTAACAGCCTATGGGAGCTCCTTTGTAGTAACAAGTTGCTTTTGTATTGCTGCCTTTAAGATTCTCTCATTGTCTTTAATTTTTGGCATTTTAATTATGATGTGTCTGGGCTTGGGCCTGTTTGGGGTTTTTTTGTTTGGGACTCTCTGTGCCTCCTGAACTTGTGTGACTTTTTTTCACCAGGTTATGGAGGTTTTCTGCTATTATTCAAACATGTTCTCTATCCCTTGCTCACTTCCTTTTTTAGTACTCTTAGTATATGAATATTGTTATATTTCACTTTGTCCCACAAGTCCCTTTAGTTGTCTTCCTGTTTTTTAATTTTTTTTCTTTCATTGAGTGATTTTTAAACATAAAATTTCATTTATTTCAGAAAGGAAGGAAGAGGGAGAAAGAGATAGAAACATCAATAATGAGAGAGAATCATTGGTAGGCTGCCTCCTGTGTGCCCCACACTGTGGATCGAACCCACAAGTCAGGTATGTGCCCTCATCAGGAATCTAACCATGACCACCTGGTTCATAGGTTGAGGCTCAACCACTGAGCCACACTGGCTGGTCATGATTGAGTTATTTTTTTCTGCCCTATCTTCTAATTCACTAATCTGGTACTCAGCTTCCCCTAATCTGCTGTGTATTCTTTCCACTGTGTTCTTTATTGGTGCTATGGCATTCTTCATAGTTATAATATCTTACGTTCTTGAGCATCTTTGCCATCATTATTCTGAATGCTATATCTGATTAATTACTTATCTCCATTTCATTAGGTCTTCTCCTGGAGAATTGTCTTGTTTTCATTTGGGACTTTTTTTTTTTTTTGTCTCCCTATTTTGGCTTCCTTTTTGGGGTTGTGTCTGTGTATTACATGGATCTGCTACTCTTCCCAATCTCTAGTGCAGGACAATGTCAGACCCTGTTTGTGACTGGCCTTGAATACCCTTTTCGGAGCTATCAGCAATCCATAGCTTGTACCTCCCTCTACTGGTTCTTTTGCCTTTGGAAAGGACCAAGATGTGCACCAAGGTCTGCTTTTCTTAGCCCCTGGCCCTGGATTAGATAAGGCAAAGACTCAAAGCTTCCAGAGGTCCTGCTCTGCCTGGAGATTCAGTCTTGATTAGGCTCAGGCTATGAACCAAGAGGTCTTCGAATAGGGTGGGTCAGCTGACTTCCCCTCGGGCATAAACCCCTTGCATAGCAAAGGTTCATGGGAGAAAGATTTCCTGCACAATGTGAGGGAATGGCATAGCACCAGAAACTGGGGCGTGGCTGCCTTCCAGGCTCCAACCCCAGAACCTCCAATCCTGGCTTGTGCTCACACAGCTCCAGTGCACTCTGCCCTCCTTCTGCCAGAGTCCAAGGTGAGTAGTTGCGCAGAGAATTTTTTGTGTTGGCCCTTAAAAGGGTGCCTGCATTTCCAGCCGTCCTTCCCTGGCAGATAGCAACCCTTCTGCTTTTCATAGCTAGATGCTATGTGGGCACCTTTCTCAGTTCTGGTGCTCTGAGCTGGGAACTCAGCTTGAGGTTTAGACCCCAGAATTCTCAGTGGGAATCCCCTGCAGGTGAATAGCTGAGATATCCCTTCAGAACTTCAGCTCCTATCTATGGGAGCCTGGCCAGCTTTTTTGCACCTTTGCACTTCCTACTAGAGGCTATGTGGTCTCACTTTCTGTCGTTGGTTATCAGGGTTCTCTCCAGCTAGTCTTCAGCTGACATTTCAGGGTGGTATTTCTGTATTTTAGTTACATTTCCAGTTTGGTCTTGGGAGAGTGTCAGTGTAGTTTTCACTTACTCTGCTGCTATTTTGGAATCCAGGGCATTTTTGATTCATTTAGTTTCTTATAAGCTGCTGCATACCAATAAAAATGCATCCTGTTTTTTTTTTTTTTTTTTGTGGGGAAATTTGACCCTTTTTTCCTAGAGCATCTTGTGAATGGATAAGCCTGTCTAGGTTAAAAGTTCCCTACTTGGCCAAGATAATTCCAGATTATCTTTGGTAAGGTTAACCCACTGATTCAGAAAATACAGTGTCTGGGACCAGTTTTTATACATGTAGTTGCTGGCATCCCAGATGGAGGAGTTCCAGATTATGTGGAGCCAGAGATAAATTTTTCTCTTTTTGTCATTCTTGATACTTGAGGCCTTACCCTGGACCCAGTCCATCTTAAGTTGGACCCAGCAAGACCTCAGAACCAATCTGGGTTCTAAGTTGGATCCAGTCCAGTTTCTGTTAAATTGGCTGGCCTCAGACCCAGTCTGATGAAAGAAATGCTTAGATAAATTTGGAGAGCTCTTTTAAATGCAAAAGTTTTGGATCACAGATACCTGCACACTCCAGATGCAGGGAGAAAGCACTGAGCAAGGCGGGCTCAGTGGGCAAACTTACCTGGCTGCTTCTTGTTCTTGGGGACTGTTGAAGGTCTCCTTAGGGTTCCATGTCTGACATCAGAACAGTTGAAAGTTAAACTGAGGCATATTACAACTTCAGGAGTTTCTTTGAGCAAAACTCAATTTAAATCAGGCAGCACCAAACCAGAAGTGGTTAGAAGTGCTCCATTGTCTGGAGCTGAGAAAAAACCTTTATAAAGAAAAGGTAGGAGCAAAGTAAAAAAATGATTGATTGTCTGTAGTTAGCTGGCTGTTTGTGCTGGCCCATCCTTAGGTTCTGCTTTTGTAACATTGAGGCATTTAGAGGCTTAGTTTGGTTTTCTTATGTAGGTGCCAGGACATTAGAGCCACCTCACTCTAATGACCTCCTTGTTAAATTGATTGGACAATTACAGACCCCAAAGTCATGGATGGAGTAGTGATTCAGAATATACTTATTATGTTAAGTATTCAAACAGATTTATCGTTCACTTATTTATTCTTTCAACGATCGTTGAAAGCCTGTGTGCTGTGTGCCAGACACAGCTTTATGTGCTTGGCATGAATCTGTGAATAAAATAAAGATTCTTGGCCCCATGGGGCTTACCTTCTGGTAGGGAAAACAGACAATACTTGTTGTAAGTCAGTTACATGGTGCTTTAGGTGATGAGTGCTATGGATTATTGGAAGATTAGGGGTGTTTGTATGAAGGGAGTAGGGTGAGCAGTTCTAGTTTTAAATAGGGTCATCAGAATTTCTCACTGAGAATGTGAAATTTGAGCAAAGACTTAAGGTGGTGATGGAGTTGCCCATGTGGATCCCATGAGAAAGAGCAGTCCAGTCACAGGAACAGACAGTGCCAATTGCCCATTCCCCTGGCATTTTGGAGGAAGGAACTGCAATGAGAACCGCATGACTGGAGTAGAGTGAGCAAAGGGGAAGTGTGTAGGAATGAGCTCAGAAAGGTAATAGGGACCAGATCACATAGGGGCTTGTAGGCCATCATAGAACCTTTGCTTATACTCTGAGTTGGGGAGTTAAGGCAGATTTTGAGCAGGAGTGACATGCTCTCATGTTTTAAGAACCATGTGGCTGCTGTGTTGAAAATGGTCTGCTGGGGGCAAGGGTGGAAGCAGCGGGGAGACCAGATAGATCCAAGGTTAGGAGCTACTGTAATGTCTAAGCCTGAGATTCTGGTGGTGGTCTTGGCCTGAGGTGGTAGTGACTAGTGGGCAGATTCTGGATGCATTTTGGTGCAATTTAGAATACCAGATTAAAAAGTTCTCAGGATTTAAGGCTTCCAGTAGCACCTGTGTGAATCCTTGTTTGAGGAAAATCTGATATGGTTGAGAGATATCTAATCATGGTTCCATGTTTTTCCTTCTGAGGCTTTGTGTGTGCATGCATACAAGGCATGTCTCTCCAGGCCAGTGGTTAGCAGTCACGTACAACAGGCAGCTAACTGAGCTGGTGCTAGTTTAGAATAGAAAGTTAAGCAGCACTAAATGAAACTATCTGGTCCTTAAGCCTGCCTCACACATCTCCTCTTGATTAAGCCAGACATATTTTTATTAAAAACATATGCTGTCACTCAATTAAAGTTTCTTGTAATAATGTGATGGTAAAAGAAAGATAAGATTCAATTTTCCCATCCCTTTTCTCTCATGATCTCATTTGTGCCCCTTCATTCTTAGACTCTGAGACTACTGAAATCGTCATGTAGTTTGACCCTAGATTTTCAAATAATTGACTTGAAAATGTATAGTCAGTTTGAGGTGTCTTCTGGTGTGTGTGCAGTCATTTTCTGTGCAGATTGTTACTCCAGTCACCTCATGTGCTTGGAGGATACTTGGTTGTCACAGAGCTGCATTTCCTGTAGCAGGCTCTTTTGAAAACTCACCAGAGCAGTGGCTCACTGAAGTATTAGGTAGAGTACACACAGTTAGGTAGCGTGGCATGGCAGGTCTCCGGGACACTTCAGTTTTCATCTCAGTTCACATGCTATGAATAGTTATGAACTATTTTGTTCTGAAGCTTCCTGCCTAACCACAGTGGTGATTTTGGTCAGCTGATTTTTTTTTTTTTCATTTTACACTTGCAGCAATTACTTATGAGGAATAAGTATATATTCTCATTCTTGTGCTGTGGACAGCATTACCCTTTTGGTTACTAAGACCATTTCTTGGCTTGGAGTGAGGGGAGCAGAAAGTAGCTTCATTTACTCAAACCTTTCCCTTTGATACTTTCAATGTGTGTTTTAGGAACTCTATAACGCAGTGATGTGGCAGGGGCAAGGTTTTCGTTTTTGCAGCCTGGGCTAGTTTTAATGTGTGTGACCTTGGGAAGAAAAGTTCCTGTGTCTACCAGGAAGAGATCTTTTTAAGGAGAGTACAAGTGGTAGCTCTGTATTTTTAGACCACATTTTTATGTGGCATTTATACTTCGTGGCATGGTGTCAGGGAAAGTTATCTTCCTAGTCTAGGATTGAAAGGCAGTATTCCAGTGTTGGCACTAGCTTAGTGAACCTCACTCTTCTCACCTGTAAACAGGCATGAAGACCCACACCTGCTGTCTGCCACAGAATTGGTAAGATCAAGTGAGCCAAGATGTATGAGAGAACTTTGCAAGTTCCAAACATTCCTTTAGTTGTAGGTCATTGTGTTGTGTGGTTATCACAGAGCTGTGCCTAAGAACCTTTCATTTCTGTCTTTAGATTGCTGTGGGGTTTTGGGTTAGTTGAGTGAGTCAGTGTTCTTGAATATAAAATAGGGGTGTGCCTAGGGGCTGTCAAGGAAGGAAGACTCAAATTATGTTCTCTAGAAACAATTCTCGTTTGAAAATCCTATGATTTATGTGTTTGTGTGGGGGGAATTTTTGCTCATTACCTTCTCCCAACCTAATTGGTTAAAAATATTCAAACTTACAGAAAAGTTAAAAGGATAGTATAAGGAACACCCATGTACCATACAGCTAGAGTCTATAATTGTCAACATTTTGCCACGTTCACTTGATCTCTTTCTATACATTTATATATTGGTTTTTAAACTTTAATTTTTGCGTCTTTTGGTGTGCTTTCAACAGTTCTCTTCAGAGTACAGCAAAGTTAGTCTCTAGGCTGTAGTAGGAGGGGTTAAGTTGGAGCTCTTACATCCTTCTCATTAATCAATACCTTTTCTTGACCAGGATGAACTCACTGCTGTGAATGTAAAGCAAGGCTTCAGCAATCAGCCGGCCTTTACAGGAGACGAACATGGTTCAGCCAGAAATATTGTAATTAATCCATCAAAGGTATGCTAATTATCTGTGTCCCCGAACTTCTGGAAGTATGTGTATGTGATTCCCTGGGTAGTTAATGTTGATAAAGTACTGTTGTTTAAACCACAATCCATATTCAAATTCCTCCAAATATCCTGTAAGCTGTCCTGTCCTAGGATCCAGTCAGGCCGTCCTGTCCCCTTAGTCCAGCGGTTCTCAACCTGTGGGTCGCGACCCCTTTGGCGGTCGAACGACCCTTTCACAGGGGTCACCTAAGACCATCCTGCATATCAGATATTTACATTACAATTCATAACAGTAGCAACATTACAGTTATGAAGTAGCAACGAAAATAATTTTATGGTTGGGCCACAACATGAGGAAATGTATTTAAAGGACCAGAAGGTTGAGAACACTGCCTTAGTCTCTTCTAATCTTCAGCTCTGCTCTCCAGCTTTCCTTGTCCTGTTGTATTTTTGAGGGGCTTTCAGGAATGCCGTCTTAGAAGAGTCTAGTTATTTTTCTTGTATTTTAGGACTTATTCTAGATTTTCCTTGTTGTTTTCTCATGACGGGATTCAGGTTGAATACTTTGGGCAGGAAGACCAAGTTGTATCACATCAGGAGCAAGCAATACCAGTTTGCTCTGTTATCGGTTACACCAGTGGTTCTCAACCTTCTGGCCCTTTAAATACAGTTCCTCATGTTGTGACCCAACCATAAAATTATTTTCGTTGCTACTTCATAACTGTAATGTTGCTACTGTTATGAATTGTAATGTAAATATCTGATATGCAGGATGGTCTTAGGCGACCCCTGTGAAAGGGTCGTTTGACTGCCAAAGGGGTCGCGACCCACAGGTTGAGAACCGCTGGGTTACACTGTTTGATCACTTAGGGTGGAGTCTGCATCTCTGTACATCAAGATGTCAAACTCAAAGGCTATCACGGGGCAAATAAACAACGTTTAAGTTTATGTGGATGGCAAGAAAACAAAAGCTTCAATTTTCATAGAAACATAGGCTTATTTTGATAGAGACATGCTGAATACAAAGGGCTGAAATAAATGAGTAATCCTTAACATAAAACGATAGAACATTTTAAGAAAAATTAATATTTTTTCTTGAACATTAACTTACCAGACACTGAATAACTGCACAAATTAATAAGTGTAATGCAGATAAACCTATTTTTCTTGTTCTCCAAAAGTGAAATATTTCCTATTGTGCACACCAAACAAATCAGTACAAGACTAATGATGTGGCAATCGGCTGCTAAAAATATTCGCTGCTAGTATTAGTGGAGAGAAATGGAGCGCCTGCGCATAAGGCACATAAGGTGCGTAAAGGAAATGAATGCACCACGATTATAATAATCAGTCATTAGCGAACGTTGTAGTTTGTTATTAATAATTATGTATAACAGGATATTGTAAATTAAGTTACAAAATTTTTATTAAAACATTTCTTACATACCTTCATATTGGCTGGGCTGCAAAAATATTCATTATGGGCTGCATGCAGACTGTGGGCCATGAGTTTGACATGCTTGCTGTACATTGTAACAGTAGTTATCTTTTTCCCATAGTAGACACTATACATTGATATTTTGAGACCATATGACTATCCTTTTCCCCAATAGAATTTCATCTTATGATTTTAGATCAATTGATGATTTTTGCTCAGTGATTTTTTTGCTCGTGGATGCAAAATGCTGGTTTTCTTTTTTTTTTTTTTTTTTTTTTTTTAATATTTTATTGATTTTTTACAGAGAGGAAGGGAGAGAGATAGAGAGTTAGAAACATCGATGAGAGAGAATCATCGACCAGTTGCCTCCTGCACACTTCCTACTGGAGATGTGCCCGCAACCAAGGTACATGCCCTTGACCGGAATCGAACCTGGGACCCTTCAGTCCGCAGGCCGACGCTCTATCCACTGAGCCAAACCGGTTACGGCTGGTTTTCTAGTTATTATTCCTCATACATTTATTACTTGGCATTCATTTGTAAAGGACACCACATTTATTAGTATCACTTTTAACCCCTGGATTCTCTTTAAATCTGATGTATTATTTTCATTTTTCTTTTTGATGCTAAATTGTCTTACATTTGGACAGTGGGGTGCCTTTAACCTGCCTCTCAGGTCCTTTCTTTTGAGCACTTCCTCAGTTTGACACAGTACCATATTCTAGGTTCATGTCCTTTCCCTGCCCCAGCTCATATCTGAATGCTTGGCATGGTCTTGCTACTGGAGTATCATGACTTCTAGGCCCTTTAAGTGGACAGAGATGGGAAACACGGTTCAATTTCTTTTTTCCCCTCTTTTCACTCCCTCCCTCCCTCCCTCCCTCCCTCCCTCCTTCCCTCCTTTCTCCCCCTTCTTCCTTCCTGCCTCCTCCTTCCCCAAACTCCTTACTCCTTCCCTTCCTCCTCCGCTCCCTTCCATCAGTTCTAACTCAATACCACAGGGTTTTTTTCTTTTTCCTGTTTCATCTGTGTATCTCCTTTCCCCCAAAGTGAGAATCCTCCATCTTAGCAATAGATATCAATATATTTATTCATTTACTCTATCTTGCAATACACATAAAAAGTTTCAGAATAAACTATACTGAAGTCTCCAATAACAAAATTATTATGTAAACATTTTAATTTTTCTACAATACCTCTCTTCTTACACTAACTTTCATTAAGAGTATATAGCCAACTGGAGTCCCAGCTGGTTACAAGCCCAGTCCTGCAGTCTCCCGCTTCTCTCCTTTCAGTATCATAGATGCCGCTGTGTTCTTAAGGACTTCCTGTCGGGTGGAGCAGCTGTGGCCATCTCCCAGCCGGTGGTATCCCCCATGGAGCGGGTGGAGCTGTGGCTGCAGTTGCACCCTGTCAGCAAGTCCCGGCAGATAAGCAAATGCCAGGGCATTGTAGGCTACCTGGGTCCCATCCCCAAGGAGC
The DNA here is from genome assembly GCF_963259705.1 of Myotis daubentonii. Classification (NCBI taxonomy): domain Eukaryota; kingdom Metazoa; phylum Chordata; class Mammalia; order Chiroptera; family Vespertilionidae; genus Myotis; species Myotis daubentonii. The sequence goes on along the minus strand of NC_081842.1, from coordinate 104,459,547 downwards.
AGGGAGCCCTGTCCTTCTGGCTGGTAACAGATCCTTTCCCACTCGGGCTCTCAACTTTGTCTCCGAAGATAAATACAAGCACATTGTCCTGGGGGCTGTGGACACGAGAACCCAATTCTGGAGCTACTTGCAGGGAATCGGCATCAGGTGGTGCCACTGGGCTCCCCCCTCCCCCCTTTGTGTTTTGTGTACCTTGATTTTGCCTGTAGTGGTCTAGCAGCTGTTGTGGGCAAAGCTGGAGTGAGAGGGAAGTCAGAGTCTCTGGTGACTGCCTGGTTCAGATCTCCAAATCCAGTGAGATGAAGGGTTGTACAGAGCTTCAGGGTGACTGTAGGGTACTGTCACCCACCGAGCTGCCTGCTTCGGCACCTGTGGCACTGCAAAGGGAATGCTCCAGATCTCCAGAATGCCCACGTCTTCCTCAGCTGGTCACTGCACAGTCCTGCCCTGGCGATGGCAGGGGTGACTTCATCTCTGTTTCACAAGGTTCCTTGCAGCCTGATGATGCAGTCAGCAGGGAGGAACTGATGTCATGTTCACAGAGTGCTGGGCTGCTGGAGGAAGATTGCTCCTGGCTAAGGAGGCAAAGCTTTTACAAGGATGCATCATCTAGTATTCTCAGAGGCATGGGTGGTGCTTTTGTACTTGTCTTGTACGATGAAATCAAGAAGTTCCTATACATTATTTCCTAGTCCCCCACCCCCGTGAGCAGGCCTGCTGTATTATGTAGCATACTAGTGGCCTGGTGCACGAAATTTGCACATTAAAAGGGAATTAATTAGAGGAAATATTTTAATATTGCTATTTGCCCTTTCTCTATAATAGAAGTGTGAGTGATGAAAGGAAATTAGTAAAATGTATATGAAAAATAATATAAATTTATTAATAAATAAACAGTAACAAAAGGATATAACAACAGAGGCATGATATAAAAACAACAAAAACATGATTTGAAAACAAAAAAAATGATATAAAACAACAAAAACATGATATAAAGACAACAGTGATGCAAACAACAACTGATAAAGTGATTAAACTTATTCTAATATCTCCTTGTACACCATATTAAGAGTGGAAACACTTTCGGAGTGCTTGACTAATTTCCCTTGTGATGAAGTATTTAGAACTTTAACTTTAACGTCACATGCTCTTTGAACTCAAGAGAAAGCAACATATAACTGACCACGTGTGAGAACGGGTTCAGGTAGGAATATTCCTACTCTGTCTAGAGTTTGTCCTTGTGATTTATTAATAGTCATCACAAATGCTGGCATCACGGGAAACTGTCGTCAAATCAATTTAAATGGGAGCCCAGTGTCAGATGGGGACAAATCATTCCTGGAATCAGAACAACCTCTCCCTCTGCAGATCCTGTTAATACTTCAGCTTCGATAATGTTAGGTCACAATCTTTTGATAATAAATCGGTACCATTACAAAGACCCCATTTACTATTAAGATTTTTCAATAGCATGATGATTGCACCCACTTTCAATTTTAATTTATGACATAGCATTCCCAAAGAAGTAATACTATTAAGAAATTCGATGGCAAAATTTTCCTTTTCAGCATCATCTGTTGAATCAATGGAATCATCACTCAAATATGTGTGAAAATCTCCATCGAGTATATCTGAAATTTCTTCATTTAATTTTTTAATGTGCCCATTTTTTGGATGAAGAATTGCATATATATATATATATATATATATATATATATATATATATATATATATAAATATTTGATTTTTCACAGAGAGGAAGGGAGAGGGATAGAGAGTTAGAAACATCGATGAGAGAGGAACATTGATCAGCTGCCTCCTGCACACCTCCTACTGGGGATGTGCTCGCAATCAAGGTACATGCCCTTGGCCGGAATCGAACCTGGGATCTTTCAGACCGCAGGCCGACGCTCTGTCCACTGAGCCAAATCAGTTAGGACTAGATATATTTTTAATATTATCTATAGATATACTATTTCCAAAGGCAGCTTCAATAATAGATCCATTACAAATCATTTCATAGGGGAGTTCAAGAATATCCATTCCTAAATGAAAACTGCTATCAAGTTTGCCATCTCCAAGTTTTACTAACCATTCACTATAAGCAGAATCCTCTGATCTCATATTTGTTGTAAGAGACAACTTTCTGAAACATCCCCAAACATTACAGTACTATAAACTTGTTTGTACTATGGCCGATCGCATAGCATGCGGCGCAATACTGAGATGTTGTTGAAAATCCCAAGATGGAGAACTTTCCACCAAATACAACATTCAGATTCATAATTTCTCTTAATAATCTGTCTATGGCATTTATAGCATGACTGGATGCCATGGTGCATTCATCAATAATGAGAAGTTGGGCCTTTTTAATAGTTTTAGCAACTTCACTGTTTATATCGAGTCTAGAAATTGAAGTTTCCTTTAATGGAATTGGTAATTTATATTGGGAATGAAAGGTTATTCCACCAAGAAGTAAATTTGCAGCAATTCCTAGATGCTGTGGGTAAAACAGTACCACCACGACCTCTAATATAATGTATTAAAACTTTATACAGATAGGCAGGTGAATAGGATTCCTAGCTGGCAGGCCCCTGACAGCAAGCTGGCTGACTACCTGTTGATTCCGTGAGGAATGGGGCTCGCTCCTCCCTCCTGTCAGGGTCTGGTTTGAAGACCGGCCACACTCCCTGTTGGGCCAGACCCAGAGTTCCACCACGCAGTGGCCTTCGCCTCAGCAACCCAGGACTGACTGCTGCTGGGCGCGCTCATGGCGCTCCGAGGGTGGGTTCTTCCCTCAGGCCTCCTGGGAAGCAGCTCTGGGAGGGCCCAGCCATTGCCAAGATGACCCCTGCAGGACTCACTTCCTTCCCGTTGGTGGAGCCTCGGATGTGACGCCGTTACACCCAGGGTTTTATATAAATAGATCTTGAGCATTCTTGGCAGTCTGTGCACTCTCAGTGGCAACTATTTACTGATTCCAAGTGGGAAGCAATAATATTGATCTGAACAGTTTTCTCTTAAATCCATTTCCATGATGATGATGGGAATCAATTATATTTTTTATTTCAGTCACTCCTGATAAACAACAAATTGGAAGAAATAATAAATATCTGAAAAATAAAAATATACAATCAGAATGTTGTGTTAAAATTTTCTTGAATTAAATGTGTGCTTTTTTCTGTGTGGTTATGTAATAATTAGATATAAAGATATAATTATTTTAATTTAAAAAAAATATAGATATTTAAATATATTTTATTGACGAGGAAGGGAGAGAGACAGAGAGTCAGAAACATTGATGAGAGAGAAACATCGATCAGCTGCCTCCTACACATCCCCCACTGGGGATATGCCTGCAACCAAGGCACACGCCCCCGACCGGAACCGAACCCGGGACCCCCTAGTCCACAGGCCTACACTCTATCCACTGAGCCAAACCGGCTTCAGCTAAAATATATTTTTATTGATTTCAGAGAGGAAGGGAGAGATAGAAACATCAATGATGAGAGAGAATCCTTGATTGGCTGCCTCCTGCACCCCCCACATTGGGGATTGAACTCGCAACCTGGGCATGTGCCCTAACCAGGAATCGAACCGCGACCTCCTGGTTCATAGGTTGATGCTCACTGAGCCACATCAGCTGGGCTGATGTTTAAGAAATTTTTGAGTTACTTCTATTTTTCAAATATTAAAATATTTTTATTAAATTGAAGGCATTTTACATACTAACAAAAAGAAATCAAACATGTATACAAATTTCTATGCTTTTTCCCTCTTTCTCAGACATATCCATTATTAAAGGATCTGTTTTTATGTGCCTATATGACAAACACATGTAATGATAATTTGCTATCAACTGAAATATTATTTAAATGATGTGAAAGAAAACAGAAGCATTTTCCACAGATGATCCTATTGACTAAAAATGCTTTTAGTTTTGTCTTTTTCCAATCTTGACAACTTTTAACACTGCAACCACAATACTATATGTTGTAATTTATGTTCTACTTTTTTTTATTGTAGTAAAATATACATGACATAAAACTTACTATTTCAACATTTTAAAATGTATAGTTCTTTGGCATTTAAGTACATTCACCATGTTGTGCAACTATCAGCACTATCCATCTCTAAAACTATTTCATCTTCCATAACATATACTGTTAAAAAATGAAACATTTTTGTATGTACTTTTCCTTGAGGCTGAAATATTCGTATTAATAATAATTAATGGATAGATAACATTTCATCATTTATGTGCTATAATGGACCGAAGGTGCTAGGCTGTTGCCAGTTTCTTATGGTTATTAATACAGGTTGTAGTCACAGTTGAACATGTAGCTTTTGTTCTTTAGTATAAATTTCTAGAAGAATATTGCTTCCCCAGAGGGTACATTAGTCTTCTGGAGCTGCAATAATGAAATACCACAGACTGGGTGGCTTAAACTAGAGAAATTTGATTTTCTGAGATCATTTGTTTTCTCACAGTTCCGGAGGCTGGAAGTCCAAGATCAAGGTGTCAGCAGGTGTAATTTCTCCCGAGGCTTCTCTCCCTTGGTGTGCACATGCTGCCCTCTTGCTGTGTCTTCACCTAGTTCTATCACTGTGTGCATGCATCTCTGGTGCTTCTTCCCCTTCTTATAGTGACACTAGTCTTATAGGACTAGGGTGCCACCCTTATGACCTCATTTAACCTTACCTCTTCTAAGGACCTGTCTCCAAAGACTGTTAGGCTTCAACAACTGAATTTTGGGAATACACAATTGACTTCATAACAGAGAATATGAATGATTTGTGTCTCTTTATTTGAACTTCCAAATAGTTCTGTTTTATCAGGTTTTATGCCAATTTAAATAACAGTAAATAAAAATATCACCCATCACAACTTCTGCCACTGTCATACTTGCTGTGAAATTTATTCAAGAAATCAAATCTTCTGAGGGGAATTTATCTCATGAAATGTGTGAATTCTAGTGTGTAGCCTCTAAACTGTCTCCATTTTCTTATTGAATAAATTATTTACAAAATATCTTTGGATGGATGGAAACAAATTTTAAATTAAACCTTATCTCATACCTTGTTTGAGAGAGTACAAATTGTTATAAATCTTATGGAGGTCAATTTAGCAATACTGATTAAAATTAAAGAATCATAAAATCTGGATTCTGGAAATCTATCTGAAAGCTATAGTTGTACATGTATGAAGTAATAAATAGGGAAAGTGATTTGTAACAGCAAAAGTTTGGAACAAACACTCCAAATGTCCATTAATTAACAGGTGCTTGATTAAATGAATGTGGTACATCCACACAGTACATTCTTAATGTCTGTAAACATGAATGAGGAAGCTTTCCATATACAGAGATGGAAGGCTCTCAGGCATTTACTAATTATACAGAAGGAGGTGTGCCTATAAGCATGTGTGTATTCACATGAAGAAACACTGGAAACACATAGGAAACTAATCAGAGTTGGTTACTTGATGGTAGGCATTGGGACTTGGGAATAAGGCTCTTTATATTTCTTGATTTGGGAATAATGTGAATATATTGCTGTTACAATAAAATAAAATGTGTGATCATGTTTTGATTTTTTTTTTTTTTGTAAGTCCCAATGTGCCTTTTATTCTACCTTGCTTTTTTGGAAAGTTTGACTTTGTTTACAGTATGTGGTTGTTCACCAGGTATGTTAGGGAGTATAACATACATACAGTCACCATGTCCCATTGCTATCAAGTACATAGAAGAAAGTAAAATTGTAAAGCAGGTTTCTCAGACTAGTTTTTTAAAACATAATTTATGCCTTGGTTTATGATGATTAAAACACTCATACATAATTGCAAATAAGAAACCTTTTAAATGTAAAACAGTCGACATAAGTAGGTGTTTTGTGCCCATGGTCCAAAGACCAAACATTGAAAATCTTTAAATTAAACAATTTGTGGCCCTGGCCATTGTGGCTCAGTTGGTTGAGTATTATCCTATGCACTGAGAAGTTGCAGGTTCGATTCCTGGTCACAGCACATGCCCAGGTTGTGGACTCGATCCTCACTCAGGGTGCCTGCAGGGGGCAGCCGATCAATGTTTCTCTCTCATATGGATGCTCCCCCCCCCCCCACCCGCCCACATCCCCGTCTCTCTAAAATCAATAAAACCACATTTAAAAAATTAAACAATTTGTCATTATTAGTTGCTTGTTTTCAGACAACTGGTTTTTGCTAAGTTTTTGCATTTGTTTAATTTTCTGTTTGGGCATTATGCAAATATTTGCTTAAAAAAACACTGTGGGGTTGATTTTTTTAAAAAAGTAAAACTTAGACTTCTTTTTCCTAATTACTCTAATTTTTATTACCATTTTACATCACCAAACCAAAACCAGACTTCCTTTTATTGTACATTAATCACAAGGATCAAAGATTTACAATTCACATAAAAAAATGCAGTACCAGCTCTTCACCCTGGTAGATAAATTTGGCTAATTGCTTACACCTGTTTCAACCTATAGACTAATTGTTTGGCTTATGAGCATTAACTAAGATAATGATTCTCATTTTGCTTCACAAGAGTAGGTGTTTTAATTTTAATCATGGTTGCCACTATCTGCTAACCCTATTGGGTGTATTTATTAGCAACTATCTATATATAGAAAAGCCCAAGTGACCAAATAACTGGTCAACTGGTTATAGGACATGCACTGGCCACCAGGGGGCTCAATGCAGGAGCTGCCCCCTGGTGGTCAGTAAGCTCCTACAGCAGGAGCGCCACTCAGCTGACTGATGGATGCCAGATGCAGGGCGCCACTGTGGCAGCACAAGCCTCTCCCGATCGGGACTGATTGGGTGCAAGCCTACGGCAGGCACAGAGGGGCTGGGTGAGCAGAAACAGCAGGCAGGAGCAGCAGACGGTGTTGGACTGCTGGTTTTGGCCCGATCCCTGCAGGCCATGCTGAGGGACCCCACCGGTGAACGAATCTGTGCACCAGTCCTCTAGTTACTAATAAACTTGCATCATGTTATTTAAAGAATTCTCAGGGAATGAAATGTGATACTTTAATAGGATTCTTTGAAATTCCAACAGGATTTTGTGGATTTGTTGAATTTTTATTTATTTATTTAAATAATTTTTTTTTATTGATTTCAGAGAGGAAGGGTGAGGGAGAGAGAGATAGAAACATCAATGATGAGAGAGAATCATTGATTGGCTGCCTCCTGAAAGCCCCCTACTGGGAATCAAGCCCACAACCCAGGCATGTGCCCTTGACCGGAATTGAACCTGGGACCTTTCAGTCCGCAGGCCGATGCTCTATCCATTGAGCAAAACTGGCTAGGGCGATTTGTTGAATTTTTAGATACTATTTTATCTCTTTCCTTGTTGTCTTTCTCCTTCCTTTGTCCTCTTTTAATTTGGTTGATATGAAAATGCTGCAGTAATCACAGGAGCTTCCTTTGCTGCTTTACTCCTTTCAAATCAGGTGACAGTAGCTTTCTCTTGAAACACTTGTGCTCATGAAATTGGCAGCCCAATCTAAAATGTTGAATAGTTAATTTAATTGACTCTTATAATTTTCCATTTAAATAAGTTCAATTTCTCTAGATTCTTTTTTAAAAAAGCACTGAGTGTAAATACAGAGTTTGCTTTCCAAAAATACGTGCTATTAAGATGAAACAAGAAAAAGAATAATTACGCTGTGATTGATTAGTAGGCTTTCTGTGCAACACCTCTCAGGAAAAATACTCTCTTCAATGGGTGTGCAGTATGAAAAAGGAAAGTACAGCCGAAGATTAAAGCAGAACCCATTCCCTTGACATTCAGGATGCAATTCATTTAATCTTAACAGGATTTCAAAGGTCTTTTCTTTTTCTTGAACTACTTGTTCATAAGAACAAAGGTGCTGTGGCAGTTTTTGCATTATGTTAGTCAAGGAAATCACAACTCTTGACTTCAAGGACTTAAATTGCCACTTCATTGTCTGATGGGCTGTTTGAAGATAAAGATACAATAGTAATATACATTACTAACATAATTATTTTAAAATTTTTTCTCTTGTTTCCTCAGATTGGAGCTTATTTTAGCAGCATATTAGCTGAGAAACTAAAGCTGAACACTTTCCAGGACACCGGAAAGAAGAAACCACAAGTTAATGCTAAAGATAATTATTGGCTGGTTACCCCTCGATCGCAGAGTGCAATTCATAGTTGGTTCTCTGAATTAGCAGGAAATAAGCCACTTGCTATTTTGGCAAAAAAGGTATAAGTTTTTCTTACATTATTTTAATTATGATCCTATAGAAATGAAGATGTTTGACATAATGTTCAAGTATATACAGTGGAATCTCGGTTCTCGGTTTTAATTTGTTCCAGAAGGCTATTTCAGAAGTAATTTGTTTGAAAATGGAATAATTTTTTCCCCATTAGAAATAATGTAAATGGAATCAATCCATTCCAAACCCCCAAATAATTCCCCGTTTTACCCTTTCTTATAAACAATGCATGTCTAATGCAGCATCTTTGCTTGTTCATATATCACTGCCTCCGAACTGGCTAAACTGCTTTGTCTTTATCCAAATCAACAACAGGTTTTCTGCCTCTTCAGTTGCCTGTGATCATTGTTTCTTTCATACCTTTAGCAACATTAGCATCCTTGATGGCCTCTTTATGTTTTAAAATTGTGTTAATGATTGATTTCACTAGCAAACACAGCATTCTCTCCTTTGTCATGTTGAGGTATCAGGAAGCAAGGGTTATCAGGTCAAAAACCTAAGTTTAGTTTCACAACCTAGACATTTTTTCTGTGAACAACTTGGTTGAGAACCGAATTATTCTAGATGGGAGACTCACATGAGGTTTGACCATATTTCTTTTCCCCAGTTTTCTCCCCAACTCAAAGTTTCAGTGCAGGTATACTGCACCAGGTGTGTGCTATACATGCTGTTTCCTCCTTATTTTGATGGGATGTGGTGCTTAGGACATCCATAGACCTAAACATCCACACAGTTCATGTGGACTTTAGGTAGAAACGGCTCTTAAATAAAAAACAGGACATAAGACGTTATTTCTATTACATTTTCAGTTTTCTTAGCCCGGGATGTTGGAAGTGTGTTATGTAGAAACTAGAGGCCCAATGCATGAAATTCATGCAAGAGTAGGCCTTCCTTCCCCCGGCTGCCAGCACCGGCTTCCCTCTGGTACCCGGGACCCAGGCTTCCCTCCAGCTGCCGGCAGACACCTGGGACCTGGGCTTCCCTCACAGCCCCAGCTTCGTCTGGAAGGATGGAAGGACGTCGGGAAGGACATGTAGTCTAATGAGCATATTACGCTTTTATTATTATGGATACTTGTTTAATGTTACTTCCTTGCCTTGGAAGGTAACCATCCAAAAGATTTAAGCTAAGTCTCCTTTCTAACCAGTGGGATAAAGATAGTGATAGTGATTCTGTGTGTGCTTGAAAAATGTCTTTGAAAAAGTTTTAGAGCAAAATGGGCATGTTTGCTTATAGCTCCTGGCTTTTTGGAGTAGGAGTGGGGTGAGAGGGAGAGTCCTTTTAAAATCTTGCCTTTGGTCATTTTCCTCAAGTGGGAAATAATACATAGATTAACAATCTTAACAATATAAACTGTCTTTTGAAATTTAGATGAGAGCTAGAAACCTCCCTGATCGTCTTGATCTCTAGCTTCTTGCACACCTTTCAAAGAATCTGACAGGTCTTCTCATCTCCCCTGAAACCCTTTAGTTTTAAGGGTGCCCATCTTCGCTCCTGATGGTAAGATTTCTTTGTATGGCTTGGTGCAGACCTCAGAGGAGAGCTCCTTTGTTCGTTCTTAAAGCAGCTCTTTGAAAAGAGTACCCACAGCTCCCATTGCCTTTATTTTGCCTGAGAGTCATAGCTTTGTGTTGCCTTCCATGGATTTCAGTGGTTAAAGGCAACTAAATCCTTGAAAAGCACAACAGTCAGCATAACCACCTCTTGCTACTCAGGTAGTGCCTGTCTCAACACAGCCTGAATCATGTGGCGTTTCTTTTCCAGTGGTGATCATGTGCTATGTGTGTGTGTGGGGGGGTGTGTGTGTGGAGGGCACCGGGGGAGAGACCTCGGTTCTTGTCTTCTTGAAAGAAAAATTTCAATCAAGACACAAAGTGTAGAAAAGCAAGCAAGAATTCATTGACAGCAGCAAAAACACACTTAGGACAGTGAAACAAGGGAGGGCTTAGAAGAAGGAACAGGAGAGCCTAGGCTGGGCTGACTTAGATCACTGGGAAGTCAGAGAAAGGGGGCCCTTGGAGATAGGTTCAAGGGGTTAACCCAGGACTAGCTGCCATTGCCCATTGCTCCCATGGTTGCAAGTCTCATGGGGTCCCTTGGAGCAGTGGTCGTCAACCTTTCAAACCTCATGGACCACCAGTGGTCCACAGACCACTGATTGGCGACCCACCGACCGACCGACAGACCGTTGCCTTAGAGGTTAGGGGATACATAGTGGGAAGTAGGAGGGGCCAGGGAGGGGAAGTGGAGAGGGGGAAGGGAATGGCACCGGCATGCTCCCTGGAGAGAGAGGGCACTGGGACCTTCATTTTTAGGGGTTTTTAAGGCTGGGCATTTAAGGGGATCAATAGACTATTCATCAGCCTTATGCTGATGTACAAAATGAGATATATTCTCTCTGTCCTTGGGTATGGCTGGCAAACTGCACTAGTTGGATTTCTGTTATTTGTCTCCCAGAGTGGGGTGATTTAAGCTACTTACTCTCTGGTTGGGGAGGAGAAGTGCAAACCATTTACTCTTAAGTGTCCTTGGTTTAGGGAAGATAGGATTTAATTAGGTGGCCACAAACTACTGTTTAACTCTCTGTCTCAGTTTTCCTATTTTGCTTGTCCTGGAATTTTCCTAGCTTCTTACTATTCTATAACACATGTACCACTTGGGCCCACTGTGGCCTATGCAAGGTATCTGGAGGCCAGACAAGTCAAAGGACATCCTTCCATAGTCGATAGTCATTGGCTTTCTAACAATAGTCCATACCCTCCATGTCAGATAGTATCTCCAACTCCTACATGACCAGACTGACATCTTTCTTTCTAGGTTTTCCTTTTTAAAACCTTTCGGAATACATTTTGTGGATGTATCCTGGAAGGAAGTACTGGTGAGGATTTGAGGCCCTTGCTTTAGGGGTGCAGTGGTCTCATCTTTTAGATGGGAGATGGATTAGGGTGCAGTGTAGTAGCCATTGTTCTTCTCTCTTTATTAGGAGCTGCCTCTGGCCAAGTCAGGTGTTCCTCAAGTAAGTCCTAGCATTAATTTTTTGCAAGGTTAAAAATACTTTCTTGACAGGAAACCAAGATGGCGGTATAGGTAAACACCGGAAATTGCTGCCTCGCACAACCATTTCAAAAATACAACTAAAAGACAAAACGGACATCATCCAGAACCACAGGAAGGCTGGCTGAGTGGAAATTCTACAACTAGAAGGAAAGAGAAGAGCACTCTGAGACTCAGAGGAGGTGCGGAAGTAAAGTGCAGAAGGAGGCGCACATGGAAAGGGCTGGCAACTGAGGACACGGTTGTCTTTTTCAATCCGGAGGGAGTCTCAAGCTCCCAACTGCTTTGAACTGCAGTTCCAGGCAAGTCTCTGGGGGACCCAGACTCATATGGGGAGAAACTGGACTATCTGGCATCGGTCGGAACTCGAAGGTGGCTTTCTCTCAGAGGTGCTTACAGTGATTACCGGGACACTGAGACTCCGGGCCTCTTAGGGTAGGGCTAAGGATCAGCCATAGCTATTTGCTCCGCCCTGTTGATCCCCTGAGACCCCGCCCCACTCAAGCTGTGCACAGAGGCTTTTGCATATGAAAGGCCTGGCCTTTTGCAATATGAAAATTACCTAACAAACTGCAGCTAGGTCAGAGAGACCCAGAACTTCCAAAAGAAGGCCCAAGGCCCCACAGCAGCTTGCATTGCATCACAGCTGGGCCTCATCTGGACACCTCCAAACCCCAAACAAAGAAGAGGAATCTGCGTATCTCTCCATAGCTCCTGCTGGGTAGCCTCAGCCAGAAGCTAAATTAGCACCTCCTTAGAGATCCAAGAGCCAGTGTACCCAGTGGTCAGAGTGGGACCATCCAGATTATAACTCCTCAGATCCGTAAGGGACACACTCAGGGGGCAGACTCAGTGAGCACCAAAGCCCCACTGAAGCAAGTCTTGCCCCAGAAGGCTGTCTCCAGGACAGAAGTTCTCCCACTGTAGACACAGCTGATTCTCACAGCCAATTGGCCTGGAGGTCAATTCCTCCCAGTGATACCTACAACAATCAAGGCTTAACTATAACAAGACTGTGCACAAAGCCCACAAAGGGGTGCACCAAGAGTGTCCACCTCAGGTAATTGCGGCAGCTGAGCCACTGGGCCCTATACGACACCTAACACAGAAAGCCACTTTATCAACACAGGGAAGCATAAAAAATGTGGAGACAAAGAAACAGGACACAAATGACAGAAATGGAGGAAAGAAAACTACTGGATATAGAATTCAAAACCACACTTATAAGGATTTTCAAGAATTTTCTAGAAACAGCCAATAAATTTAGTGAGACTCTCAAGAAATCTAGTGAGACCCTTGAGGTTATGAAAAAGGACCAACTAGAAATTAAGCATACACTGACTGAAATAAAGAATATTATACAGAGTTCCAACAGCAGACTAGAGGATCGCAAGAATCAAGTCAACGATTTGAAATACGAAGAAGCAAAAAACACCCAACCTGAAAAGCAAAAAGAGAAAAGAATCCAAAAATATGAAGATAGTGTAAGGAGCCTCTGGGACAACTTCAAGCGTACCAACATCTGAATTATAGGGGTGCCAGAAGAAGAAAGAGAGCAAGATATTAAAAACCTATTTCACTGGGGGATAGGGGAGGCTAGGGGACTGTCTAGGGCGGGGGGAAAAATGGACACATATGTAATACCCTTTGTAATACTTTAAGCAATAAATAAAAAAAAAACACAACAAAAACAAAACAAAAAAAAACAGTTCTGTTTCCAACCTAGTTTTTAATATGTAAAATCAAAGAGGTTTATTTTATTTAAGTCATAAAATTATTCTCTAATTAATTGATGGAAAAATGAATAAAGTGATTTAAACAAACAAACAAAAAAAACCTATTTGAAGAAATAATGACAGAAAACTTCCCTTACCTGGTGAAAGAACTAGACTTACACATCCAGGAAGCACAGAGAACCCCAAACAAAAGGAATCCAAAGAGGACCACACCAAGACACATCATAATTAAAATGCCAAGAGCAAAAGACAAAGAGAGAATCTTAAAAGCAGCAAGAGGAAAACAGTCAGTTACCTACGAGGGAGTACCTATACAGCTGTCAGCTGATTTCTCAACAGAAACTTTACAGGCCAGAAGGGAGTGGCAAGAAATATTCAAAGTGATGAATCCCAAGAACCTACAGCCAAGATTACTTTACCCAGCAAAGCTATCATTCAGAATTGAAGTTCAGATAAAGAGCTTCACAGATAAGGAAAAGCTAAAGGAGTTCATTGCCACCAAACCAGTATTATATGAAATGCTGAAAGGTATCCTTTAAGAAGAGGAAGAAGAAGAAAAAGGTAAAGATACAAATTATGAACAACAAATACACATCTATCAACAAGTGAATCTAAAAATCAAGTGAATAAATAATCTGATGAACAGAATAAACTGGTGAATATAATAGAATCAGGGGCATAGAAAGGGAGTGGACTGACTATTCTTGGGGGGGGAAAGGGTTGTGGGGGTTGTGGAAAGAGACTGGACAAAAATCGTACACCTATGGATGAAGACAGTGCGGGGAGGTGGTAAGGGCAAAGGGTGGGGTGGGAACCAGGTGGAGGGGAGCTATGGGGGAAAAAAGAGGAACAACTGTAATAATCTGAACAATAAAGATTTAATTAAAAAATATTTTCTTTTTCTTCTTCTTCTTTTTTGTTGTTGTTGTTGTTAATCCTTACCTGAGGATATTTTTCCATTGATTTTTAGAGAGAGTGGAAAGGAGGGGGAGAGACAGAGGGAAACATGGATGTGAGAGAGACACATTGATTGGTTGCCCCCCTCATGTGCTCCAACCAGAACTGGGGATCAGGCTGCATCCAGCATGTGCTCTTGATTGGAATCAAGCCCAGGACCCTTCAGTCTGCGGGCTGACACTCTCTCCATTGAACCAAACTGGCTAGGGCAAAGATGTTTTCATTACAAAACCATTGAAGGTATTTTGAAGTATTCATTTCTTGGATTTTTCAAAAGTTTGTCCCCCTCCCCTCTCCAGCATATAATCTTCTTGGGACAGTAAAATCTCTTTCTGAGTTGGGTGAAAGAATGCATTCTCCACATTTTCTTTATATTAGAAAGTTTAAATACTTCTTTAATTTCTGGTATTTATCTGTGAGATGGCTTAATGCAGAAGACCTTCATTTTCGTGCTAAGATCATGAATCATCTTCCAGCTCTGATAGAGAGTTCAAAATAGTTTTATATGGGATGGATCAGGTTTCTGGGCCTGGGTTCTGTTACTATAAAGCTCTACAGCTCCCAAGTATGTAGCCATGGAGAGGGAAACAATGGCCTGCGAAGGGCCTTTTAACTCAGACAGGCTCAAGGCTGGATTTGGAGAAGGAGACTTTTGGCCCCTAGGGATACCCTTCTGGCTCTTGCACAGTTCACTATTTCTGATCAGGTATTCACTTCAGGTGTCTGCGGTCTATGGGTTTCCTCTGGCCTATACCACTGTTTAGTGAGCCGCTGATGCTGATGGTAGCATTTATCCAAGGGGAAGGGTGATGCCAGGATGGAAAACCATCACATGCTAGGTGTCTTAGTTTACTTTTGGTACTTACATGCATGTCTGGCTTGATTCAGACACCAAGCAGCTGCAGGGGATTGCCTAGGTTCAGCTACAAGTTAAGTCAGACGGTTTCTTTGTTCAAAATAGAATCCATCACTGTAAGGAAGTTCACTTGGGTAAATATATTTTCCTTCCTGAGTTCGCCCGAGCTGTAAATTGACAAATCCATCAATGTGTGTCTTTTCCTTAATTAACTTTCTTCACGTATATTCTTCTATATCCTAAAGCCCTTGATTTGAGTCAACCATTTCTTAGGGCTCTGCCATAGGAGCAATGAGTGAAACTAGAGGTTTGCCTTCTGCTGTTATCCTAAGACCTGTGGCTCTGTTTTGTTTGCTATTTCATCTAAACATTTCACTTGTTCAAAAACTTTTTGTTTCCTCCTGTCAATTTCTATTCAAAAGAAATACTTTAGGCATCTATAAAAGATGCGATCATTTCTTTGGAGATGCTAACTTTACTTTTTGCATTTGCCTATTTTTTTAGGTCATGGTATTATAATCTTTGGTATGTTTGATTAAGAGGCAGCCAGACCCCCAAACTGTGTTCTGAGTGAGAAGCAGCCACTCAGATCTTGAACTGAATAAATGATAATAAACCCGAGCCTTATGCCCCCTGAAAGATGTGCTTTGTAAGTTACATTTTCAAGAGATTTTTTTTTAAATTAATGTTCACCTGAAATTATTTTTTCCATTGATTTTTAGAGAGAGTGGAAGGCAGGGAGGGGGAAAGAAAGAGAGAGAGAGAAACATTGATGTGTCTCTTCGATTGGCTGCTTCCATACATGTCCTGACTCAGGCCAGAGAACACACCTGCAACCAAGATACATGCTCTTGACCGGGAATTGAACCCGAGACCCTCAGGTGTGCAGGCCAGTGCTGTATCATTGAGCATCCTGGCCAGGGCTCCAGACATTATTTTGTTAAAATATATTGCTGTGGTCTGCAGAAAGGAGGACTTACAGCTGTGGCCTGTAATCTTCAGCTCCCTTTCAGTCAGCTTTGGACGTGTAGTTGCCTCGTGGGAGTATGTTCTCAAGTCAGCACCCAAGGCAGGAACTGCACATGACCACAAGTCTGTTAAAGGGCCCATAAGAGACAGTATGTGGACACACTGCTTCTCAGTGCAGTCAGCTTTCCTTCAGTGTTGGAGCAGCTTGATGGTCTTTGGTAAGACCCAGGTGATTTCAAGTGAAGTCAGATGACATTGCTTTGTTTTATAAAAAATACTTATCTTTCATTTCTGGGATCACACTTCGTATCAAATATATGGATAGTTAAATTTATAACATATATATGATATAAAAATCCACTGACTAAACGAGGATTTGGCTAACTAAGAGAAAAATGCTGTGCTATATGAACCGGTTAGCTGTTTTGAAGCCTTGATTTTTAGCACAAAATCAAACAAGAGTGTGGGGCAGAGAGACTGAGGCTCAATGTCCATGGTGTGGTATTTAGGATCCTCTTAGGAGAGGTCACGTTCATGGCTTGAAAACAATTTGGCTGGCATGGAGAAATCTTTGGAATTGGCAACAAAAACAAAACTTGTTCTAATTTTGATACATGTAATTCGTTTGCTTTACCTTTCCAACCACTCAGTGAGATGGACCTTGTTGGTATTATCGCATTCATAAATGAAGAGCCTGGCAGGGATGGGTTTAGCCAAACAGGCTGGTGCCACAAATGGAACAGAGAGGCCCTCGTCCCTCCTGTGGGAAGGGGGGTGGGGGAGCTGCCTGCCTCTCCCTGTCACTGCTTTGGTCCTGCTGTGTCACAGTCGGTAAACCTTTGTCCACTCGTACTCTAGTTTCAGAAATGTATATAGATAAGCGAGGCTGTCCTAGGGTATTTATGAGGAATTCTGAGAGTGGATTAACTCCTTCAAATCATGTGGCGGTACATGGGGATACTAATTTGCTAAATAGTACCTTTGTGGTCTTAAGGAAATAGTTAACTGCCCCAAGTGCCTGCTTTCCATCAGCGAATTAATTACCCACCTATTTCTAGCTCAGTGTTTATTAGGCAAATTCACTGTTCCATCATTTTAGCCTCTATTTTAAATGTTGGGCTAAAGGCACTTTTAAAAGCTTTGTGGAAATTGTTAATTCTTATGAAATGGTACAGTCGAAAAACTTTATACAAAAAAGTGTTCTTGAAAGAAATGTAGAGTGGGGACAGTTTCTCACTTGACCTGTCTGTTTCAATTTTGGGATAAACTCAGAGGACTGTCATGAAATTATTATATTTTTCTATTTTGTTGACACGATGAGTAGCTTTCAGCATCTGACAATTTGCAGGTAATTTGTTTTTATAAGGAAGAAAACACAGCTGATAAAATTGTGTTGCCAATGTGCTAAACATAGTTTTGATTATATTTCCTTAGTGAAAATTTGCTTAAAATCCATTAAGGATATACTTTTTAAAGGAGGATATACTTTCTTATAACCAGAAGGAACTTATAGTCTCTTTCTTTTGCTAATGGTGAACATAATATGTGATTGATTATTATAAATATGTTATTTCTTTTCAGGTTCCCATCCTTAGTAAAAAAGAAGATGTTTTTGCATATTTAGCTAAATATTCAGTGCCAATGGTTCGAGCAATGTGGCTTATCAAGATGACTTGTGCCTATTATTCTACTATTTCTGAAGCTAAAATTAAGAAACGCCAGGCTCCTGATCCCAATTTGGGTGAGTGAGGGAGTATGATATGCTGCATGTTTCGTTACTGATTCTACACGCAGTTGCTGCTTGCGCTCTCTGTACATAGTGCTGCAAGGTGAGCACTGAGCAATGTCTTACTGTATTTAGGATGAACGCCATATTTGTTGCCATGGCATCGAGGCCATTTATGATTTAACCTCCCTTCCCAAGATGTCCCGGTCAGACTGCTGTCCCTCTGTCGTCACTCCTGCCATGCTCCATCCTTTCTCAGGGCTTCTGCATTTTCTCCTCTTGGTACTTGGGTTGCTCTTTAGGGTATTTGCATCCCTCCTGCTCTTCACTGAGGCTTTGGCTCAAATGTCATTTCCTCAGCAGGATTTCTCTGGACACCTGGCTAAATAGCATTTCCTCTCTCTCCCCTTCCTCCCAGTTACAGTCTCAAGTGTTCTTACTTTATCCATAGCACGCTTCACTGTCTGAAATTTTTTTTAAAAGTTTTGTGCCTGTCACCCTCTCCCCTCTCCCCCACCTCCCACGCACGCACACAGCACACATACTGGCTCAAGACAGGTGTTTACTGAATGAACTGAAGGTAGGGCATTTCTAGTGAGAGTCTTCACTCTTCGGTGACTAGACAGTGACTCCTTGAGGTGATGCTGAAGCGAGCTTTCTAACAGGCTTGATACTGCACTAGAAATGTGCACAGGGAATTGTACATCATGATGTCCATTTCAAAATTAAGTATTCAAATAATTCTTTATGAAATTAAAACATGTTGTTTATGATTGTGTAAAGGAGACCCAGCTGTGAAGCTCTGAGGGACAGGGGCAGAAAGCACACGTCCTCAGATGCCAGGCAGGTGGGCTGTGAAGTGGTTGTAAAAGCATAAAAACATACATCCAAAACAAACAAAAAATGCATTTATGGTTGTCCTTTTGAGTTCAGTGTATCTTGTGTGTTAAAACAAATAAGCAAAACTAAACTGCACTTAAAACATCACTGCGTGTGTGTGTGTCCAGGGGAAAAGAGCTGGGAGGAAATTACCCACAATTAATGTGCTTGTCTTTGAGTGCTGTCTCAACCTTATATTACTTCTGCACTTCTGACTTGAATATTTTTCATTAGCTTATTATTTTATTGAGGGAAATAAAAGAAATGCTGCCTTTTTATACTAAAGTAATCTATATAATAAAAGCCTCAGTGACTGTTATGGTGGAACGGCCAGTCGCTATGATGTGCACTGACCACCAGGGGGCAGATGCTCAACTCAGGAGCTGTTCCCTGGTGGTCAGTGTGCTCCCACAGGGGAAGCGCTGCTCAGCCAGAAGCTGGGCTCATGGCTGGCTCCGCGGCAGCGCTAAGGAGCAGTGAGCCAAGCGGTAAGGAGAAGCGTGCAGGTGGGCTGTAAGGAGCAAGGGGTCCCAGACTGTGAGAGGGATGTCCTATTGCTGACTCACAGGTGGACATCCCTGAGGGGGTCCTGGACTGCGAGAGGGTGCAGGCTGGGCTGAGGGACACCCCCCCCCCCCCATACATGAATTTCGTGCACCAGGCCTCTAATACATTCTCATAATGGTATTTTCAAATGGTGTTGATGTAGATACAGTGTTCAAGTTTCTCTCTCCCTTCTCTGAGTTTTCCTTCTTGAATTTTCCTTCATTCATTGTGTGTATGTACACACACATCACACAAACACGTAGGCAGTTCTTCTTTATATATCTGCATCTCCATATCTATTGCACTTATTAATGCTTCTCCCCAGAGCCTGCACATCTGGTGACTCCCTGCTCACCTCTGCTTTGATGACTAACAGACATCTTAAACCTAATGTGTATCAAATCCAACTCTTGACTTCTCGCCATCAGCACTCTTGCTCCTTCCTCAGGCTTTTCCTCCTCAGCCAATGTACATGTGTCCCTGGGTGGATGAAGGTAAGAGCCATATTGTCATGCTGGGCTTTTATCATTCAAACCACTGCATTCAGTCCCTCAGCAATCCTGTCAGCTTTTCTTTCAAAATAGAATCGGAATCTGACAATGTTGTCCTCGGCCCCTGCGGCTACTGCTCTGGCCCCAGCCCCTCGCCCCTGTGCCTGTGCCATTGCGGGGCTTCCAGCCGGTCTTGTGTTTGTTCTTCTCTAATGACAGCTTTTTGCTTTGTAGCTAAGACATAAATGATTCCATTCTTGGAATCCTCTCATGGGTCCTTCTCGCACTTAGATGTCTATGTCAGCCAACACCAGCGGTCCACACGTGACTTTCACCTCAGGCCGTGACCCGTGGGTACCTCTCTCCCTCCCACCTCCAAGGTGTCCACCTGCCTGCTCCCCCACTGCTGTCAGCTCACATGGCACTTCCGTAGAGAAGCCTTCTCAGACCTCACTATCTCCTGTCACTTCATTGTCTTGGTTTCTTTTTGTCATAGCTGTTCATACCACCTCATGTTATATTTTAAATTAATTTAGGGTCACTAATCCGCAGCTATGATGGTTCTCTATGAGAAATGTCAGATTGGTTGAGTATTGGATCTCCTAGGATGGTGTCTGGCATGCAGAAGGTGCTCAGTAATTTTTAAGATAGTAAATGAATACTTAGTCTGAAGTATTTATGTGTCTGTGTATATCTTTATTTTTCCATTTGCCCCAATTCATAATCCTGGAAACTTCCAGCATCACCAGCTATAATGGAGAGCCTACTCCTCTATCCCTTAGATTCTCTTCATATTTTTTTGTAACTTGTTCCTGCCAGTGTTTTCCTTAATGCTTAATGTAATCTGATTTTAACTGTCACAGAAAGACAAAAAAAGATGATCATGCAGAAATGATTCTGCCAAATGAAACATAAAACAAGTTTAGAACAAATGAAAGTTTGATAGATCCTCATCATTTGTGAAGAACATGTAGTTGGGGTTTTTAGGAATCTCTCTCTATATGAAAGCCTAAGCAACCGAACGACCAGTTGACCAGTTGCTATGACACGCACTGACCACCATGGGGAAGACGCTCAATGCAGGAGCTGCCCCTTGGTGGTCAGTGCGCTCCCATAGCCAACCTCCCTTGGTCCCTCCCCCAGGCTGCTGGCCAGGCTGAGTGACCCCAGCCGTGCATGAATTTGTGCACCAGGCCTCTAGTTTCAGATAAGAGTGTAACACCAAAACCATATGATTTCCTCTACCAAATAAGAGGAGGGAAGCCTGGTTCTAATTTCTTGTTAAGAGCATCATGGAATTTTTGTTATATTCATTACATTTACCATTCTTTTTTTTTTTTAAATTATTTTTTTTAATCCTCACCCGAGGATATTTTTCCATTGATTTTAGAGAGAGTGGAAGAGAGAAAGACAGAGAGAAACATCGATGTGAGAGAAACACATCTATTGGTTGCCTCCTGTACACGCCCTGACCAGGGCTCGGGCTGGGGAGGAGCCTGCAACCAAGGAAGTGCCCTTCACCGGAATCTAACCCGAAACCCTTCGGTCTGCAGGCCGATGCTCTATCCACTAAGCCAAATCGGCTAGGCAGTCCTCTCAACCTTGACCCACAATCTGTCTTCCCTTTAATTGTCATGCCTTTTAAAATCTGGAGCAGTTCTTCCACCTTTCTTTTTCTTGACCTTGAGGTTTTTGGGGAGGACAGGCCAGTTATTTTGTAGACTGTACCTGGATTTTCACTTGTCCAGCTCCTTGAGATTAGATCAGGCGATCACTTTTGGTGGATGCCAGGAAGCAGTGTTGTTGCAGTTCATCATATCGCATTGTCTCCATACTGTTGGGATACTTTGATCATTTGGGTAAAGTGGTGCCTACCGGATTTGTCCGAAGCAAAGTTACTGTTTTATGCTTTGTAATTAATAAGTAATTTAATTCTGTAAATGTCCAATTTATCTCTATTCTGACATGAGTTTTTAAAGTGCAAATGTAACATACTATCTATACTATATGAAAAGAGCATGTTTCAAACATCTCATATTGGTTTGATGTCAGCCTGCTACACCTGGTAACCTCTTACTTTCTGCTTTGTCTTCAGCACCTTCCTTAGCTTCGTGAAGCAGATTATACAGTACATGTGAAAGCATTTGGCTGTGGAGGCAGAGCCATAAAGTAGCAGATTTCACAGTCCATGCAGGCCATACAGCCAGCAAGTACACAAATATATATGTGTTGAGCTGGATTAAGTTGCACACATTTCAGAAGTTTAACTTGCAGTAATAGGTTCTGTGTTCTCGCTTTGATAGAGAAAAGAATCATTCAGCACATTTGGGGTGAGATTCACTATCAGGTGTCACCCTTTTCTGGGGTTGGTTTTATGACTGCTTTGTCTTGATGGTTGTTCTTTGTAAAGTTTTTTTAATAGACATGGCCTTCATTGCTTTGTAATAGAAACATATGTTTTATTTTCAGTTCCCACGTTCCGAGTTAGAACAGTGCTATGAAATGGCACTGCTGCTTGATTTTATTAAAGAGAGTTTCCCTGAAGTTAGGTGGACTCACAGAAACAAAGGGGCAGGCCCTGGTGTGTAAATTCTTTAAACATAGCCACACAGAAATCTTCACTACCATTCTGAGAGTTACAGACCAAAAATGTAGATTAAATGGGTGCTGCCCTGGGAGCTCTCAGCCAGCACAGACACACCTGGTAGTGTGGACCCAAAAGTGAGAGAGAGGGGGCTGGGCTTACTGGTGAGGTTTTATATGTAAATTCAAGGAGGGTAAAGGAATATTTGACTTGGATATATTCTAACTTCAGGGCAGCAATTCTAAAATAGAGATGAATTAGGGAAGCTTGGAGGAAGAGGTTGGAATATTTTGTCCTTATGAGTCCTAAAAAATAAAATACAGAAGAGGTAATGGGTAGACATGATGTTTAGAAAATGCTGTCACATAGGTGAGTGCTGCAGACTTAGGAAAGCACACCAGGCCTAATACATAGTTAGTTTCAGATATTTTTTAGAGTTGAATGATGTTTAGTTTTTAATTGAACAACGATGCTTAGCTGTCTTAAATGTTTTGAGCTCACTAGAGAAAAGCACTTAAAATGGTCTAGCTAATAGTTAAAAATAAAAAAGCAAAACTTACACAGATTTACATAAAGTATGAACAGATCAGGACATATGTCTTTATAGTAAATAACAAGGAGCTCTGTACATTTATTTGTAGGACTTTCCCCTTGAGGTTCTTATTGTGGCCGAGACAACTAATAACTCTGGTATTTACACTTGCTGTCTCTGTAGCATTTCTGGAGGGGCATAGGATTCTCTAATGAGGTCAGCAGGTTGCCCCCTTCAGCCCCAGGTTGAGTCAGCTCTGATAGCACTGTGGTAATGGTCTCAGTTACTTGAGGGAGTGTTTTAGCCTTGGGACCCTTCATCCCCTTGCTGTTGGACCCCAGGGCTGCTTTCCTGTCATCCAGTGTGGGAATAGTTGCCCCTCACCAGCTCTCCCAGGATTACTGTGGTGTGCTGTAACACCACATTTCCCGTTCCGTTAGTCACATCTGCTGGGTTCTGTGTATATTCTGCTCATTTCCTGGTTTATCATTCAGGTTCTCTGAGAAAGAGAGAGATGCTTTATCCTACTTCAGAGAGGAGGATGCTGAGGTGTGGATGCTGCCTGGAACCCTCCCCTCCCTGCACGAATCCACCTAGGCTCTAAGCCCGTTCCGCTCTGCTGGTCCGGGGACAGAGGGAGAATGTAGTTGTTAGTCTTCCTTCCTTCTCTAGTATTTGGATTGCTTGGACGTATGCCCTACGGCTAATAGTGAAATGAATGAAATGTGGAGGGAAGTCCAGGGCGATCCACAGAGGCAGTGACATTTGAGTAGTTTGAAAGGAGGTATATCCCAGGAGGCAGAGGAGGGGGTGCTGTATTAGGAAAAGCATTTCTGGCAGAAGAGAAATAGGGTCATCAGATAGTTTGACTAGGAGTGGAACTGCCTGGATTTTATAATTTTTGGCTTAGGCATTGGTTACTAGTGGGCGCTGGTGAAAGGCTGTTTGCTAGAGTGGATATGCCAGTTCTGTCGGCTGGATGCTGTGGAATGTTGAAGGGCCTCTTATTACAGTTGTTATAATACTCCTTCAGTTTCTTGTCTATAAAATGGATGATTGGTAGCACCTTTTAAGGATGAAATGAGTCAATACTAAAGTGTTTAGAATTGTGCCTGGCACACTGTAAATGGCCAATAAGTGTGGACTAGTAAGAGTATGTAGAGCTGCCATTGGGAGTACTGTCATTACTAGCCAGCATTCATAAGTATTATGTGCATCGTGCTGGGGACTTTGTAGACATTATCTGTAATCAGTATAGGAATCTTGCAGTGTAGGTTTCATTATTCCATTTTGTGTATGAGACTCGAGCCTCCAAAGTGAGGTCTTTGTTGGCACAGTTGGAGGTAGGCTCACTAGAGGGTGTTTGCTCTTTCCTCCCTGCTGTGACCTGGTTGCTGGGTGCATGTTATGGGTCTGGGCCCCTGAAAACAGGAGACTTTGCATGGGAGAAAGGTGCAAATGGGGAACAGGATGCAGGGTCGGAGGGCTTTCGGTGGCATTGGAGGGCCAGAACTCTTGTTCTCATGGGTGCCATGGGAGCAGGCAGAGCATAGCACACTCCAGGGGCTATAGAAACCAAAGAGAAAGATGGAATTGTTTGCAAGATGAGCAGCTAGGGGTTTCTGGTTGTTTAATATGGGGAAAACTGAAAGAGGTATCATGGGCATGAGGTCTCTTTTGGGGGAAGAGATAGATTAGAAGAATCTTAAAATGCTTCATGGTTAAACTGCCCCTGAAGTTTTGTTGGGCTGGGGTTGGAGGAGGATGACAGACTTTTCTTGGTTGACTGTACTCTTGGAACCATTGTCCTTATTCCCCTCCTGCCCCGCCCATGCAAAGAAGAAAAGCTACTTTTCTTGCACATTGGGTAATTAATTTGCGACATGTTCACTGAGCTATTTGGACTAGAAAAATACACCCCGCTAAACACATAATTGACAGTCTGGTTTCTTATCTGAGCCCACCAGCTTACTTTCAGTTTGAGTCCTTGCAGACATTGCACACTAACTTTTCTGATTCCGGACACCAGCTTCTAGTTCCAAACCTCTACATTTTCAGTGCCCTTATATCTCATTTGTCATGAAAGAGAGATCTGCCTTGCTTGCTTTGAAAATAACCCTGGAGATTAGACAGAATGCTTGCATAAGTGTGATCTAAGTTCATCTTTACTTGAGCATGAAGAGTAGATTTTCATTGATGAGATAGCTTGGCTCTCTGTATAAACCATTCTCCAATACAAGGTAAAAGTGTTGCCGCTGCCTCCATCCTGCTCCTCCGCAGTCCTTCACTTAAAAGTTTGAGCATCCGTTGAACCATGCCTGAAACTGGTATTTCATGAGAAATGCTATATATTGGCATAGAAAGATGCCCCAGGCTCACCTTGTACTTTTTCTGCCTCATATCCTCCATCAACCATTTCTTTAAGAAACCCTGCTTCTTCCTAGTGTTTAGAAAGCAAGATCCGAATGCCGAAGATATCACAGCAGTTAGGATGCCGTGGCATCCAGGCCCTATCCATGGATGGTGGACACACACAGGACTGCATGTGTGTGCATGCATATGGGAGTTTATATTCCTACTTTTATTAATTTCTTCAATTTTATGTTTATCTCATTTCTGTTACAGGAACAATTAAATGATTCTTATAAACATACTAGTGGCCTGGTGCACAAAATTTGTGCACGGGGGAGGGGGTGTTCCTCAGCCCAGCCTGCACCCTCTCCAATCTGGGACCCCTCAAAGGATGTCCTACTGCTGGTTTACAGGGATCGGGCCTAAACCAGCAGTCAGACATCCCTCTAGCAATCCGGGACTGCTGGCTCCTAACCACTCACCTGCCTGCCTGATTGCCCCTAACCACTCTGCCTGCCGGCCTGCTCATCCCTAACTGCCCCCCTGCTGCCGGCCTGCTTGCCCCCAAATGCCACCCCCCCGCCAGCCTGATCACCCCCAACTACCGCCCCTCCTCCCCCCGCTGGCCTGCTCACTCCAAACTGCCCCCCCACTGTCCCGCTCACCTCCAACTTACCCCCACTGATGGCCTGCTTGCCCCCAACTGGCCCCTTGCTGGTCTGCTTACCCGCAATGGCCCCGACCCTCACCAACCTGATCTCCCACAACTGCCCTCCCCTCTTGGCCTCAAACCGCTTCTACCTCGGCCCCGCCACCATGGCTTTGTCCAGAAGAACGAACGTCCGGAAGGTCTCCCAGTCTAATTAGCATATTACCCTTTTATCAGTATAGATACTCACTTCAGAATTAAAATCTGCTACAGTCTTTTGTTGGGAAGACAGGACAGGAAGACAGGAATATGTAAGTAATGGCTTGGTGGGAGGTGAAAGGAGCTGAGTATTCCATCACCTTCCATACAGGAAGCCAGTAGATAATGCTTCGAACCAAGAAGTAGGCCTGTAAGCATGGTATTTAGAGATGAAGAGGTAAACAAAAGACATGGAGAGGAGAGTTAAGGAGAATCGTGTTTGGAGAGTGGGAAATGAGGGCTTTATGCCGGTGGGCAGCTGTTTTCACAAGGCATGTAGAACTGCGGACTCCAAGATTGCAAGTCTAACTTTGATATAAAAAAGTTAACTAAAACCTAGTCTCTGCCCCCAGTTAGTATTATTTTGTTGCTGCCTTTTCTGGAAGATACCTTGCTATAAAAATGTGTGTTATGAAAAAGATTTGAAGGAAGTTCAGGGAATGCATTACAATTTTAGTTGTTGTTGGATAATATTACTAGTGTTTACTTTTCACTAAACCGAGTACTTGCTTCTTAGGACCTTAACAAAAATGAAGTAAGTATTCTTTGTAAAAATTGGGAGACATATTTTTTTATGTGTCTAGTTGCTCAGTTAATTGAATATGTGAAACTTCCTTATTTACAGAGACTAAAAAATTGTGCTAAAAAATGAAGCTTGTCATCCTAACCGTTTAAGTGTCCAGGACAGTGGTGTGACCTGCACTGTGCACATTGTTGTGCAGTAGATCTAGAATTTTTTCATCTTGCAAAACTGAAAACTATACCCACTGAATAGTGGGGAACTGATGGAGAGGCTGGAAAAGTTAGGGAATGTTTCTGAAGGAGAAAAATATGAACTGGGTCTTGTAGAAATGTAGCCTTAAAGTAAAAATTTGGAACATATTTTTGTTTTCTTTTTGCATCTTAAAAAGTATTTCTTGATCTTAAATTAGTTAATTATCTTCTTCCCTTGCAGGCTGCGAGCAAATGAGTTAGGTTTATAGTTCTGTTATGTGCACTGTCTATACTATTATCATTTCTTCTCATCTTGTTGATTTGGGTGAATTATGTAATCTGACATTTTCTGTTAAGAACCTGTTGCCACTCAACATTTTCTCCTCAGTTTTAATGGTAACTCATGCTTGGATTAATTGTCTTCTATGATATAATGGTAATCAGAATCCAAATTTAATTGTCAATATTGAATTTTTACTCTTCATGGCTGTTAGTACATGCATGCATGTCTACACTGGAAATATATTATGCTACAAAAATACCTACTTTGCCATTTGGAACAGTGCTCCTGAAATCCCTCTGAGGCAACTGATTATCTTCAGTTTACAAAAGGGGGACGGTGGGGGGTGAGGGGGAAAGGAAATCCCCAGAAAGTAGGAAGACTGGGAATTCTGTCCTCAACTTGTTTCTGGGTCCTGTTTGCTTTATAGAATTTCCAGCCTGCTCAAATGAAAGCAGGGTGACTGAGGGTTTGGGAAGGGTAGTGTTGTTGGGCGAGGTATGAAAGGTGCTTCAAAAGCTTGGTGCTCAGTGAGTTTTAATTTGTAGCCCATCTTGCAGGTCTGTTGTTTAGCAGGGGTGGGGAACATCTGGTCTAGGCTGTGTAAGGCCCACAAGATCATTTGGTCTGGTTCTGCCAAGGCATTAGGGGTGAGTTAATTGACCAAATACAGCAGGCTAATTTTTAAGTTGATAGCTTTGTATGGCCCTCAAATGATGTTATAAATATCCGAATGGCCCTTGGCAGAAAAAAAAGGTTCCCCACCCCTGGCTTACCGCCTACACATGAGAAATTTTTAAAGAGACAGCATCTTGTGTGACTGCATTTTTAAATAGGTAACACATCTCTGTGGTAGAAAACACCAAACATTCAGATGTTCAGACTGAGCTAGCTCCTTACCGCTCCTCCAGCACCCTCCACCCCTTACCACACATTTCGGAAGCAGTTGTTACCGGCTTCTGTATATCTCCTGAGTTGTTTTGTGTGTATCTTAGTTTGCTTTTATGTTTGAGAGAATTGGTGTATGTAGTAGCCTTGTTCTTTTAAAGCGTTGTAGGCTACTAACTTTTCATGACTTACGAAAGTTGTATCTTTTTGCTATTTGCACTGGAGTGTTAATTCCATAATGAATAGAAAGTTGTTGTTGTTGTTTTTTAATTAAAAAAAGACATCCTTTCAGTTTCAGATAATTTTCTGACAAATTGTGTATAATCTTCCAAATGAAGTCCCTGGACCAAAGCGGCTCTAAAAGCCCATTTTGGCTTCCTGGTATTTTGAGTCAGGGAACAAACACTCAGCTTGTATTGGTAGAATAGAAAATGCATCGGTTAAGGGTCAGTGCATGATCAGTTGGGATTGCTTTGTGAGAGTAGCACAGCTAATGTGAATAGATTCAATTAAATGGATATATCATGCCTCACTTTTTGGTTCCCAGAAGAGGAAAACTCGGTGGTTTCCCAGGGAGGGGCCATGGGGCTACGCAGTGTGGAAGCGTTGGTGTGTGTTGGAGCTTTTCGGACTAGAGTTACTGTGCGTGGTTGTCTGGCAATGTAATGTCTGTGGTAGCACTTGGACTTTGTCCTGGTGAAAGACTTCCCTTCTTGTTCCAAAGTATGGACTTCCCAGCACCTGCATTTAGGATGTAAGCAGTAAACAGTCTGCTTTAGCGTAGAAACTACTCAGACCACATCGATTATGGAATGAAATTCCAATGCAAATAAAATGTAACTTATTTTTGCTTCACAAATGACTGAGGCTTTCCACCACATCCTCTGTAGCAAGAGCTAGAAGAGGACTGAGGTAATGAAATATCCGATGTAATCATTCAGGTAGGTTGGATGCCTTCAGTGGGGTGGGCAGCCAGTCTTTCCTCAGAGCTGCTCCATTTCTCCACCCCACGCCCAGCCTTTATGCCGAGGGTTTAGGAGGGCACAGAGGTGTGTTTGCCACCCAGGAAAGCCAAGCTATTGTCTCATCAAGTCTGCCTCTTACCAAAGACAATTTTGTTGTCTTGCTCTAGCTTTCCTCTCCTGGGGCAATATAATCCATGGCTTGGTCTCATGTGGAAGGCTGGGGGAACTGTCCCAAGGGGTTAATTAAATGTACTAGTTTAATATTTGTGAAAATAATGTTCCTGTTATTCTTGCTAGGAACATCTCACCATGGCCAGGGCTCACTCAGGTTTCTATAGAAGCCGAGAAGATTTGAGAAACTTCCCACTTGATAGTAAGGCATTAATTGCAAACAGCTATGTCACGCCCCTGTTGGCTGAGGTTTAGTATGAGCCACCTGTTGGGAAGAAACCTGGAAGCTATCCTTGTGCCAAGAAGCTGGTTGTATGATTGACATGTTGAATAAGGAATTCTTGTTCTAGGGGCTAAAATTGGATCCTGTGGCTTCCAAGAGCCTTGCTTCAGATGCATGTATGGGGTAGATAGGGAAAAAGGACAACTAGAAAAATCCCTAAATGCAATGGTTGAGCATTGTCTGCAGTAAAATGGAAACAGGAATTGGAGATCTGACAGCAGGACGGAGAACTAAGAACAGAGTCAAATGCTGTTCTCCTGAGGTGTCAGATGCCACGGCACTTGCAAGCACAGCGTGCAGACAGGAGTTTCCTTGCTGCTGGGACACAAGTCTCCTCCCAGTCCTCCCTGTCAGCACCTCTCCATTCTCTGCCTGGGCTCTTGCCACTCATTTCCTCATTTGGCCACTTGTCTCTTTTTACTTTGAAATCCTCAAGCATGCCCTGACTGGTTTGGCTCAGTGGATAGAGCGTCAGCCTGCGGACTGAAGGGTCCCAGGTTCGAGTCTGGTCAAGGGTATGTACCTTAGCTGCAGGCACATCCTCAGTGGGGGGGTGTGCAGGAGGCAGCTGATCGATGTTTCTCTCTCATTGATGTTTCTAACTCTCTATCCCTCTCCCTTCCTCTCTGTAAAAATACCAATAAAATATATTAAAAAAAAAAAAAAGAAATCCTCAAGCATGAACTATCAGTCACACAACTGTGCAGATATCTATATCCTAGAGACCCGGTGCACGAATTCGTGCATGGGGGCTGATTGGGCTGGGCTGACAGGGGTAGGGGACCCTGGAGGTTGGCTGCTGGCCCCACCCCTGATGGGGGCGATCGGAGGCAGGGGTGGCTAGGGGGAGGGGATGTGGGAGGTTGAAGGGCCGGCCCTGCCCCTGATCAGGGTGGTGGGAGCGATTGGGGCCCGGATGTTGGGGAGGAAAGGACGGGCCGCATGAGGTTGGCTGGCCAGCCCTGCCCCTGATTGGTTGGAGGGGGCTGGCTGGGGAGTGGGCCTGTGGGCGGTTGGGGGTGCCAGTTGGCTGCCACAGTGCTTGTATGTCATAGCGACCGATTGTTCCGGCCATTCTAGTTGTTCCATTGTTCTGGTTGCTTGGCTTTTATTAATATATATATATATATATATATTGCATAATAGTGGCCCGTATCTTTTTGGAGGTATTTTTGTCACTCCCCCCTCAACTATATTATTCACTCCTTAGGCAGAGTGTCCTGTGTCAGCTCTTCACCTCTCTCTTCAGGCTGCCCTCCTTGCCTCTCACCTTCCCTTGAACTTTAGAAAGACACTGTTGGGAGTCTCACTTAGCCACCTGCTCACTCCCACCTAGACATGCTTACCGGCAGTTCTTACCTGTCTTCCTTGGCTTAGCCAGTGAGATTCCACTTGCACCTCCTTCCTACTGGTGGACCTCTGTCTGCCTGGCCCTATAAATCACATAAGTTTGCTTTCTCCTGGGTATGCATTGCAGTTCTAACATGTTATATATCACATAATTCTCAAAATAACCCTGTAGACTAAGTACACATACCAGCCCTGTTTTATAGACAGAGGCAGAATGAGTTGCCCATGACCCCAAAGCTGAAGTGATGGAGCGGGACAGGAGTCAGGCTGCCTGCCCCCAGAAGCTGTGCTCCTCACCACCACCAGGTCGGTAACTGACACCGAGGGCTGGAAGAGCACTGGGTGCCCTAAGAGCACACAACCCACATTCTTACTCTGCAGAATAGACATACCTGCTCCTGGACTGTCTGTGGGATATGTCGTCACAATCAGAAAACAGCCCCCACATCTGTGCCTTCACCCTGGCCTTCTTATGAGTGTTAGAGCTGTGGATCCATTTGCCCCTGGACACGTTTTCTGATGAATATCTGTGACACCTCTGTGCCTCGCCAGCACAGCCAAGGGTGATCCCAAGTGGGGGTGATGAAAGGATTAAGAAAAGACAGACGAGAGTGAAAGCTGGGTCTCGGTGGGACGCTGCCCTCTCTGATGGAGAGAGACAGCGACCGCGCCCACAAGCCGTGTCTTTATTTTATAGCAGATGCCACGAGGCAAAGTAGGGACATGATCAAGATGTTTACAGCATTCTCATTGGTTTCAACCCTACTCAGCTACATGCACCTGAACTCTATCACACAGGCACATGGGGCCACGTGTTCGGACCACAGGTTCAAGCTTGCAGCTATAGCTGTTGGCTAATTGTGCTGGGAAGGCTCTGCCCTCCAGCTGGGACTTGCACGTGGCAACGAGAGGACTGTGCCCACTCATTAGTCCAAGGCTTTAACCTGTCCAAAATACTGTAGCTGCGCCCCATACACCTCAAGTTCAGATGTTCAAAACGGAAGTCAAAACTAGAAAGCCTGAATAAGCTTGGTGGGTTGTATCAGTGTCTCTCCTGCTTGTGATATTGTACTGTTGTTTTACAAGATGTTAACCTTTGGGAAGAATAGCTAAAAGGCATGTGGGATCTCTCTCCATTATTTCTTACAATTACATGTGAACCTGTAATTATGTCAAGATAAAAAGCTTATTTAAAACAAAAAGTTAATGAAAATAATGTAAACTCAGTTCCTTCATCCTCCTGCCCCACTTGCTGTCTATTCCACATCACAGTTGATGGCACTGAGAGCTCCAAAAGCCACCCTAGCCCTCTGTCTTCCCTTCTCTCCAATATCAGGTTGGTGCTGTTCTACCTGCTTCTCTTTTATTCCCTCCTCAGTCACCTCCCCACTGCACTTGGCAGCCTCCTTTTAAGACTTCCTTAGAGTCGTAATTTGTATACCTGATTCCTTTGCCTAAAATCATTCAGTGGTTTTTAATCATTTGTGATAAAAGACTGAACTCATAGCTTGTCACTGCCTGGGTCAGTCATTGGGCTGCTGCTTATAAATGCGGGTTTTTAGTCTCCCCTGGATTTACTGGGTGGAAGTCTCTGTATTGGAGTGCCCTCTGGTGACCATTTTGTGCACTAGCTTCTGAGGATCTTGGGCCACCATCCTAGCCTCCCTCTCCCTCTGCCTCCCTGCCTGGAATGCTGCACACTGCTGTTCCTGTCTGTGCAACTCCTTGGTACCACCCCTCAAGACTTGGCTTAAATGGCCCCCTGCATCCTTTCCTGTGTCCCATGACAAGTCAAAGCACTTACTACATTGCTGTCAACATCTGTGCCCTATGTGTCTCCCCATCTCAGGGATGAATTGCCTCGGGTAGGGACTGCTTTCTTCTCACCTTTGTAGCCCCATATCCCAGGAGAGCTTGTGGCCTATAGGCATTTAATGCTTGCTGCCAAATACCCATGGTTATGTTATCTTGAGTTGTCACTGATCTCCAAGTAACAATAACTAGCGTCATTGTTCAGTAAATAAAACCACAGAGAAATGGCCAATTCAAAATAACATAGTTCTCAACCACACAAAAACTGATACTCAGTATTTGCCAGTAAACACCATTGTTCTCCAGGTAATTCTATGTTAGAGAAACTTACTTTAAGCATAAGAAATATTTCAACAATTTATCACACAATAGCATTGCCACCGAGTGCCAGCAGCCCCCAGCCCTTCCCTGAGGAGGCCTGACTTTACTGACCATTCAGTCGGCAGCCGGTCTGGGTTCCCAAGCGAACAGTGGTGAATAGGGGATTTCAGGTTTCCTGTGAATCTGATAGGGTACAACCAATTAACTTTTAGAAGCCTTTTCTTATGGAAGTAACACAAAGCACAGAGACATGTCCAAGATTGTAATAAAGTCCTTTTACTCCTCACCCAGCTTTAACCCTTAATGCCTAGCCACTCTTATTTCTACCCCTCCCCCGCCTCCCTGCCCACCCTCCCCAAAGTCATATCATTTTATAGTGGACTAGGGGCCCGGTGCACGAAATTCGTGCACTGGTTGTGCGTGTGTGTGTGTGTGGGGGGGGGGGGGGAGTGTCCCTCAGCCCAGCCTGCCCCCTCTCACATACTGGGAGCCCTCAGGTGTTGACCCCCATCACCCTCCAATCGCAGGATCAGCCCCTTGCCCAGGCCTGAGGCCTCTGGCTGAGGCGTCCGGCCCAGGCAGCGGGGACCCACAGCTGCAGCGGCCCCGCGATCGTGGGCTTCGCTTTAGGCCCAGGCAAGGGACCCCTAGCTCCCGGGACTGCCAGCTTCAACCGTGCCCAGCTCCCATCGCTGGCTCCACCCCTACTTCCTGCTATCACTGGCCTGGGCGGAAAAGGCACCTGATTCTCCGATCATGGCTGGGGGGCAGGGCAAAGGCGGCCCCAGGGCCGCCTTTGCCCTGCCCCCCAGCTCTTAGCTCCACCCTGGGTTTCCGATCACTGTCAGTGGCAGGGGGCTTCTTCCTGCTTTCCCTTTGGCCTCCCTGCATTGTGCCTACATATGCAAATTAACTGCCATCTTGTTGGCAGTTAATTTGCATATAGCCCTGATTAGCCAATGAAAAGGGTAGCTCGTACACCAATTACCATTTTTCTCTTTTATTAGTGTTGATTACTATGAATCTTTTGCTTCAGAAATGCAATGATTTCTTATTAGTAGTAAATTATTTTAAGAAAACATTTTTAAAATTGATAAGACAGCTTCACTAAGATATAATTCACCTGCTGTATACTTCATTTAAAATGTGCAACTTAGTGGTTTTAGTGTGTCCATAGAGTTGTGAAGCCATCACCATGTTTTAGGACATTTTTATCACACTTAGAAGAAATATTGTAGCCATTAGCAGTCATTCTCTGTTTCCCTTCAGTTGCCGTCAGCTCTAGGCAATCTAAATAGCCTTATAGCTTTGCTTGTTTGGGACTTTTCATATAAATGGAGTCATATCGTATTTGGTCTTTTGAAACTGGCTTCTTTCAGTCAGCATAATGTTTTCAAGGTTCATCCAGGTAGCAGTGTGCATCAATTGTCCACTCCTTCTCATGACTGAATGTATTCCATTGTATGCATGTAACATTTTATCTATCCATTCATCAGTTGATGGGCATTTAGGTGCTTTTATTTTTTGGCTATTATGAATTATGCTGCTATAAATACTTGTTTAGGAATTCTTGTGTGAACATGTGTTTTGATTTCTCCTGGGCATATAAATAGTTGTGAAATTTTTGGGTTATGTGGTAACTCTGTTTAACCTTTTGAGGAATTGCCAAACTTTTCCACAGTGGGTACATATTTTATTACATTTCTCCTAGCAATGCACAAGAAATTCTAATTTGTACACATTCTCACCTAAGCTTATCACCTGTCTTTTTGTTCTAACTGTCCTAGTAGTATCTCAGTGTTGTTGTTTTTTTAATATATATATATATATATATTTTATTTTATTTTTTTATTAATTAAATCTTTATTGTTCAGATTATTACATTTGTTCCTCTTTTTCCCCCCCATAACTCCCCTCCACCCAGTTCCCACCCCACCCTCCTCCCTCACTCCCCACCCACTGTCCTCATCCATAGGTGCACGATTTTTGTCCAGTCTCTTCCCGCATCCCCCTCACCCCTTCCCCCCCCCAATAATAGCCAGTCCACTCCCTATCTATGCCCCTGATTCTATTATAATCACCAGTTCATTCTGTTCATCAGATTATTTACTTGATTTTCAGATTCACTTGTTGATAGATGTGTATTTGTTGTTCATAATTTGTATCTTTACCTTTTTCTTCTTCTTCCTCTTCTTAAAGGATTCCTTTCAGCATTTCATACAATACTGGTTTGGTGGTGATGAACTCCTTCAGCTTTTCCTTATCTGTGAAGCTCTTTATCTGACCTTCAATTCTGAATGATAGCTTTGCTGGATAAAGTAATCTTGGTTGTAGGTTCTTGGCATTCATCACTTTGAATATTTCTTGCCACTCCTTTCTGGCCTGCATAGTTTCTATTGAGAAATCAGCTGACAGTCGTATGGGTACTCTCTTGTAGGTAACTGGGTTTCTTTCTCTTGCTGCTTTTAAGAGTCTCTCTTTGTCTTTTGCCCTTGGCATTTTAATGATGATGTGTCTTGGTGTGGTCCTCTTTGGATTCCTTTTGTTTGGGGTTCTCTGCGCTTCCTGGACTTGTAAGTCTATTTCTTTCACCAGGTAGGGGAAGTTTTCTGTCATTATTTCTTCAAATAGGTTTTCAGTATCTTGCTCTCTCTCTTCTTCTGGCACCCCTATAATTCGGATGTTGGTATGCTTGAAGCTGTCCCAGAGGCTCCTTACACTATCTTTGCATTTTTGGATTCTTTTTTCATTTTGCTTTTCAGGTTGGGTGTTTTTTGCTTCTTCGTATTTCAAGTCTTTGACTTGACTCTTGCAATCCTCTAGTCTGCTGTTGGGAGTCTGTATAATATTCTTTATTTTAGTCAGTGCCTGCTTAATTTCTAGTTGGTCCTTTATCACAACCTCGAGGGTCTCATTAGATTTCTTGTGGATCTCATTAAGTTTATTGGCAGTTTCTAGAAAATTCTTGAAAAACCTTAAAAGTGTGGTTTTGAACTCTATATCCAGTAGTTTTCTTTCCTCCATTTCTGTCATTTGTGTCCTTTTTCTTTGTCTCCGAATGTTTTATGCTTCCCTGTGTTGATAAAGTGGTTATCTGTGCTAAGTGTCCTCTAGGGCCCAGTGGTTGAGCGTCCCCAATTACCTGAGGTGGACACTCTTGGTGCACCCCTTTGTGGGCTTTGTGCACAGTCTTGTTATAGTTAAGCCTTGATTGTTGTAGGTATCACTGGGAGGAATTGACCTCCAGGCCAATTGGCTGTGAGAATCAGCTATGTCTACAGGGGGAGAACTTCTGTGCTGGAGACACCCCTCTGGGGCAAGGCTTGCTTCAGTGGGGCTTTGGTGCTCACTGAGTCTGCCCCCTGAGTGTGTCCTTTATGGTTCCACGGAGCTACAAATTGGATGGTCCCACTCTGACCTCTGGGTGGCTCCTGGCTCCTGGATCTCTAGGGAGGTGCTAATCTAGCCTTTGCCTGAGGCTATCCAGCAAAAGCCTCCCTGCAGGGCTTGGGCGGGGTGGGCCCCCCCCCCCCCCGATCAACAGAGCGGGGGGCTAGCAGTTATGGCTGCTCTCAGTCCTGCCCTCAGAGACTCTGCTTCTCAATGTCCCGGTAATCGCTGCAAGCCCCTCGGAGAGAAAGCTGCCCTCGAGTTCCGACTGATGCCAGACAGTCCCGCTTATCCCGTATGAGTCTGGGTCCCTAGAGACTCGCCTGGAACTGTAGCTCAGAGCCTGAGACTCCCTCCTGATTGAAAACGACAACCGCGCCCTCAGCCGCCAGCCCGCTCCGCATGCACCTTCGCACTTAGTATTTTACTTCCTCACTGCGCCTCCTCTGAGTCTCAGTGTGCTTTTCTCTTTCCTTCTAGTTGTAGAATTTCCACTCAGCCAGCCTTCCTGTGGTTCTGGATGATGTCCGTTCCATCTTTTAGTTGTATTTTTGAAGTGGTTATTCGAGGCAGCAAACTCTGGTGTTTACCTATGCCACCATCTTGGTTTCTCCCTAATATATATTTTTTATTCATTTCAGAGGAAGGGGAGGGAGAAAGAGATAGAAACATCTATGATGAGAGAGAATCATTGATCGGCTGCCTCCTGCATGTCCCACACTGAGGGTTGAGCCCGCAACCTGGGCATGTGCCCTGACCAGGAACCAAACCATGACCTCCTGGTTCATAGGTCGATACTCAACCAGCTGGGCAGTGTGGCTTTGACTTTCCTGTCCCTGGTGGCTGATGTTGAACATCTTTGTATTTGCTTATTGGCCAACCATGTATATTCTTTGGAGAAATGTCTATTAAAATTCTTTGCCCATTTAAAAATGGGTTGTCTTTTTATTATTGAGTTGCAATAGTTCATTATATATTATAGATCTGAGTCCCTTATTAGATGTATGATTTGCAAGTATTTTCTTTCAATTAGTGGGTTGCCTTTCCCCTTTGTTGATGATATCCTTTGATAAAGAAAGCATTTTAACAACAAAAGGCATGAGAAAAATGGTAGAAAATCATTCAGTTATTATTACTGAGTTTTTAGAAATAGAGTGTGGGGCATGTTATACCTACTGAAGGTTTTTTCCTCCATTCAGTCTGCACCAAAATCAGGCTGGTTAAACCCTGTACATCCTGCAGTTTCGAGAAGCAGGCTGTCCTCCCTGTGGAGAAGCAAGAACCTTTTGTTATAATGGTACAGTCTCAGGAAGAATTTTCCCTGGTGGCTGTTGGGTATAGGCTTCTCCTGTGTCCTTGACATAGCACTGGGTCACCTTACAGATAGATGTGTGCATTAGTCTCTAGACTTGGTGGGCGTTTTAAAAAAATCATCAGCATTGTATTTATTTCACATAGTGGGTTCCCACTGGCTTTGGAAACAGGAAAGAATCCAGCCAGGAAAATGAACCTTCACAAATACATACATTTATTGGAAGTTTATTAAAATATAATTGAAAGTTTCATATTTGCATGGGCCTTTGGAGCACATTGGTTAGCAGGTGCTTCTAGTTAAGTTGGTTATAATAAACACAGTGCATCAGAGAGGGAATTTGGCATTTTCCCTATAGTGGTGTGTGAAACCTTCAAGGTATGTAGTGATGAATTTAAACTAGAAAGCAAAGATGTTTGTATGAAGATTTGAGAGTCAGAATGATTGGGAAGGAACTTGATTTAGTAGTCATTTTGAGAGAACCTTGGGGTGCATTGATTCAAGTCAATACTTGATGGTTGCCTATGTATGGCAGAGTTTTATGGGGATGAAAGAGAGAGATGGAGGGGATTCTAAGATATCGGTTAGAGAAGAGAGGGAGACCCCCGCTAGGTGGTAGGGTGGTGTCCAGAGACTAGAGAAGGTTATGTGTTAGATGTGACATTTGAATTGGGCCCAGGAAAATTCTCATGCATGAACACAGGTAAGTAGAGAAGGATTGTTGGTAGAGATTGAATCAGAGGCATGAGAGTCAGAGTAGTTTGGGCTGGTGGAGTACGAAATGCTAGGTTGTGGGTAGTGTTTGAAGTGATTCCAATTCCTAGCTAAGGAGTTTAGCCTTCATTCATGATGGGTTGCTGATCAGCGAAGGGTTTGGAACCAGGGAGCTGACGTTGATTCTGTAAGTCTGCCTGTGGAGCAGGTGTTAGGCATTGGTAGCTCTATAAGGCTGAGTCAGGGACTGACATTGGCAGCATGTGTGTCCTGATAGTGACCGCTTGGCCGTTAGTTTTTTTTTTTTTTCCTAAAAAGTTTTCATCCTGATGGTGATGATCAAAGCTACCAATTATTGATCATTTTCTGCATCCTGTGCATGGGGCTGAGTAACTCACCCTTATAGTCACTCTGATGTACATATATTATTGATCCTGTTGTAGGATGAAGAAGGTGAGACTCAGCAGAGGTTAAACCTGCTGCTCCAGGTCGCATGGCTGAATGGCAGAGCTGGGATTGGGACTCAGGGCCCTCTGTTCCCAAGATCACTCTGCCCCTACGGCTGCCTGTGGGCTCTGTTGCTGTGCTGCTGGACAACTTCACCAGGAGCCGTGCTGCACTGCGTGCCGCCCTGCCACACCTCTGTTCTCTCCATATGTGTTTATCGTTTTATGTGATTTCATGTACCAGAGTGGGCATCTCACGCCTGTTTGTGTCCTGGGCCAGCTGTGTGACCCTGGGGATGCCTGCAGTGCCTGGGTCTGTAAGGTGGTAGTGAACTGTGTGGCCTCTAGAAGCCCTGTGCTTGGGGGTTAGGCATGGACAGAGAGGTGCAGTGGCTGTAGGATTCTTGGATGCTAGGGAGAGCACTGTCGAAAGGACTGGGCACTGTATTTAGTCCTGAGCCCTCTCAGTAACGCTCATGCTCATAAACTTTCTAAGAATCTGGCTCATGGACCTTAGGTTCTACTGCACCTCCAGGAGCTACAAGTGTGGCCACACACCCCAAGTTGGCTAGAATGTAGGACTGCTCCATTTTCAGAGTAGCCCTTTTGGTCACGTTCTGTAGCTTTTTACCTTCGAATCCCACCCTGCCCCCATCTTCCCTGTGATCTTTATCCATTCCTATTTTCTTTTACTACCTGGAACTGGGCCCAGTCAGAATCTGGCAGTGGGGCTGAAGGCACTGGCATTGGGTCGAAGCCCTCTTGTGGTGGTTTTCCACTCAAGGCTGCTGTTTTCTGTTTTCAATTTCTAATGAAAATTTTGTGGGCACTCCAATATTTTATACCAGTCCACTCTAGACTATCTTATGTCCAGACCCCTGAATCTGTCTGCTTGCCACGATCACTTACTGTTAGTGGACTACAGTTACAATTAAAGCGCACTATTGAGAGGGCTGCATTTAAAGTCCACGTGAATCCCAATAGGAGGAGATTGTGGAGCGGTATATTCAGCAAGCCTTTATTAGCCACACATGTGTTTATATAAATGTTCAAGCACACTTAAAGACCGAAGGTTGCATGTTAGAATATTTAATGATTATGCGTGATGGTGAGGAGATAGAGGGAAGCTACATAGAGAGGGACAGGGACCATGGGGGGGGGGGGAGAGGAAGTAGAAATGGGATACCCAACTAGGCAGAGTTACTAAGCAACCCAATTGGGCAGGTAAAGAAAGGCACACATGAGAAAAGCGAGGTTTAAAATATATGATCATGGCTAAGACAGGTAGCTTGCAAATAACTAATCACAAGGCTGTGAGGCATACAAACCAATCCCAAGGATGTTACTAAGGCAGGATTATTTGAAAAGACCAATCAAGAACTAGCAAGGCTGTACCCACCCCCTAGATCAGTGATGGCGAACCTATGACACGCGTGTCAGGTGACACGCGAACTCATTTTTTTGGTTGATTTCTTTGTTAAATGGCATTTAAATATATAAAATAAATATCAAAAATATAAATCTTTGTTTTACTATGGTTGCAAATATCAAAAAATTTCTATATGTGACATGGCACCAGAGTTAAGTTAGGGTTTTTCAAAATGCTGACACGCCGAGCTCAAAAGGTTCGCCATCACTGCCCTAGATTAAAAATCGTGCTTCCTCTTGTCCTCTCACCTCTCTCTGGCACACAATGGGTTCCTGAGTTCCTGTGGCAGGGGAGCACATCCCTAAGCCCACGCTGCTTATGGCCATGTGGGACTCTGCACATGGATTAATAGACTTTACTTATCTTGGGTGCTCTCAATAAACTTTGGTTCCATTACTCATTTTTGTCTGCTACATCATTCTTCGATTTCGTGAGACAACAAACTCAGACCCCACATTTTGGTTTCAGTGGGATTACAGATCCTTTTTGTTTTTATACATTTTCTGTAGTGACCATGTATTTCTTCTATTTGAAAAAAAACCCCACTTTTTAAAGTTGGGGTGTGAATGAATGTGTGTGTTATTTTTAGCTCTTGAGGCTAAAATATTCTGTGGGGATATTGAGAAGAGTAGATACTGAGAATGAGCTAATAGTAAGGTGTGGCACACAAAAACTGGGATTTTGGTCCTAGTAATTTTTGTTTTTGTTTATTGTAGCTAAGCTCCACCCATCCATTGGATGGTTGGCATTTTACTTGTTGAACAAATGAGTGGCATGAGACTGTTAATCCATATCAGGGGCACCAGAAGATGATAGCATTGGTAATTCAGTCTTTGTTTTTAATTTCAGTGGATTCATTTTAAAATATATATATATATTAATATTATTATTATTGATTTCAGAGAGGAAGGGAGAGGGGAGAGAGAGATAGAAATATCAATGATGAGAGAGAATCATTGATTGGCTTCCTCCTGCATGCCCCCACTGGGGATCAAGCCTGCAACCCGGGCATGTGCCCTCGATCAGAACTGAACCTGGGACCCTTCAGTCCACAGGCTGATGCTCTATCTACTGAGCCAAACCAGCTAGGGCTCCAGTGGATTCATTTTAATGATAGTATCTGTTATCAGTGGCAAGTGTTGACCTAGTATCTCTTAATCCTTTTGTGTTGGCTTATTATTGGAGTTTAGCACCTGCATTTGAATTTCAATTTTAAATTAGACACAATTAGAATAAGTGGTTTAGACCACAACTTAATAGTAGTTATCTCTGGGTACTATTAAGTAAGTTTAATAGTATTCAAAAAGGAAAAACAAAACTCTCAATGACTAACAAGATGTTTAGTATCTACTCTTGTCAAAATAGCTTCCTTTAAAAGAAGGTAGGAGAACCTATTGAAAAAGTAATGGGAAAACAGCGTTGAGTGAAAATGTTTCAGTAGGATGGTTTCTTCTGAGATGCTACTTGGCTAATCCTTGGGGAAATTTGACTGTGAGCATGCAATCATTACATTTTTACACACAGAATGGGCTCAGGTTGGCATCTCATCCCCTGTGATTGCCAGAGGCAACACACTGATTTAATTTGTGCCCCCGTGGCAGACATTTTTGAATAATTTCAGTGATTTTTTTACGCTATGTTTTCTATTTCCTTTGCGGTTTCCTACCTTTGTTGCTCACCACTCTTGCTGATTGCATTCTGAGGAGAGTGCAGTCATTGCAGGTCCACAGGGTTGTCTGAGAGGCCGCTGCTCTTGTGTCCCTGGCAGTCCAGGGCAGTGCCCCTTGGAATGCTGCCTCTCACAGATTGACAAAAACAGAGTAGATCTTAACTAGGCATGTTTGACACTTGACTTGGACCCTGAAAAACATACACTTGGGGATTTTGAATTCTTTTGGTGGAGACTTGAAATTTCTCAAAGGGCTTGCCTCTGAAGTTCTGTTTCCTGCTTGTGCCCTTCATGTTTTTTGTTGTGCTAACTGTTGTTTAACATGGAAGAGCCCCTGATGCATCTAATTTGAGTGCAGATATCTTCTCCTGGATAAGGGGTCACAGAGGCACAGGAGAGAGCTGACTGGATCCCTGCTGCTGTGGAGGGTGCCATGGCACAAATGGGCATTATTTACAGGCTTTGTGGTGGGCATGCCTTCCTGAAGCGCTTGGACGTGCAAAAGCCACTTTTATGTCATAGATGTTTGTTTTATAAGTACATCCTTAAGATGATCAGAAAGGGGTGAAAAAGTCATTTCTTATACCATTTCTTAAAATGCAGAGTGGACACAAATATCTACCAGGTATCTTCGAGAGCAGCTGGCCAAGATTTCCGACTTCTACCACATGGCTTCCAGCATGGGTGATGGCCCTGTCCCTGTGCCCCCGGATGTGGAGCAAGCCCTGAAGCAGTGGGAGTACAACGCAAAGCTGGCATTCCACATGTTCCAGGTAATTTGCCAGGGCACTCAAGGCTGCGCAGCATTCTTTTAAAAAGAGAGCAAGTTCCTTATCGTTTAGTTTTCTGGGGGTTAAGTTGAATCTTTCTATGAACAGTACATTCAGAGAAAGCCATCTGACATTTCTCACGTTGAATTGGAGTAAAGGTTGCACCTTGGCCCTGAGATGACAGCTGCTTCTTGTACATGTTGACCTCCAGCTTTAATGATGTCAGCTCTGCTAGTGCTGTTACTATGTAATTGTGCTATTAAGTATGATCCTTTTAAACCTTTTCTTTTGCAAAAATTCGATGTGTTCATTCAAAAAAAATCTTTGTGCTGATGTCTCCTAGTAGATCTTTAGAGTTTCATTATTTCAGAGATAGGTCACCTTAATTGGGCTCAGCTGCAGTTCAAAATGCAATTGATGGGGCCTATAAGGGCACTGTGGCATCCAGACAAGTTGATGTAAATCACATGGACCAGAAGAGGGCGTCTGTGCCTCAGTTTTTACTCCTGGCAAGGAGGAGGAAGTGTGCATATTTAGCTGAAATTGTATCGCTGGCATAGACTTTCACTACCTGCTCTCTTGACCAAAGAGAAAGGGGATTAGAAAGGATGTGTGGCTTCTAAATTTTCTTTTTAGAACTTTAATTATAATTTCCAACTTGCAAGTGATTTTTTCCCTAAGAGCACAAAGTAGGAAAAAGCGTGGTCCTCTTGAGAAATGGCATGGTTGCAGTCAATAAAAATAACTCTTTACAAATCCTAGCTCCACTTATTACAGGATTACTTCAGTGCGTGCTCAATTACTTTTATTGAGCTGAGGATTTAATCAGCATCTTTTAAAACATGTCTCTCAATAAGCTTATTGTCTTTGGGAGGTTATCTTTATGTATTAGGAACATTGGAATCAGTGTGTCTTTTTAAAAAATTATTATTTTACTATTTTTTAAATTTAATTTTTTCCATCACCATTTATTCCCTCTATGCCCTCTTCCACCTCCACCCATCCCCCTCAACCCCCACAGTCACTACACTGTTGTCCAGATTCATGGGTTTTTCTCTCACTTTTTTTTTTTCTCAATCCCTCTACCTCTTCAACAGCCCCCCTTCCCCTAGGGTTGTAAACTGATTGGAATCTAATTGTAACATTAATGCTACTGCTGGGGTCCGACCCCAGCTGGTCCAGGGGTCCCCAAAGGTGTGGACGGAGTCGGCGAAGAAGGAATGACACGGACATTCAGTTGATCAGCAGCCTAGCCAGGATCTCCAGCCAAGTTCTGGTCTCGATCTCCAGAGAGGTTCTGCTTCAGATCTCCAGCGAGGTTCTGTCTGAGATCTCTAGCCAGGTTCGGTCACCAGGTTCTAGTCCGGCTCTCCTGCCAATCTCCGCAGTCAGGTTCAGTCCAGGATCCTTTGCCATGTTCTCTCCAGTGAAGTTCTTCTGTCTGTAGGTTCTGTCTTCTTGGCTCTCTTCTAAATTCTGTCTCATGAGTTCTGTGTTCTAAGTTCTGTCTTCTGTCTCTAGATTCTGAGTTCTGTGTGTTTCTGTCTTGTTACAACTGTATTTATACCAGTTGATTCAATCCTATCAATCTCTATTACAAAGGTTAGGGCGTTTCTTATCTCCATTCCAGGGAGAAAAGATTATGTAGTTTAAGCATGATTGTTCATAGTTAAAGGGATTAATTACCCGCCTGGCACTTAGTTGAGGGGTTTTATTCCCTCCCTAACTTCAGGGGAAAATCCCTACCTGGGGATTCAACCTTTCTCGGAGAGGTGACCTTGGTTAAAACACAGCGCCAAGAGGTGAGCAAACATATAAAGAACAGTATGCCATATATGCCAGGTCCCTTGAAACAGCAAGGATGGACCGGCTCCCGGCAAATTCCCCCTTTTTTATTTTTTAAAAGCAGGCATTAAAAAGAAAAACCTCAAATGCTCTCTTGTATCCATCCTTGCTGTTTCAAGGGACCTGGCATATATGGCATATGGTTCTTAATATGTTTGCTCACCTTCTTGGCGCTGTGTTTTAACCAAGGTCACCTCTCCTAGAAAGGTTGAATCCCCAGGTAGGGATTTTCCCCTGAAGTTAGGGAGGGGATGAAACTCCTTAACTAAGTGCCAGG
The DNA here is from genome assembly GCF_963259705.1 of Myotis daubentonii. Classification (NCBI taxonomy): domain Eukaryota; kingdom Metazoa; phylum Chordata; class Mammalia; order Chiroptera; family Vespertilionidae; genus Myotis; species Myotis daubentonii. Next base: position 104,415,060 of record NC_081842.1, on the reverse strand, counting down.
CGGGTAGTTAATCAATTTAACTACAAACAATCATGCTTAAGCTACATAATCTTTACTCCCTGGAATGGAGATAAGAAACGCCCTAACCTTTGTAATAGAAATTGACAGGATTAGAATCAACTGGTATAAATACAGATGCAACAAGACAAAAACAGACAGAACTCAGAACACAGAATTAAGAAGACAGAACCTACACAGAACATTCTCTAGAGACAGAAGAACTTCGCTGGAGAGAGCATGGCAAAAGATCCTGGACTGAACCTGACTACAGAAATTGGCAAGAGAACCTGACTAGAACCTGGTGACTGAACCTGGCTGGAGAACCTGTACAGAACCTGGCTGGAGATTCTAAGCAGACAGAATTCAGAAGACAGAACTTCAGACACAGAACTTAGAACACAGAATTCAGAAGAGAGAACTCAGGAGACAGAACTTAGAACACAGAACTCATGAGACAGAATTCAGAAGACAGAACCTACAGGGAACCAGGAGATGGAGGAGCTTCGCTGGAGAGAACATGGCAAGGGATCCTGGACTGAACCTGACTGCAGAGGTTGGCAGGAGAGCCTGACTAGAACCTGGTGACCGAACCTGGCTGGAGATCTCAGACAGAGCCTAGACGGAGCCTGGCTGGAGAACCTAGCAGGACAACATGGACACAGAACCTGGCTGGAGATCCTAAGCAGAACCTCTCTGGAGATCGAGACCAGAACTTGGCTGGAGATCCTGGCTAGGCTGCTGATCAACTGAACGCTGTCTCCGTGTCATTCCTTCTTCGCCGACTCCGTCCACGCCTTTGGGGACCCCTGGACCCGCTGGGGTTGGACCCCGGCATGCTACAATTTGAAAGTTCATGATATTTTTAATTTGTCACATTCTGAAATGTGAAACTGATCCTAGTATATACACATGCAGAAATAAAGGCATGGGTACATAGACAAAAGCACATTGAGGAGGCACTATTATGTAATCATTGACAATTATATTTATTTAAAATTTTTTAAAATCTTAAATTCATCATTTCTTATACCTTAATGCAAAATTCCATTTTATTTATTTCTTTATGGAGTGAAAATTCACTTTTCTGGTTTTAAAGTTTTAAATTGAAGTTTTTCTGTTAACAGAAAACACTTTAACACTTTCTGACTTTCAATATTTAAAGTTAGAAATTAGCGACAAGTAAATATCTTGATATCATGTCAGTGGTGTTATTGTAATCCTATAAATACTGTACTTACCAGTACATTTTTTTCACACAGTTTGTTGGTAGCCATGGCCATGGACCACTGGTAATACATAGATCTGTAAGAGGTGCTAAGAACAAATTTGGAGTTCATATTAACTACTAGGAAGGTTGTTACCAGAAGGACCATTAAAGTATGTGTCTTTCTTAGGAAGCAGCTTTTTGTTTCTACCTTTTTTTTTTTTTTTTAAATATATTTTATTGATTTTTTACAGAGAGGAAGGGAGAGAGATAGAGAGTCAGAAACATCGATGAGAGAGAAACATCGATCAGCTGCCTCCTGCACACCCCCCACCGGGGATGCGCCCGCAACCCAGGTACATGCCCTTGACCGGAATCGAACCTGGGACCCTTCAGTCCGCAGGCCGACGCTCTATCCACCGAGCCAAACCGGTTTCGGCATTTTTGTTTCTATCTTAAAGTTTCTTTCATGATGTGCATCATGATACAGAACTATAATGTGATATCTACTATGCATGTGCAGGGACTATCATAAAATAATGTGTGTATTTATATGTATGTATATGTGAAGGCAGTAGAATGCTTACATTGAAGGTCTATACCACCCCTGTGGGGCATTTTGGAAATTTGTAGTTGTGTTACTGTTTCTTACTGTAGTTATGTTGGAGTACTTATACATTGCAGTATTTTATTATAAATTCCTTTTATTTCTTTATAATATAGTTATGCCATTATCTTTTTTAAGATATATTTTACAGGTAGCTTAAAGTATCTGAATTTCATTTTGGGATAGAGGAGACTATTAAGGGGGCATTAGATCTGGTGGGATTGTCAACTTTGCATCAAGATAATGGTATGATGGGGGCTTCTTTATGATTATCGCCATTGGCCAGGTTTCCTCCTGTGAAGATGAGTTCATACACCTCAAAATCTAGCCAGGTGCTTGATACATGCCTTGGGAGTCTTTTCAGTTTTCTTTCTTGTAGGAATCAATTTTTTTTTTTTAAATTTAAAATTAAGCAGATTACCAAAAACCACAAACAACAACAACAACAAACCCCCAAAGCAACCATACAAAGTAATATTAGTTCTTTTTGTTTGAAATTGGGACTATGATCAATGAGTTTTACTACAACAAAAACAATAGTAAAATTATGCTTAAGCATAAGAATAGCAGTGCTTTTTGCATTTTAGTTAGTTTTACTTTAACATTACTAGTGTAATTTTTCTTTGTTCATTTAAGGAAGGAATGCTGGAAAAACATGAATATTTGACATGGATCTTGGATGTTTTAGAAAAGATCAGACCAATGGATGATGATCTTCTTAAACTCCTGTTACCATTAATGCTTCAGGTATAGTATATATAACCAGTTGATTTCATGGGCAGGAAATGATCTGATAAGAATGCTTAGGTAAGTAGAGGTGGAAGAGGAAAAAATTGCCCTTTGAAATGGAAGGAAAAAAATAAATATCTTGATGCTACAACACATGAAGTGATACGAGGCTTCAGTTCTGGCAGTCATTTGTAATGGCCGTTTCATAGTTTTAGCCACATGCCCTTTTTAAGTATTCTCACTACACTGATTTCTACCATCACTGAGCTAAGCAAACAGCTCTTTAAATACTGTCCCCTTGTTCACACAGATGTCTGTGAAAACAAAACAAGTCATCTCTTTTTAAGGACCCAGAGGATCTTCTGTATTCATTTGACATGTTTTGAGCCACTGTGGGAACTTCCTATTTTAATGATTGGTCTAAAATTTGTTGAAATTTAGGTTATCTGGGTGACATTTATTTAAAAAATTAAAATTTCCTTGGAAAGGTAATGCATGTACTTGAGTATTCAAACAATACAAAAGAGATTCTAATGAAAAGTCACCCATTTCCGGCCCCAGTGTACCCTTTCCAAGGCTGCCCCATGCTGGTCCTGTGTGTCCTCTCTGGGGTGCCTGGGCCTGTGCTGCCTAGTAGAGGAGCCGCCAGCCAGATGTGGCAGTTAACTGTTGGAACTGTGACAAGTACAAATTGATATGTGTTCTCGGTACAAAATACACATCAGATTTCAGACTTAATGCAGAAAAGGGTATATATAATGTCTCAATACATCTTGGTTTGATTACATGTTGAAATGATACCATTTGCCTATATGAGGACAAATAAAATATATTATTCTTTTAAGTTTACCTTTGTTTTTCCAATGGCTATTAGAAAATTTAAAATTACATATATGGCTTGTGTTATGTTTCTGTTGGACAGCACTGGTCTATATGGTACCTTTGAAGTTTGTCTTTTTAAATAAAAAGAATTCTGTATTACGATAGTTATTTCACCGACATGACTGAGTCTGGTGTTCTTGTGCTCCTCAGTATTCAGATGAATTTGTTCAGTCGGCCTACCTGTCTCGTCGTCTTGCCTACTTTTGTGCCCGGCGTCTTGCCTTGCTGCTGAGCGATAGCAGTGGCCTCCTCACTGCCCACTCGCCCCACATGATGATAGGACCAAACAATGCGAGCATTGGGGCCCCCAGCCCCGGCCCCCCCGGCCCCGGCGTGAGCCCCGTGCAGCTGGCCTTCTCAGACTTTCTGTCCTGTGCACAGCACGGTCCCCTCATTTATGGACTTAGTTGTATGTTGCAGGTAAGTCCTTTGACCTTGTTACTTATGTTAGATTTCAGTGTAGGAGATAATTGTGGTGGGAATTGCAACAGCTTTCACATCTCAGCTCTAGTTTCTTCCTCAACCGCATAATTTATAGATTGAAATTTCATGTTTTTATTTCCCTATGTTAAATCACGTCAAAAGAAGATCAGTTGCTTTAGTTTAGCAGTCAGTTATTGTGCTTGTTCTTCATGAGGGCCATTCAGTAGTCAGTGAGTAAACCCCTTTAGGGAATCCGTGGAACAAGCCAGCTGTATCACTTCCCTGGAGGACCAGCTTCTTCATGCAGCTTCTTTAGCTTCCTCAGTTCACATCCTGAGTGGTTGCCTTTTCTCTCTTCCTTTAAATCCAATCAATCCATCCTGCTTTGCTCCATTGAGCATCGCTGCTGATGCCCTGTGGACCATCCCCAGCATGCTGGCCCCTGAGCTGATGCTGTTAGGAATGAGGTACAGCCCCGCACTAGAGGAGCTCCCAGCTTAGTGTTCAGGTCACACTTCTTGGGCTCTTAATGTGTCCAGCTGTTGGCTAAGGGGTTTTGGGACAGGCCTGGCCTTGGAGACACAGTCTCTGCTCTGGTAGAGTTTGCTGCCTTGTCAGGAAGACAGGCTGACAGGCAGTTTCTGAGACTCCGACAAGGGCTGAGAGAGGGATGCACAGTGAGTTAAGGGAGTTGAGAAGGATCATTTCTGATCCCACCTAGAATTCAGGGGAGCTTCCTGAGGACATAGTCCTGACTGGCGCTTACAATACGAGTTAAAAAAGGTGGTAGAGTGTTCCTGGCAGAGCTCACAAGAGGGGCAGAGGCTCAGAGGGTTGGCTGGCCCTCTTGTGTGCAGGTTGGTATTAATGGAACATGGAGTATAAAATCTGTTGGGGATCAGCACATAGAAGATCCTTGTGCACCTTATGATTGGGTATAGCTGGAGGATTTTGTGCATGGAAGTGACAGTGTGTGGTTAGTTAGATTGTTTTAGCAACAGTAGAGGGACAACTTATGGGAGTGAGGAAGTAGGGGGAGAGAGAGACAAGGTAAAGAAGTAAGTTTGGAAGAGTCTAGGTAAGTTCAATTTTGGACTGATTTATCCCTTAGGATCTCCAAGTGGGTATTTTCAAGAGGTTGTTACCTGTCCGATTCTGTCTCCTGAGCCAAGATGACCGGCCACATGTGGATTTGAATCATTCATGTGGATTTGAATCATTCAAGGCCTTTGGCTGGGAGGGGCGAGGTTACCTAAAGAATTAGTGGTGGGAGAGGCCAGGTGGACCAAGGGGCATGAGTGGTTAAGAGATGGCAGAGAGGATTTCACAGAGATGACCCAGAAAGTTGGGTCAAACTGGAGAGAGAGTGAGAGAGAATTTATTGTAGAAACAAAGATGAGGAGAAGAAGAATACTGAGCATGTTCTATGTTCTAGGCACTGTTCTAAGTTGTATCATATATTAAGCCATCTAGTTCTCAGAACCACCCTATCTGATAGTAACCTCTGTTATTTTTGTAACACTAATGATGAAAAGGTAGTATAGGTCACACCTGAGGTCTGCAGCAAAGCTGGAATTCAGACCAAAATTCTGGATCTAGAGTCCACATTCTTGACAATCACGTTAAATGTCTTCTCTAGGTACTGCAGAAAGTTTCGAAATGGAGTTAGTAGTGGTAGTGGCAGTGCCCAGTGGATTGGGGAGGTCTGGTAAGAAGGTGGCTGAACTTGTCTTCGACAATATGGTGGTGTCTTTGATGATCAGTCAGATTTTGGGTGAGAAGCCAGGTTAAGGCAGGTTGACAGGTGATGCAGAATGAGGTGAAATAATGCTCCTCTTAGTCTGAGAACTGTGTCTATGAAGGCAAGAGATAGAAATTGCAGCTGTGTGAATGAGATTTTTTTTAAAAAATTATTTTTGACGGGCGTATTTCTAAGCTAAGGGTAGACTAGTAGAGGTGAGTCTGGGAATAGTATTTGATAGATCATTGTCTTGGATATGGGATGCTTTGGAATAAGAATGCAAGGGAAAGGCTCTGCCATGGACAGGGGGTGAGAGCCCCATGGTGTCACAGACAAGATGAAGTGGGGAGGGATAGATGCCAGGGGAGACGTGCACTGGAGGGTTCAGAGACTTTACGGTCCTCCTGTTTGCCATCTGATTTTCACAGACATGTCTCCATACCTCCAAAGGTAGTACTTTTATTTTTCTATTCACTTTTTAGAAAAAGGAAATGTTGTATTCATTCTCTCAGCTCTTTTTGTTTGCTGTTGAGTGGCATGATAGCAGAATGGTTAAGACATATACTTTATTTTTTAGTTTTTTAAATATATATTTTATTGTTTTTTTTACAGAGAGGAAGGGAGAGAGGTAGATAGTTAGAAACATCGATGAGAGAGAAACATCGATCAGCTGCCTCCTGCACACTCCTTACTGGGTATGTGCCCACAACCAAGGTACATGCCCTTGACTGGAATTGAACCTGGGACCCTGGCATCCACAGGCTGATGCTCTATCCACTGAGCCAAACCGGTTAGGGCAAGAAATATACTTTAAAATCATTCAGACAGCCCTAACTGGTTTGGCTCAGTGGATAGAGCGTCGGCCTGCGGACTCAAGGGTCCGAGGTTCGATTCCGGTCAAGGGCATGTGCCTCGGTTGCGGGCACATCCCCAGTGGGGAGTGTGCAAGAGGCAGCTGGTCGATGTTTCTCCCTCATCGATTTTTTTAACTCTCTATCCCAGTCCCTTTCTCTCTGTAAAAAATCAATAAAATATATTTAAAAAAAAATAAATAAAATCATTCAGACAGACCTGACTTGGGCTCTGCTCTGCCAGTTGGTAACTTGCACCTTGAGGCTCTGTTTCCCAAGTGTGAATGGGGGATGATGACAGTTCTTCTTCTTCTTCTTCTTCTTCTTTTTTTTTTTTTTTTAAAAAAAATCTTTATTGTTTAAAGTATTACCTATAGTACTACATATGTCTCCTTTTTCCCCCATTGGCCACCCCCACCTCCTCAGCACATGCCCTCACCCCCCTAGTGTCTGTGTCCATTGGTTATGCTTATATGCATGCATACAAGTCCTTTGGTTGATCCCTTACCCCCTACCTCCACCTTCCCCTGCCTTCCCTCTGAAGATTGATGGACTGTTTAATGCTTTACTTATTACCAGATGGGGTTAAGGTTATGAGGACAGAAAGCTTCCAGGGTAGTGTTCAGCACAAAGTACGTGTTCAATTAAATGTGAGCTGTACTATTTACTTTGCATTTTAGAGGCAGCAGGATCAACATAGCAGTGCCAGGCACGTGTGCTGGACTCAGTTTGGGGCTGTTACTAATCTCTGTCTCACGTTCCTCTTTCACACAGTTGGGGAATGGGGTTGCTGTGACGTAGAAGTAAGGTGGTCATAGAAAGTACTTCGGGCAAGCTGGTTGAGTAAGACAGTCTGTAAGGGGCTCAGCCAGGGTGGACGAGCTACAACTGAGGGCCAGGTGCAGCCTGTGAGCTATAATCGTTTCATGTTTCCAATGCGTTATTAAAACAAAAAAAGAAGAATATGAGAGAGAAACTATAGATGTTCCAAAAAGCTCAAAACATTTACTATCTGGCTTTTTATAGAAAAAATTTGCCAACCATGATGATTATTTTTATGTTTCCTAGGTTTCCTGTACTAAGTTTTCTGTACTAGGTAATTTCGTAATACTATACTTCCTCCCTTTCAAAGGGGTAATTTTGTCTTAGTTTTGTCTTATCACTTGAAAAGATGAGAATGGGATAAGATATTTTAATCTTACTGGTAAGAAACTGTAATAGTCATGATAAGGTGTCATTTTACTGTGAAGCTGTTGTTATACCTTTTCTTTCTCTTTATCTGGATTTTCCCGTTTTCTCTCCAGACTGTCACTCTCTGTTGCCCAAGTGCCTTAGTGTGGAATTATTCCACAAACGACAGTAAGAGCGTGAACCCAGGCTCACCCCTGGATCTGCTGCAGGTGGCACCCTCCAGCCTCCCCATGCCGGGCGGGAACACGGCCTTCAATCAGCAGGTAGACTTTCTGTTGCAGTACTTTGATGGGGGTTCTCATTCTTGAGAGTCGTCAGGGCATAGAGGGCCAGGTGGGTTTTAACATCTCACATGCTTGGGTGGCATTCCCAGCTCTGCCCCTCTCTCTGGGTGGCCTTGGGGGGAAGCATGTTGTTCCCTTTCTTCTTACCCTTTGCCAGGCAGTTCTTGCAGAGAGTTCTGCCACCCAGACGATAATTATAGTGGTGTTCCACAACTCTCAAAGTAGTGGTCTGTGATATTTAGTAATTATTATGTTTTTATTAGTGCTGGGTTATTTGATTCAAAGACTTAAGAAACTTGAACCAAAGAATGGTGACTAATATTTAAAAAAATGTCTCTGTTTTTTCAGAGCAGTCTTATTAAGTTAATAAGCATGACTGGTTGCTTTCATATGTACAAGAATGGCTTATAGATGGTATTTAGAACTTTCACTTTCTATGTGATGTCCAAAGTGGCATAGAATCACCACTTGTAAATTTTAAAATGCACTCTTGGGGAAACAGGCTGAACTTCCTACAATGCAGTGAATACTGTATATAGTTCACCATAGGATTCTCTGCTCACGTGGAAAATCATGACATGATTTAAACAACCACTGTGGCTCTCCAAGCACAAGTTAATTGGAAGTGCTTATTTTTTCAGGTTCGGGCAAGGATTTATGAGGTAGAACAGCAGATAAAACAGAGAGGCCGTGCAGTGGAAGTTCGGTGGTCTTTTGACAAGTGCCAAGAGTCAACAGCAGGTACCGAACACAACGGAGGAGTGCCTTTGAACATGGGATTTCATCTGCCGTGCTTCTGATTCTCATCAACCTGTCCACATATTAGATAAGGATGCTCTCTGCTCTCTGATGGAGCCACCTAGTGAATTCTGAAGAAGTTCTTCTTTTTTTAAAATATATTTTATAGATTTTTGATTTTTTACAGAGAGGAGGGGAGGGGGATAGAGAAACATTGATGAGAGAGAAACATCAATCAGCTGCCTCCTCACACGCCCTACTGAGGATGTGCCCGCAACCAAGATACATCCCCTTGACCGGAATCGAACCTGGCACCCTCCAGTCCGCAGGCCGACGCTCTATCCACTGAGCCAAACCAGTCAGGGCATGAGGAAGTTCTTTAGTTTATGCCCTTCAGACCCTGGCTGTCTAGCTTGCCAGGTTTGGTTTTGTTGGCAACTCTTCTATCCTGGGAATGATTTTTTAAAATCTCTTTAGCACCCATAACAATGAGTTTTGTACTGTGCTATTTGGCCTCATTTAGCCTCTTTAACTGCTTGCTTACTTTCCATTTCTAGGGGTCACCATTAGCCGGGTTTTGCACACATTGGAAGTGTTGGATCGACACTGTTTTGACCGAACTGATTCTAGCAATTCATTGGAGACGCTTTATCATAAGATTTTCTGGGCGCACCAAAATAAAGATAACCAAGAGGTAGTTATTTTTTTCTTCTTTTCTCATTTTATTAGCATATTTTCTTCTTTTTCATTCTACAAATTTTGCCAAAGCCTTCACAATAAAGTGTAATACCTTGTGAAGAGGTCTTCACCCTGAAATCATTCTATTGTATGACTAAAAATTTCCACCATTATAAAAATGTCCATTGGGCTGGTCTACTAGGTATATCGGTTGGAAAGCTTTTTCTTCATCCTTTTATTGTCATTTCTCATCATTATCATTTTAGAAGAATATCCTTCATCTAGTGATTGGATTTTATGCAGTGGTTTGGCTTTAATGCAGTGGAAGTAATAGATTTAGCATATCAGAAAGCAGCGAATTCATACCTGTGGTTATGGTCTTTGAAAAATCTGTAGACAGTATATTATACAGCATTCTCCAGAAAAACAGAACCAATAGGGGAAAATGTAAATATAAATATATATGTGTGTGTGTGTGTGTATATATATATATATATATATATATATATATATATATATATATATATATGTATGTATATATACACACACATATATATATATTAAGAGAGAGAATATTTACAGTCATTTGCCACATAATGATATTTCAGTCAATGACAGATTGCATATATGACAATGGTCCCATAAGATTATAATGGAGCTGAAAAATTCTTATTGCCTACTGATGCTGTCGCCATCATAATGTTGTAGTACAGGATGTTGCTCATGTGTTTGTGGTGATGCTGGCATAAACAGACCTACTGTGCTACCTGTCATATAAAAGTATCGCACAAAAGTATAGAATATAATACTTGATAATGATAATAAAATGACTGTGTTACTGGTTTGTGTATTTTCTGTACTTTTAATTGACATTTTAGAGTGTACTCTTTCTACTTCTAAAAAAAAAGTTTGGTATAAAACAGTATGCTGTATTAAGCCAGCAGCAGCCAGCCTCATACACCTCGTGTTTACAAAAGTTTGGTATAAAACAGTATGCTGTATTAAGCCAGCAGCAGCCAGCCTCATACACCTCGTGTTTACCATGTTTGATTACATCATTTTCTCATGTGCTCAACTTAATCTCATGTTGTTTTGTATGGTAACATATACTGTACAGGCTCATAGCCTAGGTGTGTAGTAAGTTAAACCATCTAGGTTTGTGTAGTGCACTCTGATGTTCGTACGACAAAATTGCCTATTGATGCATTTCTCAGAATGTACCCTAGTTGTTAAGTGGTGTATGGCTGTATTTTAAGGAATTGGCTCACATGATTATGGGGGCTGGCAAATCTGAAATGTGCAGGGCAGGCCAGCAGGTTGGGGATTCAGGGAAATGCTGATGTTGCAGCTTGAATCTGAAGGCAGCCTGGAGGCAGAATTCTTTCTTCCTTGGGGTCCTGTATTTTCTCTTAAGGCCTTTAACTGATTGAATAAGGCCCACCCATGTTATAGAAGATAATCTGCTTTACTAAGTCTATGGATTTAAACGTTATTCATATTTTTAAAAAAGTCTTCATCTAAATTGGAGTTTGACTCCAAGACATAGATAGCCTAGCCAAGCTGACACATAAAATTAACCATCACACAGACAGTTGTTATCATATGCTTCCTAGTAATAGATTGTTTCATTACTGAACTTATCTATGAACATCAGATTTTCAGGTGTTTTTTTTTTCCCCTTCTTATTTTGTGGAGAAATAAAAAGCTTGTGTTCTTTTTACAATGGTAAGTGCCTGTGGTATGTCCAAGTCGTGCTAGGTACCAGGAATGCAGAGGTAAGTTTTAAGACATGGTACCTACCTTCAATGAATACCTTAGTTAACTGATTATAAATACCTTTGGTTTTCATAGTAGTCTTTGGGAATTTCATATATGGAAAGAAGAGAAAACAAAAAGAACCACCACAAATCTTTCACTGTTCTACCTCCACATGAACTTGATGTGAATCTTTTCCATATTACTTCTGTTTTGGAATATATGTGGGTCATCACTCTGCTTCTCGAAGATAAGGTTCATGCCAACTAGGGTATCCAGATGCTGTGAGTGAGGCACACAGACCCAGTATAATTTCTAACTTGAGCCTAAGTGGAAATGCTTCAGTCCTTCTGGAGAGCATACTGATGATAAAAGTCTACATAGTTCTCTGCTCACTGACATAGGACAGAGTGATACTGGGTTCTTCTGGGGTGGACACCTTGAAATCTTTTTTTTTTTTTGGAATAAAGACTTTCTTAGATAAAAGGCTTCAAGAGTGCTAAGATTTGTAATATGTAGACGTGAGCTATCTGGAAGGAAAGTAGGGCTACCTGAGATTCAAGGTGTGCTTTTGGATTGCTAACCTGCTTGCGCTAAATGTTGAGTAAAGACTATATTGTTCCCAAGTGAGTTTTACCTAGTCCACCCAAACCGCTTTAGTTTTATGGTTAGCCTGACTACGACGTATCTTTTTAGTTCATGAAATGACCAACTTCAGAATTCCTATGCCTCATTCATGCACAGACTTAAGTTACAGGACTCTTAAAGAGAAAAATCATGAGTGTCTGAATGTTTTTGAATAAAATTATATTATCAGATTCTCTCTCAAGCACAGTTATCTCCAATGTGGGTGCCTGAGGTGGGCCATTGGGTGCAAGAGAAAGTGATTAGAATTTCTATTTAGATTACATTTTAAAACAACCAGTTCTGTTTTGTCTAGGTTTTATAATAAACATAATTGTTATGCTGATATTAGTATAGAAACCAATAAATATGTGTTGAGTGAGAGTGTTCGCTAAAAAAATACTGAGCTGGAAAGGTATGTAAGAAATGTTTGGCGATCTCTGCTGTAAGCATTCTCAAGTGAGGGACTTCGCCCAGAATTTGAGAAGTGCGTCCCACTAGAGGGCGATGTGTGCTCAGGGCAGAGAGTCCTGGATACTCTAGTCACAAACACACTTCATTGGAAGGAACGTTAGTGTTGCCCATTTAGGAGTAATTATATTGCATGTTGACTCAACACCAGAAAGATCTGATCTGAGTGAGTGGTTGCTTTGTGATTACTATGCTGTTTAATGAATAAGACAAAAAACTACATTTTAACCTGTAAGTCAAACTGGTCATCTTTTCTTAATAATTGGTCAGAAAGAATAACTGGATGGAGCCTTCTGAAACACTTAACATGAAATTATTTTTTTACAATATGACTTTGGCATCTACTTGTGTGCGTGTGCGTGTGTGTGTGAACATATGTATGTGTACTAGTATGTATGTGAATGGCAATGTTGCATCTCTGTTTACTCACCACAGGGTTTGCTGTTTTCTTGACTTCTGAGTCACATTATATGTTTCTGGAATCCATGTATGAACCATGCAGCTGTATTGACTGCTCAGCTCTGTGACCTCGAACAAGTTACTGGTGGGCTCCGCGCCTTAGTGCTCTTACTTGTTAATCAGCATAGAGCACTTGGCCCACTTGTCTCTAAGGAGACAGAGTACTTTCAGAATTATTAAGCACTATGTAAATGTGTTTTAAATTGTTATTATTAGTAATAATCATTATTAGGATTATATTAGAAGAACCAATATAATGTTATGTTGGAAGTTACAATTCTCTGATAAGGAGGAGTTGTATAAAGTGGTATAGTTGGTATTCAGAAACACATCTCACTTCTTCAAAACGAACTTCCCCTTTTTGATTTTATAATTTGTTAAGGCTTAGACAACGTGATAGATAATAGGATATGCGGCAGCCTCTGCAGTTGCAGTGAGTCTGAGGTTTGCTTTTGCTGAAGTCATGTGTAAGGTCATGAACTGCATAGTCTCCTCACATCTGTTTGGGAAACTTGAGCTCCATTCTCCTCGATTCCCTTTTCTCTGAAACTGCTAAGGGGAAATGCTATTCTCTCTATTCTTGTGTGGGATGGGGAGAACAGCTGTCCAGATGTGATGAGGGGCAGAGGGCCAGGTTTGTTGTGTAATGTCTTGGAGTTTGGTGAAAGCCCATTGAAAACAGTTATGTACGAGATGGGATTCGAGGCCTTGGCCCTGCCCTGTGGTTGGAGTGTGGTCACAGGGAGTAGCAGCTGACATTGTGCCAGGCCTGTGCTTGGGGTGTGCCAGGCCTATAATATGCTTTCACTCAACTCACATAAAATGCATTGTTCCTTTACCCTCCTTCCTTCTCCACTCTCTCCCCAATCCTCAGCTACTGCTTCTGTATCAGGGTTTGGGTACTAGTGTAAGAGCATGAAAGTGCAAATCTCAAAACACCCTCAGTGTTAGTTTTTTTAGATCTGTTCCACTTGATTTTCCGTTCAGTGGAGAGTAAGGTGTGAAAATGGCAATTCCTAGGGCAGGGTTGGGCCACACAGGGGCCAGACAGGTGCAGTGCACTGGTGGTGGGCTACTGTGCACAGGGTGGGCTGAGGTGACTGGGAAATGGGCATGCCTTTTAGGAAAGGGGTGGCCTCTCAGATTCTACTTGGGGTGGCGGACCCACTGTTGCTGATCATCATCATTTCAAGAGAACTGGGATATCAAGATGTGTATGTAACCTTTCTAAGTCTTACAGCACTCTCCAGGCAGTCCGCAGGTCTGCTGGTCGTGTTTGCTTGGATGCCTGTCACTTTCCAACTCCTGGTACGTGTTTCATACAACTTTTACTCATTTGCCTACTTAGTGTTTTAGAACCATTCCTACTCTTGGTGGTAGAGACAGAGAAGCCGGCATCCCTGTGAGGGAGTTACTGTGTGGGGGTGAGGACCTCCGCTTCCTGATGCTGACGGAGCCCATCACTTGTGAACTCACCTGAGCAGTAGGATGAGGGGTGTCCCCTCATCCCTCCAGAGCCATGCACCACTTCTTCCCTCTTGGCTTCTCTCCTTGTTTTTGTGGGTGTGAGGGGCTAAGAAGCTACCTCTTTCTCACTTCTCTCTCTGGTGCCTGGGAAGCAGGCTTTCTCTTCCTGCTGGAAGGCTGGACCAGCTGCTCTGGGCAGAGCTGCTCAGACAGCAGCAGCTTGCATTTCCCCTTTCCCTGCGGGTCCACAACCCCAGCACGCCCAGACTCTGGAAACCTGTGCATTTGCTGTTTGTGTGGTTTGGTGCTTGGAGTATTCACAAAGCATTCTCTGAACAGCTGAGAGGCGCTTATGCTGATGATCTGAGTAGTGTGCTGAGGTCCAGAGCACGTGCCTGACTCCCTGTGGTTCAGGCCCCGGTCGGGCCAGGTCTCTGCAGTGTGGCTGATGCACCACCTGAAGCCTCGCATCTATGATGGCCGGGCTTGTCCTGTGTGTCTTCCTGCGAGCCTGTAGTTCCTAGGCCAGGGTCTGTTCCTTCTGCTCACCAGCATTTCACCAGCCGCTAGCACCATGCCTGGGGCCCTCAAGTCCTGAGGAGGTACTTAGGAAATTTGGTTTTAGGGTTGCTAAAAATGCTGCTGGGATAATGAACTGGAAGGGAGACCCCTGTATTAGTTTTGGCTTGGTATCAAGTTGCCAGTGGTTCCTGTTCAGATGTGTAGGAGAGTGGCAGGTGGATGGGGGAATGTGGCTGAGAGGGGAGCGCTCAGCTGTAAAATCAGCAGGTTAGTGTGTTCCTTTGGGGGCATTAGGGACAGTTCACCTACTCACGATGAGTGTCAGTTTCTTCATTTGTAAAAGGGCGGATAAAACACGTCGATATTTATAGGGCTTAGGCGGAAACCCATTGGTGGGAGAACAGGAATTGGGATAATAATGGTTGCAGAGTGGCACTCTGAAATAGTACATTCTATTCTTTGAACCTCTCTAAAAAATCATTTTATTTTAATTGTCTAAAGCTGAGCAAACAAGTATCAGATGTAAATTTAGAAAAAGGAGGGAAAAACTTTAATAATAGCCCTAAACAGTTCCCACATGTTAATATTGGCACTTTTTTTCCCTTCATGCATAATCTGTAACTGATTTTTAAAAGTTTGTTTGAGATTTTTAACATAGTAAATAATACTTTAGAAGACAGTCTAAATCCTCAAGTTGAGTAGTCTGGCCTTTGTAGTAGAACACAGACAAGGCCACCTTAGACCTAGATTAGAAGCCTGGCTGTGTCGCCAGGTAGGTGGGCAGCCTCGGACCAGTTATTTCCTCCCTCAGCATCATTCTCTTTGTCCAGAGGCCTTCCTAATAAAATCCACATCATCTGGCAGCTTATGATAAACAGTAAATGCTGAGTGTTATGTTTTGGGCTGGGCAGCCTAGCACCATCGTTTAGAAATTGATAGTCCCCTTGTTCTCATCTGTATGTTTTCTTTATTATTTATAAAAAGCAAGCAGCATAGTTTATTAAACCATACAGTGATGACTTTTGGGATTTAAGTCTAATGTTTAATTATTTTCAGAATTAGCCCTTTTCAATGACTTCCAGAGATTACTTTGTGATTATAATTTATCTCGTGTATGACTTTGGTTATCATGCAGTTATATATTTCTCAAAACAATTTTCTTCATATGTATTATTTAAATGTTGATTTAATGGAGGGATAGCACATTTATTTTTTGGCACATTGCAAATTAATGACAATTAGTTGATATAAATGCTTAGAGGAAGGTCTTTACTTTTGTTTTCTTACCTACCTCTCTTCTTCTCAGAACTCAGAACTGTACTATTTTTAACTGCTGCTTTGGAATAAAAAGGAAGTATTTTTTGCTTCCATGATGTATGTTTTGTTTCAAGACCTAAAGGCTATCAACATTGATTCTGAGGATGTGAGACTAGGAGAACATGCCCTTTTCCTCATCAGAAATCAGCCATTCCAAGTATCTTTTTGGAAGGGATATATGACAGAAAACATTTGTGTGTGTGTGTGTGTGTGTGTGTGTGTGTGTGTGTGTATATGTATATATATATATATATATATATATATATATAAAGATTTTTTAATAATGAGTTCCGTTTATATTTAAATTATAAATCTTATGAGCTTATGGTTAACAATCTTAGGCTAATTACTTTATAAGATGATTCTGCTAGAAAACTGTTTGTGACCATATCCAACAGGCTTATGTTCTATTAGCAGCTCAGACCAATTTTAACTTGTGCAGCTCTTGAAATTCACCCAGGTCTCCATCATGTACTTCAGGCTGCAAGCCATGTGACTTCCTAATATCACTACTCTACGTATAACTATTCCATATTATTTATTGGTGCTGTTATATGAATAATGTTCTTATCCTGATGTGACCATTTTGTTTAATGTTGACTAGGAGTGATTAATTATATTTATAAACATGTCCTTTTAGTTTTAGATTAAAGAGCTTTATTCAGTATCTGATCTCAGTCAAGTTTGCTGTGGCTTAAGCAATGAGTCATTGGTCTTTCCTGTTCCCTTTTATGGCATTGTTTTATAATGTAGGTAGTATATTTAAATTCCATATTTTAAAATAGTAAACAGTTTCACCAAGTATCTCCAATTTCTAAAGGAAGTTTGCCTCATATGTAATTGCCTTTGTTTTTTAAATAATACAAGACCTGTGGTTAGTGTATAGACACCATTAGGTTATTGAGTAAGAGTTGAATTATACTTAATTTATCAGGTTTGTGTCACCTTCCCCCAGGAACGAAAAATGTGACAAATCTCCCTTATGATAAGGCTTTCTCCACATTTGCAATATATTTACTATAGATGTAGCACCCCCATGATGATTATTTGCAACAGAATGAATAATTTCAGTATTTACCATTATGGTATGTCCCAAGATCATGAGGCCAGATGAACAATGCTGTTACTTAAGGGACCTTAATGATTTTTCAATTTTGTGTTCATTCATCCCCTCTTGTTCCCATTATAGAAGTTATTTCTGCTTGTGATTGTTATACACATAGTATATGTCTACATTCTGTATATCAAGAAGTCCCTTTCAGCCCTGGCCAGTTTTGCTCAGTGGTTTAGAGTGTCGACCCATGGACCAAAGGGTCATGGGATCAATTCCCAGTCAAGGACATGTACGTGGGTTGCAGGTTCAATCCCTGGCCCCAGTTGGGGCTCATACAGGGGTCATCCAATTGATGTGTCTCTTTCACATTGATGTTTCTCTCTCCCTCCCTCCTTCCCTCCCTTCCTTCCTTCCTTTTTCCCTCCCTCCTTCCCTCAGTTTTCCTTCCACTCTCTCTAGAAATCAATGGGAAAGATATCTTCAGGTGAGGATTAACAAAACAAACAAACAAACAAACAAACAAACAAACAAACAAAAAAAGTCCCTTTCAGCCTACGACCTGGAACTCTGTCCTTCTCTCCTACCAAGAATGGGGCTGCCAGAGCCCTGCTCAGGTAGCTTGGGTTTGATTCAGGTCTGTGACCCAGCAGCTTTGAGATATTTAACATTTTCAACCCAGAGGCCTAACTTTGCTCCACAGTCATGATAGCATGAAAGCATTAGAGCAGGAAACACCGTGGAACAAATACTCATTATTTTTGTGAGCAGTAACAGTGGTTCATTTTGGCCCGTATACTTTGGATATTTTCCTAGGCATTTATGTATATTGATATGAGCACTTTAGACTCTAACAGGATTTTTTTCTGCGTAATATTGTCCATCACATCTTGCCTGTTTATTTTGTTCTGTCTATGGTGCTCAATTCTTTTATTCTAATAAAGTTATCCAGTTGCTGGTAGTAATGTTGACTTATCCTTTCAAGTATTTATTCCTTTTCTTCTTGTTGACTAAATCTTTAGAATGATGCTAACTAATAGTATTGGGGCCACCATCCTTGATTCATTAAATTAGGAATGGAGCCAGGCCAGTGTGGCACAGTGGTTGAGCATTGACTCACAAACCAAGAGGTCACCAGCTCGATTCCTGGTCAGGTCACATACCCAGGCTGTGGGCTCGATCCCAAGTGGGTGGCGCACAAGAGGCATCCAAACAATGTTTCTCTCTCATCATTGATGTTTCTATCTCTCCCTATCCCTTCCTCTTTCAGAAATAAATAAAAATATATTTTTAAAATTAGGAATGGAAATGCTTCTAGTGTTTTACACTTAATCAGCTATTGGATTACATTAGATATTTTTCCATATTAAGTAAGTTCATCTGTGTGTTGGGGGAACAGGGACAAGATATTAGACCCCCCCACCTCCAACCCACCCCAATCATCCTCGTGTTTTCCTTCAGTTACATGTATTACAGTACATTGCTTTTATATTTTTTGATTAAAAAATATCTATTGAACCTAACATGTGCCAGGCACTGTGATAGATGCTGAAACTATAACCACGAAGAAGGCACATCCTGCCTTATATGAGTATCTCTAGTCTAACATGTGTTAGAGGCGGAATGAAGTCTTTGGTAACTTACTCATGTGGCTTCATTTCTGTAATGTCAATTTGATTGGAAATGTGGCTGGTCTCTTGAGAGGTAGGAGTCAGGGCTGGAACCCTGGTGGCAGTGACTGGTTGGAGTGGGGTCTGTGTGGCCCACCTGGGAGACTTCCATGTCACCATGGTGCTTCTTGTATTTCCAGTGACCTTGCTTCACCCACGATGGGAGCAGCAGAGAGTATGGACTTTGTAACTAGGTCTTCTAGCTTTTCCACTTTTGATCTCCATGCCCTTGGCCATTTTAACCTCTGAACCTCCATTTTTCTATCTTTAAAATGGGAATAGCAACACCTACTTCAAAGTTTGTTGTTGAGATTAGAGGTGATGTAAGTAAAACACCCAGTACCTGCTCAATAAATGTTTTAGATTCTTCCTACTGCTACTACTTGTTGGAAATTTATAGCTGTTAATGTTATTGCCATGATTACATGTTTTTAATTTATGCTGGGCCAGAACTCGGCTTCTTGACCGCCTTGTTGGATGCTTTTTCTCTGACCTTAACTCTGTGCCTTGACTCAGTTTCTCTCTGTGTGTCTGTCTCGCCCTCTCTTTCTTGTTCTGTATGCCCTATTTGCCTGTGTGCAGTTACAAGCTAGAGTGCCTGCTGTGGGTTGTTCGGCAATGTTTTACTGTTATAAAGCCCCTGAATATTTATTGCTCTTTTGTAGTGTTCAGTTGCAAGTTCTTTCTTCAGTAGTTCTCAGAAGTGTGTCTCCTCTTCCTAAAGGACATTTGAGGCCAGTAGCTGGAGATCTTATAGTCAGTCATGAGCTATGTTTTGAAAGATGCATGTTAATTACATGGAAGTAAATATTACAGAACAAGGAAACAGAATACTCTGAGGCTGTAAGCTGCAAGGTGGAAGGCAGAAAAGCCCAGAGCAGCATGGGCCTCACACAAGTCTGTTGTGTACCCTGGGGGGAGTGGGCGGAGTCGGGGGGGGGCAGTAAGGGTCAAAATTACCTTCCCAGATTCTTTTGACAAACAGTGTTGCTCTGCTTACCTAGTTCATTTCCCAAGAGTTAGGTTGTGGCAAGAGATCCATTAATTAGATGATTGATTAGTTGGACAAATTATTGAATATCTTTATGTCATGTCTTGCTTTCTTAATCTGTAAAATGGGACACTAATAATTAGCTCATAGAGAGTGAAGATTAAAATAAATAATTCCTGGAACACACTTATTGCAATCTCTGTAAATTGAGTAAGCACTTAAAATAAATATTACCTCTATTACTGCCATCTTCAAATTTGCTAAGATACCTTTCTTAGTGACTTTGAAAGTGATTTAGTCCATACTATGTTATTTTATTAGAAGTGAATGCATAGATTTACATTTAAGTCCAAGCACTTTCCATTTTTAATTTTTGTTGGGTCTGCTTTGGTCAGTTATTGGTGCTGAGACATTAAAATAAGCAATAAATATTCCAAAAAGTCAATTAGACAGAATAGATGTTTGCCAGAATATAAACGATTTCATTGGTCAGGGCTCATTGGTCAGGGCTCAACACCTAAAATATTTCACGAGGTTGAGCACAGAGCCGTGAGCCGCATGAGTACCTGGCACAGAGTGATTTTTTCCCCGGTGTTCTGAGAATCTCCTAAAGTCTTCACTGCCTGTCAAAACCCCGGATCCAGAATGTAACAGTAAAGCTGAGAGGATGGGATACTACATACAACTGGTAACCCCTCCTTGAGCCACCTGAGGGTGGGAGGAGGAGCAGTACCCCCAGAAGGAGGGGTGCAGCTCCTAGGAGAAGGAAAGGATGGTGAGCAGATAAAACAGGCCTTGTCTCAGGGCTGAGGACTCCCCTTCTTGGAGAGGACCTGAGATTTAATGCTGATCCTGCACCTTTAACCTCCCTTTTCTGTGTTTAACTGCAAGCCTCTCCCATCTACCTGTCTTATTTATGTATCTTTAATTAGATAATGAAAAGTCACCATTTTCATGCAGAAAATAGAAATAAAAACAAATGATCCCACAAAATTTCTCATGCTTCCATTGCTGAAGATACATTCTTTCTCCCCTGAGCTGACCATGGGCCTTTTTTTTCCTGTAAGATCGGTCTACTTTAAATTGTTGTGATCCATTATGTGCTTCTTACAAACATCAGAAGGAGTCTTTATCAGGCTTCACTGAGGCCTGGGGCACTCATGTCTTTTTACTTAAGGTAACTTCTTTGGGCTATATTTTTAGAGGTTGAATTATTGGAGCAAATAATATAAACTTTTAAGACTATTGTTATGTAACAGAAATTACATCCGAAAGGGAAGTACCACTTTTTATTCCTACAAAATGATACATGAGAATATATCTATATCTAGTGCCTAGAAAAGGGCCTCGTCATAGTAGGTGCTCAATACATATTTATTTAATGAATTAGTAAGTAAATGCATGAGTGAGACTCTACCAATTTCATGGTACTCTTTGTAGTGTGTTTTCATAAACTATTTTCCAGATTTTAAATTTTGTACTGTTGCCTTTCTACATTTGCCATTTAACCAGCAGTCCTCAGATCCTGTAATTGCTTGAACCACAGCCATGTTTTCACTGTTTATGTTTGCTTAAAACTACTTAGAATTAATTTCCTATTGTTACTGTAACAAGTTATCTGAAATTTAGCGGCTTGAAACAACACAGGCTTGTTCTCCCATAGTTCTGGAGGGTATCATCTCACTGGGCTGCTTTCCTTCCAGGGGCTCTGGGACAACCGTTTCCTCGCATTTTCTAGCTCCTAGAGGCCACCTCACTCCCTAGCTTATGCTCCCTTACTCCCTTGTCAAAGCCAGCGGCAGAGCATCTTCAAACTCCTCCCTTGGTCTCACTCCTGCTTTTGTCATAGCTCTTTCTCTCACTCCCCCCCCCCCCATTCCTTTATAAGCACTCCGGAGATTACTTTGGGGCCACCCAAATAATGCATGATAATCCCTTCTTCTCAAGATCCTTAATCACAGTCCGAAAGTCCCTTTTTCCATTTACAGTAACATTCATAGGCCCTGGGATTAGGATGTGGACATCTTTGGGGATGAGGGCCATTGTTCTGCCTGCCACACACTTTGTTTGCTGTTGTTCATCTCTATTTTGAAATCTAATACTTTTAAGATATTTCTCAAAAGCTACCTTCTAAAAGAAACATCTAAGAATTCTCTTCAGTCGTCTCTCTGCTCCTGGTGAATATTGCTGTCTTTCTGAGATAAATGATGTGTTCTTCCTTATGCATCTAAATTATGTATATACATGTATATCTGTCCCACTAAATCTCCATCTTGTTGAAGGCAGGGACCTTCATGTTTAGTTCATATCCTGAACTACTAACTTACCTCAGATTTTTGCTTTGAACTTATTATGTGTTAAAAGTATTTATTAAATTTCACTTAAACAATTATTGGTGTAAAGAAAAGGAGCTTAATATTTTTAGAAATTTGTTGTTAGGAAGAAAATGAATTTCAACTTACATATTTGAAATCATGATGTCCTATTGACAGTGTAGGGGCCCTGTCCGGAGTGCGCCGGCTGTTCAAAGCCAGTCTGAGTGTGGGAATCCTAATCAGAGTGTTCAAGGCTAATTTGCTGTATGCAGGTGCAAAAGCAAGGACACAGCAATCTTACTTACCCACTGACGGCGCAGGCATGCCTTTCTGTAACCCAAATATTGGTGTCACTATTTGGAAAGAAGCCTCCTTTGTTTAAGTTAGTGTAAAGATGTGTTACTGACCATCCGAGGCTAGGCTGCTTTTATATAGGGGCGGCTGCTCTGTATGTGTTTGCTACTGTAGTAGTAAGGGCTACTGTGTGAGCAGTAGTTCCTATGTTTGCTGGACTGCTTTATGTGACAGCTTTGTTAGCTGCTGCCTTGTAAGGCTACTTTGAAGAATTGTTTTGTCTAATGGCTCCTTGTTAGCAATGGCTACATAGTCTGCAATAAAGCCTCTCTTATACACCTGTGGCGGCTCATAACTTCTTCATCTCATACCCAATGCCCATGAAGGTCCAGTCCCTGCCCGAGGGACTCGGACACAGCAGTTGGCATAGTCGGCAGGATGAAGGAGTGAGTACTTCCCAACAGACAGTTACTTGAATTAACTTGTAAGACAGCATCTGGCAGACAAAGGGAAGCTACCCTCTAATAATTTTCTAGCCGTTGATTGGTACAGAGCGGTGGAGAAGGTACAAGGCATTGGTATGTGGGGCACATGAGCCATGGGTGTCTGTATGCACATTGAACATATCTGATGGAGTGTACCCTGGAACTGGTGTTGAGAGTCAAATAAGCAAAATATTCTCCTTATTTTTTGATGATTAGTAGTTAATACATTTATAGCCATTTCTTTTTGTGTGTGGCTGTTTTCTTTCTGAGCTTTTTATTTCTTCTTTTTACACCAGTCCCTTTAGCATTTCTTGCATTGCTGGCTTGGTGGTGATAAACTCCCTTAGCCTTTTTTTGTCTGTGAAGCTTCTTGCTTCCCCTTCAATTCTGAATGATAGCCTTGCTGGATAGCGTATTCTTGGATTCAGTCCTTTGCTTTGCATCACTTTGTAAATTTCTGTCCATTCTTTTCTGGCCTGATGTGTTGCTGTTGAGAAGTCATTTGATAATCTAATGGGAGATCCCTTGTATGTAACTTTCCCTTTCTCTCTTGAAGCCTGTAAGATTCTCTCTTTGTCCTGAACATTTGCCATGGTAATTATGATGTGTCTTGGTGTGGGTCTTTTTGGGTTCACCTTGTTTGGGACTCTCTGGGCTTGTGTGACTTTTTTCTTCCCCACCTGAGGGAAGTTTTCTGATATTATTTCTTCAAATAGATTTTCTAATCCTTGTTCCTCTTTCTGTTGTTCTGGCACCCCTGTTATTCGTATGTTGTTTTGTTTCATGTTGTCCCAAAGCTCCCTAGACTCTCCTCCTGTCCTTTAATTTTTTTCTCCAATTGAAGTACAGTTTGGGTGTGTTTTGCTTCCTTGTCTTCTAATTCACTAATTCGGTCCTCCGCTTCTCCTAGTCTACTCTTGATACTTTCAATGGTGTTTTTATTGCAGCTATATGCTCTTCATTTCTTCTTGGGTCTTACATAAATTATTCATTTTTTCGTGTGGTAGTTAATACATTTAAAATGTAGACCGAAACTTTATAGTAAATAGGGGGCAAAAGGTTTGAATGAAATATTATCTTGATACAGAGGCAGAGCTGCCTCAAACAGATTGTCAAACTGCAGTGGGAAGGCCGGGGAGGGTTGGGGGGCAGGAGGTAGGGGGGTAAGAGATCAACTAAAGGACTTGTATGCATGCATATAAGCATAACCAATGGACATAAGACACTGGGGAATAGGGGAGGCTAGGGGACTGTCTAGGGCGGGGGGGATAAAATGGACACATATGTAATACCCTTTGTAATACTTTAAGCAATAAAAAAAATAAAAAAATAAAAAAAAAACATCTAAAAAAAATATTATCTTGAAAAGTAATGCTAAAATTATAAAACTTTATTTTATAACACCTTTAAATTATAAAGAACTAATGTAATGCCTTATTACCCAAGTTCATAACTATGTAATTACTAGGGGCCCAATGCATGAATTTGTGCACCTTGAAAGGAACTGTGGGTTGCGAGGCTGTGGTAGGCACAGGGGTGGGTCTCAGCCTATCCTCAGCGCCCTGCCTGGCCCCTCCCGCTGTGGTCCTTGGTCTCCTATCTGCTGGCAGTTTCACTCTTGCTGCCGCTGCTCCCATGTGCTTATGGTGCTGGCCCCACTCGCACCCACTGAAGGCATAGAGCAATTAGGGCCGGCACCGGCAGCGGGTACAAGCAGGGCCGGCACCGTTAGCGGGTGCGAGTGGCTGCTGCTGCTGCTCTGATTGCCCCTCAGGAGCAGGGAGAGGTGGAGAAGCCCTCAGGGGCGATCAGGGTCTGCAGCCGCTGCTTGCACCTGCTGATGGTACCAAGCAATTGGACCAGCGCCAGGCACCAGCAGCAGGTGCCAGCGGTGGCTCTGGTGCTGGCTGTGGGTGCGAGCGGGGCCATTGCCGGCAGTGGGTGTGAGAGGCGGCTGCTGGCACTGATCTCTCCTCAGGATCAGGGGGAGGTGGAGAAGCCCTGAGGGGCGATTGGGCCCAGCAGCCGCTGCTTGCACCCGCTGATGGCACCAAGCGATTGGGACTGGCGCCCGGCGCCAGCAGTGGGTGCGAGTGGTGGTTCTGGCGCCAGCAGCGGATGTGAGTGGGGCTGGCACCAGCAACAGGTGCAAGCGCTGGGCAGGACCGTGGTGTGAGGGAGCAAAGAATTTTCAGTAACCACCAGAAGCTCTCTCACCTGGTCCACCATCCTGCAGCCGCTGATGCCTGCTATGTTCCGCATACGCCCCCTGGTGGTCAGCGCACGTCATAGGAACTGGTTATTCGGTTGTTCCACCGTTCAGTCTATTTGCATATTAGCCTTTTATTATTAGAGGACTCATATTGTGTGCTTTCAAGTTGGTATAATATGACCTGGTATTCCAGTATGATCTTCTGAGAAGTTAGTGTAAGTTGTTGTAAAACCTCTGTTGTAATATCTTCTGTTTCTTTTAGTCGGCACATAACCTGCCTATTCCTGTGTCCTCCCAACTCCAGTGTCCCAAGGAAAGAGTGGCATCAGTTGGCAGGCTGTGGATTTTACACTGTTGGAATCTGCATACCATGGGAAAATACTTTTTGGTTGAAAATAGATTTTAAAATGTGTAACTTGTTATGGGAACAATTGATAGGAAGACAGGAAAGTTTCTGTGATAAAATTTTGAAACCTCAGTCTTTCAGCAGCATTTTCCTTTGATTTTCTTAATTGACTGAATTCTTAGTAACCACAAATTGAGACTACAGCTGCTGCTGCAGGTAGACTGCTGGCCTGCCTTCAAGTTAAGCGTTCTGTAAGTTGGGACAGGCGGATGCTCATCGTCTATGAACTACGGCAGGTGCAGACTATGAAACTTAATCACTTCCTCTTTCACCCTGTCAGCATCTCATTTTGCTTTATGATTAGTTGTCTTTTCTGCTTTTCCTGCTACAACATGAACTTTTTGGGAACAGGCACCACATCTTTTAAACTTTTGTTTCCCAGGACGTACCTTCTCATGGGTACTTCCTAAGTGCTTTGAAGCAAATCGACTCGTTCCTAAGACTTGTTTTCTAGCACATCACTCCAAAAATGTGGTCATATCTGGATATGTTAAAGATAATTCTTTTCCTTTATGTTTTTTTTTAATACATCTCTAAGTCAAGTAGAGCCTATTAACTTAAATTGGATAAGTCAGCCGCTTATTCTCTTGTAGCATATTTTCATCTAATTTTTACGATGCAGGCGAAAGTAAAAAATTGTGTAAATGTGCGTATGATGCACATTACTTATTTGATTCATTTATTAAAACTGGTGGCAGTGCTTTTAGGGCAACTTCTTTTGTTCTCTTCAGTATTCTCAATGTCAGCATGTGGTGCCTCACTGAACTGACTTGTATGTTTTTACTTTTCTCTGGATTACATTGAAACCAGGTGGGAATTCCTCCCAGTTTGCTTTCTTTTTAAATGCTACGTTTGGTCTTTGTATATTTTAATTGCATTTTTCTCTTGTTTCAAACCAAAGCTCCTTTTGAAATATTTGCTTTTTTGTGTGTTTTGAGTCAAGGTGTTTTTAATGAAATTTAGGGCAGGATGAGTAAAAATCTTGGGATAAACTGATTTTTATATCTATTGCTTCATATTCTTATCCTGAGATTCTTGGATGTTTTCTCAGAGTGCACAAGCCTGAAATGTGCTTACTGTGTTTGTGTGTGTGTGTGTGTGTGTGTGTGTGTGTACACACACATACATTTACAAGAGTTGGCAAAAGTGGGTTTACAGTTTTGAGCACTCAAAACACAGTTTATAGTTGTATTATTACTTATTTTTGTGTTGTATGTTTTTGACTGACATTTTTCACGTTTATTGTTTCTAGTGCAGTGGGTCTTTGATTAGCAGCTCCTCCTCACCCGGTACCCTCACACACGTTGTTTCTTACAATTCCTCGTTGGACTGGGCGATTTGATAACCTGGCTTGAGTGAATTATTGAGGGACACTGTGAGTGATGGCCCGAGGAGACAACAGTGGAGTGAAGTGCTTGGGCTTTGTAACAGCTGTGCTTGATATTCGGTGGTCTGTTTCCCTTCCATCTGCTTTTGGAATTGAATTCTGAAGGATTCATGGGGCTAGATCAGTGATGGCGAACCTTTTGAGCTCGGCGTGTCAGCATTTTGAAAAACCTTAACTCTGGTGCCGTGTCACATGTAGAAATTTTTTTATATTTGCAACTATAGTAAAACAAAGATTTATATTTTTGATATTTATTTTATATATTTAAATGCCATTTAACAAAGAAAAATCAACCAAAAAAATGAGTTCGCGTGTCACCTCTGACACACGTGTCATAGGTTCGCCATCACTGGGCTAGGTTATGATCCCATAACCTAGCCCAGTGATGGCGAACCTATGACACGTGTGTAAGTGAAGGCCTATGGAGGGGGCTAGGTTATGATCCCGTGTAAGTGAAGGCCTATGGAGGGGGCTAGGCTATGATCCTGTGCAAGTGAAGGCATATAGAATTCTCATTCTCTTGCAGTTGTCACAGATTCACCTGTTCTCAGTAAATGCTGCCCTTCCTTATGACTAAAGTTTTCTCTTTATATTTTAATTACGAAAGATTTGGGAACACTTTCTAAAATGACTGTAATAAAATATAACAAAAAAGCATTCAAACTTTAGATATTGCATTGCTTGCTTTTTCCCTACTCTCATTGGGTGAATGCGCATTTGTTTCTGACTGGTACTCATTTCTCTTGGTCATTAGGTTGCCCCCAATGATGAAGCTGTGGTGACATTATTGTGTGAATGGGCTGTGAGCTGTAAACGGTCCGGCAAGCACAGGGCGATGGCAGTGGCGAAACTCTTGGAGAAGAGGCAAGCGGAAATCGAGGCTGAGGTGGGTGTTCCTGTCTGCTTGTTGAATGCCATCATTTAAACATTATGTTTTGGGAAGGACTCTTTTTCTTATCCTCATTATACTATATTTTTTCTTTTAAAGGAAAAAGGGAGAATGTACAAATTCATGGCAGGATCTCTCTAAGTTAACGAAGCCAATAGTTCATATACTGGACTAACTTACAATTATCTTTTATTTTTATTTTTTCTCTATTGATTAAGGTATTACATATGTGTCCATATCCCCCATTTTCTCTCCCCCCAACCCCCCACTCGTGCCCTCACCGCCCTCGTGTCTGTGTCCATTGGTTAGGCTTATATGCATGCATACAAGTCCTTTGGTTGATCTCTCCCCCTTACCCCTACCTTCCCTCTGAGGTTTGACAGTCTGATCGATGCTTCTCTGTCTGTGGATCTGTTTTTGTTCATCAGTTTATGTTGTTCATTAGATACAACAAATGAGTGAGATCATGTGACATTATCTTTCTCTGACTGGTTTATTTTGCTTAGCATAATGCTCTCCAGTTCCATCCATGCTGTTGCAAATGGTAAGAATTCCTTCTTTTTTACCGCAGCATAGTATTCCATTGTGTAAATGTACCACTGTTTTTTAATCCACTCATCTGCTGATGGGCACTTAGCCTGTTTCCAAATCTTAGCTATGGTAAATTGTGCTGCTATGAATATAGGGTGCATATATCCTTTCTGAGTGATGTTTCTAGTTTCTTGGGATATAGTCCTAGAAGTGGGACTATGGAGGGGGCTATGTCAAATGGGTCAAATGGGAGTTCCATTTTTAGTTTTTTGAGGAAGCTCCATACTGTTCTCTGCAGTGGCTGCACCAGTCTGCATTCCCACCACCAGTGCACGAGGGTTCCTTTTTCTCTGCATCCTCGCCAGCACTTGTCGTTTGTTGAACAATTATCTTTTAAAACAAAACTTTAATATCTAAGAACAAAGAATTCTTCCTTTGCGAAGTTAAGATACATACACACAAGTGTGTGTGTGTGTGTGTGTGTGTGTGTGTGTGTATCTTGTATTATTATATATGTTTGTGTATATATTTTTATATTATGGATTTTAAAGCCACATAATATTTTAGTGGAACCAGAAGTTCTTCGCCTATGAATTTATAGGTAGCAGTTTGTATTATTGTTTGAGATTTTGTTCTGGCCTCAGAGAAGGCAATTATGGCCTCAGCAGATTATTATGGGAAAACAGAGCTAGCTTCATAAACATGAGCTTTTGTTGAAGGGAACATTTTTAAGCGAGCCTCTTTTTGTGCCTGTGAAATTCTGCAGGGTCAGCTCTGGAGAAGGTGTGATTTGACCAGGCCACTTCCTCTCTCACCTCGACACCTGTTGGGCCTCCTACCTTGTTTCTTCATAGCTAGACCCATCTTTTCAAAGTGGGAACAGATCACACTGTCCCCTTACTAAAACTCCATGATGGGTCCTTACATGGCCCACAGAGCCGTGAGGGCTGCCCTACCTGCCTCTCCCCCCGCCATCTCCTACCTTTTTCCTCTGGGACACACATGATTGCAGACGCCTTGGACTTTCTGTCCCTCCATCACTCCAAACTCCCTTTTATCTTTGGGTGTTTGCCCCTGCTGTTTCTTCTGGTGGCACACCCTGCTCCCCAATTTTCACATGGCCAGTTTCTTTCTGCCATTCCTATTTCAGAAAGTGTCACTGTCTTTGTTGCATTCCCAGCTCAACATGTGTCACCTCCTCAGTCACTCTTCTCACATCACTCTGTTTTACTTTCCTCAGTGGCTTATTGTTTCACGCCTGCCTGCCTCTGGGATGTAAGCTCAACAATAGGAACCCGAGTACCCAGAATAGTGCTCAGTGCATAGTAGATGCTCAATAAATATTGCATGAATGGATGAGCATTTAGCTGGCTCTCTGTTACTGATAATATACCTACTTCCTATGAAGCTATTAAAAAACAAAATAGGAAGAATGTTTTCATTGATATCTCTTTTGAGAAGGCACTGTTCACCAGATACAAAAAATCATGTTGTTGAAATTGGGGCTTGAAGATATTGATGTTAAGGTGTAAGACACAAGCCCATTTTGCAATGTGCAAATTAGGAAAAGTGTTTCATTGCTTTTTTTCTATACATTTATGAATAGACTATTCTACAGTGAATTGAAATGATTAAAGTTTAGTAACTAAAGTTGAATTTCTCAGATTTCATTGTTGCTTCTGGATTGTTTTTGTCATTCCCTCCCTCCACGCAGTGTGTCCCAGAATGAACACACACACACACACACACACGCACACACACAATCACTTTCAGAAGAGGTTCACACACAGATTGCTTTGTAATTTTAATAGGTGTAACTGTATTCTTTCAGAGATGTTTAAGATAATTGATTTCTAATAAACATCAAAATTTGACCTTTGTAAAGAAAGGATGGCTTGGAGAAATATGTTAATATAATGATTAATAACTTAATATTGAAGAATAAGGATCAAAGGGATATTGAAGAGAATAAAAAACGCGGATCTGATTACTTCTAAACTGTTTCTTTTCTGGTTTTCTAGTAAGTTTTATCTTTTTTTAAAAATTAATAATTCATTTAAAGAATAGTTTATTGATTTTTAGAAAGAAAAGATGGGAGAGGGAGAGGAAGAGAAAGAGAGAAACATCAATGTGAGAGGGTAACATTGATTGGCTGCCTCCTGCATGTCCCCTATCGGGATTGAGCCCGAAACCCCGGACATGTGCCCTGACCAGGAATCGAACCGGCAATCTCTCAGTGCTTGGGATGACACCCACCTGAGCCACACCAGCCAGGGCAGTAAGTTCTATCTTAGGAGTTCACACGTTGAACAGCTTCTCTTGATGTGTTTCATGAACTGTGGAGAGTCCCAGAGGTTCTGCGAGATCTCATTGGTAAAATGTGATGAATAAGTGAAAGAACCTTACTGGGGGAATTATGTTAGCTTTCTTATTCCACACCACACTTCTCCAAACACACTTGTAAATACCCCCACCTGACCAAAACAAACACAAAAGACTGGAACTCAATAATACATTGCCAAACATTTCTTAGGGGGAATACAGTTAAGCATGAGCTATTTAAAAATGATGACCTCAAATTATTTTTAGCAGTTGGTACAGGAATACTGAGTAGTGTATTCTGTACTATGTTGTGTATTTAATGGATGCTCATACAGTACTGTGTAGAGTTTATAATTCAGATGAATAATGTTTTTCAGGGGTATGGTTTGAAATAATTTCAATAGTTCTGGATTAGCTTCCTGAACTTGTAAAATTATATTTACCCACTATGCATGGCCTACAAATATATAGAGAAATCTCAATTAATTTATATTTTATCTGAGAACTTAAATGTTAATGAGAAACTAACCTATTCATGACCCACTGTGACCATACTTGTCCTTTATAACTTATTGTGCTTGTTTACTTTTAATCTTTAGAGATGTGGGGAGTCAGAGGTCTTAGATGAGAAGGAGTCCATTTCTTCTGCGTCTCTTGCTGGATCTAGTTTGCCTGTTTTCCAGAATGTTCTGCTAAGGTTTTTAGATACACAGGCCCCCTCATTGTGTAAGTAAAGCTCTTTGCTTTTAGATCTTAAATAAGGGAATGGCCTCCACTCCCTTCTTTTAAAGCTGTTTCTTCTTTCTTTAAATTTTTATTTGCATCTTATCAAAAGTTCTTGGCATTGAATATAATGTATATTTTACTGAACAAAATTTTGTGGCATGTTTTCAATGGATATTTTTGTGCAATTTTAAAATTAGGTGAACTTCAAAGGTTTAAAATTTTGTAGAGTTTTAAAAAAAAGTGCCTCCTTCCTTTGTAATTTTCCCTTTATAGATCTTTCTTATCAAAATAGAGGAGCTAAGATGTTTCACTGTATATTGTGATTTGGAAATTTCTCTTTTCAAACATTTTCTAAATTTTTTATTTTCTAACTTTGCATCTTAAAAGGTGGGTAGAGGGTGGGAATCAAATAACAGTACTTTATAAGGTCCTAGATACAAGGAAATTATTTGTAAAGATGGTTGGCTGCTCGCTAACTCTCTCTTGGATGTTCATGTCATCTTATATTTTTTTTCTTTTATTCTGTAGTTGATGGCAAGTTGAGAGTTTGGGGGAATAAACCACCCAGTAGGTTCATACTGTGGGTGCCACTTTAAAAAATCTTTGTGTGAGCTAAATGGGCTTGATCTTATTCTGAGGCTTTTATGTGTCAGAGTACAGCAGGGAGGGTCTTAGGATAGATAGTGATAGAACAACAGAAAAATGGCAAAGAGTGAAAAGTGATAGAAAAGGGAGAAAAAGAGTGGAGGGAGGGGAAGGAAGATGTTTGTGAAGGAGAAAAAGGTAAAGCATCTAGAAATAGCCCTGCTTCCAATTCCTCTGAGAAGGGCCTCCTTTTGAGTTGAGTGATGCCTGGGGGTATTTAGTTATTTTGTGGCTGGTCGAGTTCAGAGGAAGAGAAAGAGCTGGAGTCAAGCTGATGGAATGTGGGGAGAGAAATGAAACATGGAGGTGAAGCAGGGAAATGAGAAGACAGGAGATATACCGAATAGAAAGTATATTGCCAGTAGCGGAAATTAGCAGCTCTAACGTAGAGAAAGAGCTGGAGTCAAGCTGATGGAATGTGGGGAGAGAAATGAAACATGCAGGTGAAGCAGGGAAATGAGAAGACAGGAGATATACCGAATAGAAAGTATATTGCCAGTAGCGGAAATTAGCAGCTCTAACGTCTCTTGTGTCTGGGGAAGACACACGTTTGCCCTGGGCTTCCTTGTCTGACCCGCTCCTGTTCTCTTTCTGGGAAATACATTCTTCTCTGCCCTGCTTGTTCTGGATTCCATTTTCTGTCAGAGAAGCTGCTTGTGTTTCCGTGCAGAGGCTGCTGTATTGAATGTGGTGGTGGACGAGAACAGACGTTTAGGTGTCAGGTTTAATGTTCCCTGGATGGTCTGTTCGTCTCCGTGTTTGCAAGTGTGCTGGGACTGGGGCTGAGCTTTGCAGGGTTAGTCTTAACATTTTTAACCTCTCAAAGGTACAGATACAAAGTTTTAGAGTGCAGTTACAATATTAAAAGTCATAATGTAAATTAAATAGACTGGTTATGAATTTAAAAAGACAGAAGAGCTTCTGTCTATGCTCTTTGAATTTCATTTTCCCTTTTTCTTTTCAGTGGATCCCGCTCATTTTTTAAATTTTAATTACCATTTGAATTGTGGTTCTGTTGTGAAATCTCCTTGGGAAAAATGTATAATGTGCCCCACAAATACACAGACACACTCAAACTCTGAAAGCAGCCACAAGCAGTTTTAGTGATAAAACCAGAGGACAGCAATCTTGGCCTGTGTTTTTGTTTTGTTTTGTTTTGTTTTGAACTTGAAATTCTGTGTGTTTATATTATTATTTAAAAGACTATTCATTTGCCTGGGCCCACTATCTTTAAACTTGAAGTTGTACTTAGCATACTGGATAGTATTTTTAATTGCAGTGGGACAGTAAAAACCTGTGAGCCATTTCTATACAAAACAGTAGTGCCTCATAGGAAATTTGGCAATAATCGTTGATTTTGTAAAAAAAAATTGTGAAAAGTGGTGCTAATATTGTTAAGCCTTAGCAATATTTTTATAAAATTTATTTACCTTTTAACAAGATCAGTGGAAACCGAATTTTTGATGGAATTGTTTCTATAGCGGATCCCAACAGTGAATGTGAGAAGGCGGAGTTTGTGAACCTGGTGCTGCTCTTCTGCGAGTTCATCCGGCACGATGTCTTCTCTCACGACGCTTACATGTGCACCCTCATCTCCCGGGGAGACCTGTCCATCACCTCCTCCACTCGGCCACGGTCGCCTTTGGGAGAAAATGCAGATGAGCACTACCCCAAGGACCATGACATGAAGATGGAGGTATGGCCCTGGGGGGGTGTGCCTGCTCCCCTCATTTCCCCAACCCGCTCCGAAGGATGTACGATGGAAGGGTGATCACTTTTTTTTTTTAATATATTTTTTTGATTTTTCACAGAGAGGAAGGGAGAAGGATAGAGAGTTAGAAACATCGATGAGAGAGAAACATCGATCAGCTGCCTCCTGCACACCTCCCACTGGGAATGTGCCCGCAACCAAGGTACATGCCCTTGACCGGAATTGAACCTGGGACCCTTCAGCCCGCAGACCGACGCTCTATCCACTGAGCCAGACCAGTCAGGGCTGGTGATCACTTTTTAATTGTATTCTCTTGTTTCAAAGCTCATGTATCTCTACTTCCGCTCACAAAAAAACAGACTATAATTTACATCTTCCAGAGTTTTCTTTTGGATACTCTAAAACTATTAATGAAAAGATTTGACAGGCCATAATATCTTTCTTTGGATTAGAAATATGTGCTTCCAGCTTTATGTATTTCTAATCCCAGTTTCCTTTAATATTTGTCTCAAAAATGGACTTGTTTTGACCCTAAAGTCCTGGTTTAGTG
Organism: Myotis daubentonii; assembly: GCF_963259705.1. Lineage (NCBI taxonomy): Eukaryota > Metazoa > Chordata > Mammalia > Chiroptera > Vespertilionidae > Myotis > Myotis daubentonii. The sequence continues at coordinate 104,380,932 of NC_081842.1, read as the reverse complement.
TTCATTCTAAGGAGCATCTTCCCTGATGTATTTTGTTCATTAATTGTACCAGTCTTTTATACATAGTGGGAAATTCTGTGTTAGTCTTAACACATCATGTCTTCATTCAATGAATAAAAAATTTAATATTTATTTCTCAAATGTTTTAAAGTTAAGTTGTTCTTTTCAACAAATTGTTTTATGCAGTGAGTATGAATTTATAATTTTCTGCCAATTTCTGATATTTTGGACATTGTTCCAGATACTTATTGAAATTTTCAAGGCAAAAAAACATGAAGTTGGTGATGGGAAATAGTAGAAAATGGTGAGAGATTATGATAATTCCTTAACAATAAAATCTCATGTTGGTTGTATGAGAGTTTAAGTATATAATATTATATTTTTTTAAGCCAGCACCTATACTTGTAATTTAAAAAACTGACATTAGAATTATACACATTGATTCATAGTTTATACTCTTAAGATTTGGTGACTAAATGGTATAGGAATTTAAAAAAATCTTTAGTAAATACGTTTGTTTCTAAATTTGTCCACAGTATAAGTTATATAGGGTGAAAAATTAAAGCTACTTTACCTGTTTAGGCTTTTTCTATGTTTCTGATTTTTCTTTTTTGTTCTTCAATATCAAGATATCTTAAAGCTTAGATTTTCCTTACTAAGAAAAGTTGGTGAGCACGTGACTGGGAATAGCCCAGGGAAGGAGATTATGGTCAGTTTGTTTTTATCAGGACGTTCCTGTGCTCTTCCCTTAAAAAAATCATGGAAGTTGAATCTTTCTCATCATGAGGACAAAGAGTGTGACTTTCCAAAGCTATGCATACCTTAAACCTTCTTTATTTTTGGAAAAGACACTAAGAGGAAATAAGAGGGTGGTTAAAAATGTTACTGTCCTGCTTTAGCACCAGTTTCTTAATGAGCTACACCATCTACCGTGTGACTTCCTTTCTCTGACCATCATCAGGGACAGACTGTTATGGCACATATGGGTATTGGCTCAGGAACTATTGATCTTTTTGATGAAGTAGACAAGTGACTTTAAAACTGACTTGTGTTCGCAATTCCCAGTAGGTTAACCATTGAATTATTATTGACTATGAATTCCTCCCCGACCCCAACCCCAGCTGGGCTCTGCCCTCTGTTTCTTGCTCAGGCACTGGAATGACCTGTGTACTTGCGATGTAAATGTGACCCCAGCACATTCCTCCCCAGGGCACAGTCCATCAGCTCTGTAGTTGTTTCCTGTCGCTTCATCCTCAGTTTCATCTGTACTGCCTCCTTGGGAAATTTAACACTCCTGCCCTCCTAGACCTTTTGTTCCTTTTGAGATCGGCATCTCTCAGGAAAAAGGAGTGTAGTAGTTTCATCAGGACAGTGCATGTTGATTTGCCGCATATGTGTTTAGCTTCTAAATAGTAGCTTTCCTGGCTCTGGACTTGCTATACATTCTTTTACTTTATCTAAGTATAATTATGTGCTCTTCTCCATGAATCTTGAGTCCCTCTTTATAAAAAATATTGTTTGGGGAAAAGAATAAAACCTTTATGTTATTCATTAGCTTGTTAACTATTTCAGTGCATGTGTTTTTGTAGGGAATGTAGCCCTAAGAGGAAAACACTGACCTGTAGTCTGGTCTGTCTCCGGCCCTCCAGGAAATACAGCTGGGCCCATTTCTCATGTGTGTGGTTGTCATGGTCTCATCTTCAAAATGGGGATGATGGCAACAGCTTCCTAGTGATCTGAATATGAAGTTTATGGAAATAAGCAAAATTTCTGTATATATTTTGCTCAGTGGTTAAATAAGGAAAGGATATTTTTTGAGTGTTTTGTGTGTTGGAAGCTCTGTATGCAGTTCTGGTGTTGGCTTCACTCTCTTTCATTTATAACCTCCACCATTTGCTTTACACGACTTAGATTTTTTCTCCTATGCCTGGAGAGTCCTGTGAGATCATCAACCCTTCCTTGGGCAGAAGAATGTCAGTTAATGGTGAGAAGCTGCTGAAGAGAGAAAAATCAAGAGAGTTGATTTTTCCATCTAATTATGACCTCCTGCGACACCTCCAGTATGCAACACATTTTCCCATACCTCTGGTAAGTCAGCGCGTCAGTCAGTTGACAACCTGATTATTTCATTAGAGGATGATTAGCCATAGACTATTCAACTACTTGCCTGAACAATACATGTGATAGCAGGTGAGTGTTTGTATTCATTGCTTCTTTTGTTATAACTCTGACCATATGGTTTATGTACTGATGAGTGCCCATGTGTGGTGTGGTACTACTAGCTGACTAGATTTAACAGAATTTACTATATTAATGTCCTTTTATTGAGCATTTGAGTCACTGCAAATAATGGCTAAATTTGTTTTCCTACTTCAATTTGAAACTCATTTATTGAGTAGCATTTATGTGCACTGTATTGTGGTAGTTACTTTTGGTATTATGCAGATGAATAACAATTTATGGACACAGGAAAGATGAGTAAGATAGGAGGAGACGAATGTCTATAAAATGACAAGCATTAAAAAGTACAATGAGTAAAAACCCAAGTGCCCACTGGAAGGTGAACCATTTGACATTTTTGGGTTTCTTCCACTCTCCAAGAGTAAATGTTGGAAGGGAGAGAGAGCATCTGATTGAGAAATTGGGTAGGGCTTCATGGGAGCGGCTGTATGTGAGCTGGATTTGGATTTTGACCTGTTGAATTTAAGAACTGGAGAGCACATGGGAAATACTTGCCAGGAAATTTAGTGTGTGAATTATAAAGAGTGAAGTGCTCTATTTTAAAGGGAAACAAGTTTAGTTTTTGTTACTAGTAGTGAAGATTGGGCCAAGATCTGTAAATGTTTTTATTCTTAGGTTCACTATCATTTTTTCCTGGGATTTTAAGTATAATTTTAATGAGTAAATCTCATTGAACACTATTATTATTTTAGCAAAAATATAATTTTAGGTATGCATTATGTTATTTCCTGGATATCTTTGAGGAGTTTTGATCTGCAAACTAAATATTTTATTACATTTGTTTATTGATTGATTGATTGATTGGTTATTTTGGAACTTCCTCTGAAATGACTTTCAAAATCACTACACCCATGTATTTTTTCCCACTTTATTAAATTAAGAACGCTTTTTTTTGGTGTGAACTTTTCTATGTCCAGGGTTATGTCAAAAGTTGCCATAATTTTTTCATGTTCATCACTGGCTGACTGTATCAACATTATTTTTTTTAATCTTCACTCGAGGATATTTTTACCATTGATTTTTAGAGAGAGTGGAAGGGAGAAGGAGAGACAGAGAGAAACATCGATGTGAGAGAGACATATCAGTTCGTTGTCTCCCACATGCCCCCAACCAGGGCCGGGAGCCTGCAACCGGGGTATGTGCCCTTGACTGGAATCAAAACTGGGACCCTTCACTCCGCGGGCCGACGCTCTATCCACTGAGCCAAACTGGGTAGGGCTGTCTCAACACTTATCAGCTGTTACCTGTGTCATTTTTAATATAATGGAATAATCTTACAGTTTATTCAGGCAGCAGAAAGAGTAGCCTGATATTTAGAGCTGTATCCTGAAGAATCCCTGGATGAACTATCATGATATCTGGGATTTGTTTTAAAAAAGAGTCAGGGGGCCGGGTAATTGAAGTGGAGTGTAGTTAACAGTAACGTGAGGGTGTTAATATCCCAAATTAACAAATGTGTTGTGGGTGTGTAAGGCATTAACATTAGGGCAAAATGGGATGAAAGGTATGTGGGCACTCTCCCATATTTGTACCTTTCTTATAAATTTTATATTACTTCAAAATAAAAGGTTTATTTTAGAAAAAGAAGAAAATGGAGAGGGGGAAATGAAGCAAATATGGCAGTGTTGAGAATGGTTGAAGCTGGGTGAGCAGAGCTTCGCAGGGCTCCCCTCCAGGTGCCTGGTGTCAGAGCAGGGCGCTCCCCATACACTTCTTCATTCTTTTGTTCACATCCTTAGCAACGCCATCATCCCTGGCGTTTAGTATTCTAAACACTGTCCACTAACTTCCCTGAGGAAAGAACATGAATTACTTCTAATGGCTAATTCTCATGGTGAATTATGATATAATTCAATTGTATTGCAATCATAAAAAGAACTAATAAATGGATGTGGCAGGGTATATTTCATAGCCTTCCATCACCAGTTGCCCTAAACCCCTTTATACTGTGAGTATAATTAGAAGGCATCAATAAAGGGAAATAAAAGTATATATTAATATAACATGTTGTAGAGTCTGGTTCTCTTTACTAAAAAGGAAAATTAGGCTGATTTATCAAGCAAGTGAGGAGACTATAAGAATATGATTTAAAACAAAGATTCTTTTACCTCTCTCTCTAAGATGTGGCCCTAGTGACTGAAGGCCAAGGAGAGAGGACTAAAGCAGACTTGACCAAAGAGTTTTGAAAAATAGACTAGTTTCATGTATTTTCCTATAGGAATAATGTCTTGATCTGCCCATCAGTAAAAACATGTTCTTAGAATACCAACAAGCACAGGTTCTAGGATAGGCATCCTACCAGCCTGTCGGGGTCAGACATGTGATGCTGATGGAGGCTCCTGTCATTAACACTTGCCAGCTAGCATTTGTTCAGAACTTACCATGTTATGCGTGCAATAGGCACTTTTGTGTGTGTATTTTCTTATTTATCATTCTCTTCAAACTCAAAGAATATATTTGTGAAATTGTAGACAGGAGTTGTCTTGGGTCGGGCTTTAGAAAATAATTCTTAATGCAGATCTAAAAAGGGTATGGAATCAAACTTGTTTTGTTACTTTCCAGGAACATAGTTTCTTAATCATGGCAGCTAATGTTCATGGATTACCAATTGTTTTCATATGAGCTTTTACTATCGAGATGAAAACCCCCCACAGAACTTCATGTATACTTGTCTAAACTTTCTAATCTTCTTTTCTTTAAATAAGTGTCTTATTTCATCATCTATTGAATCGTTTCTGCATTACTGGTAGTAGAGAGATCGAAGGGTGTGGCCCTTAGAGCAGCAGTCACCCGCACTCCAGTGTGCTGGCCTCAGATGGGGTCACTCACCTTCAGGATCTGGGTGGCAGCAGCCAGCCTGGCACCACTGCTTTCCTAACCAGGCCTTGTTGTGTGGAGTGGGCATATCTATTTTAAGACCATTTGACTGATGCTCTTTTTCCATAACTTCAATGTGAGTTTCTAGTTCCAAAACAGTAGTTTGGCAGTTAGTATAATTTAACAATTCCCCTTGAAAATGTTATAGGGTCTATTTCATATTACTATAAAATAAAAATAAGAAATCACTGAATTTGTCATACTAACAGCAGGAAGTTATTGGAGTAGTGAGCTGAAAGGTGGATTAAAAACAAATCAGGTTTCATGTAAAAATAAGCTGGCTTTTTTTTTTTTTAAGTGATCTTAAAGGCTTTAAATTGTGTTGCTGAAGGGCTTTATGGCAACTTACGTAGAGTTTATATGAAGAGGTCAATGGCGCTAACCCCTTCACAGTAAAAAATCTACATGTAACTTGTGATTTCCCCCCCAAACTTATCTGCCAATAGTGCACTGTTGACTGGAAGCCTTACTGATTTCATAAACAGTTGGTCGACACATATTTTTTTACATTATATGCATTATGTATTGTATTCTTATAATAAAGTTAGCTTGAACAAATAAAATGTTATTGAAAAAAATCATAAGGAAGAGAATATGCATTTACAGTACCATATGTATTTATTGAAAAAAAATTGCATGTAAGCGGACCCATGCAGTTCAAACCTCTGTTTAAGGGCCACCTTTATTTTGCATATTTTTCTCAAGAAGTCAGTTCCAGGTATTTCAGTGAACACCTCACGAACACCTCTGTGTCCGCCATAGAAGTCATTTGGATTTCAAGGATATTGCAGGGTTTTACATTGGTTTAACAAGAATTTTTAGTTTTTTTGTACAAATATTTGCCTTAACAACCAGGAAGTACTGCTTGGTTTGCATTTAAAAACGGTTTCACAGTAAACCATGCCACATTTGCTAACTGTCAGTACTTTTACATTCTGAGGCTCTCTTTTTCTCCTCTTTTTCCAGTTGTTTTGCACTTATTGTCCAGTAAGGGAAGAAGTTGCAGCATAAAGTTATAGCACAATCCCATGGTTTATGCATCATTTTCACAACTTGATTTTTCTTTCTGAGCCCTGCTCTCCTTACCTGAAGCAAAAGTTGCAGTGACCTTCAAGCGGAATGCCTTTGAGAGCTGATAGTACAGGAGAGGGTCAAAGCACAAGTTTGACACTGCCAGGAGCAGCGTGGCCTCTTTGGCTTTGAAGAGGGAAATCCTGGTTGGACAGTCAGATATGACCTCGGTCTGGCTGAGCGTGTATGGGATTCTGACAATGTGATAAGGAACAAAGCATATAATGTAGGCTGTAGTCACTAAAAGTATGTTGATGAGAGCTCTTTTCACATTTGAATAATTTTCATTATCTTTGTTTCTGTAGAGTTGTCGAATTACTAGGCAGTTTGATATCAAAATGATGGCTGAGAAATTTAAAAATATAGCTATACATATGAAGTTTGTCAGCAAATGCCAATTTCTTCCAAACTCCTTTTTGAATTCCATGCATCCTACGTTTGGCTTTTCCTTGATGTCTTTGATGGGAATCACCATGTTTGGCACCATTATCAGAAGGACCATTCCCCACACAACAGCCGAAATCATTTTGCCAAATCCAGGTTCTTGTATTCGATAAATCTTGCAGCTGTGTGTCAATTGAAGACAGCGGTCAATGCTGACAAATGCTAAGAAGATAATCGATAAGTACATATTAATGTAGATGAGGCAGGCTGTTACTTGGCAGTGGAATATCCTCAGCTTCCAGGGTGCCACACCCAAGTCAACAGCAATTTTCACTGGTAATGCCAGAGTGAGCAGGAAATCGGCTGTAAGCAAATTAATTAAGTATATGCTTACACACCTGTGATTTGTGTTTTTCTGCATGAAAGCCCATGCTGCAAAACAACTTCCAATAATTCCAATAAGAAAAACTAAGTAAAAGAAATATGTGAATGGCTCCAGATCTCTGTAAACTGGACAGAAGGTAGAACTGTTTGTCATCTTGTGCGAAAGTAAGGATGACTCTTCTAAAAAACAAAATTTTAAAAATTTGTTAAAAGAAAAGGGAAGAGAGGTTAGTAATTAAAATTAGAAATTATTTCTTTTAAAATAACTTGAACTAACAATACCTCCGTCCCAATCTTTCTGGTTCTTAGAATTTTTCTGATGAACTCTTCTAAAGCATGTGGACTGGTGGGAACATCTTAGCTTGTGAGGAAGCCTGGGTTTTCCATGGTCTAATTTTGTGTTTTTGGGAAATCCCATTAGGTTAGCTTCTAAAAGGCATATTTTTGACATTATACTTTTGCCTTCTGATAGCTCTTGTTACCAGTTGGCTTGGAAGTTAGTTTGCAGAGGAGATAAGTAAACTGAAATTCTGAGAACTAGAGTTGAAACGAGGGTAAAATGGTTTGGTTGTGGCTGAGCCGGAAGAGCTGAATGAGGCTGTCTGGCTTTCTTTGCTTATAGGTTGATAGAACTGCTCGTGCTGGAGGAACCTAGACTGAGGGGGTGGTAAGAGTAGCAAAGTTGTACTAAAATTTAAAAGTAGGTATTTCAAAAGTAGGCCCTTTACTGTCTAACCTACTAGAACATTTTCACAATCAAAATTTTATTTTATTTTTCTTTTTAGCAGAAAGAGTTGAAGGATTAGAGTCTGGTCCAGAGTTGATGCTTATTACCTCCCTTTTTCTGGCTCCAGTTTCATGGTATAGACCTGTGGTGTCCACTGTGATGGTAGGCTGTCACCACGTGTGACTACTGAGCATTTGAAATGTGGCCAGTCCAGATTGACATGTGTTGTAAATGCAGAATACACACAATGAGAATACACACTGGGTTTTAAAGATTTAGTACAACATATTTTTTAAAATAGTACAAGTAGTAAAATTGTATTCATTTATGCAAATAATACAACAATTAGTAAAATATCTCATTAATATTTTCATACTGAGCACATGTCAAAATATTTTTGATGTATTAGGTTAAATATAATATTAAGATTAGTTTATCCTGTTTCTTTTAAATGCAGCTACTAGATAATTTTAAAGTGCCTCTGTGGTTTGCATTATATTTCTACTGGACCAGTGCTTGTATAGATGTTTCTGTGTTCTTAGTATTTTTGAGAAATTTCAAGAATGTATTTTAAAGGCTTCTAGAACAAGGATACATGACATTGGTAACAAAACTCTCGAAGAAAAGCTCAGTTATATTAGTATCAAAACGTCTAACGTTAACACTTCAGAGTGTTTTCTTTCTCTTTCACTGTGGGTTTTGAGGCAGTCAAGCTAGAAGTAGAAGACATGCCCTTAGAACCACTGTGATTTACACAATACCATGTTTCTCCAAGTCTGGAACATTGGGTGTTAGAAGCACACATTAAACCAATTGGACTTCACTCACTGCCTTTGCCCTGGTCCAGTGCCCCTGATACCCCAAGGTCACGGGCACTTCCTTCTGGGGCTGCTTCTTGAGATGCTCCCTCCTCATGCATATTAAGTACCTTTCTTTTGTTTTAACAAGAAGAGTATTTTTGTGTTTAAATGGATAGATAACTTTTTAAATGTAGTAACTAGTATAGTGGCTGATTAAGAAGGCCAGGTAAGCCCATTCACTCAAACTTCCCTTAAAAAAAAAAAATAACCAAAACTGCTGAAGCCTTTCTGAATCTTAATTCTCCTTAATTATTTAATGATCCATTGTGCGCATCTTGGGATAAAACAGTATGCAAATGGATTGATAAGGCAGCGATACATAAATCTTTCCAAATTCATGTCATGGAAAGGGTACATGTCCTTCCCACTTTCCGACCTGAGAGGATTTTAGAGTCCACAAATGGTCATAAACTCAATGGAAACAATTAAGTACTGACTTTGGGTCTGGCACTATGCTAAGGACTTTACGTGAACCTATTAACCTTCCATCATTACTACCATGTATTATTATTCCTGTTTTCCAGATGAGAAAACTGAGGCACAATAGGTTAAGTAACGCCAGATTATATGGTTGGATATAGAGCCAGGATTCCAAATCAGGCCATCTGATCTCAGAAACTACTCCAAAAGACTGTCCCAACAATAATAGTATTAACAATGATGATGGTGATGGTAATTGTTGTTGTTATTATTATTATTATTATTATTGCCAACCTTTACTAAGGGCAGCAACTATATTCTAAGCAATTTTCATTCTTAATTTTTTTCTAAATACTAATAAAAGAAGTTTAGGCTTCATGTATTTTGATGTTTCATTTTATAATATACTAGAGGCCCGGTGCACAAAAATTTGTGCACTCGGGGGGAGAGGGGGTCCCTCAGCCTGGCCTGTGCCCTCTCGCAGTCTGGGACCCCTCGGGAGATAACGACCTGCTGGCTTAGGCCTGTTCCCGGGTGGCAGAGGGCAGGCCCAATCCCTAGGTGCAGCCCCTGGTTGGGCTCAGAGCAGGGCTGATTGGGGAGTTGGGGCGCCGCCCCCTATCATTCACAGAGCAGGGCGGATCAGGAGGTTGTGATGCCACCCTCAGTCACACTCAGGGTAGGGCCGATTGGGGACGTTGGGGCACCGCCCCCTGTCACACTCAAGGCAGGGCCGGTGGGGAGGTTGCGGCGCCACCCCCTGTCATGCACAGAGCATGGCCAATCAGGGGGTTGGGGCGCTGCCCCCTGTCACTCACAGAGCAGGGCCCATCAGGGGGGTTGGGGCTCCATACCCTGTCACGCACAGAGCAGGGCCCATCAGGGGGTTGGGGAGCTCCCCCCTGTCACGCACAGAGCAGGGCCGATCAGGGAGTTGAGGAGCTCCCCCCTGTCACTAACAGAGTAGGACTGATAGGGGAGTGGGGCACCGCCCCCTGTCACACACACAGCAGGGCGGATCAGGGGGTTGGGGCACTGCACCCTGTCACACTCAGGGTAGGGCTGATGGGGAGGTATGGCCCCATCCCCTGTCACACACAGAGCCGCAGGGCGATCAGGGGGTTTGGGCACTGCCCCCTGTCACGCTGATTCCGGTGCCAGGAGGCCTCTCGACTCCGCTGATCCTGGTGCTGGGAGGCATATTACCCTTTTAGTATATAGGATAGAGGCCTGGTACATGGGTGGGGGCTGGCTGGTTTGCCCTGAAGGGTGTCCTGGAACAGGGTGGGGGTCCCCACTGGGGTGCCTGGCCAGCCTGGATGAGGGGATGATGGCTGTTTGAAGCTGGTCACACACCCTTCAGGGTGGGGGTCCCCACTGGGGTGCCTGGCCAGTCTGGGTGAGGGGCTGAGGGCTGTTTTCAGGCTGGCGGGTGACTGAAGCTCCCAACTGCTCCTTTTTTTCTTTTTTCTTTTTTATTCTGGGCCAGCTTTAGCTCTGAGGCTGCTGAAAGCAGGTATCTGGTTTGTTTGGGTTCTATAATCGAAACACTGTATCAACTCCAGCTCTGAGATCCCAGCTGGCTGAAAGCAGGTTTCTGGGGTTTTGTTTAGCTTCTATATTTGTAACAATGTTTCAAACTGCAAGCTCAGAGGCCGGCAAGGCAGGCGGGGAATGTTGGAGTCCTCCGTCACTGAAGCAAGCAAGCCTCATGTTAGCTTCAAGCTGCCTGGCTGCCAGCCGCCATCTTGGCTGGCAGTTAATTTGCATATTTCCCTGATTAGCCAATGGGAAGGGTAGCGGACTTATGGCTAATTACCATGTTTCTCTTTTATTAGATCGGATATACAGTGGAACCTCTTTTCTCGAACTTAATTTGTTCCAGAAGGCTGTTTGAAAACCAAATCATTTTTCCCCATTAGTAAATTGAGTTAATTCGTTCCAGACCCCCAAATTATTTTCTGGTTTAACTTTTCTTGCATACAGTACATGTCTACTGTACTGTTTAATGTGTAAATAAACACTTAAAAACAAAAAGGACATGAAATGTAAATGAAAATTTAACAAAAAGGAAAGGAAATGTACAGTAAAAAATGAAAATTTAACAATTAAAAGCAAAAAAGCATGAAAATATTCACAGCACAATATCCTGAGGTAAACTGACTCATATTCACACATTCTCTCCTTTGTCACCTGAGAGATGCGTGACTGATCATACCAGTATCAGCATGAAAGGGTTGTCAGGTTGCGAAGCAAGTTGTTTGAGATGGGAAATGTTCTAGGGGATGAAAGGTTCTATCCTTGAAACCTAACCTTTACTTTTTAAGTTCCCTTGACCTAGTCTCTCCATACCTCCCTACTGTCTTTATCCCTCCTCGCTACTTTAGATCGGTGGGATCTCCTCTGTTCTGTGAACTGTTTCTTCTGCCTTTTTATTTTTGGTTGTGATTAAATTGTGGGCTCAAAGGACTTTAAGGATGGAGTGAACCTTTATTGATAGCATTTAGTCCAATCCTCAGATCATTTGAGGAAACTTGGGCTGCTCAAGGCTTCACAGAGAAGGCTAGGCTCTGACCTTGATTGCTTTCTGGACGTTCTGCCTTTATCCTCCCTAAACTGGAGTCCTGCCTATCCTAAATGCCTGGAGGAAGCTCTTCACATCTAAAGTCTAATCCAGGCTTCACTGACTTCCTTAGGACTGGTTTTCCATGGTAACCATTATGTGTGCTGTGACTTCCTGAGCACTTTTCTTCCCTTGTCAGAAGCTAATGGTGCAGATTGGCCCCTGTCTCCCATCTTTGTTCATTGTTCCTTTATAAGGAACTAGGATTTTGGCTTATGCGCTTGTATTTCAAATATTACATAATAGTAACATACTAATGTGCTTTTTTATTTTATTATTTTTTTAAGTTTGTTTTTATTGATTTCTGAGAGAAGGGAGAAAGAGAGAGAGAGAAATGTTGATGAGAGAGAAACATCTTTCGGCTGTCTCCTGCATGCCACCCACTGGGGATTGAACCCGAAACCTGGGCATGCGCTCTGACCAGGAATCGAACCAGCGACCTCCTGGTGCATGGGACAGTGCTCAACCAACTGAGTCATACTGACTGAGCATAATGTGTTTTTTAAAAGTTCCCTCGTTGCTCATACCATTATACAATAAAGCCCTATTTTATAGAAGAATGTATAGTAAACACGGATTAGAGAAGGATTGTTTGGATCAATTAATTTTCTCTATAACTGTCACTGACCATATATACCACCCATAAGTAATTTATTTAAAAATAATCACAGTGTGTTTATGTATTCAATAATGCTTGCGAATCACGTAGTGCTTCGCAGTGGCTTTCATCAACCTGTCTAGGTTGCAACAGAAACCAAATCTCTTCTTTTAAAGTTTTGGTTATGTCAGTTAGGGGTTAAATTATACTATAATAACACCTGTGTTATCAATAATGAATTTGAAAACTAAATGCTTGATCAATATTTTGTCAGCCACTTATTAGCCTGTGGAAATTTGTAGTATCCAGAGGTACTCCAGCAAAATGGAAAATATTTCAAGTGTCTTCTTTGTTTGGATTGAAAGCCCATTGCTTAGAAAATAAACACATTAGGTTTTTTTATGGAAGTCACAATGGAATTTTCTTGAAATTACTTATTATAATCTGTGTAGTAGGAAGTCATTTTAAGAACCATTGTGCCCTGTTGTGAGGACCAACATGGCCTTTATTCATCCAGTTGTAAAATTGAGTTACTTAATAGCAATGCTCACCTGTAAGTATTCAGCCCTGTATGGATTAAGCTGTCTTTCTGAGAATAGATGGGGTCTTCAGATAGGAGAACATTATAGTGTAGTTCACAGTGAGGATCTACTTAGAGATTAATAACTGGTGCTTTCTTACCCAGCAACCTTGCTACATGTTGACATTTCCATTTACATGGTTTAAACACCGAAAATCATAGCTTTTCCTTCCAAGGAAAGACAGTAAAGTGTATGAAGTATTTAAAAAGACATACCTGGGGATATATTCCCGGAGCCTCAGTGGCCACTCTCCAAGTCCTCAGAGAAGCATGTGCTGTTCGTCTGGCTGTAGCAGTAACAGCTCTATTGCGGGGCTGCTGGTTGTACTAAAAATTTCCTTTCCTTTTGTGTGGTTTTAAATGTTGCATATTGACGTAGATGAAACTGTGGTTTGCAAATAGTTTAACTGTATGAAGGTCTACTAAGGAGGTTCTTTTCAGTTTTGTGTATGCTCTCTTAAGCAATTCAGAGTTGTCTATTCTAATTTTAGTGGAAGGATTTTTATTTGTCCATTGGAGTGCCTAATTGTTTTTTTAAACACCAAAGCTGTGTTTTTCATCATAATGATTTTAAAGAACATTAATTTTTATGCCTTGAAAGGGGTTATGAGTTACAGATACTAGGTGTTCAAGCAAATTTCTTTAGTTCTACATATTGATACCCATCAGCCTTTCAAAGTTATAATTTTAAAATAATTGTTGCAGTATGGATCCTGCTAGAGACATCTTTTAATAAACAAACAAAAAAGATGTGATTTGACATTGTCTGGTAAACTATTCTATGTTTTATTTTTCTTCATTCTTTTTTGTTCCTTGTAGAAAAATCTGGAAGTAGAAGAGGTAAGTCACTATATACAGAGATAACCCCTGTTAACATTTTTAGCATATACATTTTAAAAATTTTCTGTATGTATACACACCCACTTAAAAATGTTATTATATTATACATACTGGTTCATGGTTTGTACTTTTTTCATTCAATATGTTGGTTCTGTTTTCATAAGTTACTAGAGTAGACATATAATGAGTATTTGTCAATGTGGCCCAAACAGCTTAATGAATTGAGACAATTAATTTGTAATTATTAGATTGTATGCGACTATGCATTTTAAATGTTTGGGTCATTGTTCATTCTGCCTGTGGGTGAGCAAATATTTAGTGAGTGTCTGAATGGAGCCCAGCATGGTGAGGGACCTAACAAAAAGTCACTCTCTTATCCCTGTCATCTATTGGCTCTGTTAGGTTATGTTTCTTGCATGAGGGTAGCTTTTACAAAACAGAATATAGAGTGTACACTTCAAGAACATTTTAGGAAGTTCTAAGTCTGCTGGTACAAAGTCGATTTGTAGTTGAGCCATTGCCTGGTCAATCATGGTCTGCTTTCTTATGTTGCTTCATTGGTTTGGCAGATGCTTTGGTTTTATCTCTTTTTCTCCTAATAATTCTTAGTCAGTTCCCAAATAAATAGAAAAAATTTCAAAGGAACCTCTCCAGAGTTTAAAATTCAGTCCCTTTTGGTATTAACTTTAAAAAAGAAAAATTTCTCAAAAGACTAAATGGGACTTGCCAAGCTGAGGTAATGAATTTAGAAGAATCAAAGGGACCTTTTGAAGAAAGCAATGTGAGGATGCTTATGATGATGGTGGCCATTTGTTTAAAATATTCTGGTGTCCTCCAAATCCATGTAATTATTGTTTTTATTTTGCAAAAGAAGAGATTCTTTTTTTACGTATATTCACTTAAATATTAGAGGAAAATCCCAAACTCTCTCCGACTTTGTATTTGATTTTGGTTCAGAACCATTGTTAACTTTCATTATGATAGTGCTAGGAAATGATCCGTCTTTTAAGATCTGTGTGGAACAGGACTCACTAAAACACTTCAGAAAAGACTTGCCTGCAGATGGTCAGGTAAGGGAGCAGTATGGTCAGGGTTGACATTCAGTGGGTGATGTAGAGGCTGAGATGGAGAGAATTTGGCGAGATGGAGTTGGCTGCCAGCTGAGTGGTGAATGATTTTAGCATGGTGTGAAGGAAAATGGAAATAAACAGATTTTGGTAAAGTTGTTTGTTGTTGTTTTTTAGGTTGGTGTATTTACTAGTGTATGTTTACTTCCATGTTCACTTTGGGGTATAGACGGAATTAAGAAGTACATTCGACTGTCCTTAAAAACCCACTAAGGCTTTTATGTCTGGATTGCCAAACGTTCAAGAGCTGAAGTACCCCAGATCTCAGAGTTCTGTTTCCTTTTTGTAATAGTGGGAAACCACACTTTTAATAGTGAAACTGAACCAGGTTCTTTCTTTTGAGAATGAGCTTGAGGCACCTTATGTTTTGTGGAAGTTTGTTCACAGTGGAAATATGCTTTGGGGGGCTTTGTCCCTCTTTTTGTTTTAACATGAGTTCCCTTTGAATTTTCATAAGTCGCCTTTTTCTGTTTCATTAGGACAAATGTTGTTCAGGTCGTCTCTTGTTAGTGTTCTAGGAAATGACACATCACCACTAACCCAGTACCTCAGAAACCCAAGTGGGAAGGAGTGAGGGGAAGTTATTTTTCCCTTACGTTGGTCATGGTAATACTTTTTATTGGAAATGATGCATTAGTTACTTTAATGGATATTTTGTATGTTTAAAATAAAAATGGATGCTCTATCCAGTTTGGCTCAGTGAATAGAGTGTCAGCCTGCTGACTGAAGGTTCCCAGGTTCGATTTCAGTCAAGGGCACATGCCTGGGTTGTGGGCTCGATCCACAGTAGGCGGTGTGCAGGAGGCAGCCGATCAATGATTCTCTCTCATCATTGATGTTCTGTCTCTCTCCCCCTTTCTCTTCCTCTCTGAACTCAATAAAAATATATTTTAAAAAAAGGAAGCTAAATTGCCCTAGGAATCTATCCCCCCATCCACATGCATCATGCTTTTGATTTTATTGGACACAAATACCAAACAACATTTCATATTTCAGTAGAAATTAGCTGAGTGTCCACAGTTGTAGGAGCGGCCTTAGTTGAGGCTGATGAAGGGCCTTTTAACATCATTAAAATTTGCCTTTTAAATATAGCATGGGAGGCCTTTGGAACTAATGAGGAGGGAAACTGAGTGTTGGGGTATGTGGCCACTGCCATAGCCAGACACAGTCCTGGGAACTTCTTTAAAGAATCCATGACACGTAGGAGATTCTTCTCTAACAGCTGCACAGTTAGACTCCAGTGTCCCAGCATGCACTTATGCTTCTTAAATGGAAGTGTTGGGCAGAAACAGTGGTTCTAAAGCAGGCCAGCAGTCCCCCATTTAGTGTTTACCACGATTTGAATTTGCATGCCATCGGGCAGTGGAACAGTATTCCACTGTTGCCACTCTTCTCATGGAATTTGCAAGTCAGGATGCTCTCAACTCAACAGTAACTTGCATCCTGAAACTTTTTAGGATCCTTGGTTAATGAATGCTGGTGAGCAAAACATCTCTCTAGCAGCTTGTGTGGCTCCGATCAGCCTTCTCCTTGGAGCCACTGTGCTTTTGGTTTGTACTTTGAAAGTTTTTTAAAAGCACATAATTCACTTTCCCACCTGGATCACTCCAAAGTCTTTTTCCCAACCCTAGTATCTTCAAATTTGTGAGTGATGGACATAATGGACAGAGTGGTTTTAAAGTGTAGCCCTTCCAAGATGTTGCTTTGTCTGCATGATTTAAGCTCTGCCTTCGTTTGTTACCTTTTTAATGAAATGGAGCAAAAATTTGGAAATGTTTTGAAGGCAAAGGTGTTCTGCACATTCTTGGACTGTGAAGTTGGTTATGAGTGGCTGAGCATATTCCCTGTTGTTCTCCTTGCCCCTCCTTTTGCTCTTCTGCCTTTTTATTGACAGTACAATGCTATTTTAAGGTCAACACACAGTCCATATGGCCTTTCTGCTGTGAGGTGCGACTGCTCTTTGACCCAGGGTTATAAAATAATTAATTGGAAGGAAATACTTAAAAGAGAACTTGTAAAGTTTATCTTGTTTTCTTTAGTCACTGAGTTCATTTTTTTCTTTTCCACTTGTGTCATTATGCTCCCCTTTTAATGAAGTATGAGTAACACATTTTCAAAGCTCATAACTCTCCATTTTACAAACTCTGTTGTTACTTTCCAGGAGGAGGTTCTTTAGAGGAATTCTCCCTTTCTTTTCATGTGAATCTTTGTTTTTTGATGAAGTAAAAAAAAAATCCAGCAACAAATATTTACTGATTTGCAGGCTTCCTCCTTAGCACCCTTGCTAGGGAATATTTTTGTGACTTTTAGAAGGTTACAACGTAGAAGAGTGACAAGAATATGCAGGACCTGCAGTGACCCAAAATTACGACTGGCTGTTAGAACCTGTGAATCCAGGAGATGCCCAGGTAGGATGAAGGGATGCTTCTGAGAAGTGGGAGGATGGTGGCATGCTTGGGGCATGACGGGCATGACTGGGGAGTGCGAAGTGTGTTTGGGAATTCGCAGGCATTCTGGGCACTTGGAGTATCTGAGCAGGATCTGTGTGAGGACAGAGATGAGACAAAATCTTGGATCGCCTGGTCAGCCTTGGATGCTTGAATAAGCAGGGGAGAGCTCAGGAAAGTTGTGTGGCAGTGCAGCAGTAGGTAAAGTTGCAGTGTTAGAGTATGTGGGGTCAGGGGAGAAAGTGGAAGGCAAGATGCCAGTTAGAGGAGGACTAAAGTCACGTTAGCTGAGAGGCTTTGAGGATCGGAAATGTATGGCAGTGGGAGGGGAGCGACCAGGGTTCAATGCTGGGGAGGGAAGTGTGAGGAAGAGAGAATTGGGTGTGTTGACTTCCTGTGTTTTTAGTGCCATCTTATTCTTTTATGTAGCGCAGATTGCTCTTTATTCTTCTCAGTTAGATTTTAAATATTCCTCAGTGCTTTGTCTGTCACCACCCAGACACCTGAATGTAAACTTGTAAACACTTCATAAGCTCTCATTTTGAACAACATTAATGGAAACACTGCATTTCCTATAAAAATTACCTTTTTATTCTGCTAAATGCTTTAATAATATCAAATAATATTAATAAAATTATCATTTATTAATAATATAATGTACTTAAAAAATGATACCAGGCTGAAATTGGCTTTTACTTTAGAAACAAAATGAAGATTAACTCCTCATTT
This sequence comes from Myotis daubentonii, assembly GCF_963259705.1. Classification (NCBI taxonomy): domain Eukaryota; kingdom Metazoa; phylum Chordata; class Mammalia; order Chiroptera; family Vespertilionidae; genus Myotis; species Myotis daubentonii. Next base: position 104,363,024 of record NC_081842.1, on the reverse strand, counting down.
CAGTGAGATGTCAGAGAGCTGGTATTCTCTCAGAAAGCTAAGGACTCAACGTGGAACATGAATAATTAATAACTTGAAAAATCTGCAAGTTACAACTTACTGTAGAAAAAGGATTATCAAGAAATTGTTTTAAGTAATATGACATTTTATATGGAGATAATAAAAGCCATCTTTTGGTGTCTTTTATGTCCAGGGATGAAATGATAGGGAATAAGCCCGTGGGACTTCTATGCACTTTGAGGGCTTAGCAGTTCACCAGTGACTGTGATTTGGGAGGGAGAGGAAAATAGTGTAGCTCTGGGCTCCCCCGGATGTGCTGATTCCCTGGGGGTGGAACAGCAGGATGACCCCGACCCAGAGTCCTGCATTGTTGGTCCCCAGAGCACTGAATAGAGGTAATGTTTTGGAAGTGGGGTGAGGTGGGTTGGGAGATCTTAACTTTGACCATGAGCAGAGTCAGAATTATACAGTGAGGGCCTTCAAAAGGTAACAAGTAGCCTCATAAACTTGACTGGTGAAAGTAGTTTTTATATCTGTTGTTGTGGTTGAGACGGGCCTCATTTTATAACTCTGCCTCCTGCTTTTCCCTCAGCTTCTGGAGGTGGGGAGACGGGAATGGAACCACTTCTATTCCTTATCAACCTGGAAACCTTATTTCATGGAATAATTTGTTTCTTTTCTGTAGCTAGTTTATCAATAAGGTTTAAAAAATATATTTACTACTGATAAAGTAATACAGTATTTAATCATTTTGTACAAACAGTGCTATGTAATGATTGAAGCATTTTTCAGAGTGGCTTGTGAGAAAGGAAAACTACATTTTGTTGAAGTGTTTTCTGGTGGGGATTTCTTGTCATGAAACGGAAGTCTGCGTGCCATTGGCTACTTGCAGACAATAGGTGACCGAGAGGAAATGGTGGTTTTCCTTTGAAGAGCACTGGGTGCCGCCGGTCCCCCCACGCGAGCACACACCTCACATGCTGCTTCTCAGAGCACAGCCCTGGTCGTTGTGGAGGGGATGACCTGTTTGTGTGTAATTGTCAGGATGCAGTCTCCTGGTGTTACAGATATGGTCTGTATGAATAAAGATACTGACTTTCCTTCTTTCTCCAGTGCCAGTTAGAGGATGTAGGGCGGTTAAGGACAGACTACATCAGATGGTAGCACAGCTGGTGTAAGGTGTTTTCTAGAGTTCCTGGACTACTTTTTAAGCTAATCCAAATATATCAGGACTTTCTCATTTGTACGTGACAAAGAAATACAATGAAAATAGCGCTTATGCTATTGAAGAGATCCATTAGCTGAGTGTCCACAGTTGTAGGAGCGGCCTTAGTTGAGGCTGATGAAGGGCCTTTGTCACTGAACCAGGGCTGGGTAGGTAACACTTCTCTGTCCACCTTGTGCGGGGTCAGTTTCAACTCAGAGAAAGCTGTGCGCTTTGCTTTTGTGGTGGCCGATGGAAGAAGCACTCGGGACTTTGCATGTTGACAGCAAGCCCTCTGGAGAATTTCTCAGGAATTTAGGACTTGCTCACATTGGGTCCTGTTCCCTCTCAGCTTGTGGCCAGTGGAGTTGGACATGCTGGTTATCAGTTATGGCCTCACCCTGAGGTCAGGGACAGGATGGGCTCCAGGACTGTATATGGCTGAGAACAGGGAAAGGTGAATTTCCCAAAGGAAAAAAGTTTGCTTTGACTGCTGAGAAAAGAGAGTGTGGAAGCTGAGGAGATAACCAACAAGTGGGCATTGCTGATGATGACATTTTGTAAAAGACAATTGCAAGGTGAGGGCCTCCCAGTGGGTGGGTTTCATGTGTAACCTTTTTATATGACTGTGATTTCTTTGTTTCTTGATTCTTGTGTCAAATGTTTCTTTTATAAAAACACTTAGAGTATTTTTGTATAGGTTGTTGAATCAATTACGCATCAACATAGAGCCTCAGATTAGTTCAAGAAAACATGAGGATTCCTATGAAGGGGCATTTTCATTTCAGTCAAGAGCCACTTTTGAGTCCCTTTCTATTAGATTTCTGCATGTAAGATGTTGCAGAGCAGCTGTTGGTATATCATTCTATCCACACATATGTTTTCTTTTCACTGCTGCCCTGGAATTCAAAATTGTGTGGCTTGAAAACACATGGGGACCGAATTGACTGAAGCTAAGTGCCTGTTGGCCTCTTGGTGAGGCTCAAGCTCTCAGCTCACTATCATATTTTTTTCTCTTTCTTAATTATGATTTTATTGATTTTTCTTTTAGAGAGAGTGGAAAGGAAAGGGAAAGAGAGATAGAAACATCAATGAGAGAGAAACAGAAATTGGTTGCCTCCTGCACACCACCCACTGGGGATCGAGTCCACAAGCTAGGCATGTGACCAGGAATTGGACTGACAACCTCTCCGTACATGGGTTGACACTCGACCACTGAACCACACCGGCCAGGATCACCGTCATCTTTAACATTCTCTATTTTCCATTTTCTTACAACCAAACTTATATTGCCTTCCTTTCCACCACAGCACCTGGGTGTAAACACCGCACAGACAGCCTGACACTTGAAGACCTGCACTATAGCTTTCTCTACAGAAGGGCCTGGAGTGTGTATTCCCTGTCACCTGCCTGCACTGGTGCTGGTGACCTCCTCGAAGTCAGAGTTAACTGTTGTTGCCAGTGCTCTACAGCTTCCTTTTGTTGTAGCCCTGACCTGAAAGTTCTAAGATGTAGTAACTGTCCCCCTGCCTTTTGCTTCACAGAATCCTTATCTGCATTGCATGTTGATTTGAGAAATCTTGCCTTTTACATTGCTGATCTGTTTTGGCATGGCGATACAAAGGCATTCTCCATGTGCTACCCACCTTCTTTTTGTTACTTTCATTTTGCCCATGCCCAATAGGGGCATTTAAAACACCGGCATTTAGTAATTTGTCCTGGTCCATGGAAAGGATGAAGAATAAACTCAATTTCTTTTGCAAATATATTTAGCCAAACAAGGAGAACAAGCTTAGTTTTAGCTAGCATGCTTATAGTAGGTTGGCGATTGTGTTTTTTGACCCAGAGTTGGGAGCAGGGAGCTTTTACAAGGATAAAAAGTGGGCACAGAGTATAAAAACCTTCCCATCTCTTCTTCAATTTAAGGTGTGCTTTCTGAGTTTTGCCTAAAATCTGATGGAGCATATGCAGTACTTATTTGAAAAATGAAAAGCAAGTACAATTTGAGTGTCCTTATTAACATGCATAATTGAGTGCCTTAAACAAACCACCCCATGTCTTGACTATGAGGAAATCTGGTAATATTCTTTTCATATCTTGATTATTTTTTAAAAAATGAGACTATTAAAAATAGTTTCTTTATTAATACATATACAGTAAAGAAATATATATATATATATATATATATATATATATATATATATATATATACTAATAAAAGAGAAAAATGGTAATTGGCGTACGACGCTACCCTTTTCATTGGTTAATCAGGGCTATATGCAAATTAACTGCCAACTAAGATTGGCAGTTAACTGTCAACAAGATGGCGGTTAATTTGCATATGTAGGCACAATGCAGGGAGGCGAAAGGGAAAGCAGGAAAAAGCCCCCTGCCACTGACAGTGATCGGAAACCCGGGGGGAGCTAAGAGCTGGGGGGCAGGGCAAAGGCGGCCCTGGGGCCGCCTTTGCCCTGCCCCCCAGCCATGATTGGAGAATCAGGCGCCTTTGCCACCCTGGCCAGTGATAGCAGGAAGTAGGGGTGGAGCCAGCGATGGGAGCTGGGCACGGTCGAAGCTGGCAGTCCCGGGAGCTAGGGGTCCCTTGCCTGGGCCTAAAGCGGAGCCCACGATCGCGGGGCCGCTGCAGCTGCGGGTCCCCACTGCCCGGGCCGGACGCCTCAGCCAGAGGCGTTAGGCCTGGGCAGGGGCGGAGCCTGCAACCGCGGGGAGCTGGGGGTCCCCTGCCCAGGCCTGACACCTCTGCCGGAGGCCTCAGGCCTGGTCAAGGGGCCGATCCGGTGATTGGTGATCGGAGGGTGATGAGGGTCAACTCCTCTGGCCGAGGCATCAGGCCTGGGCGGGGGGCTGGGGGTCCCCTGCCCAGGCCTGATGCCTGGGCCAGAGGCATCAGGCCTGGGTGGGGGGCGGAGCTGGGGATTGGGGGGATATGATGGTCCCCTTGCCCAGGCCTGAAGCCTGGGCCAGAGGCGTCAGGCTTGGGCGGGGGGTGGAGCAAGCGATCAGAGGGAGATGGGGGTCCCCGGCCCAGGCATGATTCCTGGGCCAGAGGCCTCAGGCCTGGGCGGGGGCCAGAGCCAGTCATCGGGGGGAGATGGGGGCCCCCGTCCAAGCCTGACACCTCTGGTGGAGGCATCAGGCCTCGGCAAGGGGCCGATCAGGCGATTGGAGGGTGATGGGGGTCTACGCCTCTGTCAGAGGCATCAGGCCTGGGCAAGGGGCCGATCCTGCGATTGGAGGGTGATGGAGGTCAATGCCTGAGGGCTCCCAGTATGTGAGAGGGGGCAGGCTGGGCTGAGGGACACTCCCCCCGCACACACACCCAGTGCACGAATTTCGTGCACCGGGCCCCTAGTATATATATAAACATGACTTATAAAAATGTTTGAAAAGAACATTGGAAAGATGGGCTGAATGTCTTCCAGCTGGTTAATAGCAAAGAAAGATTGTTTTCATAAGTCATAAGCCAGCAACCATAGCCCATTTTAATTCATTATTTTCATAAAATGTGATGTGTAAGTTTTCATTTTATGAATAACTTGTCACTCATTATTATACATTTTAGATAATTTTTTTTTATAGTCCAGTTGCTTTCTAAGAAAGTTGTTTCCCCCTCCCCAGGGAAGAATGTATGTGGCCAGCCTGAGAGAGAGAGAGAGAGAGTGTCTTTCTCCCAGGCATCCTGTTTTTGTCCCTGCCATGAACAGGAGAAGTCGTCGCAACACGTGCCCATATCTAGCTTCCCTTGGTCCAGCCCACTTTTTTTTTTTTAATATATTTTATATATATGTATATATTGGTTTCAGAGAGGTAGAGAGAGAGAGAGAGAGAGAGAGAGAGAGAGAGAGAGAGAGAGAGAAAGACAGAGAGACAGACATCAATGATGAGAAAGAATCATTGACCGGCTGCCTCCTGCACAGCCCCTACTGGGGATTGAGCCTGTAAACTGGGCATGTGCCTTTGACCAGAATCAAACCCGGGACCCTTCAGTCCACAAGCCAACACTCTATCCATTGAGCCAAACCAGCCCGGGCTTGAGCCCACTTTTAAAAATACTCTAACACTGGAACACCAGGCTCATGAAGTGGCTTAACCAATCTCTGCAGAGGACGTTATTAAAAATGTATTTATATCATCCTCAAAATACTATCAGAAAAAATTACATTTTTTATTGCAAAGTACATAATTTATATCTACTTTCCTTTAAAATGCCATGAGATAGATCAGTGGGTGTCTCCTTTTTCTCCTTCAAATCAGACAGCTTGACTCCCTCACTACAACAGGCCTTTAGCTGTTGCCTGCCTTTAAGTTGGTCTTGATGATCCTGTTGAAAAAACTGCCCATAACTTACTAACTTAATTATTGCATTTAGAGAGGAAAGACACCCCTGAGAATTGTCTTGATTGCTGTCTATTTTCTTATTGCTGCTTAAAATTCTATATTAACTGACCAGATGAGTGTTTAATTTAAACCTTCTATTTTGGTATGATTGAAATATGTATGTATTACTTTTTCTTTGATGTTACACAAAAGCATGGAAACTTACATTTTAATTATTATACTAATTGGAGAGTAATGCTCAGTGACGATGCTTACTATCACGGCCTTCCCCCATTTACTCCTCTCATTGTGTAAATGAAAGCTACAACACGCACACAGGGACCTCATTTGAAAGGTGGGAAATCACAGCGTATCTGTGCTTTCGTGCATCATATTTCCCCTCCTGGTTTTGGAAGTTTCTGGGTCATGCTGAGCTTTTAGTGGGATGTGCAATTTCTTACACAAGATTTCTCTAAATGGCTGGCATAGAAAGAAATAAATAATGGGGTCTAAGCACACATTTGCTGCTGACAGTATCAGAGTGAATTCTTTCACATAGTACAAGATTTCCTTGGACTGGCAGCTGAAAGGGGCTCCTGTTTGGCTCTGTGTGTAGGAGATTCTGGCAATGTGGTAAGGTACAAAGCAGACAAAAAATACCAGCATGATGCTGAATATATTGCGGCTGGATTTCCTCTTGACGGAAATGGAATTCTTTCGGGACTTCATGTGGGACTTGAAGATTTTCCTCGTGATGGCAGTGTAGAAAATGATTAGCAGAAGGAACACAATCCAGAAGATGCCCACGAAGATGTAGTTTGATGCCCTGTGCCACTTGAGTCCCAGTTGGTTTTTAAGCTCCATGCATTTCACATGTGTGCTGTCCTTAGCACTCTGGTTGGTCAGGATAATGTTGGGGATAGCGAGCAGGAGCATCAGCAGCCACACCGTCACTGCCAGGAGTTTGCTGTAAGTCACTGACTGGATGAAAGAAGTCAGGAGAGGCTTCACGATTTTGTAATATCTGTCGAAGCTGATAAGCCCAAAGAACATGATGCCGACGTACATGTTGACATAGAAGAGCACGGCCGACACCCGGCATACAAACACGCCCAGCTGCCAGGGGCCCAGGCCCGAGTCGCTGAGGATCTTGAAGGGGAAGGTCAGGCTCATCAGGAAGTCAGCAGCCACAATGTTCTTGAGATAGACGATGAAGCTCTTGGAGCTGGGCACGTAGCAGAAGACCCACGCCGACACGCCGTTGAGCAGCACACCCGCGATGAAGACCAGCAGGTAAAGCACAGGAATGATTTGCTGTGTTATGACGGGGTTTTGTGAGCAGGACTCCGCAGGAGGCTGAGAGGTGGTGGAATTCAACATTTTGTAACTTCTGAAGGAGCGGCCTGGAAAATGAAGTGAAATATTCACTCAGGGCACTTAGGGCTTTCCAAGTTAATTGCCAGATAATAAAGCAAAAGACAGGGAATATAGCCCTGACTGGTTTGGCTCAGTGGATAGGGCATTGGCCTGCGGAGTGAAGGGTCCCAGGTTTGATTCCGGTCAAGGGCATGTACCTTGGTTGCGGGCACATCCCCAGTGGGGAGTGTGCAAGAGGCGGCTGATCGATGTTTCTAACTCTCTATCCCTCTCCCCTCCTCTCTGTAAAAACTCAGTAAAATATATTTTTAAAAAAAGGCAGTGAATATAATCAGACCCGCCACATTCTTGAAATGAAGTTCTTTTATATATTAGACACCCTCCCCTTCTACCTCCCTGCTCTTTTTTTTTTTTTTTTTTTTTTTTTTTTTAAGGCAAATACAGAGTAGTCAGGTGACAGGAAAGAAAAATTGGCAAAGTAGGACAGCCTGAGAACTCTAAGCATTTCCTTAAATGACAGTGGTTCCCTATAAAACTCCAAAATTCTAGGACATACTCATTTAAACATAGTCTCAAAAGGTAATAAAATGGAAAGCAGAGAACTAATCTGTTTCTTTTCATTTAATTCAGAGCTTTGTTAATATACTAGGTTTAAGAGCTGTTGATACAGACCTTACTCTTTAGAAAGCCTGCCCTGCACATATTGTGGGCACAGCACAGTGTCTGGGAAGCATACACACCCACTGTAGCCGGTGTTACTGATATGGGGCTCTGGATACCTTTCAAAAGTGAGCTTTTCTCTGTGTTTTTTTTTCCCCATTGAAAAAGTGATTTGGAATACCACCACCACCACAACAAGTACCGTAGACCTCCTAAGAAATGCTTCCACAGCGCATTTTCAGTCTGTCCTGTTCAGTACGGAGTCACGGCCACATGCAGAGCCCTGGACCTGTGGCCGCTCCAGATGGAGATGTGCAGCAAGTACAGAGTGCATACCGAGTTTTACAGACTTTGTACAAAAAAAGAAAGTAAAATGTCTTAATATTTTTAATATTGACCACATTTGAAATCATATTTTAGAAATATTTGTTAAAATGTATCAGTAATCTTAATTTTACTTTTTAAGAATATGGCTACTAGAAAAGTTAAAATTACATATGTGGCTTGCATCGTACTTTTATTGGACACCACTGTTGTAGGTGTTACCCAGAACCTTCTGTGTTAGGGGCTCCTACGTGTTTTTGCTGATGTCAGCCATACTGATTCAGGGCACAGAGAAGAGTAGAACTGCTTTGAAAGACTATTTGATGCATCAAAGAAAATATTTACTGCCCATCTCATATGTAAAACAACATCTTGCCCTCAGGAAGAAATTCTGGCTCTTTAATGCTGAGCTCCCCATTTGGTCTGATGGCCGCTCCCTCCTCCTCCAGTGAATTCCAGCTTTCTGGGACCCTCCCACTCCTCTAGGCTCCACGAATTCTCTCATTTTGGACCTTTGCACAAAGTTTCATTTGTGTGGAAACTCCTTTGGAACTTTCTTGGTGGGTAACTCTCCTTCATCCTTGAGGCCTCAGCTTGAGTATCCGTTTTGTCAGGAGTCTCTTCCACCCAAGCCTTGGAGGGTGCCTGGGTGTGGGGCTCCACCTGTGTACTCAGAGTTCTGTGCCTCTCTCCTGTCACAGCACAGCTCTCGGCCTTTGTTTTTTGTTTCTCCTCTTTGTGTAGGCTCCTTTACAGGGGAGAGACCATGTCATGTTTTACCATTGTATTCCTACCATTATATTTAGAATGTTAGGTAGTTAAAGTATTTGTGAAATAAATGAATATGTAATATGGGAATATAAGACATGAAGCCCTCCTCTCAAGAAATGTGTACCTAGTCAGAGGTCAGGGAAGGATTGTGAAGGACTGTGGGTTCCTTGAGGTCAAGGATGTAACTTGTTTGTCTTTGTATTTCTGGTTAAAGCACTGCTTTTCACACAGGGAGTGAAATCAGTAAAATAAAGGCAGTGTGAGAAAGTGGAACTGTGGGATGTGAAATCCAGTCACATCCCAAATAAAAAATCACAATGCAAACTGTGTGCTGCTTCGACACAGATCCTGCCTCTGCACACTCTTCATGCCACATGGCACAACCGAAGCCACTTGACTGCCAGTCGCTGGCCTGCCTTTCGAAGCAAATCTTGTCCTGTCCCCTGCATACCTGGTCTGATCATGCTCGTTTACCCTCATTTGCTACTTTGCAGTTGCAGGTCTTCTGTGGCTTTTTTCATGTTTTAGATGAAAAGCAAAGGGCCCACATTTTCTATTTTTAACATCCACTGTGAGAGATTCTGTGTCTAGTAATTAATTTTTCTTGTTCCCTGGTGGTCAGATGCAGCTTAGTCTAAGAGCCAGTCTCACAGGGGTATGCTGTCTGCTCCCAGGGGTTCCAGTTCTGGGGATACAGCCCCTCCTCAGCCAGTGTGCTAGAGTTTAAAATATTAAGTAAAATAAAATACATGTTAATGCATTTTGAAGCAGAGGAAATATTAACTATATAAAATGCAATAATCTAATGAAATAGTGAAGAATTTTCAGAAATCTTTGATAGCCAAATTTTACTTCTTATAGAAACACTAGAGGCCCAATGCATGAAAATTCATACAAGAATAGGCCTTCCTTCCCCTGGCTGCCGGCACCAGCTTCCCTTCGGCACCCGGGACCTGGCTTCCCTCCGGCTGCCGGGGGTAGAGGGGGACTGACCGGGTCTCTTGCTGCCCTGGCCTCGGTTTTCCTGGCCAGAAGGGACAGTCCGAAGTATTTTATTGTGTCTCTGCCCTCCCTAGGCAGGTTTCATTCTGTCATCTCACCAGCTCAAGCCCTCCTTCCTTAGGGATTGGGTGGAGTACAGGGCAATCCAAGGCTTACCTCCCAGCACTCTGGGCCTCTCAGTAACCCTCTCCCAAAGAAACCCATGGGGCATGGCTTTTGTCCAGGGGAAGTTGCACATCTGGCTCAAGTCATCTGTGCCCCTGTGGTCATCTTGTAGAAGGCTGGGGTACCCACAGGAATCTCTAACTCGCTAGAGGTGGGGAGCAATTGTGGGAAGCAAAGATGCACTGTCTCCCAACAGTCTTTAGTTACCCAGAGCTGGGTGGGGGCCAGTTTGGCACCTTCTTCGGCAGACAGTCCTGGGCTGCTTCCCTCCGGCTGCACCCAAGACCCGGGCTACTTCCCTCTAGCTGACGGCAGGCACCCTGGACCCGGGGTTCACTCTGGGCCCGGATTACTCGGGAATAACATCTGGTCTAGTTAGCATATTACCCTTTTATTATTATAGACTAGAGGCCCGATGCACGAAATTCGTGCAAGAGTAGGCCTTCCTTCCCCCGGCTGCTGGCACCGGCTTCCCTCTGCCACCCGGGACCCGGGCTTGCTTCCCTCTGGCTGCCCGCAAGCACCCGGCAACTGGGACCCGGGCTGGCTTCCCTCTGGCTGCTAGCTTCGTCTGGAAGGACATCTGGAATGACGTCCGGTCTAATTAGCATATTACCCTTTTATTATTATAGATTATAAAAGCCATAACATATAGACAGTGACGAATTTCCCAGTTGTGATCTACTGAGAGCCACAGTTCCTTTTCTTATAGAAACTGTGTAAAGACATTTTCTCAGTCTTGGGACATACATTTTTGATCTGCAACATGTCTGTCTGTAGCCTAACACCGTGGGCTATTTCCAGGTTCCTCAGAGTGAGGAGGACCTGAGCATGTGCCCTGGTGCTCACACCACTGCCAGCCCTGCTTCTACTCTGGGGTTGGCAGAAGCGCTGACTAGCCCAGAACCAGAGCAGGCCTACCTCTGCAGTGGATACTCAAGGTGTGCTGGGATTGGTGTTTTCCCTCAAATAATTTGTGGTTTTGGCCTGTTTTTAAGCAATTGCAACAGTTTCCCTTTTAAGATGTTAAGGTTTGAGAAATGCTGGGGGAAGGTATGGGTCATCCCTGTTGCCTGCCGTGCTGTCTGCTTGAATCCAGCAGAGGCGAACATAAGGGACACTCTGCATGAGTAAAAAGCTCAAGGTAAATCCAAGACAATTTTGGTAGTACTTTTCCAGCTCTTAGGTAGTGTTTCCTTTAGCAGTAGTGTTGATGGTAGGGTATTGTGTCCTGTAGGTACATATTTTACTGCGCTTGATCTTGGAGTCTCGGAGCATGGCAGCCTTTTGGTATGGTGATAGATTGAGAGATGTGTGAAAAAGGAGCTATCATAGGCATCGACAGCAAGTGAGGCCAATTTTATATATTGAGACAAAAAGGCAGGGTTATGCGTTGAATGAAAAACAGGACAAGCATATGAGACATGTATCACTTTGACCTTGAAACATTTGCCCAGGCTCCTCTCCTTATCTTTAGTATAGAGATGATTTAATGCCCAAATAAAGGGACCTACTGAAACTAAGTCATTTCGGAAATGAAGACATGCTGATTTTATACAGCACATAAAAGATAAATAAGAACCAAATGAACCAGAAAGAAAACAAAGAATGTCTTGGGGTGGCCCAATAACCCTTCCTCGCCTGCCCCATGCTCCCATTTGATTTACTGTTTCTAAGCTCCTTGCTCCAGCCCATTAAAGATAAAGATAGGCAAAGGGAAGGGGAAAAATAGGAAAAGGACCTCTGGGTGATGATCAACTGAAAAAGTGGGCAGTCAGTTTGTGGAGCCATAGCCAGCCCTGCCCCCAAGGCAGTTAATTCTGAGATGATAACTGAATTTCTGTAATGAAAGTGGTCGTTACATTAACCTTGAGCCTTCAGGAATGCAAACACTGCTCACTAAAGATCTCTGTATGTGGCAGAACTTTTAAAAGACACAACTGTATAAGTCTTCAATTTCTCGTAGGTGGAACTCTTCCTTGTTCCTCAAATGCAGGCAAGGGAGAGGAGTAAAATGGCACCAAATGTTTTCGTCTCCATGGACCATTACTCTGGGTGTTAGGTGACATAATTAAAGAATGTGGTGGAATGGAATTTACAAGCCCAAAGACAGCTCTGTAATAGCGGCCTATGAATTGCTTTCTCTCAACTTCTTTGCACAGCTAGAATATCTAAGTGTTTTCAAGTGGAAGGGTATTGTATATAACTGTAGGGCTCTCTCTGATGAGAAGAATTTAGTTGACACAGGGCCTTGCAAAGCATTGCTCACCCCAGAAATACATTCATCTGAATAAAAACATGCTCAGCCAGGCCGGCGTGACTCAGTGGTTGAACGTTGGCCTTTGAACCAGGAGGTCACGGTTCGATTCCCGGGTGAGGGCACATGCCCAGTTGTGTCTTGATACCCAGTATGGGGTGTTTAGGAGGCAGCCAATCAATGATTTTCTCTCATCATTGATGTTTCGATCTCTCTCTCCCGCTACCTTCCTTTCTGATGTCAATAAAAATATATTTTTAAAAACCACACATGCTGAGGTCATTACTCATCTTCTGAGTAATTACAGTGACCCATTTTTCTCTTCTATCTGGGCCATCTCCCACCATTCTGATCGTGTGCCTTAATTTTACTTTCTCTGAAGAAGGGAAATTATTCCTTCATGACATTTTGATGAAATTATTAAACCTTGTGATAATACTAGAGGGTTTTTTCAGTTACCTTTAAAAATTTTTTGTATGAAGTTTCTTTTCAATGAAGTAATTTTTAGTGAATGCTTGTCATCTTGAAGTGGCCAAAGTATTTCTTTACAGATGATCCTATGTTGTAGGAGAAAAATGAATTAATTAAGTTAAATGAACACCAGAGTGTTTTTATTGGAGAAGTATGTATGGTAGCAGTGTAAATACTTTAAAAATTCATCTTGTAAAATTGTGCAATATTCAACATGTTCACTTGTTTTTCTTTTGTTATATATATACTAGGAGCCCGGTGCACGAAATTCGTGCACTGTGTGTGTGTGTGTGTGTGTGTGTGTGGGGGGGGGGGGGGTGTCCCTCAGCCCAGCCTGCTCCCTCTCACATACTGGGAGCCCTCAGGCGTTGACCCCCATCACCCTCCAATTGCAGGATCGGCCCCTTGCCCAGGCCTGACGCCTCTGACAGAGGCATCAGGCCTGGGCAGGGGAGCCTCATTTCCCCCCATCACTGGTTCTTCCCCCAGCCCAGGCCTGATGCCTCTGGCCCAGGCATCAGGCCTGGGCAGGGGACTCCCATACCCCTCGGATTGCTGGGTCTGCCCCTTGCCCAGGCCTGATGCCTCGGCCAGAGGCGTAGACCCCCATCATTCTCCGATCGCCTGATCGGCCCCTTGCCCAGGCCTGACGCCTCCGCCAGAGGTGTCAGACTTGGACAGGGGACCCCCATCTCCCCCCGATCACTGGCTCTGACCCCCGCCCAGGCCTGAGGCCTCTGGCCCAGGAATCATGCCTGGGCAGGGGACCCCCATCTCCCTCTGATCGCTTGCTCCACCCCCGCCCAAGCCTGACGCCTCTGACCCAGGCTTCAGGCCTGGGCAAGGGGACCATCATATCCCCCCAATCCCCGGCTCCGCCCCCCACCCAGGCCTGATGCCTTGGCCAGAGGAGTTGACCCTCATCACCCTCCGATCACCAATCACCGGATTGGCCCCTTGACCAGGCCTGAGGCCTCCGGCAGAGGTGTCAGGCCTGGGCAGGGGACCCCCAGCTCCCCGCGGTTGCAGGCTCCTCCCCTGCCCAGGCCTAACGCCTCTGGCCTAGGTGTCCAGCCCGGGCAGTGGGGACCTGCAGCGGCAGCGGCCCCGCGATCGTGGGCTTCGCTTTAGGCCCAGGCAAGGGTCCCCTAGCTCCCGGGACTGCCAGCTTTTGACCGTGCCCAGCTCCCATCGCTGGCTCCACCCCTACTTCCTGCTATCACTGGCCAGGGTGGCAAAGGTGCCTGATTCTCCATCATGGCTGGGGGGCAGGGCAAAGGCGGCCCTGCCCCCCAGCTCTTAGCTCCCCCCTGGGTTTCCGATCACTGTCAGTGGCAGGGGGCTTTTTCCTGCTTTCCCTTTCGCCTCCCTGCATTGTGCCTACATATGCAAATTAGCCGCCATCTTGTTGGCAGTTAACTGCCAATCTTAGTTGGCAGTTAATTTGCATATAGCCCTGATTAGCCAATGAAAAGGGTAGCGTCGTACGCCAATTACCATTTTTCTCTTTTATTTGTGTAGATATATATTATTGATTTTTCACAGAGAAGAAGGGAGAGGGACAGAGTGTTAGAAACATCGATGAGAGGGATCGATCAACTGCCTATGCACACCCCCCACTGGGGATGTGCCTGCAACTAAGGTACATGCCCTTGACCGGAATCGAACCTGGGACCCCTGAGTCCGCAGACCGATGCTCTATCCACTGAGCCAAACCGGTTCAGCTGTTGTTTTTCTATACTGGTGGTCTTGGCTGTCAATATTAGTGATTATTGATTTGGTGTGAACTCCTGTGGAAAACTTACAAACTCTTGAGAGTGTTGGACATAAAGTATTTTTAGATCAAGCATGTCAAACTCACGGCCAGCGGACTGCATGCCTCATTTAAACAAAAGGCATGTGGCCTGCTGGCTGCGAGTTTGACATGCTTGTCCTAGATAGAAGTTGTAATAAGATGTCTCCAAATGTTGCCAAGTATCCTGAGGGGACCACGCTGCCCCTGGTTGATGACTGCCGGTCTGATGAGAGGGATGTGAGCAGAGATAACACCTGAAAGCATGTTGTCTGGCAAGGAAAGGATGAGTTTGGTTGAGGTTGTCACCTTCTTAAACAGCTCTTCTCAAACTACTGTGCACACATGTTACTTGGGGATCTCGCGGAAATGAACACTCAGATCCCATAGGTCTGTAGTTGGTGTGATGTTGGCCCAATGACCACATTTTCAGTAGCATGTTTTGTTTTTTTTCCAGATCCTGTACACAGGGGACATTTAATAAATATTTGGTGAGGAGGGTAAAAAAAACCTTGTTTTTCTTTACTGTAGTTAGGACTCCAGATAGGAATCAGTTACATTATAGGTAGCCCTGAATTCTAGGATTCTCCTTAGTCTATTCATTCAGATTTCGTCATCAATAACTCACTCTCATGGTTTCCTGGAAATGTAATTATGTATTTTATAGAAATCTACTTGAGAATAAGTGATAAAGAAATCTTATATTTTCTGTAATATTCCTAAAATGTCACAAAGTTCTCTTTAGGGGGAAAAAAAAGGGGATGAAGTTCCTTGTGGAGCAACATTACATGTGGTCCACAGTGGTGCTGAGCATGATCTGGTCAGGATGAGGTGTTCTAGCTTCATGGCAGCGCTTAGTCCTGGGGAGGAAGGAGGAGAAGGCTGGTGTAGGGTGGTTGGGCTTTTGCTATATTTCTGGTATTTCATCCCGTAAATTTGGAAACCATTATTGTTAAATATTACTACCAGTTAACACTGAGTGATTGGGTACATTGGTTTTGCAAACATTAGTTTTTGCACTTTCATTTTTTATATTTGAAGTATTTCATAATTAGAAAGAAATGTATATGGAGAATGAATTGCTTTCAAGTCACCCTTTTCTCAGCACCCGCTTCTGATGAGCTTCCTTCTTCCTGTCCTTTGTTCAGTTCTTAGGAAATGACAGTCTGGTGTCTTCTCCTACCTCTTGCCATTCCAAGTCCAAGCATCAAAAGCTTTAACCGATGCCCCAGATCTTTTCATATTTGTCTCCCAATGACTCTTTTAACACTAGAAAATAGCATAGGTGTGTGTAATCATTGTGTACATTGCTAAATGGACTAAAGCCATTTTCTTATCACTGCTGGTTTTATTTCCCTTATCCTGATTCTACTCTTTATTTTCCTTTTTGATGCCAGTATGTGATGGTTTCCAGAGCAGTTAGAATGGGTTGAATGGAGGGATTTCTGTAAGGACTGCATTGTCAGTCTTGATATATTTAGTAATAACTTGATATTAAATATGATATATATATAGATATATATATAGAGAGAGATATAGATATATATATATTTTATTGTCTAAAGTTTTACGTATGTCTCCTTTTTCCCCAGCTGACCCCCGCCCCCAGCCATTCCCATCCCGGGCAAGCCCCCACCGCCCCAGTGTCTGTGTCCATTGGATATGCTAAAATGCATGCACACAAGTCCTTTGGTTGCTCTCTAACTCCTTCCCGCCCGTCCCCCCGTCCCCCCCATTTGTCTCTGGATCTATTCTTGTTCATCAAATTATGTTGATCATTATATCCCACATATGAGTGAGATCATGTGATAAATATTTTATATTTTATCTTTAAAAATCTCTTATACTATTCAATTGTCTTAATTCTAAGTATGTCATCATGCTCCTGGCCTTTCTATTTTTAAAAAAAGATACATTTTATTGAATTTTTACAGAAAGGAAGGGAGAGGGATAAAGAGTTGGAAACATCAATGAGAGAGAAACATTGATCAGCTGCCTCCTGCACACTCCCTACTGGGGATGTGCCCGCAACCAAGGTACATGACCTTGACCGGAATCGAATCCAGGACCCTTTAGTCTGCAGGCCGATGAACTATCCCCTGAGTCAAACCGGTTAGGGGGCTCCTGGCCTTTCTTATTCCAAGGTCAGTTGGATATTTTAGAATTTCTTGTGTCTTGACTTTTGGTCCTGCCTCTTTCCCCAATGTCCCTGTGGGTTGGTAAATAATGTTCTTTGCTTCTAGGCCGAAGACCTCTGTTAAGAGGAAGTCATTACAAGTATGCCAGTTTATTTCATGGAAATCACTATATTTTTCTCTGTAACTGACCATCCCTCTTGCTTCTCATAAAGTTGTTTCTACTTGCTCCTTATTAAATTCTCACAGTGGCTGGCTCCTTCTGCTCTCCTCGTGGCTTTTGGTCTGTGCTCCCTCTAGCTCAGCTGGGGAAGCTCACTCTCTCCTTCACCTGAAAGAATAACCCTCTTATCTTCCTTCATTGCCCTGAACATTGAATGTTTGACACTCACAGCTTCCATAGGCTGCCAGGGACGTCACTTATAATTTATCCTTCTTTCCCCACTTACTTTTCCTAACCTCTCTGTAGCACTTGATGGTATGGATTTCTCCTTGTTGAAGTCTTGTGTTCTTAAGATGCATTGTAACCTTTGGCCTCGCATATTCCAGTGGTTCTCAACCTTCCTAATGCCGCGACCCTTTAATACAGTTCCTCATGTTGTGGTGACCCCCGGTTTCATTGTCACAAATTGAACATAATTAAAGCATAGTGATTAATCACAAAAACAATATGTAATTATATATGTGTTTTCCGATGGTCTTAGGCAACCCCTGTGAAAGGGTCGTTCGACCCCCAAAGGGGTCGCGACCCACAGGTTGAGAACCACTGGCATATTCCCAATTTTCTTCCTTTGCCAAGACCTTCTGTTCATTTGCTTATCAGAACATGTTTGCCAGGCACTGTGGAAATCCATTGGCCAAGGGACCTCTCAGGAAGGTCAACAGCCGTGGGCAAACTACGGCCCGCGGGCCGGATCCGGCCCGTTTGAAATGAATAAAACTAAAAAAAAAAAAGACCATACCCTTTTATGTAATGATGTTTACTTTGAATTTATATTAGTTCACACAAACACTCCATCCATGCTTTTGTTCCGGCCCTCCGGTCCAGTTTAAGAACCCATTGTGGCCCTGAGTCAAAAAGTTTGCCCACCCCTGGCTAGGTCATTGACAAAATGCTTGAATTTAACTCATAATTGGATGAATGATATTGTCACATACTTTGAGAAACTGCTAGTTCTTACATTAGAAATATCCCCATGTGTCTGTCAAGCTGAATTGCAGCACCTAGGAGCTTCCTCTTTATCAAGGCATAAGCTTGACTCTGTTTTGACTGTCAGGTCCTTCCTGGGCCTCCTATTCAGACTCTAAAACTCACAAAGATCAAAACCCTGAGTTGTTGCTGCAAACAGAGCCAACTTTTGATTACGTGTGATAATGGGCAGAGTAATGGTTAATGGCTAAAAGCTGATAAAGCCCAAACTGAGTCTTAACTTTTAATTCCAACCACTTCCCCTAAAACACTTTTAGCAGAACTTGTAGCAAGGCATAAGACCAGCACATTTAAGAACTTGGATCTGTCTTCATTTCTTGTGGTTGGACAGATGCATCATGGGAGCTGCTGAAGAGGGCAAGGTGTGGCGCAGGCATCAAACTTTTAGGGCCATGAAAATGGCTCCCCATCACTAGCCTCCAAACCATCTGGAGTGTCAGGATTGTTTTGTGGGGATTTTTTGTCTGTGATTTTTGGTATAGCCCAGGGTTTCACAACCTTGTCACTGTTAACATTTTTTGTTCCAGTTCTTTGTGGTCAAACTGTCCTGTGCATTGCTTAGCTGCATCCCTGGCTCTGTCCATTAGGTGGCAGAGAGTTCTTTTAGATCAAAGAACTCTCCAGGCAGTTTGAAATGCTCCCAAGTTGAGATCTACTGGAATAGCCCCTTAATAGTAGGTGGGTTTGATATCATTTTGATATAGGAAGAGAATTTAGTCAGCTCTTTCGTTGCTGCTAAAACTTAACTGGATATTGAATAACTCATCAACAGTGAGTAATTCATATGCTTTGGCTTTGCAATGTGAAGTAAGCTTTCTTGACTGCTTTGTTGGGGGCAGATAGTGCACGATAATGTTGCATGCAGGAACCTTGGTTAGACAGTGGCTCAGTTTCTTACTACCTGTGATACCAGGATGGTTACTAACTGTGTCTGTGCTTCAGTTTTACATCTCTAAAATGAGGGGGTAGTGCTTGCTACGTCACAGGGCTCTGTTCCTGTAAGAATCACATCCCTGGTGACTGGCAGTGTATTCTCAGAGGAACACTGGGGGTTCAGTGAGTGTCTCAGATGGCAGCAGAATGATCAGATGTTTCTGGGACTCAGTCTGCCAGACTTCCCCAGGGCCAGGCTCCACACAGTCCCCTAGTTGTCCACGCTGATTTGAAGCTGATGTTCTTCTGCACTGTGATTCAGGGCTGCAGAGGCCCGAGCCTTTTCCCGCCCTTAGACCTCCTTGGGGTGTCTGACCCAGCAGTGCTTGCATCGGGGAGGTGAAGGGGCTGTGCTTCTTATGGTCCCTCTGTTCTGGGTCCTCTCAGCTGTGGGGAGTACGTGTGAAGTCCAGAGGACTTTATGCTCATATTCATCAATTCTATACAAGCCTGTGATTTTTGTGAGAGGGGTGTAGATGTGTAGATCTAGGAAAATTCCAACTTCAGAGCTTTGGGAACTGATTCCTTTGTCTGGAATTAGACTGAACCCTTGGATTGCTGACTTTTTCCAGGCTATTCTTTCTCAGCACTGTTTTGGAATACATGGTTCTATTCCCTGGGGCCAGGCAAGGAAATGACCTCTTTTTGCCTCACTGGGATGGTGTTTGCATTTCCCAATTAAGCACTCAGTACTCAGCTCTCCAGATTTTGGGGCTTCAAGCATTAGTGCATGTCCCTTTGCTGTGGGGGTGGGGAAGATTTTCATTTCTGAGAAACCAACAGCTTTAACTACTTAGCTAAATATCAACCACCTGTATGTTTGTTCTAGATTCAGGCTTATGTAGCCAAAGGAAAATAATATAAATATCTAGGACTTGAGGTGGGAGTGGGAATACAGCAGAGAAGTGATGCCAACACACTTTAAACCTAAATTACTTTGTACTTTCTACCTGTTGGAGGATTCAGTAACCTTTGATTTCAATAATATATTGTGATAATGACTTATAAATTGGGCAGTTCCTTAAGTGAATTTTTATTTTGTTAGACACAGCATGTGACAACAAAGCAAGTGTATTCATTTCAAAATGAGTAGGACTTAAATTCAAAAGATGTGTTTCTGTGCAGCCTAAAGGTGGTGCTCAGATTGCATGCGAAATGAAGGAGCTGTGCTCTTTATGAATCCTGAGCCCACAGGTTGGGTTGAATGTACATGTCTTTTCTAGATCATTCCGTTTGACATGGTCACTTGCAGATTCTTTTCAATAAATACAGTCGACCCTTCGTATCCATAGTTTCACATGCATGGATTCAATCAGCCACCGTGTACAACAGTATGTTCACATTCACAACATGGTTTTCCAGCCACGGATTGATTGAAACACTGTTTTTGATCTGAACTGCAGATGTAAAGGACCAGCTATAGCTACTGGGGAGCCATGAGTCATTTACAGGTTGTCAGCTGCATGGGGATTGGCACCCCTAATGCCCACGTTGTTCCAGAGTCAGCTGTGTTTCGCTTTTCCAAAGGATTTCAATATGTCAGTCAGGTACACTGTAATAGCTCTCCCAAGGGAGCTGTTAGATGCCATTTCATTATTGCTTTAGATGCAATATCTGTCTGTAATGTTTGAGAGTAACCAGCACTCCTGTCCCCTGGCTCGGGCACTGCATTGCTGTGCTCACTGCTGCCTCCGACCAGGACCAGTCCTGGTTGCCTCCCGCATGTGAGAAAGACACATGGATTCGTTGCCTTCCGCACACACCCCAATGGGCTGGGGATAGAACCTGCAACTCAGGTACATGCCCTTAACCTGTGACTCTCTGGTGCGTGGGCCAACACAGTAACCACTGAGAAACACCAGCCAGGGCTATCTTCATTTTTAAAGGTGTATTTTGATAAACAAGAGTTACTAATTTTAATTTAGTCAAATTACTATTTTTTCAAATTACTGCTTTTTGTATCAAAAGAAAAATTTTCTGTCTCAAAGTTTAAAATTATGTCTCTCACAATACCATCTGTGGAACCATGGGGGTTCTTGACCCCCTCTCAAGGTCTTCAATTACCTAAAGAGTACAGACTTATTATTTGCCTATTTTACTCACTTTGCTGACATTTGTACTAATGCTACAAGAAGCCATGGTCTAGGCCAGGGGTGGGCAAACTTTTTTACTCGAGGGCCACAATGGGTTCTTAAACTGGACCGGAGGGCCGGAACAAAAGCATGGATGGAGTGTTTGTGTGAACTAATATAAATTCAAAGTAAACATCATTACATAAAAGGGTACGGTCTTTTTTTTTTTTTTTTTAGTTTTATTCATTTCAAACGGGCCGGATCCGGCCCGCGGGCCGTAGGTTGCCCACGGCTGGTCTAGGCCATGTCTCCACTGTCCCTTAGTCATTGCACATCTTGTCACACAGTCTTAGTAAACAAACAAACAAAAGGTAGGTTCACTTTAGAATGTCCTTAATGATGTAATATATGTTGTTAATTTGATTCAATCTTACCCCTTAGATATGTGTCTTTTAAATATTTTTAAACATGTACACCTGAAACCTGTATAATTTTACTAACCAATGTCACCCCAATAAATTCAATAAAAAAGAAAATGTAAATAAGTAAATACGTAAATAAATTTTTGTGACAAAATAGGAATTGTTCATGAGCGCTTCTGCCACATATGATGGTTGACTAGAGGTACAGCATCAAGTGAGTGTTTAGCTGAATTAGATGCCTTTTTTTTGGAGCACCGTTTTTACTTAAAAGAATAACATGCAAACAATAGTAATTCAGACTTGCCTATTTGTTAGATATCTTCTCAAGAATGAATAAACTTAGCCTTCACATCAAGGAAAACAATTAGCAGTACTTATTAACACTTAGATTGAGATCAGTGCCAACATTAATGCAATTTTTGATACTATATAATGAAAAATTCTGCATGAATGCACACCTCTAAGTGACCAATGACTGATTATATGATGTTATAAAATCTAGCATGGGTGAAAGAGTCATTCAAAGACAAAGTTAGACTAAGGGTTTTTAATGTAATACAAACATTCATTGATATGGGTTTAGATTCCACATGGGATCCAATCTTTAAAAAACTGCCAATGTTGAGTTTTGGTGTGGTACCAAAGAAGAAAATCCAAAAGCCTGTTAAATAAAACACTGCTTCCTTTTCCTATTATGTATCTACTAGAGGACTGGTGCACAAAAATTTGTGCACATGGTTGGGGGGGCGCCCTCAGCCCGGCCTGCGCCCATTTGCAGTCCAGGACCCCTTGGGGGATGTCCACCTGTTGACTTAGGCCCACTCCCCGGGGGGTCAGGCCTAAGCTTGCAGTCAGACATCCTTCTGGCAGCCAGGGAGCCGTCGGAGGATGTCCAACTAAAGGCTTAGGCCCCCAAGGGAGCTGTGATGAGGAAGCTGGGGTGACAGAGGAGCCATGCTGCCCCGCCCGACCGCCCCGGGTTGGGTTGCACACGGGATGCCCGGGCGGGCCAGTGGATCACTGCTGCACCACCTGGCCACCCAAGGTCGGGTCGCACACGGGACGCCTGCCACCCTGGGTTGCAGATAGCAGGCCCAGATGGCGGCAGGGCAGGCGGGATGGCGCTGACCTGCCCTACCTG
The DNA here is from genome assembly GCF_963259705.1 of Myotis daubentonii. Classification (NCBI taxonomy): domain Eukaryota; kingdom Metazoa; phylum Chordata; class Mammalia; order Chiroptera; family Vespertilionidae; genus Myotis; species Myotis daubentonii. The sequence goes on along the minus strand of NC_081842.1, from coordinate 104,340,750 downwards.
CAGTATGCAAATTAGCTGCCATCTTTGTTGGTTAATTTGCATATCATGCTGATTAGCCAATGGGAGGCATAACGAAGGTACGGTCAATTACTATGTTTGTCTATTATTAGATAGGATGTGAGATTTGATTTTTTTCATTATACTCTAAACCTATACTTTAATGTTGAATGTAGAAGTAGATATGAGATTCTAAGGTCAGATGTTAAAGAGATATGCAAAGTATAGAATAAAACCACTTTTTCAACTAAAACCTTTTTTTGAAATATGGTGATTTTTCATAAAAATGTGCTATTTGTGTTAAAATTCGATGCTATCATTTAAGTGAATTCAAAATACATATTTATAAGTTTTTCAATTGTAATTTCTAATATAATAAGTATTGCTGGTATAACTTACACAACAAAAGATCTTTGGGCTCCTCAGTAGTAGAAAAGGGATCTTGAGACCAAAAGTTTGAGAATTCCTGGTGAAAATATATTTTACTTTATTTTCCTATAAGATTTTTTTGGGGGTTAATTTGCTTATTTTTCTGTATATAACAAAATGGGACTCAAGACTTTTGTGAAGAAGAATTACATTTTTTTTTTTTTTAATTTGAAACTTCCAACTCAGATACCTTTCATTTACATTTTTGTTGAGGTTTTTTTGTTTTTTGTTTTTTTTTAAGGTTGTCTGGTTTTCCATCTATTCACCAAACATGTGAATGAAGCAAATCACCTGAGTGTCTTTCTGGACCTTTTTCTGCAGGAAACCACCATGTATGGGGCTCATGAGCCGGACTCAGGTCTGCAGCCCCCTCACAGCCAGGCCCACTGTCTCTCCATGAAGGACTGGCCTGCCAGTTTCCAGTGTTGGCCACTTATGTTAATAGGCTCTCATGTTTCATGAGCACCACTTATGTGCTCATGATGCCCAGTTCCTGTTGGAGTGACAGCAGGGTAAATTAGGAGAAGTATTCATTTCCCCTTATTTTGTGATTTCTTTTTTGGCTCCACGAGTGCCAGATTCTAACTCAAACATTTTTTTGTGGAATTTTACCATTGCTAGTACTACTTCTAACGAATAAGTTCTTAGCAAGAATGGGGGAAGGAATTCCATTTTTAATTAAATAGCTGAGATGTTCTTGGTACTAGCATGACTCAGTTGGTATCTTTGTAGCTCTTTGCATGTGATAGCTTTATCATGATGTTTTATAGATAACTAGAGGCCTGTTGCACGAAAAGATTCGTGCAATAGGCCTTCCCTTCCCCTGGCTGCCGGCACTGGTTTTCCTCCGGCACCCATGACCCAGGCTTTCGCTCTGGCCAGAGCCGCCTTCAGTCTTCGCTGCTCTGGCCGGAGCCGCCTTCAGTCTTTGCTCCGCCGCTCTGCACCTACGTATGCAAATTAACCACCATCTTCTTTGGAGGTTAATTTACATATCTCGCTGATTAGCCAATGGGAGGCGTAGCGAAGGTACGGTCAATTGCCATGTTTGTCTGTTATCAGATAGGATTATTAGATAGGATGGGACAGGAGAAGATCAAACAGGCAAAAGAGCTAAAAAACAATAACAAAAAAGTAGCTCAGTGTCACAGTTCAGCTGTTTATCTGTAAAGTGCCTGCTTTTTCCACGAGATTGCCTCTAAAAGTCTGAGTCCCAATAACATTGAGTCTCTTATACAGTGTGATTATTGCCATTGTTGTGAAAACAGCTAGCTAAGGGACAGACCAGGCTTGGGTACTCTTGCATCTCTAACTTCTGTTTATGTATAAATCACAGTTTTTATTGGGCATATTCATCTCCTTAGGTCAGAGGAAACATGGGTTCAGTGAAAGGACATTAGACTTGAAGCCAGATGACTTTTCCCCAAATACCATCCTTGTCCTTATTAGCTGTGTTGTCTTGTTCAAGTCACTAAACCTCTCTGGACCCTCATTTCTTAATCTGTAAAGTAAAGCCAGTAATAGAAGGTCTTTCCCAATGTAATTTGGCACTGGAAACCCCCAATTTTGATATTAGTATTTGTGCAAAGCCTTTAAAAGCAGGGGACTATGCCTATGGGGACAATTAGAAGTCCACATCTCACGATCATGTAAAATTATGTAAATCATCATTATCGGTGTTCTGACTTCTGGGATTGCCTTTTGAGGCTGATTCTTTATTATTGTGTTGAGTCACATGAAATTGCTGACAAATTGACTTTTTTATCGGGAAAAATGGCAGTTTTATAGGGTTAATGCTAATACATTTAATAGTTATAAGTAAAATTATATATCAGTGGTTAAAAAAAAAATCTATATAATTGTACCAAAGGGTATATTGGGGAAAGTATGCCTAGGTCTTTGTTATATTTTCCAAAAAAAACTTTACTCTGGAGTTTTTCTCAGAATGTCTTGATGACATATGGTAATCTCTCGCAACCAGTGAAATGTGTTGAAGAACGTGATAATGAGTCTTTCCCTAGAATTGGTGGTACTGATGCGGAGATACAAGTTGAAAATGCTAGTCAATTCATTTTAATTACAGTAAGTGGGAGATCTGTGTCTGTATTTGAATGTCTGTGTGTCTGTGTAGAGAGAGATTTTCTCCTGTGAATGCTTTCTTTAAGTGGGGAATGCTGGCAAGAACAATTGTAGGTGTAAAACGAGTTAGGCGACTTAGGAGGTTGCAGTTTCTCCACTTAAAGTCATTTGTTAAAAAGCCAGAGCTTTTAAAAAATACTAAATTGAATGGTTTTAAAAATAATTTTCACGGCAGAGAGTGAGGTGCTTGCAGTTGGTTAATTATCCTCTGGAAGTCTTGCTTCACTGGCAGTGTTCTTATAATTTCTCTGGAAAATGAGGTTCTTTAAAAATTATTTTGTCTGGAAAATAAACTGGAGTGGATTCTAATCACAAATTAAGTTTTTAAATAAGCTATTAGCCTAGATTCTATGGAATTTACTATTCAGTTTCTAGAAAAATGAACATAGAACAAGTTCCACAAATTATGTTCTTTGTCCTTGCCATCCACAAATTAAAGCTAAAAAGCTATCCATGCTTGATTTTTAAATGTTTGTGAAATCGCAGAGGAAGAAATCAGAAGTTAAGAATCAAGAACGTGGAAATCAAAACCTAAGACAGTAACAGGAGCTAAAACAGCAACTATGAGGCATATTTAATTCCTGTTTCTTTCCCTTGAAAAGCAGTGACTCACCATTAGATCCACAGCCGTGGCCCAGGCGTTTAGTGGTTCAGAGAAGACTTTAAATGCTTCCTTGCGTGAAGCATTTCACCTTTGGTTTCAGTTTTTAGTGAGATTGTGGCCTTTTGTGATCTTAAACCAAACATTCTGGTTTTCTTTTTTTCCCCTGAGCATTTTAGTTTTTCATTGGACTCCCTTAGCCCTGAGGGTTACGTCATGCCCCAGCTGTATTGGTGCTCTTTATCACATCCCAAACTGGTTTTAACTCACTATCCCCATACACACAGCATTGTCTTATATTTTACAAGCAATGAGTTTACAATTTTTTTAAAGTAGGAATTTCTACAGCCTAATGCATGAGCCCATTGAAGAAAAGCCTGCTTCTTGAAATTAAAAAGAACATTTACAGGGAAAGTTAAGTTAGTCTTTGAAAAGTCTAATCTCAATGGTAAATCTGTCACTTGTCATCCCATCCATTAAGAAATTTGGGGGATATTAAAAGCACAAAAAGCCATTTTACATTGAAATCACAATGGTCTTTAAATATACTCAACAATGGTTGGACTTTCCTTACTTACCAATTTTTCAAGTCCCTTAGGGTCTCTGTAGACAAGATTGGGTCAGCGACTGTGACATCTGATGTTGAGGGAAATATACTTTGCTTTCTGCCTGGGCTGCTCGTGTTGACCAGTGGAAATGCTGCATTAGCTCTCAAACCAAAACTTTTAAAGTGCTCTATGAAATGCTGACTTCCTGCCAATGGTTTGAATGTCAAGTACTACAGATGTCCAGTCCTTTTTGGAGCCCAGATGTACGATGTGCTTGTATAAGTTGGATCTGATTTGTGCTTAGGGTTACAAATTACAAATTATCGAGGTCTGAGCCAGCAATAACTGGGATTAAACTGGGTGCAGGGGGAGAGTAGAGGGCGACCCCCAAGTGAGAACTGCAGCCTGATGAGGCTCCGTCTTTCCCATGCCTAGCTCTGACCTCTTCCTGTGAAGCTGTTGTAAGAATAGCTTCTATATTTATTGGGAAGTTTTTTCAAGTTGTAATTCACATGGCTTCAACTAACTCCTTAAAATTTGTTGGAAACCCGAAAAATATTTGAGAGTAAAACAGACCAGAGCATTTCCCATTTCAGTATCAGGGAAAGAAGTGGGGAGGCTGTGCAAGTACGTGTTTACCTGAGCATTTTTTTTGTTGTTAATCCTCACCCGAGGATATTTTTCCATTGATTTTTAGAGAGCGTGGAAGGGAGGAGAGAGACACAGAGAGAGAAACATTGATGTGAGAGAGACACATTGATTGGTTGCTTCCTGTATGCTTCCCGACCAGGGCTGGGGATCAAGCCTGCAACCAAGGTACATTGTGCTTGATGAGAATTGAACCCAGGACCCTTCAGTCTGACGGCTGACACTCCATCCACTGAGCCGAACTGGCCAGGGCCACCTGAGTGTCTTGATCAACCAAGGCCAAGGTAACAACCAAATCAGAAGAAAGATCGTAAGGACCTCAGGCTGTTTACTTAGTGCCTGGTCTAGTCTGGCTCTGATTCTGACATACCCATTGAATTGGTGCTGTTAGGTCTCTTCATCTGTCTTCAGGTTACTCCCACCTCCCTTAAGTTTTCCCATTGATTTTTAGAGAGAGTGGAAGGGAAGGGGAGAGAGCACCCCGTTTGACCCCAGTTTCTGGATTATTTTTTATTTAACGGATTGTTGCCAGGACTCTGTATTCTTATGTGGCACTCTGGATTGATGCAATCATAGTTTGTCTCTCAGGGGGACGGGCCCGGCTTTCCTGTGTTCTGTTTACTTAGAAGTCATCCAACTTTGGACCTATATCATTACCTTCACTTGTTTTGTCAGTTTCTTTCCCTTTGCATTGGGGTAGCATGTTCATTGTCAATCATGCTTATTATCATTATCAAACAAAAGAAAACCCCTCAAAACTTCCCCTTGACCGTGAGTTCCTCTTGTTTGGTACTGTAGTCTACTTGTCACCCAAGCTCAAAGCCACTAAATTCTCCTTCACTGTCTCATCACTCCTATGCAGACACTCACCAAAACCTGATGATTTTTTTAAAAATATATTTTATTGATTTTTTACAGAGAGGAAGGGAGAGAGAGAGAGATAGTTAGAAACATCAATGAGAGAGAAACATCGATCAGCCGCCTCCTGCACATCTCCCACTGGGGATGTGCCCGCAACCCAGGCACATGCCCCTGACCGGAATCGAACCTGGGACCCTTCAGTCCGCAGGCCGACGCTCTATCCACTGAGCCAAACCGGTTTCGGCCTGATGATTTTTTTTAACACCTAAATATTTCTTGTGTATGATTTTCTCCAAACCTAAGGTCATTTTTCTGCTTATATCCCCTGCCTCCAGTCTATTCCCCACCCACAGTATCTGCCCCCAGTCACCCATGGGAGGGATACTTCTAAAAGACAAGCATGGCCATGTCCTTTTGGTGGGTCCTTCTCCCCTACAAGGTAAGTTCATGCTGTTAGACCTGGCAGACCTGGTGTGCGTGACTGACACTCTCATCTCTGCCCTGACTGACCTTGAGCTTGACCCAACAGCAGCACTGACCTTTTGGGACTTCCTGCAGTTATCCATGGTCTTGCCTCCTTGCGTGGGCTCATGCTTTTCCTCTGCCTGAACTCACTGTCTGGAAAAATTCTCTCCTTCCACCTGGTTCATCCTGAATTTGAGCTTTGTTTCTAGAATGTCAGCCTCACTTTTTATTCTCTTCACATACATCTGCTCTATTTACATCTGCTTTCTGTTTACATGGAGTCATCTTAAAAATTAAATGTTTGGCTTCAGCCTAAGCAAAAATACATTTGAAATGACAGATTTTATGCATCTCTTCACTAGTTAACCAAGTAATATTAGTCACTTCTGTGAGCAAGGTGCTGTGGGGGCCCGCGGTGCTCCTGAGGGGTGTGCCCTCTTTGCGAATGGTCTGTCCTCATTTCTCCCAGTGGGACGGGGAGCTGTTGAAGCACAGCATTATCGTCTCACTTTTAATCTGCAGTACCTACCTCTTTTACTCATGGAATTAAAATAATAAAAAAGAAAAAAATAATACAAAAGTAAAGATGTGTTGATTTCTTAATTTTCTCTTCCAGGTTTTACTTATAGCACTTGGTTTCTTTCATAAATGAGACTTCTAAACGTTGATAAAGCCAAAGTAAAAGTTAATACGTTCACTTTTATTTTGGAAGGCTTGGGATCCGTGACATAAAAACAAACTGTCTTTTATAAATATTCAGTTTTCTATGCAGGGATAGGTTTGTTTATTTGTAATACAGTAACTGCTACAACTAGCTCAGATACAAAAACAAAACAAAAAACTTGAGTCATATGTGTGTATTTTAATCAAAATCAATACCTGGGGGCTCTGGCCAGGTGGCTCAATTGGTTAGAGCATTGTCCCAATATGCCAAGGTTGTGGGTTTGACCCCTGGTCAAGGCTCATATAAGAATCAACCAATGAGTACATAAAAAACTGGAACAACAAATTGATGGTTCTCTCTCTCTCCTTCCTTCCCTCCCCCTTCTTCCTTTCTCTCTGTAAAATCAATAAATAAATTAAAAAATTTTAAAGATCTGTTCTTTGTTATGGGCAGATCAAGCTTGATTCAATTTCATCACATTAAATAATGAAGACAGTGTTGAAAGTCGAAAGTATTATACAAGAATGTCAAAAGAAAAAAAATTAATGGAACTTGTACGTTTATAGTGGCATTCCATTTTGTAGGCTGACTGGAGAGCGGTGGGGAGGGGGTACCTGAAACACAATCTCTAAGTCTTAGGCATTCAACACTCTGGGGGATAATAAAGAAAAATATTGACAGAATCCACTGGCACAAACCTAAGGATGTGTGGAAACCTGAGGATATGAGAGGAGCCCTGAATAATGAGGTAAGTATCAGTGTCTGGGATTTAGGAGTCTGTCCAAAGCAAGATAATCAGTTTAAACATCAAAGATGTACTTCTATAAATGAAATAATTTTAGAGGCACAGCTTTTTTTACTGTGTTGAAGTTGATATTGTCTAGTTTTGCATTGTGCCAGAAACCTCTAAACTGACTCCCAGCCCTGCTGATAGTCTCCAAGCTCAGGTGGAGCCACAGCAGCACAAGGTGTGCCATTTGATGTGGCTTAAACCACGTTCCATTTCCGGACTCACCATCTATACTCTCACTTCTGGCCTTTATCAGGCTGTTTCTCCTCCATCTCTACCTCATGTGTATTCTTAGAGCCCACCCAGGACCCCATTGTTTATGGTGCTTTTCCTTACCTTCCCTCTAAGCATGAGTAGACTGTAATGCCCCCTCTAAATTCCTACAGTGCTTGATTTGAATTCTGATTAGGCCTCAGTATCATAGATGGTAATGACTAAATATCCTGGTTTGTGTGTGTGTGTGTGGGGGGGGGGGGGAGGGATGGCAGGTCTTTTGGTGATGTTCCCCAATTCTGTTATCCGTGTAGTCACTTGGGGTGTTGGATGGGAAGGCATGTGGTTTTTCTGCAGCCTCTGTCCCCCATGTTGCCCGGCTGTTCCTGGGGTTGGCACATCACCCCTTTGCTTAGCAATCCATAGGCATCCCACCCAGGAGGTAATTTTGTTTAAGGAAAGAGGACCTCCACTGTTTTTTTCTTTTGTCTTCTATTCCTAGCCCAAGACATTTAGACAAGTTTTTAATTTTTATTTCTTTGTGTTAGTAATTCAAATAAAACTAATTTAACGTTTTTCATCAAGTCATGCATTGATGTACTTTAAGAACTCAAACAGCCGAAACCGGTTTGGCTCAGTGGATGGAGCGTCGGCCTGCGGACTGAAGGGTCCCGGGTTCGATTCCGGTCAAGGGCATGTGCCTTGGTTGCGGGCACATCCCCAGTGGGGAGTGTGCAGGAGGCAGCTGATCGATGTTTCTCTCTCATCGATGTTTCTGGCTCTCTATCTCTCTCCTTTCCTCTCTGTGAAAACTCAATAAAATATATTTAAAAAAAAAAAAAAGGAACTCAAACAATGTATAAAACTTGTAATGAAATTTAGTAATAGTCCCTGTGCCCCAGTGGCCACCTTTTCACTTTGTAATTCTTATTTTGGGTATCAACCCTGATATTGCTACATAACTGACAGTTCTTGGCTTGCAGAAGTATCTGTTGACTTATTTGTGTGGAAGATGAAGATTTAGCTCCCTTACCCTCCACACTTCTTTTCACCTGGATAGTTAAGACTACAATTTTTGGATAAGTCAGTATCCCTTGTTCATATAATTGGAGCTGTGTAAATGTTATTTATGGCTGAGGCTTATCACTTGTATTGAAAGGAATGGCAATCCCCAGCCTCCTCCCGTGACCTGGAGAGACTGCCTTCTTTTGTCCAGGCTGCACATTTCCCATTTCCAGTCAGTTAAGATATGTAAACATGCTGTATAAATATTAGTTCTTATTATCACTTTAGAGTTATAATTTGAGCCAAACTTCATTTAGTTCAGTTCTTAGCTGCATGTGTATGAGTAAGTTTAAAAGCACTTTTGTCAACAGCTGTGTTTAGAGAAATATATGAAGTCCAGGTATGTGTTTATATAAAACTTTGGTTGGATAGATACTTTTTAGTATTATACCTCAAAGGCAGAGGAAATGTGTATTGACACATTCTTCTGATTAATAATTCTCTGTTATGTTTTGGTGGAGGGCCCTTTTGGTTCTCAGTTTTAGGTATTTTGCTTTTGGCAGGTTGCAGTTGGTGCTGCCTTGGAAAAGTCACACCTCCGCTTCCAAAACTGTGTCTTTATTCTTGTCTTCCTGTTAAAACTTACATGCTACCTGAAGCCTAAATCAATTCTGAGCCTGTGCATGCTGCGCTCTTGTAGTTTTCCCAGAAGCCATATATTATATTATACTTGATAAGCAAGGCCCCTGATTTTATCTTTTTAAAAATATAGATGATCACTTAGAAGATAAAAGCTTCTGAGTCATAAGTAGGCAGACTGGGGATGGGCTTGTGGAGTTGATGAGACTGTTGGGAGACCAATTTCACGTGAGAATAAGTAATGTGAGAGAACTAACTGCCAAATAACTGAGGGGGAGGGGATGCAGGAAGAAGACAGTGACTCTCATTTGTAAAAATACTATTTTGGGGGTTCATACTAATTGGTAACCTTCATGTGTGAGAGTGTGACTTATAGCTACCCAAACTTTTGTCATCTATCAAAAGTGGAGAATGTCTAGGTAATGAGCATCCAGTAGAGAGAGAGTCTATGGCCATTGAATATTGCTCAGCAGAGGGGCATAAGTATTAACCCCTCCCCCCTCCCAGCACAGCTGAGCATCTGTGTTGCCATGAGCCTCTTACACACATTGTCAGTCTCTTCCTAGGGGCCTCAGGCAGTCTACCAGAGCCTGCTGCTGAGAGGAATCCTTTCGCCATCTTTGGCTAGAGAGTCATCCAGGACAAAATGAAAGAAAAAATTACTGCAAACGTGTCCACTCCAGCATGGAGACAGAATCAGGGGTGGGTTAATCTGTGATTTTTTTTTTGCAGTTAACCCTGCATAATGTGCTTAGAGTTACATTTGGGAACAAAAGTGAGTTCTGCCTCTTAGCCTGGGGACCTTGGGCAAGTTATGTAATCTCTGTAAATCTCCGCTTCCCATCTGTAAAGGGGTCTGCTGTCACCTCCTCATCAAAGTTGTTGGAAAGTCTAAATGAAGAAATGTGTTTTCTTCCTGCAGTGCTCAGCCAAAGTAGGTGGTCAAGTCAGTGGTAGGGGCTCTTGTTAATATAACCACAGACTAATTGTTGCTTTAAATTTTTCTTGAGATGGAACAATTATTGAATATATAGTAGATACAGAATGCTGTGCTTTGCAGCTTTAGTAAATGTTGATTTCTATGAAAAATTTCTAATTTGAGGAAGTCTTTGGCCCAGTAACGATGGTTATAGGAAAGCTCTCAGATGAGAGCCATACATAACCCTAGGGGTAGTGTTTCCAAGTTATAAACGTAATACCAGGAGAAAATAAGCAGATGCAGTAGCGTGCTGAATTCAGACCTTTTGAGATGGTCACACATCAGTGGTCTGCTCTTTGGCCCAGCTTCCTGACTCCCTGGTGAGGAAGCTGGGCTTCCCCTTCCATTCCGTGGTCCCTGGTTCCACTCATTCCCACAGGGAGTGTGAATGTGCATGCTCCTCTTTCTCTCTCTTGTCGATTTGAGAAGTTTCTAGGGTCCTGCTATTTTTCCTGTTGTAGACAAAATGTATGGTCCTAAAATACCTCTTCGCTGCCAGAAGTCACATCTGACTGCCACCCTCCAGGGAAGACTAAAGCATATTGTGCTGATGGCACTGTTTAGCAAGGTCTGGACGATCTCTTATTTTAAGGCCCAGGAGATAGTAAATAATAGTAAAAGCAGGAAGCGTTTATTTTTCCTTAGGTGAGGAGAACAGAAGTTCCTATGAACAGAGCATTTTGTAAATATTTTGATAGTTCAGCTGACTGGGTATTAATCCATTCGGTTTTATTGTGGAAAATGGCAGAGGATTTTGTGTGTGTTTTTGTTATTTTTAATGGGACATAGGAAAAAATTAATGGTTGAATTTGCTAAAGGTTCTCTTACCATTTGGCAACCTCATATCACTTACCAACTTTACATACGAATATGTGCTGCTTGCCCAGAGGTGGGATGCTTACCACTCTCCACTGGAGGCACTTAGCTTCAAAAAAACCCAGCAAAAAAAGCAGCACATGACCCAGCTGCTTCTGAAATTTCAGGAATGGTGCAGTTTTAAATGGGAAATGATTATGAGAGATTGCAGATATTTTTGATCCAAGTTTTCTCAGAACCATTTGGAATGGCTTTTCAGTGGCCTGGCCTGGGAGGCAGCTTTTTGTCCAGTCTTTCTCTGTAGTGCTTATTCTGCAACTTCAATTTAATCCTCTTTTTACTGAATGCCAATTGGCATGTTGTTGTTAGTCTAAATATTTATAGGATCTTGCCTTTTCGGTAGTTGAAACATTTGTTGACCTTGTGGTCTTGGGGGGTGTGAGAGACAGTTTGTCTGATTGGTTGAAAATAATGTCTCTGAAGTAGATTGCTTCTTATAATGTTGCCTTATAAGTACTTATAATGTTGGCTAACTCACTGGCTCTGTGCCCTTGGGCCTGTTACTGAACTTCTCTGTGCCTTAGCATTCTCTTCCTTGGGATGATCTATACAAAAATAATGATAGTATCCACTTAAATATTTTTGTGAGTTCCTGGCACATAGGAGAATCAATGTTGCCTGTCATAAGTATTATTTTTTTGATGATAGACCAAAGGAAAAAAAAAAAGCTTGCATTGCAGGGGGTTTCTTATCTCCAAAAGATTATAATTGGTTGGAGAAAATAGGATTTTGAAATTGACCTTCACAATATCGATTTATATTTTATCATAATTTTCCTCTGGCCTCTGTTTAGACTATCTTCTGTCTAGCAAGTGTCATTGGACCATTTGGTGTAGATGAGATTCACACAAATTTTTAAATTTCAAACATTTTCTCCATACTACAGAATTTGAATGGTAATTAATATTGCCAATTCCTTTCCCATCTTTCCTCTGTAACTTTAGGCATTTTGTATATAAACAACGTAATCAATTTGTTTTGGCCTCAAGCTCATTTTTTGGCCTCAAGCTCTATTTACATTCTATAAAATAAAATTTGGTGAAGGAACAGATCCAGTAGTCATACCATTTCGATCCATGGATCCTTGTGCTCTGAGGCATTTACAGGCCCTCTTTTGGGGTTCATTTTCATTCAGAGGCACAGATAAGGCCACCCTGTGATGGATCAGACCTGGGTGCTATACGGTCACCCGCTCAGAGGCGTAATCAACTGCTCCAGACCCTCACCACTTTCTTTAATTTGCTTGTGGACTTGTTGTGACATACACATTTTAGTACATAGCAGTATGGATGCTGCATATATGTAAAGAAAGTAAAGAAAATTTCTTGTTGCCTTGAAGGAGGAAGAAAGACTGACTAAAGAAGTGCAGTCTGGGAGTGGCCCTTTGTTAAATTCTTAAGGTGCCCTTGTAGCACGTGAATGAGAATGCTCACGGTCAAGCTGCTTTTACTTACAGTGGCTGCTGAATGCCCAGAGCTGTGCGCATCCTGAGGAAGCAGGGATTTTTTAAATTTCTGTCTTTATTTGTTTTAGATCTGGCATCAAAAACTGATGTGTGTGGGCCCTTTTAGAGTCCTTTAGGGCAGGGCCCTGTCTGCCTACTGCAGGGCCAGGACAAGGAACTTTGGCATCAGTATGTGTACTTTTCTCCGAGCTTTGCCTTCGTCACCTGTGTGCTCGTGCTGACGTGGTGCCTCCCGGACAAGGCTGTGTGAGTTAGGTGAAGCAGTACATATGGAATGCACACAGTGTGTGGCACAAACCATATAAATGTTAGTAACTGCTTTCGATAATGGAATTGTATTCTGCTCCCACCCTGCCCCTTACTAGGCATATCTTAGAAAAGATTTTGGCCTTTAATTCCGGGAGCATCCAGCTGTGTCCTGTAGCTGTGTCCTATAGCTGCATATCATTTAGAGGTTTTGCAAATAGGATCTGAACACTTGATGTCACTAGTAAGGTTTGCAGGACTTTGGGTAAAGAGTGAGGAAGGAGATGGTATTGTACTAATATGCTTTTTATTTAAATGTTCAATGGGTCAGTTAATTCCTCAATTTTAAAGAGAGAATTGGATTTAAAAGAATTGGATTAAAAATGACCTAAGATCCATTCCTCCTTAAAATTTTCAGGCTTTTTTGGGCAGTTCTTGTATCTCTCTAAAGTGTTTGTACAGGTGGGTTCAAGCATATGTTCTAAGACTGAATATGTGTATATTTTTTAGTTTTGTTTTGAGTGGCAGAGCAGTGGAACCCATTTTATTCTATTGAAATATTTAAAAAAAAAAAAAAAACCCTAATGGCTAAACTAAGTAAAAGTGTACCTCTAAATGCAGATGGAAATGCAGAGAGCAGCAAGCCTGGCTCGGCCCCTACCTTGTTGCTTCCAAGATATGTGATTACTTGTGGCTCAGGAAGAGTTTAAAAATGGTGTTGATCTAGAAGACCTGTGCAGAATATGCCTCTACTACAGTTGCAGCTGTGGGCTTCATAGATATTTTAGTAATTCAAAACCAAAGGAATTACATTTGTTTATTTTTGCTGATGTTGCCTTTGCCTGGGAAGACAAGAAATACTGCTAAGACCACTGTTAAAGAGTTTACTGCCTGTGTTTTCTTTTAGGAGTTTTGTGGTTTCTGGTCTTATATTTCAGTCTTAATCCGTATTGAATTAATTTTTGTATATGGTATAGAAAGTGGTTAAGTTTCATTGTTTTTTGCATGTAGCTGCCCATTTTTCCCAGCACAAGCAATCTAAGTATCCATTGATAAATGGACAAAGATGTGATGAGATACACACACACACACACACACACACACACATACACACACACTAGAGGCCCGATGCATGAAATTTGTGCAAGGGCCTTGGCCCCGGCCCCCGCCCTCCCACCTCTGCAGCAGCCAGGAGCCTCTGATGCCTCTGCTGTGGCCCCCGCCCGCTGTAGCTTTGTCCAGAAGGAAGGACATTCGGAAGGATGTCTGGTCTAATTAGCATATTATGCTTTTATTACTATAGATATTAATCAGCAATAGGAAAGAATGAAATCTTGCCATTTTGATAACATGGATGGACCTAAAGAGTATTGTGCCAAATGAAATAAGTCAGACAGAGAAGGACAAACATCATATGATCTTATTTATATGTGAATCAAAAACAAAAAAACAAAAAACAAATGAACAAACAAAATAAGACAAACAGACTCATAGACATAGAGAACAAATTGGTGGTTTCAGAGGAAACAGGGGTAGGGGAAAGAGGGAAAAAGCTGAAGGGGAATAATAGATACAAATTTCCAGTCGTAAATCAGTAAGTCATGGGGATGCACTGTACAGCATAGATAATACAGTCAGTATCCTAATAACCTTGTATGGTGTCAGATGGTTACTAGACTTACCATGGTGATCACTTTGTTAGGTATATAAATGTTGAATAACTGTGTTGTGTACCCGAAACTAATATAATATTGTATATTAGCTATGTTTTAATGAAAAAATAAAAGTCTATCTGGAACAGCCAGAAAACAACCCAAATGAATTGACATTTAGAAGTTGATGGAGAACTAGGTTATAAGGAGAATCTTGCTAATTGGATATGGTCCCTTTCCCTTAGGAAATTACAATATAAGGACACACCATTTAATTCACACCTGGGCTTCCTTTCTGCTCAGAACTTCCTGGACCCTTCGTGGTCTGTTGGTGTGGGCCAGCAGGCCTGTGTGTCATGCCTGGACAAGAAGTAGGCATTTCCCTCTTTACTCCAAGCACTCATCCCCCTCCTGGGACAAGGTGAGACACTTTCTGGGTCAGCTGTCTTTATAGGCTAGAGTTAAGAATGAGACAATCTCCATGAAAACTAGACTTTCTGGTGTCTTTATATTCGTTGCTGGACTTGATGTGTTCCCCTCTTGTGACTTAGTTGGAATACCAGTTATGCACTTCAGGCATTTCTGGGGTGGGCCTAGAATAGAGAGAGCCATCGGATCAGTCCAGTTATCCAGCCTGCATAGGTGCACATGGAGCTCAGTTAATGTAGCCACTGGAATGGTTGGCTCTTCTTTGAGTGACAGTGCTTTCCTGTTTTAAAGGTATTTGGTGTGTGCACATGTGCATTTTAGTGAAAAGAGTTAAGTGTTTTGATGAAGATATTTATTTCTTTTATTGATATATGTATTTATGTGTATATTAAATATATAATGCTGTACATTTATTATCAGTAATAAATCCAATAGATTTTCTTACCCCTAAACCACTCAGTAATGTTTGGGAATGGAATGATGTGGAACAAAAAGCTCACCTGTGGTGTTTACTTGTTTAGCTCCTTTGATTTGAGTTTGATTAATTCATGTGCCCTGGCACGGTGACCGCTGCTCTGGTGAGCACAGGCTCTGCAGTGCCGTTACTCTGGCTTTCCTTCCGAAGGAGCCGCTCCTTTTGAACTGTGGTACATTTTCTTCTCGCCTTTAGATTTGAGGAGGAGCTTTCTGATCTGAAGTTCATTGCCCCAGGAAATACTTTTGAAGGGGCTTCCTTTACCAAAGACTTAGGCAAAACACATGGCTAGGGCGAACTTACAATTTATTATTTAAATTTCTGAGCATGAAAGGAACATTCACTATAATTACACTAGGACTGCCGAGTGAACTGGATCTATCGTGGGATATAGGTCACTCTAAGACCAGTACTTCGAATAGTTAGAATAGGAACTTAGAATATGCAAAGTCTTTTGAAGGCCCAGGACTTACCTAAACCTTAAAATGAGCCCCAGACAAACAGGCTGTACCTGTCTCTCTTGGTAGTGAATGCTGCTCTGATGTAGGATTGCTGTCTACTATTTTTTAAAAATATATTTTTATTGATTTCAGAGAGGAAGGGAGAGGGAGAGAGAGAGAGAGACATCAATGATGAGAAAGAATCATTGATTGGCTGCGTCCTGCTGGGAATCGATCCCACAACCCAGGCATGTGCCCTTGACTGGAATCAAACCCAGGACCCTTCAGTCCCCAGGCCCACACTCTATCCACTGAGCCAAACCAGCTAGGACATGCTGTCTACTATTTATTGAGCATCTAACATATGTAAATACTCAGTTCTAGTCTTTAGGAAGATTCTATCACCACTTAAAAGAGCTCATTGCTTTCCCAACCAAACATTCTGACTTACAGTTTAGCCCCAATGCTTTTTTTCCCCCCTGCTTTGTTATTTTCTGTTCTAACTTCGTTCTTTTATGATGTCCCTGACTGTGTTAATTCATTCTGTTCTCCCCCTTTTGTAATCCTTACATGTTAATTATAAATTATTTAGACCCAAATCCCTTTTTTTTGTTATGTGATAAATATTCCAGATCTTTAACCACTTTAAGGGGGAGCTTGGGCATTCTTAATTTCTTGGTCCAGAACAGCATTCAGCTCACTGCTGGGTCCTCACTGTATTAATGGGTGTGGCTGGGAGATCGCTGTGCTGGGGGTAGCAGAGCATGAGTGCTCCAGTTGTAAAAAGAATGAGGCCCATTCAAATTAATGGACATGGTGTTTGGAAATGGTGAAAGGTCCATCTAGTTTAAAACTGCTTGTGTAAGAGTCGATATTAAGAGAACATACAATGAATTTATATTCACCTCTTATTTCCTTCTTAACCTAGCTCTGCTAACACCTCTGTAAAGCTGGTTTTTAATGACAGTTTACTTAAGTACAACTCCGTGTTGATGAGTGTTGTTCCTCCATGAACACTTTCCTGGGTGTGGAAGCATTAGGACCTAGTTTTAAAAAAGTAATAAACTGCTTATTTGTGTAAAAGACTGTAATCACGTCCCACTGTTAAGAATACCATTCCTGCTATAGTTGTGCTAAGACAGCTACAAAAAACTCAGCGTTTATCTTTATCCTAAGGGCATCACATCCATTATGCTGGCCTCTCGCTTTCCATCTCCCCAGACTGAGTTTGGGGTGAGGTTGTGTCTGGCCCATTTCCTTCTGTGTGGTGCAGGTCAAGCATTGTCTGGTGGCCCCTATGTGTTTAGTGACTTAATGACATTGGCTTCGATTCTTTTATTTTTTAAAAAAAGTGTTAATTTATTTATTTTAGAGAGAGGGAGTGAGAAACATTGATTGGCTGCCTCCTGCACGCCCTCTACTGGAGATGGAGCCCCAAACCCGGGCATGTGCCCTGATTGGGAATCGAACTAGCGACCTCTCGGTGCATGGGATGACACCCAACCAACCGAGCCACACTGGCCAGGACTGGTTTTGATTCTTTTGATGAGAGCATCTTCAGAGGCTTGTTTTGTTTATGCAATTAATTCTCAAACAACAGGTGGGATTTTCAAAACTACATTATACTCTTCCTCACCCTCATTTGAAAATGCCTGTATATGAGAGAGATTAGGGAGGTGTGTTGCATATATAAATGTTGGGGAGACCAGAAAATGATACAGGTAGTAGTGATGGTGGAGGTGTATTGGCAGGCACTAAGTGGTAATTCACAGGTACGTAATAGAGAAATTGCCATTCGTTTTCTTATGTCACTTCTATTAGGGCGGTTGGTTGCATGGCAAAATGCCCTATAAATTTTTGTTAGTGGTTCTCAAAATTTGGTTCCTGGACCCTGACTTGCAGTATCAGCTGACAACTTGCTAGAAATGCAAATTCTCAGGGATTGCCCTAGACAACCCATCCCCCCCCACCCCCCACCCCCCAAAAAGGAAAGAAAGTCTGAGGATGGACCCCGGGGTACATGTTAACAAGCATGTTAAAATTTGAGAATCAGTATTAAACTAACACTTGCAGTGGCTTTAAGCTGTAAAGATCTTTCCGAATTTGGTGAAAGCCAGAAAGCTAGAAAAATGTATAATCATTTCATACAAGAGCTGGGGTTTGGGAACCCCCGAGTAAGTACTCTGATATAAATGACACATTTTAACTTTCAGAATATATCCTATTAGAATTATTAAGTTCTAAGTCACATACCAGTGATTATTTTGAATTTCAATTATTCATTTTTAGTAGCAAGTGTAGCCTAGGCCTATGGAATTTTTGTGGAGAGCTTGCGCCCTGACATCTCTGCAGATACTAATCCTGGGCCCTGTATGAATGTCAGCATGGTGTGTGTGGGCGGTCCTAACACCTGCTCGCTCAGCCACAGTGTTGACATGGTGGAGCTTTGGGTGGTCTCTGACCCAGCCAGGAGGATGGGAAAGGAATTCAGTGAGGATTGTTTTACATTAAACAACATAATTTAAAAAAAATTACTAAGGAATGCATGGGATAAGTAGAAAACATAGGAAAGTGACAAGAAGAAAATGAAGGTCATTGTAAAACTTAGCGTTGTTATAGTAAGTTATTTTGTTGTAAGTGGTAAAATAGAGGTAAAAGAAGACTCACCTAATGATTTAACCATTAGAGGGGAGTTTATGCCTCCTAGTTATGCACTACATTAATGCCTAACATTTATTGAGTTTTTATAACATACCAGATACTGTTCTAAATTCCTTATTTATATTAACACATTAAAACCTGGTGCTAGTGTATAAGGTGGGTACTGTTAATATAGACCAATTAAATGAGATCATTGAGGCAGAGTGGTTAAGCATCTTGCCCAAGGTCACACAATTGGAAAGGATTTGAGTTGAGGCAGGGAGATGCCTTCAACTAGTACCCTTGCTGGTCCCCTAGGCTGAGAAGACAGCACTGCTGTGAGGTACTGGTGGTGGTGGTGGTGGTGGTGATGGTGGAGGAGGAAGAGGAGAGGAGACATGCGTGAACGTGTTGGATGAGGGATAAGGAGTAGGGCATTTCTGCACGACTCACGTGGGTGTAGAGATGGATCAACAAGACAGCAGTGTGCACAGTTCCTAAGCTTTTAGGATGTCCCAGGACCTGTTAGTGGCTTGACTTATCATTAACCTCATCTTAAAATATCTCCCATTCCTTTGTCATCAACATGTGGAACTGCTGAAAGAATACCTGCTGATTGGGAGCTTCCTAGTTTGCCTTAAAACGATGACATCTGTTTAATTAAACCGGATAACATTACATTTTCTGCTGAACGTTCACAAACAGCTGCAGCCGAGGAAGCTCACAAACGTGGCCTTCACGATTTGCTACCATCATGAGGACTGACAGCATTGTTTTCTTTCATTGAACCTTGGAATAATATTTTTTTGCAAAGTTGCCTTGTATTTTAATCTTGAGTTTAATGCCCATTTGGGTCATAACTTCCCAAAATGTCATGAGCTTTGCATATTTCCTCATTAATTTGATTTTCCTTAAAATTATTTCCCAGTACACTAAGTGGAAATTTTTTCTTTAATGTTATTTGAAAGGAAGAATCCAAGGCAAATTGATTTAATAAACTTAGTGAGTAAGGACTCATCTTTAAGGGATGAGTAATATAGAGGTTAAGAATATGAGTTACTGGGTTAGAATTCCTGGATTCAAACCCTGCTTCCCCCTCTTATCAGCTATTTGAGTCTGTCTAAAATACTTAATTCATCTGTTAATTGGGAATATCTGTGTATCCCATAGGGTTGTTGTAAAAATTTATTGAGATAATACAGTGGGGGCTTGACTTACGAGTTTAATTAGTTCTGAGACCGAGCTCATTAAGGAGCTCCTTAAGGAGCTTGTTAACTCAAATTACTCTGTCAACTCAATGCAAAAAATCGGAGGAGGGACAGCTGGTATCTCAAAAAACTCGTTAGTAAAAACTCGTTAGTCGGGACACTCGTAAGTGAAGGCCCCACTGTACAAAGCACCAGTGATTGCCTAAGTGTAGGAAGCCCTCAATAATGTTAGTAAATATTCAATCCTGGAAAGGCAGGTACATATAGGCAGATACGGATAGGCAGAGGTCAAGCTCTCTTACCACTGCTTGCAACCCCATATGTCTAGGTGACTTTGCCATGTCAGGTGCTAAAGCTCTATCTCTGCCTTTAGAATAGTTGCACGCCACCCTGGCCAGTGTGGCTCAGTGATTGGAGTGTCAGCCTTCACACCGAAGGGTCATGGGTTCGATTCCTGGTCAAGAGCACATACCTGTGTTGCAGGTCCAATCCCTGGCCCTGATTGGGGTACGTGCGGGAGGCAACCAGTCAATGTGCCTCAGATGAGTGGATTCGAAAACTGTGGTACATCTACACAATGGAATACTATGCTGCTGTAAAAAAAAGAAGGAATTCTTACCATTTGCAACAGCATGGATGGAACTAGAGAGCATTATGCTAAGTGAAATAAGCCAGTCATTGAAAGAAAAATTCCACATGATCTCATTCATTTATGGATAATAAAGAACATTATAACCTGATGAACAAAAATAAAGAGACAGAGAAGTGTCGAACAAACTGTCAAATTACAGCAGGAAGGCCAGGGAGGGTTGGAGGGTGGGAGGTAAGAGGTCAGCCGAAGGACTTGTATGCATGCATATAAGCATAACCAATGGACACAAGACACTGGGCAGGGGGGTGAGGGCATGTGCCATGGGGTAGGGGAGCCCAGGGGAAGGTCAATGGGGAAAAAATGAGACATATGTACTACTATTTGTAATACTTTAAACAATAAAATTAAAAAAAAAATCAATGTGCCTCTCTCACATCTATGTTTCCCTCTCTCCCTCTCTCTCTCTTCCTCCCTCCCATCCTCCCTCTTTTCCTTCTCTTCTCTCTAAAATCAATGGAAAAAATATCCTAGGGTGAGGATTAACAATAACAACAAAATGAATAGTTGTACGCCATCCCATTGAGGGAAAGAATCATAATGTAACCATTTCCCTGTTAATGGATATTTGGATTATTTCATAATTTCCTCATCATTATAAATATCCTTCTATGTTCCCCTCAAAACTTTTTTTTTAAACAAAGCAATTAAAAATGTACATATTTTTATTGATTTTAGAGAGAGAGGAAAGGAGAGGGGGAGAGAGATAGAAACATCAATGACGAGAGAGAAACATCATCTATCAGCCACCTCCTGCACACCCCCTGCTGGGGTTCGAGCTAGCAACCCGATCATGTGTCCTGACCTGGAATCGAACCCATGACCTCCTGGTGCACCGGATGATGCTCAACTAACTGAGCCACACCTGCCAGGCACCCCTCAGTACTATGAAGGTTGTGTTTTGAGGTTGGTCTTCTATACCACTGCTGTAACTGTTTCATTATTTTTCAACTTGTTGAGTGGGGTACCAGGAAGAGTTTGTGCTCAGTTAGCATAAAATTAAATAATCGTTGGCTATGTTGTCCTATAAACTAAAGCACTGAACTCTTTCATGAGGGCAGTAGGGGCGTTTTTTGTCAGATAAGAAAGAGGAAGGTGCTGGAGAGCTCTTATTGAAAACTCCTTGTGGCTGTTTTAGGTTTATTAACTAATAACCCTAAACTCATTAGTTGACTTATAATTATATAAAGTGCACATAACCCATTATGGAGAGTTTTTTCATTTATGTTTGATGGACTGACTTTCCCTCTGAAACTGTTCCTTCTCAGTTGCAGTTTTATTTGTGTATTTAAAAACTTAATCTCAGTTATAATCACTGTTGGGAAGCAGGAGTCTCCTATCTGGTCCTCCAGCCTCCATAGCTCTTTCCCCCCAACCCCCATAGTCATTTCTCCAGCCACTTGCAAGAGGGGCCTCCAAGAACACAAATTGTGCCTTTATTCAAACATACCCAGGGGCCGCGGAGTGAAAGAGAATCAAATCTGGGTTTGGGTCCTGGCCTGCATGGCCTTCTGTGACCGGCCAGTTCTTGCCCAGTTTTCTGACTGCACCCCCTGTATTCTCTGCCTCGCCCTTTCTGATGCAGCTGTGTTGGCCTCTTGCTGCTGTTCCTCCAACATATCAAATTTTTCTTTCACTTAAAGTTGCAGAAGGTATTGGAGATGTTAAGTGAGGACTTACTGCAATTAGGTTTCCTTTGATACTGTGTTTCCAAGGCATTCAAAATCCTCTATTAAAATGAGAACATGAACTTATCCAAGTCAAAATGTAAACAAATTTGTGAAATATTTGAACCTTATCATGGAATGCATCTGGAAATCCCAAACATAGGAAAATTTTAGGCCCATATTCACAGTACTACTCAGTGGAAAGCAGTTTGTTGCTGATTGAATGAACTTAACATTAAACACAAGTTATCTAGACTGAAGACATTATTAAAATTATGTTTGCACAAAAGCACTTACTATATTAACTAGAGGCCTGATGCACAAAATTCATGCAAGGGACTCGGCCCTTGCAGCCCCGGCTTCATCCAGAAGGTCGTTCAGCTGTCCAGTCTAATTAGCATATTATGCTTTTATTATTATAGACTAGGGGCCCGGTGCACGAAATTCGTGCACTGGGTGTGTGTGGGGAGGGGAGTGTCCCTCAGCCCAGCCTGCCCCCTCTCACATACTGGGAGCCCTCAGGCGTTGACCCCCATCACCGTACAATCGCAGGATCGGCCCCTTGCCCAGGCCTGATGCCTCGGCCAGAGGCGTAGACCCCCATCACCCTCCGATTGCCTGAACGGCCCCTTGCCCAGGCCTGACGCCTCCGCCAGTGGTGTCAGGCTTGGACAGGGGACCCCCATCTCCCCCTGATCACTGGCTCTGGCCCCCGCCCAGGCCTGAGGCCTCTGGCCCAGGAATCATGCCTGGGCAGGGGACCCCCATCTCCCTCTGATCGCTTGCTCCACCCCCCGCCCAAGCCTGACGCCTCTGACCCAGGCTTCAGGCCTGGGCAAGGGGACCATCATATCCCCCCAATCCCCGGCTCCGCCCCCCACCCAGGCCTGATGCCTCGGCCAGAGGAGTTGACCCTCATCACCCTCCGATAACCAATCACCGGATCGGCCCCTTGACCAGGCCTAACACCTCTGGCCTAGGCGTCCGGCCCGGGCAGCGGGGACCCACAGCTGCAGCGGCCCCGTGATCGTGGGCTCCGCTTTAGGCCCAGGCAAGGGACCCCTAGCTCCTGGGACTGCCAGCTTCGACCGTGCCCAGCTCCCATCGCTGGCTCCACCCCTACTTCCTGCTATCACTGGCCAGGGCGGCAAAGGCGCCTGATTCTCTGATCATGGCTGGGGGGCAGGGCAAAGGCGGCCCCAGGGCCGCCTTTGCCCTGCCCCCCAGCTCTTAGCTCCCCCCTGGGTTTCTGATCACTGTCAGTGGCAGGGGGCTTCTTCCTGCTTTCCCTTTCGCCTCCCTGCATTGTGCCTACATATGCAAATTAACCGGCATCTTGTTGGCAGTTAACTGCCAATCATAGTTGGCAGTTAATTTGCATATAGCCCTGATTAGCCAATGAAAAGGGTATCATCGTACGCCAATTACCATTTTTCTCTTTTATTAGATAGGAGGATAGCATAATCCCCTTTTTTACTTCCACAGTAGTCTTAACTATAGGTCATGGGCAGGGGAAGGATGCTTCATGCTATTTTCCTGAAACATTCTTTTGTATTCTGGCCCTTAGAAGATTTTAAGTAAATGAAGGAGTGAATGAGTAAGTGACATGAACAAAATCATGGAAAGGAATTCCAGCCATAGGAGAAAAGCTTTGAGACTTAGTGGTTTGGCACAGGATAAAATAAAGCATGAGGCAATTGGCTGCCTGGTAAGTAAGGAGAAAGTCAAGAGTCAGGATAAAAAAATGCTGCAGACATTATGTGAAGGAAAAGCTACCTTCTCCCAGGCGGAAGTGGTGTGCTCATGCCCCCCATCCCCTACCCCCTATGTCATAGAAGTCTGTAACTTTATAAAATCACTCCTTACTTGAAATCAATCTTATCTCTATGGCACTTTCAATATGATTTGAAGTGGATTTTAGGGAAAGTTAGGATTTATATTTCTCAGCTAATATTGGTGAATTATACCAATACTGTGAAGTATATGAGAACTTATATAAATAAATTATTGTCTGGGTAGCTCATTCTAGAGTGCATTTCTTACATGTTAGCATTTCTTACTTTCTTTTAAAGAAAAGTTTACTTTTGAGTAAACACCTTATGCTAATAGCACTTAAGTTAATATTCCTTATTTGGAGGTTTTGCCTCTTTTATTTATTTATTTTTTGACTGTGGAAGGACTACACATTTAGGAAGGCATAATAATAACGGCATGCTATTAAGGAAATGGGGATACTTGAAATACTTCATGAGAAAATGAATTAAATGCATAACCTAATCAAATTCAAGCAGCTAGACACAAAACCTTCTTTTCTCTTTAAAAAGAAATAATACCGGGCTTATGTGGTACTTCTTTTATATTTTACCTTAAATGTTAAGCAGCTATTGTTCATTATTTCCAAGACATGTTATCTTGTGAACCTGGGTAATCATTAAATATAGAGGATGTGCAAACTACAAATGAATGCCTAAGTTCTTGTTCAGATGTAAATAGTTTTCCTATGGCAATTCCTCGGTTGTGTTGAAACTTAATCACTAGGGCCGAATAATGAGGAATGAACCTGCTACACCATGGGTGTGTTTGGCTCAGTGCTGTCAGGAAGCAGCTGTCCTGTAGCTCTTCAGATAAGTGTCTTCATTTCTTAGAATGTAGATGGTTTTATCAATCGCATTGCTAAGTACTTACAAAATTCTCTGGGTCCCTAGTTAACCTATTAATTTCTCCAAATCCCAATAAAATAGAAAAGAGTATTTTTACTCTTCTGAATCTTGTATTTTCGTAGTAAAATCTCAAAGTAATAGCTTGAAATGCTCTATTTTAAGGTACACTAGATAATAGTCTTTATCTAAGTAGCAGGAATAATTCTCTTTATGTTTTGAGTTGATATGTTTTCCAGAACAAATAGTAATCAACATTTTTAAAGTTATGTAAAGCCTGTGAAATAATGCAAATGTTTTAAGATACAGAAAATATATCCCCTGAGAGTAATATTTGCAATACATATTACTTATTTTAAAGTTGGTTTTCAATAGAGCTGCTATAAATCACTGACTTTTTATGAAACCTAAAATTCATTAAGGAAAATTCAGTTTACACTAATGACATAGTGGTTGTTCTAATGTATATTCAAACAAGAAAAAATGATTGTGAGCAAACTATGTTCCATTTTGTGTGCTGGGTGAATCTGCTCTTTGTACAAAAATAAAACCTTTGGATTATCCCTGCCCTAGCCGGAAGCTTGTCATAAGGCAGGGCCATAGCATTTGCTCTAGATGGATACTTTTGGGTTCCATAGTATCTGTTGTAAATGGATACTTTTGGATTGCTCCATTGGGTCATATTCATGACTTCATTCCTGTTAGGTTTGTTAAACAGGATGTTACTCAATTTTAATAAATGGACAAAAACCGTGAACAAACAATTTACAAAAGAAGATACTTAACCAAGTAATGCATGAAAAGGTGCTCAGCATCATTAGTTAACAGGGAAATGCAGATTAAAATGACAAGATTAAAATCACACCCACTAGAATGGCAAATAAAACAAAAAAATACCCCCAAAACTGACAATGCTAATGGTTGACAAGAAAATAGAACAATTAATACTTTCATACATTTTTTATTGGATTGTAAAGTAATAAATCTACTTTGGAAAATGGTTTGGTAGCTTCTTAATAAGGTTAAACACATTGCTTGCGACCTTATGAGCTAGTACTTTAGATCCTAGGTGTCACTTGGGGAAAATGAAAGCATATATCCACAAAAAGACTTTTACTGGAATGCTCATAGACAAGTTATTCATAATAGACCCAAATGTTTATCAACAGATTAAAAGGAGTAAACAAATGGTGTATACTTAATTGTGGTATACTTATAGAATACCACCATGATCAAGAGGAATGATATGTGTCAACAATATCGATAAATCTCAAAACATTATGTTGAGTAAAAGAAGTCAGACACACAAGGGGTACATACTGTGTGATTCTATCTAAATGCAGTTCTATAGGTTAAACTAAGCTCTTATGACAGTCCAGAATGTGGACACCTGCAACACAAGGGTACTTTTGTGATGAAAATACTACATTAATTGGTACTACATGGTACTACATATTACTAATATCACAGTATCTGCACACCGCTGACAGCATAGACTTAACGTAGCAAATCCATATTCAGACAGATGGCCTCTCCTGCACGTCTGACTATCCATACTCCACCCAAAGGATATTATGAGGTAGAATGGCAAATAATTGTTGTCAAAACTAATTGAATTTACATTTAAAAACTATTTACCTTTTGATGTATGTGGTTTATACCCCAACCTAAGTGGGGGAAACATCAAAAGTGTAAAACTTGCCTTGGAGCAATAAGAATGTTGAGCAGACATGAAGCAGATTGTAAACTGCATGTAAATGGTATAGGATGTTGGAAAGATGCCAGGGAGTATGTACTGCATGAAAAAGGGAGGTCAAACAGGAAAGAGTCCCTGGACAAAAGATGTTTTGTGTTGTGTTTTGAATATGAAATTAATAAACGTTCCCAGAGATTGGGTATTGGAGGGAAAATATTTCCAATAGAGTTAAGTTCAAGGGGTTAGGAAAATAATAAGAGAAAACATGCTTTGGGGCACGAAATATGTTAGTTGAAGTTGTTTCCTATTCAGTATATCACTTCCCATCCCTCTGTTACTGTATCATTTTCTTCTTTCTAGACTCTGCCTAACTCAGCGGTTCTCAACCTGTGGGTCGCGACTCCTTTGGGGTCACCTAAGACGATCGGAAAACACATATATAATTACATATTGTTTTTGTGATTAATCACTATGCTTTAACTTTGTTCAATTTGTAACAATGAAATTGGGGGTCACCACAACATGTATTAAAGGGTCACGGCATTAGGAAGGTTGAGAACCACTGGCCTAACTCTATTTCTTTTTTCTGTCTACTAGAGGCTCTGGCAGAATTCCTTCTTTTTCCTAAGCTCTAATTTTAACTCCATAGTGTAGCATTTATTTCTCTCAGATTATATCCTATCTGTGAAGTGTATATCTTCCCAGAAAGTGTTTCCTGGTGGAGAGGTAGCTTCACCTTCATTGCCCCAACTAAAAGCTGAGTCCACAATCAAATGCTGGTTGATACCCTTTGGGTGGAGTGTGGATAGTGAGACGTGCAGGAGAGGCCATCTGGTTGAATATGGATTTGCTACGTTAAGTCTATGCTGTGAGCTGTGTGCATATACTATGATAACTATTACATTAGTTCTACTTAGGTAGATATTTTTATTCTGATTTTACAGCTGAGCAGGCAGATGCTAAGGAACAAGCTGGAATTTGAATATATCTTTTTGGGTTTTGCTATTCTTACAGTCAACAAAACACTGTACTCTGTTACTGAGACATGAGAGGATGATGATGAGGACATTGGTAAACATTGATTGTACTCTTATACCACATGCATATTAAATCATTTAATTTCCATGTTAAGTAATTTCCATGAGGGAGATGAGCCACAGAGTCATTAATCAACTTATTAAGGTCATCACACAGTGAGTGGTATGGAGTCAAGATTTGAAACCACATAGTCTGATTCAAAAATGGATGCCCTGGAGGTTAAAAATGGCAACAGAGTAACAGTGGATGCTATACGGACATGATCCTAGGACCAAACTGGAGTTACAACTAAAAATAGAAAAAAAAAATGCACAATTAACTGAAGACTAGCTGGAGAGAACCCAGATAAACAAGGATGTAAAGTAGGGACCATATAGAAACTGATAGGAAGGGCAGAGGCATGAAAGTATAGGCCTGGCTCCCACAGACAGCAGATGAAATCCTGGAGAGCTATCTCAGCTGTGAGGAGCTGCCACTGAGAATTCTGAGGTTTAATCACCAAGCTGGGTCCCCACTCCTCACCCCTAATCCCCCACCAGGGAGTACTAGAACTGAGAAAGGTGCCCACATAAGATCAGGCTGTGACAAGCAACAGGGTTGCTGTCTGTACCAGAGAGATAGTTGGAAATACAGGCGCCCTCTTAAAGGGCCAATGCACAAATTTTTGAGTGCAGCCAATCAACTTGAGTTTGGCAGAGAGGGGTGGGAGTGGATCAGAGTAAACTGGAGCTATGTGAGCAGAATGCATGGTTGGGGGCTCTGGGGTTAAAGCTCTTGAAGTCAGACAACCTGGTTTCCTGTGCTGAGTTATTCTCTCATGTTGCAGAAGTCATCTTTCTCAGGCAGACCTTTGCACTCCAAGCAGTTTTCACCTTGGGGGAAGAGGGTTGACCCAGCCTTTGGAAAAGCTCTTACCACATGGTGGAGAGTTGCTGAGGTCCTTTAAGAGGCTGAGAATAACAATTAGCTTACAGGCAGAAACACTTGCCCCACCCTGTTGGAAACCTCTTGCCACACCTGAGGACGATTGCCTGAGGGCTACTCAAGATTGAATCCAATCAGACTGCAGGCAGAGGCAGGTGTCTGGAGGCTTTGAGTCTTTGCCTGATCTAATTAGTCAGAAACAGTGTTTGACACTGTCCTGAACTAGAGACTGGGAGGTGTAACAGATCTACCTAATGAATATTCACAAACCCAAACAGGCAGTCAAAATGAGGAGATAATGAAACAACTCCTAAAGGAAAGAACAAGAAAATTCTCCAGAAGAGATAAATTAAATGGAGATAAGAAATTTATCAGATATAGAGTTCATAATAATGATGGTAAATATGCTCAACAGCATGAGACAAGATATAGTAACCCTGAAAAAGAACAGTTGGAAATAAAGAATGAATGGGACTAATAAAGAACACATTGGAAGGAATACACAGCAGATTAGGGGAAGCTGAGGATTGGATCAGTGAATTAGAAGATGGGATAGAAAAAAATCAGAGAACCAAAAAGAAAAAATAATTATAAAACAGGAGGACAGCTTCAGGGAGCTGTGGGACAACATGCAACATAACAATATTTGCATAATAGGTGTGCCAGAAGTAGAAGAAAGGGAGGAAGGGATAGAGAATGTGTTTGAAGAATAGCAGAATACTTCCCTACCCTGGTGAAGGAAAAAGTCACACAAGTCAGAAGGCACAGAAAGTTCCAACAAAGAACCCAAACATGCCCATGCCAAGACACATAGTATTTAAAATGCCAAAAATTAAAGACAAAGAGAGAATCTTAAAGGCAGCAGGAGACAAGCAATTTGTTACCTACAAAAGAGCTCCCATAAGGCTGTCAGCTGATTTCTCATCAGAAACTGTATAGACCCGATGGAAATGGCATGAAGTACTCAAGGTAATAGAAAGCAAGAATCTAAAACCAAGATTACTATATCCAACAAGCCTATCATTCAAAATACAGTGTGAAATAAAGCTCTTTATGAGCTTCCCAGGCAAAAAATACCTAAAGAAGTTTATCACTACCAAGCCAGCATTGCAAGAAATGCTGAAGGAACTGCTACAATGAGAAGAAGAAATAGAGAGAGAAACCTAGGAATATAGAATTAAAATGACAACAAATTAGTATCCTATATAATAAAAGCCTAAAAGCTAAGTGTCTGGTTGTTCCATCGTCTGTTCAACCAATCAAAGCGCAATATGCTACTGATATGCTAAGTCTGCTCAACCACTCGCTATGACCACCAGGGGGCCAACAGTCGACTAGTCGACCAGTTGCTATGACTGGTAGGTCAGACGCTCCCACTGGTAGGTTAGCTTGCTGCTAGAGTCCGGCTGATCGGAAATGAGCAAGACGGGCTGGACACGCCCTGGATCCCTCCCGCAGTCCCTCCCTGGCTGGCCAACCTCCTGCGTCCCTCTCTAGCCACAGTTGTGCACCAGTGGGGTCCCTTGGCCTGGCCTGTGCCCTCTTGCAATCTGGGCTGAGGGACCTCCCCCTCCCTGCCCCCAAGTGTATGGTTTCGTGCACTAGGCCTCTAGCCTATCAATAATAACCTTAAATGTAAATGGATTAAAAGTTCCAATCAAAAGACACAGGGTAGCTGAATAGATACAAAAACATGACCCAACTATATGCTGTCTACAAGAGACCCACCTCAGAACAAAAGACTCACACAGGATGACAGTGAAGGGATGGCAAAAAAATTTCCATGCACATGGAAAAGAAAAAAAGTAGGGATAGCAATACTCATATCTGACAAAACAGACTTCAAAATGAACGCCATTATCAGAGACAACAATGATCATGACATAATACTAAAGCAATCGATCCAACAAGAGGACATAATCCTGGTAAACATATATGCACTCAATTTAGGAGCACCTCAATATATAAAACTTCTAGAGGACTTTAAAGGAGTGATTGACAACAATCCTATATAATAATAGACAAACATGGTAATTGACTGTACCTTCACTACGCCTTCCATTGGCTAATCAGTGAGATATGCAAATAAACCCAGCCAAGATGGCGGCCGGCAGCCACGCAGTTGAAGTGAGCAGGAGGCTTGCTTGCTCCAGTCATGGAGGAAGCCAAGGTTCCCCGCCTGCTGCGGCCTGGCTCTGAGCTCCGAAAGCAGCAAAGTTTCAATTATAGAAGCTAAACCCCAAATACCTGCTTTCAGCAGGCCATGGCTACAGAGTTGGAGCAAGCAGGAACCCGGCTCTTAGCTCCAGTGACGGCAACAAAGTTTCAATCATACAAGCTAAACAAACCCCAGATACCTGCTTTCAGCAGGCCATGGCCTCAGAGCTGGAACGAACACGAGCCTGTCTCTCAGCTCCAGTGACAGGAACAAAGTTTCAATTATAGAAGGTAAATAAATCCCAGAATTTAAAAAAAAAAAAAATAGGAGAGGCTGGGAGCTTCAGTTGCTGGCCAGCCTGAAAATGGCCCTCAGTCCCTCACCCAGATTGGCCAGGCACCCCAGTGGGGACCTCCACCCTAAAGGGGGTGTGGCCAGCCTGAAAACAGCCATCAGCCCCTCATCTAGGCTGGCCAGGAACCCCAGTGGGGACCCCCACCCTGAAGGGGGTGTGACCAGCTGCAAACACCCATCAGCCCCTCACCCAGGTTGGCCAGGCACCCCATTAGGACCCCCACCCTGATCTGGGACACCCTTCAGGGCAAACCAGCCGGCCCCCACCCATGCACCAGGTCTCTATCCTATATAGTAAACGGGTAATATGCAAACTGACCCTAACAGCAGAAGGACTGGGAATGACTGCTCACTATGACACACACTGACCACCGGGGGCAGACGCTCAATGCAGGAGCTGCCCTCTGGTGGTCAGGGCACTCTCACAGCGGGGAGCTCTGTTCAACCACAAGCCAGGCTGATGGCTGCCAGTACAGCAGTGGTGGTGGGAGCCTCTCCTGCCTCCTCAGCAGCGCTAAGGATGTCCGACTGCAGCTTAGGTCTGCTCCCTGCTGGCAAGTGGACATCCCCCGAGGGCTGCTGGGCTGCCAGAGGAATGTCTGATTGCCAGCTTAGGCCCAATCCCCCGGGGAGCAGGCCTAAGTCAGCAGGTGGTCATCCCCCGAGGGGTCCCAGACTGCAAGGGGGCACAGGTCGGGCTGAGGGACCCCCTCCCCACCCCCGAGTGCACACATTTTTGTGCACCGGGCCTTTAGTACAGTCATAATAGGGGATTTTAACATCCTGCTGACTTCACTGGATAGATCTTCCAGACAAAAACTTAACAGGGAAAAAGTGACTGTAAAGGACACACTGGATCAGATGGATTTAATCGACATTTATAGAACATTTCACCCCAGAACTACAGAATATACATTCTTTTCACTTGCATTGGGTCATTCACAATGATAGATCACATGTTAGGACACAAGACAAGTCTCTACAAGTTCAAGAAGATTCAAATCATATCAAGCATCTTCTCAGATCACAGTGGAATTTTAACTACAGTAAAAACACCGCAAAACGTTCAAACATATGGAGGATTAATAGCATGTTATTAAATCATGAATGGGTTACCAATGAGATCAAGAAAGAAATAAAAAATTTTCTGGAAACAAATGAAGATGAATACACAACAACCCAAAATGACAATGAAAACACAACAATCCAAACCCTATGGGACACAGGAAATGCAGTCCTTAGAGGGAAGCTCATAGCACTAAAGGCCTACTTCAAAATTTAATCATAAACTATT
This sequence comes from Myotis daubentonii, assembly GCF_963259705.1. Taxonomy (NCBI): domain Eukaryota; kingdom Metazoa; phylum Chordata; class Mammalia; order Chiroptera; family Vespertilionidae; genus Myotis; species Myotis daubentonii. The sequence continues at coordinate 104,308,904 of NC_081842.1, read as the reverse complement.
TAACCCTACCACTTGAAGAACTAGAAAGAGAACAGAAAGAAAATCCCAGAGTAAATAGAAGGAAGGAAATAATAAAGGTTAGAGCAGAAATAAATCACATAGAGACTAAAAATACAATACAAAAAAATCAATGACATCATAAGCTGGTTCTTTGAAAGGATAAACAAGATTGATGAACCATTAGCTATAGTCATCAGGAAACAGAGAGGACCCAATGAAATAAAATCAGAAATGAAGGTGGAAAAGTAACCACTGACATTATGGAAATACAAAGAATTAAAAAAAATACTTTGAACAACTATATGCCAACAAGCTGAACAATTTGGATGAAATGGACAAATTCCTAGGAAAATACGATCTCCCAAAACTCAATCAGAAAGAATCAGAAAAAGGGGAATAGGCCAATAAAAACTGATGAAATAGAAGCAGTAATCAAAAAAGATCCCAGCAAACAAAAGCTGGAGTCTGGATGGCTTCACAAGGGAGTTTTACCAACCATTCAAGGAAGAACTAATACCTATATTCCTCAAGCTGTTCAAAAAAATTAAAGAGGAAAGAACATTCCAAGCTCTTTTTATGAGGCCAGCATTATCCATATTCCAAAACTAGATAAAGGCACTGCAAAGAAAGAGAATTGCAGGCCAATAACCCTGATGGACATAGATGATGATATCCTAAACAAATTATTAGCAAATGGGATCCAGCAATATATTAAAAAAATCACATACCATGACCAAGTGGTATTTATTCCAGGGATGCAAGACTGGTACAATATTTACAAATCAATAAATGTGATACATCACAAAAACAACTTGAAAGACAAAAATCACATGATCATATCAATCGATGCAGAAAAAGCAGTCGACAAAATCCAACACCCATTTTTGATAAAAACTCACAGCAAAGTGGGAATAGAGGGGGCATATTTCAGCATGATAAAGGCCATGTACAGGCTGTCCTCGGGTTACGTCGGACTCCACATATGTCATTTCATGGTTATGTTGCCATCTCCCATTTACTGTATTTATAAAAAAAAAAAGCTCTGTCATTTCGACGTATGTACATATGTGCTTTATATTTTTTATTATTTATTTACCACAATGAAGGTCAGGAATTGTTTTCTTTTAATTTTTTTTTCTTTCTGTTTCATTTCATTACTGCTGTGTATGCTCCTTGTGAGTGACGTAGGTGGTTTCCGACTTACGGCAAAAATCGTGTTACGTTGCACCGTAGGAACAGATTCCTGAAGTAACCTGAGGACCTACTGTATGACAAACCTACAGTGAATATCATACTCAATGGGCAAATACTAAAACCATATCCCCTAAGAACAGGAAGAAGTCAGAGGTGTAAGCTCTCACCATTCATATTTAACATAATACTGGATGTCCTACCCACAGCAATCAGACAAATAGAATGATCAAAAGGCATCCAAAGTAGAAAGGAGGAAGTAAAACTCTCATTATTCACAGGTGACATGATATTGTACATAGAAAACCCTAAAAACTCCACCAAAAAACTACTAGATTTAATTACTGAATTTGGCAATGTAGCAGAATACAAAATCAACACCCAAAAATTGATGGCTTTTTTACACACCAATAATAAATTCTCAGAAAGAGAAACTAAATAAACAATCCCATTTACCATTGTAACAAAAAAAAATTTAAGATAGTTAGGAATAATCTTAACCAAAGAGGTAAAAGACTTGTACTTGGAAAACTACAGGATGTTGAAAAAAGAGAATATGTAAACAAGTGTAAGAATATACCATGTTCATGGATTGCTAGAATTAACATCATTAAAATGTCCACACTTTCCAAAGCAATCTACAGATTCAATGCACTTCCCATTAAAATACCAACAGCATATTTCACATTTCTAGAATAAACACACTAAAAATTTCTATGGAACCAAAAAAGATCCCAAATAGCCTTAGCAATCTTGAGAAAGAAGAATATACAGTTGGAGGGATCACAATAACATATATAGTTATACTACAAAGCCACCGTAATCAAAACAGCCTGGTACTGGCACAAGAACAGGCACTTAGATCAATGGAACTGAACAGAGATCTCAGAAATTAACCCAAGCGATTATGCTCAATATTTGACAAAGGAGGCAAGAACATACAATGGAATAAAGGCAGTCTCTTCAATAAATGGTGTTGGGAAAATATGATAGATACATGCCAAAAGATAAAACTAGACCACTAATTTTCACCATATACAAGAATAAACTCAAAATGGATAAAAGACTTAAATGTAAGTTGGGAAACCATAAAAATCCTATAAGAAACCATAGGCAGCAACATATCTGACATCTCTCCTAGCAATATGTTTACCAATACAGCTCCCAGGGCAGTGGTTGGCAAATTGTGGCTCGCTAGCCACATGCGGCTCTTTGGCCCCTTAAGTGTGGCTCTTCCACAAAATACCATGTGGGGTGCGCATGTACAGGGCGATTGAAACTTCATGGCCCATGCGCAGAAGTCGGTATTTTTTGGAAGAGCCACACTCAAGGGGCCAAAGAGCCACATGTGGCTCGCGAGCCGCAGTTTGCCCACCACTGTCCTAGGGCAAAGGAAACTAAGGGGAAAATAAGCACATGTGACTACATGGAAATAAAAGCTTCTGCACAGCCTAAGAAACCATCAACAAAATGAAAAGGAAACCCACTGTATGGGAGGATATACTTGGCAATGATGCATCTGATAAAGGGTTAATATCCAAAATATATAGGGAACTCATACAACTTAACAAAAGACAAACAATCCAATTAAAAAATGGACAAAAGTCTAAATGGACACTTCTCCAAGGGGATATACAGATGGCCAAGAGAAATATAAAAAAATCCACTGATCATCAGAGAGATGTAAATTAAAACAGCAATGTGGTATCACCTCACACCTGCCAGACTAGCTCCCATCAACAAATCAACAAGTGACAAGTGCTGGTGAGGGTGTGGATAAAAGGGAACCCTACTACACTACTGGTGGGAATGCAGACTGGTGTAGCCATTATTGAAAACAGTATGGAATTTCCTCAGAAAATTAAATTTGGAAATGCCATTTGATCCAGTGATTCCACTTCTGGAATATATCCTAAGAAACCTAAAACACCAATCAGAAAGAATGTATGCACCCTTATGTTCATAGCAGCACAATTTACAATGGCTAAGTACCCATCAGTAGATGAGTGCTGCAGTAAATAAAAATGATCTCTTACTCTATGAGTCAGCATGGACGGACCTGGAGAGTGTGTGATGCTACTAAGTGAAATAAGCCAGTCAGAGAAAGACAGGTATCACATAATCTCACTCATATGTGGAATGTAATGATCAAAATAAACCTATGAACAAAATAGATCCGAGACATAGAAGCATAGAACAGAATGGGGAGTCTCAGAGGGAAGGCTAGGAAGGATTGGTGGGTGGGAAGTGATGGGGTTAGTGGGGGAAGTAAGGGAACATATGTAATACTTTCAACAACAAATATTTTTTTAAAAAGAATTCATGCCCTTTGTTCTTTGTTACGATGCTATATTACTTGGCCCTGTACATTACTAGTAAGGTTTGATTGTTAGTCTTAGTGATATCATGGCCTAAACCTTTTGTTAGGTGGGATAGGAGTGGATTTAGATAAAAAATAGTGAGGCAGGTTGCTCTTTCCATGACATATTTAGTGTGTTAAGATCCTTTGTTTTGCTATTCGCCCATAAAACATTTGTGGAGAAACTTCACTGTGCCATTTCCTTACTAGGCTGGGACACAGTTGGTTCTTTTGAGGGTTTAATAGTCTAGGACTAGGTCTGCGTTATTTTTACTCATGTGGCCTCTCAAGTATTTACAATTTCTCATACCACTTTGACTAGACTAACAAACTGGACATGGCTTGCAATATGCTAAATTTATGGTTTATGAAGGAAAATTAGTACATAACTAATCAGCAGACCAACACTCAGAAAGTCTTGGTATAATACCCAATGATTAGACAAAAAGTTTACATTATATATTAAGTTAAAAACTTCAAGTTAAAGTAAATTATTTTAAGGAGATACTTATTCTTTTCTGAAAATAATTTGTACAGTCTGTGTTTTGTGGGACAGGGAGCTGAAAAATGACTTTCCTAGGTGGCACTGGTGATGAGGACTGACTGCTTCAGTATTCAAACTCTTCATAGACTTAGTGATAGCAGGGATACTTAACCGGAGTCCTGGGTTTTATTTGCATCTCATACCATAGCCTTTCTCTTCCTTTTTTCACTTCTATAAAGGTGGTTCTTGCAGAGATATTTATAATAGGGAAAGAGGCAGTGAGATCCTTGTGCTGAAGCAGACAGGAATTTTCAGGGGACAGGAAAGAGAGAGTATTAAACACTACAGCTAACCCCAAAGACACTCAACTGATTCTAATATTGTTTTATATATTCCATTTTTGTCAGTACATGCGGAGTTCTCAGGGTTTGGTCAAGAATTTGTGTCAAATCAGTAAATAGTGGTTGACTTCTGATGAGAGTAGGATCCTTTTTAAATTTCTATAAAGAAAATAGAAATGTCACTTGTTAAGTTACAATATGCCCAGAGATTATGTTATAAGTGTCATTTCCTAGAGAAGAAAGAGTGAGGTGTAAAGCTCTGTCTTTGTGTATTAGAATGAAATCTTCATGAAATCTAGGTGCTGTGGCACACAGAGTATCCCTAGCATCTAGAATCATGGCCTCCATGTGGTGAGCAATCAGCATTTGCTGAAATACCTCTAGAATAAGAATGATATTTCATTCATCCTCTGTAGTTGGATGGAAATGTTCCTTAGATAAAGCCCCTTGTGAGCTCACCTACCAACCTTTTACTTCAGGGCTGGACTCACTGGAAGATCCTCTAAGCCAGTGGTGGTTGTGGTGATGGTGGAGAATGTCTGGCCCACAGGCCTTATAAGACCTGCAAAATCATTTGGTCTGGCCCTGCCAAGACATTAGGGGTGAGTTAATTAAATGTTTGACCAATTATAGCAGGCCATTTTTTTTGTAATCATATATGAGCATTTATTCCAATACTGTCAGCAGTATGGGAGAGCAGGCTAATTTTTAAGTTGATAATTGTGTCAGGCCCATGAATTATGTCATAAATATTTAAATGGCCCTAGACCAGTGGTTCTCAACCTTCCTAATGCCGCAACGCTTTAATACAGTTCCTCATGTTGTGGTGACCCCCAATTTCATTGTTACAAATTGAACATAGTGATTAATCACAAAAACAATATGTAATTATATATGTGTTTTCTGATGGTCTTAGGTGACCCTTGTGAAACGGTCATTTGACCCCCAAAGGGGTCGCAACATACAGGTTGAGAACCGCTGCCCTAGACAGAAAAACCTCATAGCAGAGATTCCGCACCCCTGCTCTAAGCAATAGGTGAGTCCTGCTTTCCAGTCAGGTATCTCTCTGCCACAATAGAAGAGAAGTTGGCACTTTTCAAGTCTGCCTGTGTGAACCATTCCTATAGTCCAATGACATGATAAAATAAGCATGTGATCCTGGAACATTGAAAATCAGATTCTTCTTCCAAGTGACCACACTGATGTATATACAGTTGACCCTTGAGCAACACAGGGATTAGGGGCACCAAATCCTGTGTAGTTGAAAATCCAGGTATATCTTTTGAACCCCCCAAAATTTAACTATTATATGTCTACTGTTTACTAGAAGCATTGCCATTAATATTAACGGTCAAGTAATGCATATTTTGTATGGAATATATACAGTATTCTTGAAACAAAGTAAGCTGAAGTAGAGGAAATTTTATTAAGAAAATCATAATGGGGTAGAACCAAGATGGTGGCATAGGTAAACACTGGTACTCGCTGCCTCCCACAACTACATCAAAATTACAACTAAAATGCAGAACAACTGTCACTCAGAACCACCTGAAATCTGGCTAAATGGAAGCCCTACCACTACAGAAGTAAAGAAAGTACATTGTGACTGGTAGGGAGTGGCGGAGTCATAGGATGGGCTGGTTCGACACCCACGTATGACGTTTTTTTAATCGGGAGGGATATCTTGGTTGTAGAATCCTCCTTTGAGCTGTAAAAACCAGGGGGATTGTGGCTGAGAGACACAGAGGCTGCTGGAGACCCAGGCAATTCCTCTTAAAGAACTTACATGAACTTGCTCCCTCTGAGCACCAGAGCTGAGCAACAGCTTTGGGGGTTCCAGGGGTATATGTGTAGGAACTGGATTATCTGGCATTGGGGCAGGAACTTGAGGTTGGCTTTCTCCCAGATGGGGGTGCTTGCAGGGCTCATTGTTCCTGAGTTGGGACCTCCTCTGTCATAGAGCTAGCAGCCATATCTGAGTTTTCATCAGCCTGACTCTCAGTGTTCGCTCTGTCCTGGTGATTCCCTGGAACCCTGCCCCTTCCAACTTGAATCCACACCCAAGCTCTTTGCAGTAGCTTTTCCATATGAATGGCCTGTCATGGCTCAGGCTTCAGACTTTGCTAAAATCTCTAAAATAAGCAGCAGCTGGTGTCAGTGTGCCCCATACCTATGAATAAGAAGCCCAAGACCTGGCACTAACTAGCCTTCCTTGCTTCACAGCTTGGCCTCACCTGGGCACTTCCAAGCCAAATACAAGTAGCGGTCATCTGGAGATTATTCAGTAGCTCCTGTCGGGTGGTCCCAGGCAGTGGTTGACTTTTTATCTCCTGGGGAAAATTTTTGTTTTTTCTTCTAAATGTTCTTTCCTGGTGGACATCTTCAAACCATACCAGGTTACAACTCTACACATCCACAAGTGACATACGTAATGGGTAGAGTCAGTGACCTCCAAAGTCCCACTTAAGCAAGTCCTGCTTCATAATGATATCTTCTGCAAAGCAGCTCTTCCACTGTAGTTGTACCTCATCCTCACAGCCAAATGGCCTGGACGTCAATTCCTTCCAGTGACACCGACAGCACTCATGGCTCAACTGCATTAAGACTATGCACACAGCCCACATAGGGGTGCACCTAGAATGCCCAGCTCAGGTGACTGGGGAGGCTGAGCCTCTGGGCCCTACAAGACACCTTGTACATGTGGCTGCTCTACCAATTTCAGGAGACATAGCAGCTCTGCCCAGCACATGCCAATGTTTGACCCAGGTTGCTGGCTCGAAGCCCAGTAGGGGGCGTGCAAGCAGCAGCTGATCAATAATTCTCTCTCATCATTGATGTTTCCATCTCTCTCTCTCCCTCTCCCTTCCTCTCTGAAATCAATAAAAATATATTTTTAAAAAATATATTTCTGGACTAAATGGATTGCATGAGATTGGTTGAATATGCTGACAGTGTGGGTATGTCCCATTTCCCCTGTGTACAATTTAAATTTATAATGTTTAAAGTATTTTAAATAATGGAGTTGACTAGTCATAGACCACAATAAGTAACATGAACTCAAATGTTTGCTATGCATAGGATAGATGTTTTTGTAGCTTATCATTCCTTTAAAAGGAAAATAAATATCTTATTAGATAATTAAAGGGTTAATTTATCCCAATAACAACAAAGATAAAAAGCATTTTACCTGTATAAGTATATGTAGAAATAGCTACTAACTGTGTATCTTTGCACACTTGCAATTGCAGACAAATATGGATTCATGAATATTATTGTAATAATTAACTATCACTTTTAGAGGCAATTTTGACATGCACTTACAAGTATTTGAAATGTTTGTACTGGGTGAATACCTTAAGCATGTTCTTTGCTATCTCCTCATCACAGATATATTGTTCCGGAAATAATAATCATCCCTGATAAAATTTCCGATTTGGATCCCAGAATCAACATGAGCAAATGTATTACAATAAACACCCATTACAGTTCTCAAACAAAAAGCGAGAAAATGGGGACAGTCCAGTGTTACTTGGCATTGTTGCTGCCCAATTCTGACATCTCCTATTCCGTCCTCATGCAACATGCACACACACTCAGGGTCTCTCCGGAAGAGCTGTTTCCCATGCACACACACTCAGGTTTCCATGGAGTTACTCTTGCCCATGCACACACTCAGGTTCTCCATAGAGACGCTGTTTCCTTACCTGCCTCTAGAGCTTCCTCTGCAAGTGGACAGCTCTCATTTCAGAAGGTCTCACTGTGGGCTCCCAATTAAGGCTGTTACACACAGAGTTCTTGTTTGTCTTCAAGAGCAGATGAAAACCAGGAACTTGTCAGAAACCACGAGATAATAGGTTGAGTGTCACCGCTGACTTGGCCAATTATAGCTTACTCTCGGCTGGACATGGAAACAAAAAGGAAAGAGATGTTAGGGTCCCTGTGGTGTCAGGCAGCCTCTGTGCTAGTTTCTTCCCTCAGTGATCCAATTCCTTCCTGACATTTTCTACTACTTTTTTCACCTCTTCGAATCATCTGGCAAATAAACTACCAGGCAACCATTTAAATATGTTTTCTTTTTAAACTTTGCATTGCCAAATTCATGCAGTAGGAGATGGAGCACTAATAGTAAGAACTGAGGGAGGTGAGGTGTGGTTCTCTCAGAAACACCCTCCTAGAGGAAACCATCAACAGTCATACAACCTAGCATGTCCACAAATGGGTGGTTTTCGGGGTTACCTGGAAATGTGAAATTAGTGTTTGGGTAAAGAAACATTTTGACACCAGTGACCACATCTGTTAGATAAAAGGTGCTGCTGTTGTTTTTCTTCCACATTAATTTGAGCATTTCTGACAAAAAGATCATGAGTAGGACTTCAGATAGACTCATCATGTGTTAATTTTGCTAAATTTGTGCTGCTGATGTTATTGTTTTGAAGTGAGAAGCAGGACACCTTCACATTATTAGTTCCTTTCAAGTCCTGTGATAGAACTGTGACGCCCTGCAGAGCGTGCCCTGTCTTTTCCATGGAATAATTGAATTTTGGCTTAAAAGGCCAAATCAGTGTGTGTGACTCAGAGCCAGATAAGAACCAGATAAGAAAGAAAGCAAACTGCTCTGAGAAGCTCTTCATGAAGTTCCTGTACTTCAGGTGTGTTCCCTCAGATTGTTCCTTTACCAAATTCTGGGCTAATAGTGAACTTGTATAGTTCCCATTCAATTTAAAAACATAATATACACAATTACAGTTATAATAATCAGTAGTATTTATTCTCTGCTTATGAGATTGCTGCTGGTGTTCTAGATCCTTGTGTGTACCTTCTGTGGTAGGCGGTGTTCCAGACCCTGGAGGTGTAGGTGCGACTAAATCCAACCCAGTCTCTTCCCTTAGGAAGTGCATTTTCTTATGTTATGTTTCACATACAAACCTAATAGTCACTGTCGATCCATTGAACAGACTCAGCAGAGGCCCTGAGGGACCCATAGCTGATTTAGGGAGGTTCCCCACTTGGCTTTGCTGGAGGGCCCATATGGTCCACACTGCTGCTTTGACTAAAGGGGTTGGGAACACTAGTGTGCATTCTGAGGCTTGCTGGTTTCAGCTGCAGTGAGATCTGTCAGGTAGACAGACAGATGGAAGAACAAGCATCAGGGCCTGATTATTGCCAGGACACACTGCAGAGTCCTTCAGATGTAAACATTGCTGATTAAATGGAGGATTTGGCAGTGCCAGTTGCAGCTCTCAAGGCTTCGTGATTTATAGTAGGAGACGCTATTTATTCTGATGGTCTCAGAAACACCCAGTAGTCATCCCCACGCTCGCTGGGGCTTCTTGCCTTCTCCATGGGGCACTCCCTGCCTGCTACTGAGTATGAGGAGGGAGTTACCATTTCTTCACCGGAGCTGTTGTTTTCCACTTAGGAGTAGGACAGTGATGGTGAACCTTTTGAGCTCGGCGTGTCAGCATTTTGAAAAACCCTAACTTAACTCTGGTGCCATGTCACATATAGAAATTTTTTTATATTTGCAACCACAGTAAAACAAAGATTTATATTTTTGATATGTATTTTATATATTTAAATGCCATTTAACAAAGAAAAATTAACCAAAAAAATGAGTTTACGTGTCACCTCTGAGACGCGTGTCATAGGTTCGCCATCACTGAAATAGGAGTTGCAAAATCCCGGCCAAAAGGATAGTCCTAAATAGGTGGTCACCTGATGGCAGGCGGTCCAGACAGGTGAAGTCGGCCCTGGGGAAGGCCTTCAGGGGATGAGGAATTGTGGAGAAATAGAGAGCACATGGCCCACTCGGGGATCGGCTGCCACTCAGCGAGAGCTTCTCAGCATCCAGTGTTCCCTCCTCTGTGGCCTATCCACATCCGAGTGTAATCAGAACCTGCATGCTGCATGGGTTTGGCCGTTGTAAATACTTTATATGCTTTAACTCATCAAGTTGGCACAACAACTGCATGAGCTGGGTTGGTTTCACTACTATCTCCTCCCCCACATTTTTATTACTAGTTGAGGAAACTGAGGTGCAGAGATGTGAGGTTAGGCCCCCCAGCCCCTGGAGCTGGGATTCAGACCTTGGCTGAACAGTTCCTGGGGCAGTGCTTTGATTTTGCATGTTGGTCTCTAAATCAGAGAATTTTCAAATTCATGAACTCCCAAAGGTTTGTAGGCCAAAACAAAACCTGACCGAGCCCTGCATCTTGCCCCGGGGTCTCTGGATGGTCCCCTTGCCTTGTGCTCCCCTGAGGACTCTGGAGCAGTTCTCTGACTCTTTTAGGTCATTGTTTATGTGCCTGACTGGCCATCAGCATCACCTGGGAACCTTTAAAAATGCACAAACACTCTACTTCAAATGAACTGAACCAGTCCTTGTGTTTTTGGCTCAGGAATCTATGTTTTCAAAAGTGTCTAGATAATTCAGAAATGTGGCCAGGTGTGAACACCCTGCCTTCCTGTTTTGGAACCTTTGATCTTATAACAAACATGTGGAGGAACTTTTATCTTCTACATAAATGCCCTACTACCCAACTTGTTTTATTCAGCTCACTGCTACTGCCATAGCTTCAGATAGCCATGGACCCTGTGCTGTAAGACAGAAACTTTGATGATTAGAGTATTAGCAGGGTAGTACGAATGAGAACAGAGGTTCATAGAGAGACCTAGAGAGAGTAAGGCTAGAGCAGCTACAGATTAGATGAGACCCGAGGAGGAAGGAAGAATATCAAAGGAAGAATATGCAACAAAAACAATGATGCCTGATTTCCTCTGAGGCATTTAGATTTACATTTCTGACTATCTTCTTTTATGGTTTTTGTCCCCACTTGATGCCAGTGAATGATATAAATCGGTTTTCACAATGTCTGCTGTTAATCCCTCTTAGCAGAAAAGTCTCAGGGGCGGAATCTTCCTTTTTTTATGTACCTCACTCAGTCACCTGGATTTTGAGAACTGGTCCCTGCTATCCCACTCTGTGGGACATGGGTAGACTTATTTGTGAGTGACTCACATATTTCAGTGCGGGATTTAAAATCTGCCTGCCACCCTTTCATACTTCCTCAGGGTTTATGCTGGGCATTTTGTGGATATGCTAAAATACGAAATTAGCTTGTACACATTTTCTCTCTATTTGAATTGGAAATAAGTATCTTATTAATGTTTGTAAAAATATTTTACACTGTTTATTGGTATATTCATGTATTTTTAAAATTAGATGCTTCCTTTAACAACACAACTCAGCTTTATTGAACAATAAATAATAAAGTAATGACAGTAATTCTAAAGTAACAAAAAGGAAAGAGCTGAAATAATCAGTGTTTTCTTTTTTTCTGTGATGTTTTGATTTATGCTAAGTAGTTCTATGCTTCCTCAACTGCATCCTGTATTGTTTTGTGGAACCCTTGGACTAAAGCACGGTGGCAACACGATTCATCTTCCTGAAAACTGTCTACTACCCCTGATGTGACTGCCACCCAGCCCACCACACGTGCTCACAGACACGCATTTCCTTTCTCCAGAACTGCTTGCAGGCCAGACGCCTCCTTGTCAGGAATAAAGCTGGTTATATATAAACATCCCTTGTGTATTTGGACTACAAATAGAGTGAGTTTAGCACACGTAATCCCCAAATATGTCTGCTGTTGTTTCCAATCTGTTTCCGTCCAGCCTGTCATCAGCTGCCCTTATAGCGGCTCTTTTCCTTACTGGTGTTCTGTGAATGGTTCGTTTTGTTCCTTACCCCCAATCATTTTTAAGTCAGTACCAAACCAACCGTATTGTCATTGCCTTGTTACAGATTCCTCCTTTGTTTTATTGGACAGTAAGACACACAAGCGCACTTTGCTTTGCCCCCACGTGCTGTCTCAGACTTATCCATGTTAGTCCTGTACCTTGTTAGTTAGTTTTTCATGACTTTGTGGTTATTTAATCAGCCCCTATGGATGGGCATTTTGATAGGTTTGAACATTTTCTTTTTCTTATTGAATTTATTGGGGTGACAATTATATAGGTTTCAGGTATACAATTTTATAATACATCATCTGTATATTGTATTTCAAAGAGTTTATTTTAACCCTAGGATCTATTTACTGAGTCATGCCATGAAAAAAAAGAACGTTTAAAAAAGGTTTTGCCGGCAAGTTATATGTGTGTGTGTGTGTGTGTGTGTGTGTGTGTGTGTGTGCGCGCGCGCGCGCGCATAGCTGCAGGCAGGACCACTGGACATTGGGAAACATATTGGAATAAAAAAAAACACAGAGGATTTTAATATGAGGCCCAATATAAACATTTTAGGAAAGTACCGAGATACTTAAAGGAAGTGAGTTGGCCAGTTGCCCTCTAACAGGATCTGTGAAAGTGCTGGTATCCGAAGTGGTTCTCACTGTGTGGCTCTTTTATTTCTAGAATGGGTTGAAAGTCAATCTGGGAATAAAAGAATGGGGTGAACAAAGGCATGATGGGAGGAAAGTCAGCAGAGATAGGTGGTCGGTTGAATGTGGAGATCCCAGGTACCACGAGGGAGAGCTCCTAATTCAGTGTGTGGTTTTAGCTTGTAGTAAAATAATTGCAAGTGTGCTTTATAAGGTGTATTCTGGCAGGAACACATGGAATGCAGATGTGCCTTTGTGGACTGATTTGGTAGTGGAGGTGGTGGCAGGAATTATGTCATTAAGACATAATTAGTCACTATGTTGAAAAAAGATGCCTTTTTGTTTGCTTTTTGAGTTCTTGAGATGAGTGACAGGCACAGGAATTCATAGGCAATGTGGCCTTGTCTTTCCCTGAGAATTAGAATGGGGATACAAGTGTCTGGTGCATTAGCTCCACCTTCTGGTGGATTGACAGAGTAACAGTTTATAAAATGAATTGATCTGCGCAGTATTTCAGTATTTTGTACACAGCTCACAGAACCTCACTTTGGCATAGGCACTAACGTTGAGTCATGTGTTGAATACCTAACCCAATTAGTTGAAGTGTCCAAGCAGATTTCTGTGTTGCTACTATAAAATTTGGTTTAACCTTAAGAATCAAAAGGAATGAATTTCAGTTGATGTTATTGGCAAAGATTCGAAACTGAGAACTTTGTTATAAACGCAGAAACTTCAAAAAACTTCAGTGCACGTACTTCCTCTTCTCTGTGTGGATTTTTGGAAAGATGCTGAGGAAGCAGGAAAGGTGAAATACATCATTTCTCGTTATCTTCATTCTGCTTCTATCTATTCTCAAGACTCGCTTCATCCAACAGTCGCTTCTATGGAAGTGTCCCTGATTCCTTGGGTGGTATTCGTATTCTTCCCACATGGACTGTGTTTACATTGTGCCCATCTAGAATGGGCAGTGGCTGTGCTTGATGGCTTACTGAGGTGTTCCCAGTGCCCACTACCGCAGCAGGCACTCAGAAATGTTTGTTTAGTGAGTATGTTACCAGTATATGGGAGAGGCAGATAGTATCCCCCAACTGTGTGCTCCTGTAGTTACAGATATGTGAAATGATGGAATTACTCTGAGAATAAGGACTGAACATTTTTAAATATAGTAGTGCTATCCCAGGAGCACTAAATTGTCTAATTGATGGTATCTGCCCTCTTCTGAGCTCCTTTTATACGTTTCTGAACCCCTGACTTGCATAATGATACAATTTAGGACAGGTAACTTAGAGGACAACACACTGCTTTATAAGACAGTTTTCTTATTTAGTGCTTTAACTGCCCAGCTTTTTAGTAAATCTTTAGAACAAGTTAGAAAAATGAGCCTTGAGAAATCACTGAAACTTGAGTTGGAATGAGACTTAAAACTGTAGAGAGTTACTTCATTCTCATTAGATAAACTTTCTCAGAGTTGTTCTGCTAAACAGATGCTGCTTGTTCATGCTGAAGGGCTCTGTGGGAGGACGGTTTTATGGAGTAGAGACTTCAGGGAGCTTCACAGAGAGTCAGAGGAAGTGCTGGGGTGACCTCATGCAGTTGTTCTTTTTTTTAAAACCCGAAGAGCAAGCCACACCTGAAAGTATGTAGAATCAGTCTTTGTCCAGCGAACTGATATTAGCTAAGCACACTTGGGTGTACTTCCGGAATATGTGAGGGTTGTCTGATTATGCTTGGCAACTGAATTTTCCTGGCAGCCTAATAAGTTCTTTGTGATTTTAAGCAATTAATACTGTAGAGAACTTGTGTATTTTTTTATGGTTAATTTTTAAGTCATAATTTTTATACCTGGGGTCTAGAATAGTGGCTGTTCATGTATCTTTTGTTAATAACATGAGTTCAGGGTTATTTTTATGTTGTTTTAAGATGACCAATTGGCATAATCAGAACAAAGGACCAACAAGGCCCGTTCCTGTTTTTAGTCCTTGAAGGGGCCATTCGGGGAACAGCTGTGCTGAATGAGGCCATGTGGTTACGTGTGACTTAATCATGACAGGAAGGCTAAGTTGGAACTCATATTCTCACATAGGGTGGGGCTTCATCAGCTTTTCAGGAGCATCTCTGACTTCCTAGAGGTGACATTTAACTAACCCCCCGTGGTAGGCGGCCCACACCAGTACCCCATGTGGCTCTGCCTCCCCACCAGCCTGTTTGTTTAGTTGTCTCCATGGAGTCCTGTGCCTTGGAAGGGTGAATACAGCCACCATCTGTAAAATCTGAAATCATACCAATCAGAAATTTGGTACTTAGTAGTTAATAATGTTAAGAATGAATCATGATGGTTTTGTTTTGGAGGAAAGAAAGACTTTAAATTAGAATTTAGATTAAGTCTTACTCCAGGAAGCAAAAGCAGACAAAAATATCCAATTTGGGTGGGTTGTGGCATTAAACAAAACTGTTAGCAACAAGCACTAACCTACATGCCCTAGGAAGCATCCATTAGAGATGTGAGTTGAATAGCTGCTGATCCAGCATCCAGGGCGCACAGTTGTGTCAGGAAGCTGGATGGCAGAATCTTCCCAGTGAGGCTTCTCACTGGTGAAATGGCTCAATTCCTGGAGTTCTTTCTTCTTGTCTTAAGCTGCCTGTTAAATCCGAATGTAGACAGGAGCTTTCACTGTGTGCTGGAGCATGGGGTCCTACGTCCTGGTTTGCCCACACTGTCCCAGTTTACTGGTGGAGCCAGCTTAGGGGCACTTTCTCTCTCACATGTATCCAGGTTTTGATCATGAATTATGGAATGAAACGATGAAATATGCTTGATTGATTGGCCTAACTTAATGTCCTCCTAACTGTATTATCTTCCATGTTTATGAAGAAGTTATTGAGCCTTTGGTTAAGGCATTGGTTCTCAACCTTGGCTGCACATTAGAATCATCTGGGAATCTTTTTAAAATCCTGATTTCTGGGCCTCATCCTCCGGAAATTCTGTTTCTTTGTTACTAATGTTGTAGCCCCACCCCATAACAAAGAAACAGAATTTCCGGAGGATGAGGCCCAGAAACCAGGGTTTTAAAAAGATTCCCAGGTGATTCTAATGTGCAGCCAAGGTTGAGAACCACTGGGTTAAGGACTTCTCTACCTCAAGCCCAGCCTTAGCTGTAGTATTGTTGTGGCTTATTTGTGTTAATAGCATTTGGTAACATAAATAATTAGCAAGTCTTTTGGTAGTATCAGTGATACCTTCAGGGATGCATTGCCTTTCAATATGTAGCTGTGGTTAAAATCTGAGCTCTGGTGGGGCAGGGGCAGGCTAAAAGGGGTCAATGGGCTTAAAGGGAGACATATATAATACTTTCAACAGTACAGATTTAAAAGATGGAAATAATAAAATCAAGACTAGAAAGAAAAAAAATCTGAACTCTGGAGCCACATGGCCCGAGTCCAGATCCCAGCAACAGTCTTTCTGAACTGCGTGGCCTTGGGAAAGGGATGTGGACTCTTCACCTCTGTCGTGAGGCTGGTGTTTCCCCAGGGGTTTGTCCGGATCCAGGTCGGGTGCTGATCACGGTGTTTGGTGCGTGGGGAGTGCCAGTAAACATTAGAGAACAACCAGTCCGTGTTCAGTGTACTAGAAAAGAGTGTGCGAGGGCCTGGGAAAGAGCAGAAAAGTCAAGGCCTCAGGCAGTAGTTTTGTCAGTTTGAAATCATGGCAGTTGGTGTATTTTCTTCTCTCAGCCTGGCACACACCAAGAGGGGGTCCGTTCTGCCCTACTCTCAAATCCTTGCACATCCATGAGACCTCACAGCCCAGCCCTGGATCTGAGCTCAGCCTGATGCAGGGCCAGGCAGGGCAGAGGCCTGGCTTGTCCGCCATTTCTGAGGGTAAATTGACAGGGTTTGGTTAATGCGGTTGAGGAAAAGAGAGTGCATAGAATGACTTGGGTTTTCAGTTCAGGTGCCTGGGTGGTGGTGATGCTGTTAACTAAGTTCCAGGGTAAGGAGCCTCCTTGGATAGGGCGGGGAAGAGAGTGATGCAATTCAGGAACAACAGCATGGACCCCTGGGCTTCCTAACCTGCCACCATCACTTCACTTCCTTGGCTAGTGTTCTTCAGATTTCTCATCTGTAAAATGGGAATAATAATAGGATACCTACTTCGTAGGATTGTTGTGGGGGCTAAAATGTTTAGGATAGTGACTGGTAGGCACTACATAAGATTTGATCATCATTATTGCCTTGCCTGTTTTTACCTCATAATTTTAGGGGTATGTGTGGGGCACGTATGGCAGTCTTTCAAATGGCATTTGCAAAGAACATATTAAACTTCAAAGCAGGTATCTAATAAAGCTTGGATATAGCCTTTATAGAAATCACTTACTCTTTTAATAATCTTTTGTGATTATGGAGATGTGGGAATAAAATTTTTTGCTTTATTTATTAATTTTTTATTAATATTGTATCCCTCTGCAAATTTATTTAGGGCTTATTGTATGTAGAGGCTTGGGTTTCTGTAGTGCTTGAAACCTTGGGTGTGTCCTTTTCTCTGTCTACGGATGGCTCAGGAACCAGCATCCGAGTTCTCAGTGTGCTAACCCCAGAGGCAGTTGTCATACCTGGAGTATTGTTTCCTCCCACTATATGGTGGATGCCAGATGTTTGGGAAAGTCTGAGGCAGTCTTGCACAGGGAAGACTTGTCCTGTGCTTCTCAGAGAAGTAGCCCATTAAATGTTCCCATGGGTGAAAAACCTGATTATAAATATCTAAGCCCATCATTTAATTCTATTTTTCTGTGCAAAATATATTTTTTTGCCTGGTCAAATATACATTGACCAATGTTTCTCAAGAACTGTTTCTCATTTTTTGAGAGCCATATTGCCAATGGTAATGACATAAGTGGCATTCACATAATTAAATAATAGAATGTAAGCATCTGAGTGCCGTTAATCAGCAAGTACTATTTTCTTATGGATCTGATATCAAATTACATATTACTTTATTATCCATTTCTCCCTTTCTATTTCTTCTTATGTTATGATTATCTTTATACTCAGATGCATATATATCTAGGCAGGCAGGCCTTGATTTTATAGTTCAGATATATATGTATTTAAGTTACCATGATTTGGTTAAATAATACCAGTCTCCCAGCAACATGGCTCAGATGTCAATTACCACAGTGCATTATCTGATTAATTCCATCAAGTACAAACTTCACTGCTAGCTCTCTAGTTCATAGTTCACCGTGTAAATGACACATGTGCCTCATAGTCAGTGACCAGTCACGTCACTTCCTTCACTGCTGGTTGGTGATTGGTCCCTGCACGCCTGTCTTTCTGAAAAGTGGTAACCCCGGAACTAGAATTCAAACCACTGGTAAAGAGATCTATAGAAGAAATAGCTCACCGGGAGTGTAGAGAAAGTGATGCTGGCAAGAACTTCATATTAAAGGAATTTTCTGAGATAAAGGATAAAATGTTGGAAGCTGTTTCAGAGTTAGAGAGGAGTGCGACAGTTCTACAAGACAAAGGAAAAGATGCCCACTCTGAATCCAGAGTTAAATACCAGCAAGACAAGCACTGTTCACACTGCTCTTAAGTTTTCTTTTTTACAAAGGATTAAAACACTTCTCAATGTTTCCAATGCTATAAATTTGCTATTTTTCATTTATAACCAGCAGTAAGAAAATTTTTAACATTTTGACAAAAATTTTAAAGTTATGGAACAATTGATTATTAAGATTGCTTTGCACAGTTTCTGCTTTGCAGTTATTTTTATGGTACATACTACTGTGCAAGCTGAGGTCTGAGTGCGTGTGTATGTGCACGCTTGTGCCTGTATGTGTAGGTAGATTTTATCTGTGGCTTTATATCAGCATACTAAAAGTATGTTGATGCAGCTCAGAAAAGATGCTTTGGGCTTGATGGTGTTGTGAAGCACTGACCCAGATGACTCCAAGCTTAAATAGTACATAAATGTTCTGCCTGAGAGAGCGGGACGTTGGGCTTGCGAGTGGGGATCTCCGTATCGTGCTCTACTAATGAGCGATTTAAAAATGGGTGATGTTGAGAAGGGCAAGAAGATTTTTGTTCAGAAGTGTGTCCAGTGCCATACTGTGGAAAAGGGAGACAAGCACAAGACGGGGCCAAATATCCATGGTCTCTCTGAGTGAGACAGGTCAGGCCCCTGGATTTTCTTACATGGATGCCAACAAGAACAAAGGTATCACCTGGGGTGAGGCTACACTGATGGAGTATTTGGAGAATCCCAAGAAGTACATCCCTGGAACAAAAATGATCTTCGCTGGCATTAAGAAGAGTGCAGAAAGGGCAGACTTGATAGCTTATTTCAAAAAAGCTACTAATGAGTAATAGTTGGCCACTACCTTATTTATTACAAATGTCTCATGACTTTTTTTATGTGTATCATATTTAAATCAATCTCATACACCAGAATTCAGATCATGAATGGCTAATAGAAGCATTTCTTTCGGGCAGTCCTGATTTAAATAAGATTGGCTTGTGGTTAAATGAACAGGGTTAGCTTTCTGAGCTTTGATGATAATTTTGGTTCAGCAAGCGCTGTCACTGTCCTCCCTTCTAACAATATGGTGGGACTTGATTCCTAATGTTCAACTTTTCACAGAGGTGGCGAGGGCCATCTCAAAACCTGTAGGAGATTGGCTTACATGTAGATTTATATGACTGGTTGTGTTAATATGTTTAAATTCTGAGGAAACCCCTTCACTGTCTTTTAGACCTGCAAGACTAGCTTGTGTTTCAAGTTGTGTTCATTAGCCTGTTAAAAGGAAGGGCTGCAGATAAGCTGGCAGTGACCATTTTATCTCTTTGGTCCCAACTATGCCAATTTAATAAAATTCCCTGTATCTAAACTGTTGCCTTTTACTGAAAAAAAGTCATTTTAGTGTGGTTTCTGTATAATATCAAATAAAGAGTATTTAACACTTCTAAAAAAATAAATAAATGTTCTTCCTGATATCCATCTCCTTATACATTTATCTATTCTTTCATTGTGTGGTATTTCTCTAGCTGCATAAAATAACTAAAATTTGAAGACACATGATATAGCTCAGGTTTTTTGAAAAATAAATATAGATATTAATTGGTAATTGATAGATGGCTTCAATATTATTGAAGATATTTGGTGTAGGCTAGTAGTAATAATATTAAGCACAGGAAGTGATTTTTAAGACTATTTAAAATAGTTACTAGGTTAAGGGCTGAGTTACACTTGTACTGAATCCGCCAGCCCTGGTTGTACATTCTCTGTGCTGGTCTGCATGTTTTGTTTTGTTTTGTTTTTTAAAATATATTTTTATTGATTTCAGAGAGGAAGGGAGAGGGAGAAAGATATAGAAACATCAATTATGAGAGACAATCATTGATTGGTTGCCTCCGGCATGCCCCCCTACTGGGGATTGAGCCCGCAACCAAGGCATGTGCCCTTGACCAGATCCAAACCTGGGACCCTTCAGTCCACTGGCTGACGCTCTATCCACTGAGCCAAACCAGCTAGGGCTGGTCTGTGTATTTGTATATGTGAATGTGTCAGAGCTGGGAAGTTTTGTTTCTAATATTTAAATCCAGACTTAGACTTGGAGGCTCTGAAAAATCTGGTGACCTAAACCCTATTCCTAAGCTATGCTGATTTAATCAGACACGTGGCTCATTTCTGAGAGTTGAGTCTGTGGAGGCTGCCCAGACTGCCACCAGTGGATATTCTCTGGCATTATTCGAAGAGGAATTGGCCACTTTACTTTTATTAAAGAGTGTTTGCCTATGAAGGAATTTCCATATCCGCGGTTTCCAAATGACAAAAAAGGATATGTGGTCTAAAAGCCACAATACACAATTTTTATCATTTAAATGATTTCTTACCTCATTATTGTGGTTTATATACACCTTAAAAATATCCAAAACAAAAGTTGGCATTTGAATCCCATGAGTTGCTTGATAAATAAAACTTTCAATACAGTCTTATTTCCTCCTCTTCAACACTAATAAATGGTTTTGTATACTTTTCAATCCATAGATAAATTATATTTAATTTATATTTTCATGTGTATAAATTAGGAAAGAGCAGTCAATATTTGTAGCATTTTCTCCCATTAAATTCATGTGTATGGAAGCTTTTTTAGCTTTTGTTGTGTTTTTCTTTATATTTGTAAGATAACTTTCTGTAGGTCTTAATTATTCTTTTCAAACATTTGCATCTTATGTTTTTCTAAGCAGCTCCAGGGCTGTTTGCGTGTGTGTGTGTGTGTGTGTGTACACATTAGCACTAAAGATGGCTGAAGAAAGATAAGGGGAAGGGCTTGGAGTCTTTTTGTTCTGCTCTTTCATGAATTTTACCACTAGATGGTGGTAGTGAACTAGGGAGTTATCTAATCTAATAAAAGAGAAACATGCAAATTTACCGTACCTTCACTACTCCCCCAAGCCACACCCATCAGCCAATCAGAGCGACTATATGCAAATAAACCAACCAAGATGGCATCCAGCAGCCACGGAGCTGATGCAAGCAGGAGGCTTGGTTGCCCCGGTGATGGCGGAAGCCAAGCTTTCCACCTGCCCTGGCCGGTTGTGGCCTCCACTAAAGGCAACAAAGTTTCAATTACAGAAGATAAATAAATCCCAGATACCTGCTTCCAGCCAGCCTCCACTTGGAGCTTGGGTGGCTGGGGGCTGTGGCCAGCCTGCAAACAGCCATCAGCCCCTCACCCAGGCTGGCCAGGCACCCCAGGGGACCCCCCCTGAAGGGGCTGTGGCCAGCCTGTAAACAGCCATCAGCCCCTCACCCAGACTGGCCAGGCACCCCAGTGGGGACCCCCAGCCTGCAAACAGCCAGCAGCCACTCACCCAGGCTGACCAGGCACCCCAGCAGGACCCCCCTCCCTGAAGGGGGTGTGGCCAACCTGAAAACAGCCCTCAGCCCCTCACCCAGGCTGGCCAGGCAATCCAGCAGGGACCCGCACCCTGATCTGGGACAGCCTTCAGGGCAAACCAGCCAGCCCCCACCCATGCACCAGGCATATAATAAAAGGGTAATATGCAAATTGACCCTAACAGCAGAACGACTGGGAATGACTGGTCACTATGACACACACTGACCACCAGTGGGCAGACACTCAATGCAGGAGCTGCCCCCTGGTGTTCAGTGCACTCTCACAGCGGGGAGCTCTGCTCAGCCACAAGCCAGGCTGACGGCTGCCAGCACAGAAATGGTGGGAGCCTCTCCCGCCTCCTCAGCAGCACTAAGGATGTCCGACTGCAGCTTAGGCCTAGTACCCGCTTGCTGGGGTCCAACCCCAGCAGATCCAGGGGTCCCCAAAGGTGTGGACGGATTCGGCGAAGAAGGAATGACACAGAGACAGCGTTCAGTTGATCAGCAGTCTAGCCAGGATCTCCAGCCAAGTTCTGTTCAGGATCTCCAGCTAAGTTCTGGTTAGGATCTCCAGCCAGGTTTTGTGTCCATGTTCTCTTGCTAGGTTCTCCAGGTTCTCCAGCCAGGTTCCCTCGCTAGGTTCTCCAGCCAGATTCTGTCCAGGTTCTCCAGCCAGGTTCAGTCACCAGGTTCTAGTCAGGTTCTCTTGCCATGTTCTATCCAGGTTCTGTAGCCAGGTTCTGTCTCTAGGTTCTTCAGCCAGGTTCTCTCGCTAGGTTCTGTCTCTAGGTTCTGTGGCCAGTTTCGTCCAGGATCTTTTGCCATGTTCTCTCTCTAGGTTCTGTCTCTAGGTTCTGTCTCCAGTTTCTGTCCAGGATCTTTTGCCATGTTCTCTCCAGCGAAGTTCTTCTGTGTCTAGGTTCTGTGTAGGTTCTGTGTCTAGGTTCTGTGTCTAGGTTCTGTGTGTAGGTTCTGTGTCCTGTTGTCTTGTTACATCTGTATTTATACCAGTTGATTCCAATCCTATCAATCTCTATTCCAAAGGTTAGGGCGTTACTTATCTCCATTCCAGGGAGTAAAGATTATGTAGCTTAAGCATGATTGTTTGTAGTTAAAGTGATTAACTACCTGCCTGGCACTTAGTTAAGGGGTTTTATTCCCTCCCTAACTTCAGGGGAAAATCCCTACCTGGGGAAACAACCTTTCTCAGAGAGGTGACCTTGGTTAAAACACATAGTGCCAAGAAGGTGAGCAAACATATTAAGAACAGTATGCCATATATGCCAGGTCCCTTGAAACAGCAAGGATGGACCAGCTCCCGGCACCCGCTGGCAAGTGGACATCCCCCAAGGGCTCCTGGGCTGCCAGAGGGATGTCTGACTGCCAGCTAAGGCCCGATCCCCCAGGGAGTGGGCCTAGGCCAGCAGGTGGACATCCCCCAAGGGGTCCCAGACTGTGAGAGGGCACAGGCCGGGCTAAGGGATACCCCCCCCCCCCCGAGTGCACAAATTTTTGTTCACCGGGCCTCCAGTGTTAAATAAGTCTGCATCTATGAGATGCTTGCATTCCGTTGAAATGTGAAAATGTTTGACCTTAAGAAATATTTACTTTTAGAATTCACTTAGGGATATCAAAGATTATTTTAAGTATCATGTTGAGCACAGTGCATTTTTTTTTACATGGTAAATGCCTAATAAGTATTTATTAACTATCTTCTTGTATTTATTCTGGGAAAAATATTTATAAAATTTAAGGGACCCCAAAGTTTATTTTGTCTTTGTTTTCTTAATTTTTTTCCCCCTAACATATCACATTTCTTTATTTTTTCCTGGTATATCACATTTCCCCATGGCTATCATAAAATTTCTTTATGTTTAGGCTGTAGACTCTTGTGCACACATGTTTGCACCTGCACACACACAATTTAGCTTTAGCTGTTTAATCTAAGTTTATGAATTTTCCTAGTTAGCATTCCCTTAAAGCTGTGGTTGAGGAAAACTATTGGTGTACTGTTTGGAAATGAGAATAGAATGGTGTGAATAGGATAATGAATACAGAGAGTAAGACATACACCAAAATATTTTCTACATATCAGTTTCATTGAATGTGAGTTTTAGAAAGAACAGAAACATTTTCTTTTTTGAAGTTGACTGAATATGTTTCTCAAGGGCATATAGGAAGAACAACTATGTTATTTATTACTTTCTGAGAGGATCCTGCAATACTGAATATTATTCAAAAGCTCCATGTAAGAAATGTTAGATTTCGGGTTATTTCCAAATTAGCAATTGATTTAAAAATTTTCAGTACTAGTGTATTTTGTACTAGCTTCTAACATAGCAAATATTTAATATTTCTATTGATAATGTTTTACTCATGTAAATAATTTATTTTTGGTTGACCAGGATAAATAACTTTTGTGATCAGAGTATGGACCTTGATGTGAAACATAAGCAGTATGAATTTGATGGTTTTTGTAGCACAATTTATTTTTAATGGAGATAGTATTATAAGATGTCCCATCAATACAATAATGTAATCCTATATAGTAAAACTTTAATATGCAAATCGACCAAACTGCAGAAGGACCAGCGGAACAACCAGTTGGTATCACGCACACTGACCACCAGGGGGCAGACGCTCAATGCAGGAGCTGCCCCTGGTCTGGGGCAGCTCCTGCATTGAGCGTCTGCCTTCCCCCCCTCCCCCTGAAGAGGGAGGCGACTGATGGCAGTGATGGGGGGAGGAGGACAGGGCTGGCCACAGCAGCAATGGGGGGGCAGAGGGGGGCGGAGCGGCGCCAGGCCACCAGCCAAGGCAGGTGCCAGTGGGGCCTGCTGGTCGCCCCACAGATGGGCCTGATCGCCAGCCAGGCCTAGGGACCCTACCTTATATATTGGGAACAGTCTCTTATGCCGGGAGCCGGTCCATCCTTGCTGTTTCAAGGGACCTGGCATATATAGCATACGGTTCTTAATATGTTTGCTCACCTTCTTGGCACTGTGTTTTAACCAAGGTCACCTCTCCGAGAAAGGTTGAATCCCCAGGTAGGGATTTTCCCCTGAAGTTAGGGAGGGAATAAAACCTCTTAACTAAGTGCCAGGCGGGTAATTAATCATTTTAACTACGAACAATCATGCTTAAGCTACATAATCTTTACTCCCTGGAATGGAGATAAGAAACGCCCTAACCTTTGGAATAGAGATTGATAGGATTGGAATCAACTGGTATAAATACAGATGCAACAAGACAGCAACAGACAGAATTCAGAAGACAGAACCTACACAGAGCCTGGAGACAGAAGAACTTCGCTGGAGAGAACATGGCAATAGATCCTGGACTGAACCTGACTATAGAACATGGCAAGAGAACCTGACTAGAACCTGGTGACTGAACCTGGCTGGAGATCTGAAGCAGAACCTCTCTGGAGATCCAGACCAGAACTTGGCTGTAGATCCTGGCTGTAGATCCTGGCTAGGCTGCTGATCAACTGAACACTGTCTCCGTGTCCTTCCTTCTTCGCCGACTCCGTCTACGCCTTTGGGGACCCCTGGACCTGCTGGGGTTGGACCCCGGCACTCTTAGATTTAAAAATTAAAACCTGGCAAAGCTACTCTAACACTGAAAAAACAGGATGATGCAGCGATGACATGCTTGAACTCTGGTTTGCAGATTCTGACACTTTATAACTGTGTGACAAAGCCAATTAACTTCTCTCTGCTTCAGTTTTTCCACCCATAAGATGGGGAAAATGGTACTACTGCCTCAGAAGGATGTTATGTACTACTTTTTATAATCAGGGCAAAAAAATGTGGCTCCCCATACAACAGCAAGATACCTTTCACCTGTATGGAAAAAAAGTATGGTCACTGGTGCATGCAGCGTCCTGGATTGTGAGAGGGATGTCCGACTACTGATTAAGGCCTGACATCCCCTGAAGGGTCCCAGATTGCCAAAGGACGCAGTCCAGGCTGAGGGACACCCCCCCCCCCCCCACTTCCTGGGGAAGAATTTCGTGCACCGGGCGTCTGGTTTCAGAGAATAAAATCAGTATAACATTAACTGTGCCCACTATACAGTGTTCCAATTATAGAATCATTAAAATACAATTGAAATATTTTAAAGACCTCAGAGTTGAGGTCTGGGGTAGAGATGTATTTGGTAAATTCCCTAGTGCTAAATGGAGCCATTTGATGCTATTAAAGAGGGTAGATTCTTAATTATGGGGTTCTAAGTGATCATGCATTTATATGTCATATATACACACATACATACTCACATAGTGAAGAGGGTAATATCATTTTTGAGGTATTTGACTGGGACCTGTGATGTAGTGGAAAGAAACAGGGAATGGAGGGATAGGATGTTATGCTGAGAGTATTTTTCCAGCCTCAATACTGCTCCCTTCACTTTATATACGTTACCTGCCATTCATCCTCGGTAATATGGGGAAGGCGGAGAAAATAATTAGCCTTTCAAACTTTTTTTCACATTAGCTGGTGTAAAGCATGGCAGTCTTAACCTAGCTAGTGGCACACAATTGGGGGAGGGAAGTGACTATTCAAATAACCAACTGAGGTGAATATATTCGCATATTGAAGTGCCCCTGGAATTCATGGGATTAGAATCTTGATGGAGAGATGGATACTTGGATAGAGATTCTCAGATAATTCTTTTAACTCCTTCACTACCAATCCCTTTGCCAAACCTGACTCACCTTCTGGACAATTAGCAGTCCCCGAATTCTGTTCTTGTACCTTCTGAGGGTTGTCATTGTTCAGCCAAGTTATTCTTGTTCCCTCTTTTGCGCACCTTAGTTGTTGTTTTTTTATAATTTTGCAGATAGTTTAAAAGAGTTTAAATAAAGTATTGTTCTTTCATATACGGGTGTGTGTTTTATCTCTGTTCACTATAATGTCCTCTTTTGTCAGCAAATGTGCCGTCACTACCCCTCCTCCCTTCATGCTTCCCCAGCTCCTCCTCAGCTTTAGCAACAAATCAGGCACTTGAGCAGTACTCAGCAGCTGGAGGCTTTGGAGTGAAGGCTCAAGGATTTTTCTTAAGGGGAAAATATTGTAAGATTTAGAGGGTTGTTTATACTTTTTGTGCTTGATTTATTGAACTCTATTTTTCAACCTAAGGTTATCTTTTTAAATGAATGATATCATTATTAAAGCTTAAAAAGAAGAGTATTTCACTAATAGTTTTCTAAAAATTGGCTTTTGATAAACTACATATACTCAATTATCAGCCAAGCTTCCATATTCTCTTCTCTACCCTCAGCACAAGTATTTAAATGCAGAATAGGTACGTAATAATAACAAAGTTCAGTGTTTCACCCTTACATTCAGCCACACTTTTCTTTCTATAAAATAGCCTAATTTTAAAATCAGTTAATTGAATTCAATCTTTCAAATACATTACTTAAACAATGTCATCAAACCTCCTCCCAACTACCCCCCACACTATACAAGTTTTAAAAACATGCATATGACACTGATAAACACAGCAAAAGGGTGATGGCCAAAGGTCCTACTTATTCAGAAAAGGAATCAATATTTACTGTTATATAAATGAATTGTATTGAAAACAGCATTTTCTTTCCCGAATCAAACTTCAGGGCTAGGTGGAGTTATCTTCAGTACTTTCTGTTCGCCCCACATTGACTGCAGAGCAGCAGGGTGTCCCAGGAGATGTCGCTGTGCCCTCACATTGCTGCAGCTCTCTGTGCCTCTGCCCCTTCAGCTCTGTCATGAAACCTGCCTCTCAGCCTTGCACTACCTCTTGATTACTTCACCTTTTGGTCTGCCTTAATGTTTTTTGTAGTTTCAAATTATACCGAGATTTCATACCATTTTAGTTTTCTGTTTATCCATATTTTGATGGTCTGAAGCAAGGTTAATCAAAAGAAACATTTATTTGCAATTTGTACATATCGACTTCAACATACAAGGGGAGGTTTCCTAGCCTTTAACTCCTACACATCAGTATAGTCATAATATATGCGGACTTCTGATCTTCTGACACTTTGCAGTGACCTGATGCTTTCGCTCCTGGTTCTGATATTTGATTTCTTGAATAACCTTCTTGAAAATGACCTACACATGAAAAAGTAAATTATTGGGTCCAGGCACACATTGCACGCAGACAAGAAAAGTGTCAGTTCTCTGCAGTAATGCAGGATTTTGTGTGCATATTCATCTAAATGTCTGTCTAAGTCACTAAAAGTAAAAGGAATTCTGCACAAGTGATATGGTAGAAAACAGGTGAAAAACACAGCCACCACCACCCTAATGCTTTGGTTATGTTTCCGCTTCCGGCTTGACTGGCTGACGAACTGCCTGCTGGACTTGTGGATGTACCGGGATATGGCTATGTAACACCCAATCAGGATCACCAGCACAGCCACAAATAAGCAGCTTTTGAGGTAAATGACTACATTATGCCATCGGACTCCCAAGGGACTCTTAAGTTTCATGCATTCATGAATATTTTCTTTAGTTGGTTGAACATCTGTTAGGATGATGTTTGGCAAGGCCAAAATAGCCATGATCACCCAAACACAAATGGATAAAACCTTCGTAAAGGTTATGCTGTACATGCGAGAGTCCCCGAATGGCTTTACCACCTTCAGATAGCGATCAATGCTGATCAGCCCAAGAAACACGATGGAAGTATACATGTTTGCATAATACAAAACTGAGGTGTATCTGCAGAGGATGGCCTTGAAGTACCACGGTCCCAATCCTATATCATGGACTATTCGAAATGGAAATGTCAGCGTCATTATGAGGTCAGCAACTACTATGTTTTTGAGATAAAATATGAAGCTGGTTTTATTCCTAATGTGGAAGAAGATCCACACTGCTAGACCATTCAGCAAGAGGCTTGCCACGAATACAACGAGGTAAAGCACAGGCATGATGATGGTGTCGAACTCGTTGTTAAGGGTGGTATTCCTTCCGAGGCCATCGCTGGCATTACTTGGAACGTGGCTCCCTTGGCTGAGCAGCTCGGTATCTGCGGGAGAAGCGGATATATCACTGTAGTGCTGCACAGCATGCTCATAGCTGCCTGGCCTCCCTCACAGCAGACCGCTGCCATTTGGGGAGACGTTGAAAATGTCTTTAGTGATGTAAAGTGTCAGTTTAGTGAATTGTTATTTTGAGTGACTAAAGAATTATTAGCCTCATCCCTCAATCTGCCCCCCGCCCCGTTAAGTAAAATGTGATATTTCCGGTTCTCTGTGCTGTTTGAAAATGAAAATAAATAATATTAATGAAAATTATCATGAATTTTAAATCAGTGTTTGGTATCATTACAAATAGATTCAACACAATCTGAGGGCAGAAAATTGAAATTTCATATAATAAGAAAATAAAATAGCTAGCACTTGGTTTTTCTTTTAATGTGGTCTTTGGCATGATCTGAACTATCATTTCCTCTTTATCATTTTTAAGTTTTGTGGGTTTTTAAATAAGTTTGACTTTATAAAAATTTTTATTTACTAATTTTAGATGGAGAGAGATGGGCGGGGGAGAGGGAGAGAGAAAGAGAGACAGTGATTTTGTTGCTGCACCCATTCATGCATTCATTGTGTGCCTCCTGCATGTGTCCTGACTGGGGATCAGGATGATGCTTCAACCACCTGAGCTACCTGATCAGGGCCAGTTTTGAGTTGTTTAATTGTCAAGAGAAAAAGTAAAGCTAGTGGGTCATTTTGATTTTTTTTGCTAATGACTTTTTTATAGTACTTAAGCTTTAGGAACTGTTTTTAGGAATAGAAGCAATTGTTTTTAATGTTTTAGTTTAATATCAAGGAGAACAACTTGTTAAAAATAGGTGTAGGCCAAACTGATGATTGCCAGATGGGAGGAAGGTTGGCGGGTGGGAGGGCAAGTGAAGGGATTATTGGCATTGCTCAGTGGTTAGAGTGTCAGCCGGTACATGGGAGGATCTCGGGGTAGATTCTAGATCAAGGGCAGGTACCTGGGTTTGCAGGCTTGATCCCTGACCCCTATCCAGGTGCATGTGGGAGGCAACCAATCAGTGTGTCTCATATCAATGTTTCTATCTCTCCCTTCCTCCCTTGCACTTTCTTAAAAAATAGGAAGAAGTACAAATTGGTAGTGACAGACTAGTCACAGAGATGTAAAGTACAGCATAGAGAATATAGCCAATAATATTGTAGTACTAGACTTATTGGGGGGGGAGTTCACTTTATAAGTTGTATAAGTGTCTAACCACTATGCTGTACACCTGAAACTAAAATAACATTGAATGCCAACAATAATTGAAAAATTAAAAAATGGTTATAGACTGGTACCTATATTTATTTATAAGATTTTACCTATTGCACTTTGATGAAATCTTTAAACCTTTTACTTTTGGTGGGTTTTTAGTTTTCAGTTCATGTGTGAAAAACCCATACTATACCATCTGTCACATAATCACTGACATGGTTTATGAGCATTAGATTTATGTGACAGCAACGAAAAGAGCCTCTGGGATCTCCTACTACAAAGCGTTTAATTGATGAGCAGCTCTGGCTCAGCGCTCTGACCCCACCACGTGTTCTTGCTGATGCCACACTTCCCATGGACTGCCACCACCCCTTGCTGAGCACAGCGAGGGTATGAGGGCAAGCCCGTTCCTGGGACAGGAGGAGCTTCTGACAGGGAGTGGCTGGAGGACTCCGTCCGTCTGGTGAAAACCTTCTCCCACTGCACTGCCATCTGAGTGCCCCTGCTCCCTGGGGCAGGCGAGCACACAGCCTGCCGTCCCTGCTGCATTTCTCCCAGTAAGACTCTTGGCCGTTCGGTTCCACTGTGTCACCTACTCTGCATGAAAACCTTAACTAATACAATTTTGTTTTATTAATTTTTATTTTTTGGTTAGTCCTCACCTGAGGATATTTTTTCCATTCAATTTTAGAGAGAGTGGAAGCGGGGGGGGGGGGGGGGGAAGAGGGAGAAACATCAATGTGAGAGAGAGACAGCAATTGGTTGCCTCCCCCACGCCCCATCATGACCAAGACCGGGGATCGAGCCTGTAACTGAGATATGAGCCCTTGACTGCAATCAAACCTGAGACTCTTCAGCCCATGGGCTGACGCTGTCTCCACGGTGCCAAACTGCCTAGGGCCTGAACTAACACAATTTTAAAATGAACTTTTTAGATGTAAAGTTACAAGGAAAGTCATTTCTGCATTTTTACTTGTCACTAATTTATAATGTTTACCAGTTGTGTTTTGGAGTAGTTTTGTGCTAGAGGTAACTGCATGAACTTGGCCCTCATTTCCCTACATGAGAGGCACTGTAGTATATATGTTGTTGTTGGTTCCCTTCTTTGAAGAAGTAAAACAGGGAAGGTCTAATGATTATAATCCAAAAACAGGTTCTTAAATTGCTGCCTGAAATTTAAGTGTAGGCTCTTGGTGAGTATTCTTGCCCTCTTTCTAATTCGTTCCCTTTTATTCCCTGCTACAAGTGTTTGTAAAAACTGGTTTTCCTGGCTTAAATATCTTTACACAGGCTCGTAATTTATACCTGGACTAGCCTGTGATGACAGTACCTATAAGCTTTATGAGTGCAAATGCCTGATTCAGCTGCCATCTGGGTTCCAGTTGCCAGTTTCAGATATTGCCTTGAACAGATCATTGAAACCTGTTTAACATAATGATGTGTGCAGTCTTGGCGGCTTAAGCACCCCAAGATCCACATCAGCGTCGATACCTTAGGAGCTCCTTAAGAGGTGCAGTTTCACCTGAGTTAAGATACCTGCTTGAATTAATTTTCCCAATTAAACTATTAGCTGTCACTTTTGTCTAACCCAAACTAGATCCCTAGGAAAGTGGAGAGGGGATAAGTGGTACAGCTGAGGGGTGCAGCCTGAAAAGGGGCCTCTACATCATCTCCTGAAATGGTAGCTATACTTGAAACAATTATTGATGAGTGGTTTTCAAAGCCATTGCAGATCCTAATCGGATGGTACACTAACTGTAGCATACTAGGCATGGCCCAGCTCAGCCCCCAGTGTTTGCGCATTGGGTCCACTCTACATGTCCAGTGTGTAACGGAAGGACCCGTGCCTCCCTGGTTGGCCATTGACTGTGTGCATATTCAGTTTATCATCATAGCATTTCAAAGTTTTGATTGTATACACAAGCACTCATATTAAGTGATAATTTACTAATCAATCACGGTGATTATTAAATACAGAGTCTAAAATCAGAATGGTAGAAACAACCCTTCTCTGTACTCTACCCTGTACATGCAAAGTCCTGCAGGAATGGCCTGACTGTGCAGTGGTACTGAACTGCCTTGTGGCTCTGAGGCAGCCTCCTGTCCAGCTTGTGGGCTGTGTCCCTCACAGCATTTGCTTCCTCAGCTTGTGTCTGGGATCAGTGTTTTGGAGTATAGGACTTCTGCAGTCTGTCGGGTGGGCTGGGCTTGGTTATTATTTCATTCACAAATTCCACATTTACAGTGCAGCTTAAATTATTAACGTCTGTTACGGGTCCTTTTATGAAATAACTAGAGGCCCGGTTTATGGCATTCATGCACTGGGGGGTGTGGGGATCCCTCAGCCCGACCTGCCACCCTCTCCAATCTGGGAGCCCTCAGGGGAGCCCTCTCTAATCCGGGAGTTTCTGTCTGTTTTTGCAATCATGTGAGTGAATTGTCTGAGACCCCAACTCAGTTTGGTTTGTTGCTCACAGAATAATAGAGGCTTTTTTTTTTTTCTTCATTGGTGGAGATTTCCTGGAAGTTTTAGGATAACTTCCCTTTAACCCTTTAATTTTTCCTAGACACTCTGATTTTACTTATGTCTCTTAACTTTGCTTTCCCTCCATCCCCCACCACAACAGTAACTTGCTCCAGGCTCACTTTGCTCTAGCAGTGGTTCTCAACCTGTGGGTTGTGACCCCTGAAAATACATCCTGCATATCAGATATTTACATTACGATTCATAACAGTAGCAAAATTACAGTTATGAAGTAGCAATGAAGATAATTTTATGGTTGGGGGTCACCACAACATGAGGAACTGTATTAAAGGGTCGCGGCATTAGGAAGGTTGAGAACCCCCAACAATAAAATTATTTTCATTGTTACTTCATAACTGTAATTTTGCTACTGTTATGAATCGTAATGTAAATATCTGATATGCAGGATATATTTTCATTGTTACAATTGAACATAATTAAAGCATAGTAATTAATCACAAAAACAATATGTAATTATATATGTGTTTTCCGATGGTCTTAGGCAACCCCTGTGAAAGGGTCATTCGACCCCCAAAGGGGTCGTGATCCACAGGTTGAGAACCGCTGGTCTATGAGATCCGTCTGCCACCAGAACTACTATTCTCAGAATTCCTGGTGCTCCCCGCGTTCTTGGTTTTCCCTTCCTGCTCTGTCTCCGTCCCATGGCCTCCCACTCTGCCAAGTCCTCCAAGCTGCCAGCTCTCCCTCTCTGCTCTCTGTCTGGCAGCTGGAGGAGCCAAGTTCCCCAAGCCACTACACTCTCCAGCGGCTCTCCCACTCTGCTCTCCGCCTGGTGTCTGTGTATGCAAATTAACCCACCATCTTTGTTGGGTTAATTTGCATACTCCTGTTTGGCTGGTGAGTGTAGCAGAGGGATGGTCAATTTACATGTTTCTCTTTTATTATATAGGATATGCTAATAGAAAAAACTGGTTCCTAAGGAGCAAGAAAAGCCATGTGTGGGCTGCTTTCGAAAGCTTTAAACTTAATAGAGAGTTTTGTCTCAATTTTGTTTTAGAACTAAATCTGATTAGTCATGATTTTTTTCTCCCAGCTGTACCACCATCATTTCTCCCTTCTGTGTGGCGCCCCAGGCTCCCTGTC
This sequence comes from Myotis daubentonii, assembly GCF_963259705.1. Classification (NCBI taxonomy): domain Eukaryota; kingdom Metazoa; phylum Chordata; class Mammalia; order Chiroptera; family Vespertilionidae; genus Myotis; species Myotis daubentonii. Next base: position 104,275,381 of record NC_081842.1, on the reverse strand, counting down.
CTACACCATTTCTCCCTTCTGTGTGGGGCCCCAGGCTCCCAGGCTTGTGTGTGTGCTCAGAGGCATGTCCCTGCACTGCTCCTGCTCAGGAGCAAAGGTGTGGAAAGGAGTGGCTGTCTCACCCAGCCAGTATTACCCCGCCTACTTCACTGTCCATAAAGAATGCGGCCAGATAAGGGAACAGTTTTAATGTCAGGTACCTTGAGGATTCAATTAAGAGGAACTAGAAGCCAGTTTTACAGTGAAGGCTATTTTCTCACATGCTTCTTGTTTACTAGGATGTCATTTTCTGTATTACTTAGTGTAGACTTTGATGCAGAGTGATAATTGAGGGTAAACATTTCTTTGTTATTTTATCCCCTGCTCCCCTCCTCCATCTCCTTTTATATTAAATTAACAATGACTTAGGCACTGGAGTTCCATAGTAAATTAGCTTTTGTGCCAGTGTATGTGAGTGTTATTGAGGTATGTGTGTTGGGGTGTGAAATGTGGCTGCCTCTGTTTGTGTGAAAGGGGGTCTGTGTGTATCTGTGTGTGCTGGAGGAAGGCATAGGATTTGCTGCAAGATAGAGCATTAACTGCATGCAGCGACTATATCAGATGGTGCAGGTGAAGGGAATTTTCATCATTGAAGAAAGTCCTACTTGGCAATGCTGGTTTAGTCACTTCCTGACTGTAAAATGGCATAGAGATTAATTTTGCTGGACCATCTGAAAGTTCAATAGTCTGCAAATACGTTGTGCACAGTATCTAGTACCTAGGTGTTCGCTCTCTAACTCAGGCACTCATTACAGTCTGTCCCATTAGTAGTGGCAGTCGCCTGAGGAATGATAGAAAGAGTGGTGAGGAATCGTGGTCCTTTTCTTTTGCTGAAGCTATATTATTGCTCATTGGGGCATGTCAGTCTTGGCACAGAATGTGAAAGCGTCAGCAATATGTCACTGCTGCTCTCCTGTCAGGTGGGAATGAAATACTAAAGTCATGCAAATTATAGGGTGTTACTACCAAGGCACAACTGCCCTTGCAAGGTCGTTTTCTAAATAGTTACCCAGTACAATGGTAGATGTTGCCTTTGGCCTCCTGGGTAACCTCAGTGAACCTTGGTTTAGACTTATTACCTCTGCAAAGTAATATGTACTTTAGTTAAGGTATAAAAATCTTCCCCAGATGTTATTAATTTAATCTTTCTTGTCCTTTTCAGTGGTCTCTAGGTGAAACACAGGTTAAAGTGAAGGGATAGCTAGTTACGTGTTCCTCAGTATGCCATCCTGCCTGGGTGCTGCTTTATACTTGATGAAGGGCAAGGCTAAATGCTGGCTTATGCTGTTAGTTGGTTCAGTGGCCTATAAAACCCCCAAATTGCCACATAGTATGAATAACAGTTATCGATCAAGTACTTCGCAGTTTTCCCTATGGCTTACCTGGTAATTTTGTAAATGTCAGGTTGAACCCCATTCTTTAGTTAGGATGGACTGTCAGCAAAAATCTGTGTCAGGAAATACTGGGGTATGGTTGAGGCAAGGGTTCTGCATCGGTTATTCCTGGTTTAATTTCTGGCAAAAGAAAATGAAACAGTCGGGAAGGAATTCAAATACACAATGTTTTGATCTATACAGTTCAAATCATATATATGTGATTCAGAAAATGTATACTCTTTGGACACGAACACTTTGGCACACAAGAGTTATCTATTTTTGTGTCCTCTCTCAGCCCGCCATGAAGCATGGACCACTTATTTGTGTGTATGCTCTCCATTTGAATGCCTCTGTGCCATGGGAAGTTCCTCATCATCTCTTTGCCTCCGTGTCTCCTGTCTGAAATGGCACTGTTAGTGATCACATGGTAGGACTGCAGTAAGGATTATGTGAGACACTCAGAACCCAGGCCAAGAGTGCACTCAGGACATGTTAATTAGTGTCTCCCCTTTCTTGCCTGCACCTCATGCTCCCCCTCTGATCTGAACACATATATTTAAGTGCATATATGATGGGACTTTGAGCAATTCGAGATTTTTTAAAAATACTTTAAAAATCTAACACTGATATATGCAGGAGTGTTCTATAAGCTCAAATGCATGCAGCATCCTGTTGTTGTAATTTCTGGGGTTCTAGTCCTGGCTTTACCTTAACCAGCTGTGTGACATCCATCAAGTCACCTAACATTTCTGGAATCGGACGTTCTGGAATCTGCAAAGCTTTAGAAAATCCCTGTCAGAATTCAAATTTATGTGAGCTTCTGTGTTTTCCTCAAACATAGATTCTCATTAAGAATTTATTTATTTATTTGTTAATCCTCACCCAAGGTTATTTTTCTGTTGAGTTTTAGAGAGAGTGGAAAGGATGGGGAGAGACATAGAGAGAGAAACATTGATATGAGAGACACACATCAGTTGGTTGCCTCCTGCATGTACCCCTACCACGGCCTGGACCAGGGCCAGGGATCGAGCCTGCAACTGAGGTATGTGACCTTAACCAGATTCAAATCCCTGATCCTTCAGTCCGAGTCAAACCGGCTAGGGCAAGAATTTAATATCATTCGAATGTTTGTCTTATAAATTCTTGTATTTCTTCATGAGAACTATATTTCATCCAAACTCAAACTTTGAATTTGGGCAAATAGCATTTGAATGACTGGACTGTGATTTTGGCTGAATACCTAACTTTTCCAAGCCTTGGATTCCTCACAACATTTTTACAAAGATCTGATGTTGAATACTGTAAAACATTACAGTACCCCACTTCTCCTGCAGCAGCCTTATTTATTCCCTGATTTCTGGCTTCCCTCAGATATTGATCAAAGAGAGAAGTCCTGGAACTGTTTTTGGAAGTGTCCTCCTATAGGGAAATGTGCTTTTGGAAGGGTTTACTTTTAGGGGAAGTCACACTGTTCCTCTGAAATAAAACCACATGAGACTTCCATGTGCCCCTCACTGAGGTTGCTCATATACCACACAGCTGCAAAGGGACCCATGTAAGCTCATCTTACGTGGCTTGTGTGAGTAGTTACGTTTGCTGAGTCAGCTGGGAAAGAGCACTTTGGAGGCGAAAGTTTATTTCAGAATTGGAAGCAAGTGGAGAAGCACTTATTTTTTCCCTGTTACTTTGTCTTTCTCTTCTTTTGTTTCCTAGAATCACATGAAATTTGGTGCTAGACTTTGGATTTGGTAGTAAATGGAAAAAATTGTTTCCAAGTTTTCAGTGACCTCCCCAAATTATTTATTTTGAGAGTTTAGATATCCTATCTGTGCCTCACCTTAAATGGCTATTATATGTGGTACATAGCGGGTACTCAAAAGGTATCTTTTGGTTAATGGAACATAGATAATGATTAGGGCTTTTAGAGTCCCTCTGGTTTAGGTGCCAGTGTTCCACTATTTTTTTTTTTTTTTTAAATAAGGAAAGGAGATGAAATCCTATTTTCTTTTTATTTATTAAAGCTTAGTGGGAGGAAGGGGAGGATGGAGGCAATTAATTTTCTAAACTTTTTCATCATAGTCCTTGGGTTTCAGATGAGATTGGGCGCATTCAGGGTGGTATGCTACAGACATGGTCCTTGGATTTCAGTAAATTTTTTTCTTGAGTTCAGCTTCTCATGGAAAGATTCAAGGTGTTTACTGACAAACACAGCTTTAGTTTTATGTTTCTCTGTTCCTGAGTTATGTGGTTTTCCTCCTCTTGGCTTCACTTATACTTGACAGCAAGGATTCCAGTATGGCATGTGCCCACTAGAAGAGAAGGGTGCCCGGAAGTGGGTGAGCCACAAGCAGCAGTAAGAGAGATAAAAGACTGTTAACAGTACAGAGGACATGGAAAAGAGACAGGGAGAAAATATTTGTATATCACATTTCTGATCTTCAGAGTATGCATACAAAGAACTTTCACAACATCCTAATAAGAAAACAACCCAATTTTTAAAATTGTCTAAGATTTATATAGACATTTCATCAAAAAACACATGAAAAGATGGTCAACATCATTAATCATTAGGGAAATTCAAATAAAAACCACAATGAGATACTATTTAACACCTACTGGAAATGGCTATAAATTAGATAATAAAAAGTTTTGCCATGGATATGGAGAAACAGGAACCTCATAAATCGCTGGTGGAAATTTAAAATGATATGGCCACTCTACAGTTTGGTATTTTCTTAAAAAGTTAAACCTTGCCCAGATGGTGTGGCTCAGTGGATGAACCAGGAGGTCATGGTTTGATTTCTGGTCAGGGCACATGTCTGGGTTATGGGCTTAATCCCCAGTAGGGGACATGCAGGAGGCAGTCAATCAATGATTCTCGTAATTTATGTTTCTATATCTTTCTCTCCCTTCCTCTCTCTGAAATCAATAAAAGCATTTTTTAAAAAGTTAAACCTTAACTTGTCATATGACCAAGCAATTTCACCCAAAGGTACCTACCCAACAGAAAGGAAAATATATGTCTATGAAAAGACTCGTTTACAAATGTTTACAGTAGTATTACTTGTAATAAACAGAAGTGGAATTAACTCAAATGTCAATTGATGAATGGATAAACAAAATGCATTCTAGTCATACAATAGGATACTACTCAGCAATAAAAAGGACTGAAACACCAGCTATAATATGCATGAATCTCAAAAAAATTTTGTAAGGGAAAGAAGCCAGTTCAAAAGGTTATATAACATTTAAGTAGAAAGTCCAGAAAAAGCAAATTTATAGAGGTACAAAGTAGGTTGGCATTTGTAGGAGCTGCAAATGGTAGTGGAGGTTACTGTAAGGGTTTGAAAGATCTTACTTGGGTGGTAGAAACTGAGTTATGGGGTGATGGTTTCACAACTCTATAAATTTACTGAAATCATTGAATCATATACTTAAAATGGGTGGATATTATGGTATGTAAACTATCCTATCTAATAAAAGAGAAACATGGTAATTGGCGTACGACCGCTACCCTTCCCATTGGCTAATCAGCGAGATATGCAAATTAACTGCCAGCCAAGATGGCAGCCGGCAGCCAGGCAGCTTGAAACTAACATGAGGCTTGCTTGCTTCAGTGACGGAGAACTCCAACGTTCCCCGCCTGCCTTGCCGGCCTCTGAGCTGCAACTCTAAGCAACTATGTAACAAATATAGGCGCTAAACAAAACCCCAGAAACCTACTTTAGTCCGCCGGGCTTCAGCCAGCATGATCGCAACATTGTAAGCAAAGGCCAGAAACCTACTTTCAGCAGCTCACCCCCAGCCTGAAAACAGCCCTCAGCCCCTAACCCAGACTGGCCAGGCACCCCAGTGGGGACCCCCACCCTGAAGGGTGTGTGACCAGCTGCAAACAGCCATCATCCCCTCACCCAGGCTGGCCAGGCACCCCAGTGGGGACCCCCACCCTGATCCAGGACACCCTTCAGGGCAAACCAGCCGGCACCCACCCGTGTACCAGGCCTCTACCCTATATAGTAAAAGGGTAATGTGCCTCCCAGCACCGGGATCAGCGTGACAGGGGGCAGCGCCCAAACCCCCTGATCACCCTGCGGCTCTGTGTGTGACAGGGGGCGGGGCCACAACCTCCCTATCCACCCTGCTCTGTTCGTGACAGGGGAAGACGCCCCAACCCCCTGATCAGCCCTGCTCTGTGCCTGATAGTGGGGAGCTCCCCAACCCCCTGATCGCCCTGCGGCTCTGTGTGTGACAGGGTGCAGCGCCCCAACCCCGCCCCCCCCCCCCCCCGCCTCCACGGGCCCTGCTCTGTGTGTGCCGGGGTAGAGCCATAACCTCCCCATCGGCCCTGCCCTGAGTGTGAGAGTGGCGGTGCCCAAACCCCCTGATTGGCCCTGCTCCGTGGGTGATAGAGGGCAGCGCCCCAGTCCCCTGATGGGCCCTGCTCTGTGCATGACAGGGTACAGAGCCCCAACCCCCTGATGGGCCCTGCTCTGTGAGTGACAGGGGGCAGCGCCCCAACCCCCTGATTGGCCCTGCTCTGTGCATGACAGGGGGTGGCGCCGCAACCTGCCCATCGACCCTGCCTTGAGTGTGACAGGGGACGGTGCCCCAACCCCCCAATCGGCCCTACCCTGAGTGTGACTGAGGGTGGCATCACAACCTCCCGATCGCCCTGCTCTGTGCATGACAGGGGGCGGCTCCCCAACTCCCCAATCGGCCCTGCTTTGAACCCGACCAGGGGCTGCACCTAGGGATTGGGCCTGCCCTCTGCCACCCGGGAGCAGACCTAAGCCAGCAGGTCGTTATCTCCCGAGGGGTCCCAGACTGTGAGAGGGCACAGGCCGGGCTGAGGGACCCCTCCCCCCCCCCCCCCGAGTGCACAAATTTCTGTGCACCGGGCCTCTAGTCCTACATAATATAAGGCTAATATGCAAATCGACCCACTGAACAAATGGACAGCCTGTTGCTATGATGTGTACTGCCACCAGGGGGCAGACGCTCAATGCAAGAGCTACCCCCTGGTGGTCAGTGCACTCACACAGCGGGGAGCGCTGCTCAGCCAGAAGCCCTGAGCTGGGCTCACAGCTGGCAAGCGCAGCGGAAGTGGCAGGAGCCTCTCCCACCTCTGCAGCAGCACTAAGGATGTCCGACTGACGGCTTAGGTCAGACATCCCCCAAGGGCTCCAGGACTGCAAGAGGGGGCAGCCCAGCCTGAGGGATGCCCTTCCTCCCCACTCCCCCATCCCTGCCATGTGCACATATTTCATGCACCAGGCCTCTAGTAATTCAATAAAGTTAAAAAGAAAAAAAGTGCACAGAAAAGAAAAGGAATATAAACAGGCTAGCAATTCACTGCAGTAATGGATGAGTCTCAAGACTAGGGGAAAGCATATTGTAAGAACACCCCTGTCCTCTGTTGAAGAGGGAATGAAATGCCAACACTACTTAGCAAAAGTTCCACCTCTTCGAGTAGGAGTGGGTACTCTGTGGTGATCTATAGACTCGAGTTTGTCACATTTCCCTGTCACTCAATGCCATCATTGTCTTACTAGCAGTTTACTGAAACTTATCTTTGGCCACACTCAGCATTTCCACATGTTCCTTTTCCATTGGACCTTCAGAAAACTTGCCACAATCCAGGTATCACAGCAGCCATAGGATCTCCATGATGCCTGCTTCCCCACATCAGGGTACAGTGCTGTATTTCCACAGCTCCCAAATTTATGAGTTTTTTCTTTTAGAAATGGGTCCAAAATATGGAGATCCTGGGTATAGGTAATGATTTTTACTTTTGGGGATGTTCCCATTTTTCTAATTCATGTTGAAATTATGTGGAAGAATTGAGACTTAATCAGTTCAGACATGATATTTGGATTTTCTGGACTTGAATTTGGTAGCCAGATTTGAGAAGTTAGCTGTTTTATTCTCCTACTGGGTTCTGAGAATTTCCTTCTCCCTTCTCCGTCCCCTTTACTAACTAACTTCCTTCAATGAAATGGTTCCCCAAATTTAGGCCACAGCTCCAGATTATTTCTGTTTTTCAAGAGTGTTCATGTCTATGTGGATGCTTAGTCAGCACCTCTGTTCCATATCTCTCTCTTCCTTTCCCCAAACTTTAGTCCATTGTGTACATTGGCATTTGCTATATGTCTGTGTTCCTCAAATTCAGCAGCTCTAAACTTTAACCATTTTCCCTTTCTTCAATAGAAACCACTTTTCCTTTTCTCCTTGTTTGTGAATATTTACTTCATCTCTTAGTTGAAAGAATATAAAAACTATACTCTATTGGACAGTTTTCTCTTCCTTGCTCCTCATCTAGTTAGTCACTTAAACTAGTCTATTTCTTCTGTTACAATACTTCTCCTTTGCTCTGTTCTCGTCTTCCTACTCCCACAGCCATCTTCCAGAGTGATACCCTCCTAGTCTCATGTGTTGGCCACTGTACTATCCTCCTCTGGTCTTTCTGTTTCTTCCTTCATTCTTTGCAAATCTCTCCTGATTCTTGTTGCTAGATTCTTCTTTCTAAATAACCCATGTAGTACTGCTTTCTTTTGCTCTCTAACCATGAGTTATTATGTGTGAGGGAAATTTTGAATTTTAATTACTAATCAAATATATGGAGTTATTTTTGTATTGTTGAAGATCATGGGGTGTCGAAGCCAAGAGATGCTGGGTTCTGATTATTAAAAATTGGCAATAAACTTTGGGGAAATCTGCTTGCCCATAATTGATCTTTTAAAACTTGGAGACAATAATACCTATTCTATAGCACTACAATGAGCTTAAGTTAGAATATATACTAGTATTTATAAATTAAGTGCTTTATAAGTGTGAGTTTTTGCTTGTCTTGCATTCATTAATCTTTGCCTAAACTCTCTACATTGGGCAAACTGTTGTTGCCTCTTGGGGACATGCTCTGTATTTAGCCACCCTGCTTTTCTTCATATCTTGCTCTTGAATAACCTCTTTTCTTCCCCTCTTTCCCTATCTTAGAAATCTCTGCTCCTCTTTCAACCATCAGTAACCTGACCTTTTCCATAAGGTCATTTACTGAGAGTCCACTCACTTTCTAGGCTCTGGGATTATAAAGACCATGAGGGTTCGTTTCTGTCCTCAAGGAGGTTAGAGTGAAGTTGATGATCCAGAAGTAAACAGATCACTAAGTACAGAGTGAGAGATTTGGGGGCTGTGGAAATATAGCAGTGTACCTTCATGTGGGGAAGCAAGGATCATGGAGTTCCCATGCAGCTGTGATACCTGGATTGTGGCAGTTTTTCTGAAGGTATGATGGGGAAGGAACATGTGGACATGCTAAGTGTGGCCAAAGTTAAAATTCAGTAAACTGCTAGTGAGATGTTGATGGCATTGAGTGATGGAGAGATGTGACAGCTTTGAAGCTATTGAGGAATTAGTGGCTGACTAATGTTGGTGAAAAGAGACTAGGAGTGTTGGCGGCCTCCCAGGTGCTTGATGCTAGGGAGAGGAGGAGGAGCACATGAAGGGATTGTTGATTTCAGAACGTCTATGTAGTATCCATGTGGAGATGTCTACTAGGTCATTGAAGATACAGGTCTGAAACCTGGGGAAGTGCTTCTGACTGGTGATGTAAATTTAAGGTCAACAAAAGATCAGTGATAGACATCAGTGGTTAGAGAGTTGGGAGGATGTTATGTGATTCTATAAGAGAATTTAAGAAATGAGAAGTTGTGACCAGCTTTATGCTGCAGGGAAGTGAGGTAATACAGGAAAGTGAAGTGCCTTAGGATGGGATTCATTAACAAAGAGATCATTGGTCATCTTTGCCAGGGCTGCATGTGTTCTGTTGTGTGGTGGTGGCGGGGGAGGGAAGTGGGGCCTAAGCAGAGGGCTGATGACTGAGGGTTGAGTAATACTTGTGAGGCGAGGAGGTAAGGGAGCGATTTCAGTTATTTCTACAAAACGTGCTTGTGATAGGAAGGGAAGATAGAGGGTGGGAGGTGGAAAAACAGATATAGGACCTATGGAAGATTTTAATAAGCTTCTCGTTTTAATGCCTTGCATTTAAAATGATGCTTTCCTAGCTTGACTTTAAATAAAAATCCTTCCCTTATTCCTAGCCAAGCCTGGCAGCAGTGAGGTGGAGCACGGGCCTCCAGTCCCAGCTCTCTGACCGTCCAGTTCATCATATATGATATGATAATATGTCCATTACGAGGTGATTTAAGGTTAAAATGAAAATATGTACAAAGCAACTGGCACACTTCCCCAGGGTAGGGGCTAAGTCTAGTAAGTTCCTGTTGCATATGCTAGGTTCACAATAGAATATTATTTGGTGATTGATGGGTTGGACACAGGCTGAAACGAGTCCTTGTCACCTTGTTTATGCTGAGACTGTCCTGTGGTTTGTGGCCTCAGCCGCCCTGTGAGGAGCCACTTGACTGACCTTTTTGCTCAAACAGCCAGCCCTTCAAGTTGTCTCTGAGCCTCATCAGCCTGCTGCCTTTTTCTACCACCAGCACCTAAGCTCCAGGCTCCCTGTGCGGTTTACTGCCGAGCAGCTGTGCGCCTCTGCATGTCCCAGCACCTGCAGGATGTCGCAATGAGGATTGCTTCAGCGGTAGCAATGGGCTTGGTTCCAGGACCTCATTCATGGGTGGGAAGCCTGTCCTGCCACCCACTGCTCCCCCAGCCGAGGGCTGATGAAACCGCCCAAGAATGTGAAGTCTGCGGTAGGCTCAGGTCTCACAGTCATTCCTGAGGTTAGATGGGATCCGTGCTTACAGAACTTCTGGCTGGTTTTGTATTTGTTTTTCCCCAGTCACTCATTGATATCATCCTTTGACTATTTTATTAACTGTGTTGCTATGTTGTTGGTTGTAAGGTGATTCTATAAGTGAGGATGGTGGAAAAGGATTAACGTGTTCTCTGTGTTCCCTTTAACTTAGACCTTGAACTTGGTACTTGAGGTCTCATGTAATCCTTAGAGCAGTTCTGTGACTTAGGTGTTCTAGGACCCCAATCCCAGGTAGAAAGATCTGAGGTTCACACATTTTAATTAACTTGCCCTGAATCACATAGGGAGTAATGGATAGAGTCACAGTTCATAACAGATCTGATTGAAGCTGAATCTGCAGTTCTTTCTTGTACTGCCCTGGGGTAAAAATAGCAATTCAGGGGGTTAATCTTGGACACCAGGAAGTAGGAGGGGGGAATATAGGGCAGAGGTGGGATTTGTTTTTCTGTTAGGCTTGCAAAGGAACTGCTGATCTTCTAAACTGGATATCTAGTTTTGTTTGGGCAGAACAACGTTGAAACATAAGGAAATTTCACATAAGAATTTAGATTTGAATCCTGTCTTAAGAAAGGAGATGTGCAGGCACTGAGCATGCCCAGCACAGCAGTGCCAGCTGCCTCGTGTCCTCGCTCACCAGCCCACAGACGCGCTCCATGAGGTCCTGAGACTTGTCACTCCCAGCATTACCTGCCTGCCCACCTCCTCTTAATTTTGCAAACCTTGCTTCATTTATCACTTAATCTTGTGTGATGACATTTGACCTATACAGATCATCTGATGTTCTCCTTGTTATAGATACATCTTTCTTCCTCTTCCTCTACCCCCTTCACCAACTTCTGATTTTTCTTGCTTTAGTGACCATCACTTAACACTCTTTACAAATGATTTTTATGGTACCCCTTAGCACCGCCACTCTCCCCCTCGCCCCCCATATAGTGGCAGGAGATCTTGTTTAGGTCATACCTGGTAATTAATTGTCATAGTTGAGAGTTTTATTTTTCCATGGCCAGCCCACTGCTGGGGCCTTTAAGTGCAAACCCTACTGGTTGTATTGCTCACTGCTCTTAAGGTTGGGAGAACTGAGCCAGGAAAATTTGGTCAGTGTGTGGAAGAGGGGCTTGAATCCAGGGTGCCCTTTGCCCCAAGCTCTGCTGTTCCCCTGGGAGGGCAATGCAAAGACTAGGGCTACTGAACTGTGACCTTGGGCATACAACCTTGCTCCTCTGCTTCCTGGGTCCCATCTCAGCATGGCTGGGGAGCCACTGTGCTCATGGGCAAGCTCCCTTCTCAGCAGGAAGAGCCACAGGTGTGCTGGCCAGGCCATAGCAATGCCTTCATGCTCCCTGGCTTCACAATATCTCATTGCCCTTCAAGGTCTGAAAGCTCCATTATCCAGAGATAAATGCCAGTGAAATGCTTGTTCCCTCCATGCAGCGGGTCATGGTTTTTGGACTGGTGGTGGTGGTGATAGCCTTGATAGCCTTGTAATTTAATGACCTCTCTTGTTTGTTCTTTACTTTCTAATTTGTTCTTTAGAAGCTCATGTCCGAAATGTAAGAGTTTCAGATCAGAGGTTTTGTTGTTGTCACTTTCTTATAGAGAAGCTACACTAAACTGATAGATCATACCGTTAGTGAAAGATCATACTGCTGTAGTCCTTACATTTCATGGGTAAAGATGTAGTAATGTACACAGAGCTGTCTAATGAAGTTTCTGGTGAAAGGTATAGCTTCTTTTGCATTTTGGAATCACCTGTTACTTAAGAATCTTTCTCAATGTATAGGAGAGAGAGAGAGAGAGAGAGAGAGAGAGAGAGAGAGAGAGAGAGAGAGAGAGAGAGAGAGAGAGAGAGAAAATGTGTTCCAGTCCTACTAAGAAACAGCTCTGCTGAAGGCCTTAGAAAAGAAATGTTACCTTACTGGGTATAGTTTACTTCTTTTTGTAGTAGAATTAGGTCACTGTATTCATAGGCACCTCATTAATGCATACTTGGAGTGAGTATTCCAAAGGTGTTGGAATGCAAAGCACACAGCCCTTCATTCCGGTTTTTCAGGTACTACCCTGAAGCTCTCTCTTCAGTTATGCTTCATATCTGTAGCCTGCAATAGGCATATTTTGGTTCATCTTTAGATTTAACCTTTTCTTTCTTCAGGGGATCTGTGATTCCTTGTTATATATACATTCAGGGGTGATATCAACTGGGTTGTAAATTCCCTGAAGGCAAGGTTGTATGGAATGCTTCTTTGTAACTTTAAGCCCAAACCTGGTGATTCCCTTTGTACAGGTGAGGGACCTGTGAGACTCGACAGTGTGCCCCATGTCACACAGACAGAGAGAGGCCAAGCCAGGAAATGAGCTCCCATGTCATGGCCACAGAGCAGGCTGCCTCTCTGCTGAGTTGCGTGGCTTGATGAGTAGCCTGGCTGCTGACCTAGACCTTACTTAGTTCAGCAGGCATAGGTTTTTGACTCAGCCTTTGAGTCTGTGACCCTGGGCAAAACATTTTACCTCTCGGAGCTCCAGCTTGCTTGTCTATGAAATGAGGAAAATTATGGCCTAGCTCCCAAAGGTGCTATGACAATCTGGTGAGATACTATATATGAAGTAAATTTTATATTGTAAGTGCTACAATAATAAAAGGTGTAATTCACGACATATATTCTTATCCTCAGCTTAATAATAAATGTTTTATTACTCATAGTCAAATTTTAAAGTTTACTAAGTTGAAATGCATATTTTTATGTTCTGTTTAGGCAAAGTCTAATTTATGCGTAGCTAAATTCTGAGGAGAGTAGTCAGAGAAGTTAAGGGCTATAGTTCCAATAGCCAGAATAGTGGCTTCAGATGAAAATGTTCTAAACCAAATATATATTTCAAGTGACTCCTGGTATCTTAAGCAAATTTCTCAGAATTCAAGACCCCAGGTAATGTTTTCAGTTGCTTGATTACCATTTTTCAGAAAGGAAGAATGCTTTTCACAAGCTCACAGAGATGCTGTTTCTTGGTTTGCAAGATCCAGCCCATGGAATAAGCATTATACTTGGGAGTGTAGTTATTCTTCACAGTGCTGGCTACCATCACCATTCAAATAAGGTCCTTATCAGATGGCCGCCTGGGCTGCGGGTGGGCGTAGTTTGGTGCATTTGTGGAATTCACCTCTCCCAGTAGAATTGGTGTCAGGTTAGCTCCTCTAATGCTCCAAGTCATAGTTTAACCAAAATGTAATTCTATTTAAATTAATGAAATAAGACTGGTATTGAAGAGACAGGTCTTCCTTCAGTTTCCTCTCTTACCTTAATTGATCATTTTAAAAAATTCTCTAGTGAGGTCTTTAATACTGTGTGTGAATATTTCACAGTTTTTATCAACATCAAACCCTCAGTTTCTCATTTTCTCTTTCCATAAAACTAAGAAATAAACACTGCACCCCATACATATATCTGACATCACTTACAGTTCATTTCGTATATGTGTGTGTATACACACATTTTTACTTATGGTAACATTTTCTTAGAGTAACTGCTACTATCAACTTCATTGGCATTAATCATCTTATTTTTAAAATAATGCTTCTCAAACTAATGGGAATATTTGAAACAATAATTCTGGGTTGATGTATAAAGATGGTAACTTGTACAACGAGGAGATATAGTAACCAATGTGTTTGTATTTTTACAGTATTCTTCATGTGTCTCTCTCCTGCCTGTAACATTCCTCAGTCACTGTCCTCTGTTGCAGCCCTCACTGACTACCTGTCTTGAACATGAAACAATGCAAGCCCCTCCACAGGTACCCTCATGACCTGACCTGCAGTCTGCCTGCCCACTTTCCAGCTCCCAGCTCCCAGCTCCCAGCTCCCACACTGGGCCCTTTGGTCCTGGAATCCCATTTCTCTCCAGCCTACTAGGCAGACTCCTCGCATAGCTTTCAAGTCAAACTTATCTTCCTCCTCTTTCCCAAGCTTCCCGTGTTTACCCTATGGACCATGTCAGTGCTCCTCAGCCCCCATGGACTGCCTGGTTGCCCATACCTCCAGCTGTTGTATTACATTTTCCTTGTTTGCCGGACTGCCTGAGAGTCCCTGCATCCTTCTACCTGCAGAGTCCAGCAGAGTATCTGCAGGCACAATTGGAACTTAGGTAACATTTGACTTAAATTTAGGCTCTCATGAAACCTGGCTCATCTTGGTAAGCATCTACCAGTTTCTTTCCCCCTGAATAGCCTCTTAGCCTTCTGAAGTGAGACAGTACAACCTTGGAAGGATAAGAGGACAGGAATTGTCCATCGATCTTGTGTAGACATGGCCAAAGAGAAAACACTGCTTCTCTGATATTGCTGAACAGCACACTGTGAAGTGAGAGGGCTAAAGCGGGGAGCTGTACATCCAAATATAGCTCCACAACACCAGTGAGGAAGGTGAGCCAGGTTTAAGAGGAAATAGTCAACAGTACCAGCATGCCGATAAAATACAGGTAACAGCTTAAATGTCCGGGGAAATCATCAGGAGAGCTGGGGGCTGCAAAGAATGGGGAGTGTTGTCCCATCCCAGGCTCTAGGTTTTTGCCATGCAGGTGTGTGCATATATTGCCACTAGACCATCTGATTTACAAGAGAAATGGATTTTTACATAAAACTAGAGGCCCGGTGCATGAAATTTGTGCACAGGGTGTGTGTGTGTGTGTGTGTGTGTGTGTGTGTGTGTGTGTGTGTGTGTGTGTGTGTGTTCCTCAGCCCAGCCTGCACCCTCTCCAATCTGGGACCCCTCGAGGGATGTCTGACTTCCCGATCAGGCCTAAACAGGCAGTTGGACATTCCTCTCACAATCCAGGACTGTTGGCTCGCAACGGCTCGCCTGCCTGCCTGCCTGCCTGATTTCCCCTACCTGCTTCTGCCTACAGGCTTGATCACCCCCTAACCACTCCCCTGCCAGCCTGATCAACACCTAACTGCTCCCCTGCCAGCCTGGTCACCCCTAACTGCCCTCCCCTGCAGGCCTGGTTGCCCCCAACTGCCCTCCCCTGCAGGCCTGGTCACCCCTAACTGCTCTCCCCTGCTGGCCTGGTCACCCCTAACTGCTCTCCCCTGCAGGCCTGGTTGCCCCCAACTGCCCTCCCCTGCAGGCTTGAGCGCCCCCAACTGCCCTCCCCTGTAGGCCTGGTCCCTCCCCTGCTGGCCTGATTGCCTACAACTGCCGGCCCCTACCAGCCATCTTGTGGCGACCATCTTTGACCACATGGGGGCGGCCATCTTGTGTGTTGGCATGATGGTCAATTTGCATATTACTCTTTATTATATAGGATTGCAGGAATTTTAAATTCTGATTTAATTTTGTGAAAACACTAGACAGAGCAAATAAATATTATCTATGGGTTACAATTTTCTATGTGTAGTTTCATTGCGGGGCTGCTCCAGGTCTGTCCTTGGGTTTTCAGCCTGTACCTTTTGTGACCTAGAGCCTCGTTACCTGACACCTGCTCCAAACCTCTCCCTCATTTTGATTCACTTCCCTTAACTTGGTATTTTTCTTTCTCCCTGAAATTGATGTTTGTAAGACAAGCTTTGAAATAATTTATAGTATTTTAGAATTTAATGGCATTGTATTTAATTTGGGATGAATACTCCTTCCTGGTGCTGATGTGTTAGGCTGAAATATGTGGAAATGTTTTTACAGGTCAAAATGGCATTTTCATATGGTTCAAGCTAGTATGTCAAGCACTTGGGGAAATTTTTATAATTAGAATCAGGTCTAATGGGAGAAGGGGGGGCAGAGAGATTTTCTTAGAATAATTATGAAGAAACAGCAGTATGATGAAAATATTTTAGGTATGCCACATATGTGGACCCCTTATGTTGTCACATCTGCCTCCATGAATGGCTTTGCTTGGATTGAGTCAAGTTGATGCCCACAGGCATTCAGTCCTTTTCAGTGGGCCTACTCTTTGGGTATTCAGTACAACTGCAGTTTTCTGAGTGAGAACGCATGAGAGAAAGTTCTTTGAAGTCTGCCTATTGGAGCTGATGTTCCTTTAGGTATGCTACTAATAAAAAAAACTGAATCCTATGCCTGCTTGTTTTCCTCTTGAAATGTTTACATAAGGTAGATAAATTGATAGGAACGGATGCATTTAGTTTACATCAAATAGATAGGAATTATGGCATTTGTGGAATTCACCTCTGACATAGCTTTTAATTTCCCACCATTATTTTCCCAGGCTTCATTTTTTTCTTATTTAAAATGAATTTCAACTTACTTCATGTTAAGCATCTCTGTAAACTGCCTTACTTTGCAGGGGTCGAGGGGGCACGCTAGGCAGGGTCTAAATCAGCGGTTCTCAACCTGTGGTTCACGACCCCTTTGGCGGTCGAACGACCCTTTCACAGGGGTCGCCTAAGACCATCCTGCATATCAGATATTTACATTACAATCATAACAGTAGCAACATTACAGTTATGAAGTAGCAACGAAAATAATTTTATGGTTGTGTCACAACATGAGGAACTGTATTTAAAGGGCCAGAAGGTTGAGAACCACTGGTCTAAATAAATAGTCAGGTGAGTATATTAGAGAGAGTGCTTGTCTGGTGTGAACTAAGATTGTAATTAGATAGTAATTCATGGGAGAAGTGAGGGAGGCAACATGGGTCTGGGATGGGGAAGAAAGTTAAGGTTAGAGATGGTGCGCTTTGCCACGCTGGTTGCAAGATTACTATGTTGCTGAGAATGTCTTCCAGGATCTAGAAGGAATAGGGAGGCCATTAGAGCAAATCACTTGCAAATCAATTTTGAGCACTCAAACTGGTTTGTGTGTTGGCCAGCTGGTTAGAGTCTGTCTGACTTGCAGTTTCATATAGACTGTAATCTGATTATCAGCAGTGTGCATGCTGAGTCCCAATGTGCCTTCACAAATATTGGGTGCATATCTTATAGTCATTATTTCTAGGCCTTAGAATGAAAATAGAGATAATAGGTGAGGTATTGTACTGGTGGCTATAGATACTTTTTCATTTTAGATACATATATATGGTATATATATTTTGTTGTTGTTTGCAACATGAAATTAAAGTGAATATTTTAGGGTAAAAGGAAAAGGGAATATTGATGTTTTACATATACTACTGTTTTATTTATTCAACAGTGATCATAATATGCTAATACATTGATATAGTAGTTTACTTTTTGAGGACATCCACTATTCTTTTATTTATTTATTTTGCTACATATAATATGGGTATTACATTCACAGTTTTGAAACAAATTTTTATCTTATTTAAAGTTTTCATTGTTTAATATACTGGGTTGAAACAACCAAAAGAAAAACAATTTACCTGTGAGTTTTTAAGGGTCGTATGTTACTGTGAGCCCTGAGTACCGTGTACCCAGTCATGACTTGAAGGACTGTCCTCTTTATAAATGCATCCAGGAAAACAATTAACTTTGCAGCTTTCCAATTAGTCTTTTAGCCAGTTTACCTAAGTTGCTTTCAGACGCCCACTGAGGACTTGTTTTCAGTATTGTTTGAGCCTGGCAGGTACAGGAGGAGCGCGTTTGGACAGGTAGATGCTCCTCCCCTAAAGGAGTGTGGAAGGCCCTGCAGTGCCTGAGTCCAGAGACAGCTTGTGCCCGCACCATTTTCTTGGATCTCTTCTCTTGACTTGTGGCCTGAGAGTCACACAGCTGAGTGAGTGCTCGGGTTGTACTAACATCCAAGTAGCCTCCTGTTACCATTTTTCTTTCTATAAACTCCTTTATACTGCAGAGAGCTTAGTATTATTTTGTTTCTGCTGCTTTCTTTTAATACTGCCATCTTCTTCGGAAGCAACCAGGATCTTGATATATTTAGCAAAGGGTGCCCTCCAGAATCATGGACTTGGAAAGGGTTTCTCTCTACTCCATGTCCTCAGCCGAAAGCCAATGATATCTGCAACCTAAGCCTACAGGCACACCTTCCCCTGGCAGCTGAAATGTCTATTTTCTATCTTGTTAGGCACAACAACAGTAATATTAATAAGAGTGAGGGTTCAGCAAATGCTGGCTAATTGTATTGTTTGGGATTATTCTAAATTATTCAGTTATATTTAATTTATTAAAAGGACATTGGATTCAAATTACAGATCTGTGAGTTATCTGGGCAGATTCCCTAACCCACCCATGCCTCAGTTTCCTATTTTCTAAAACACTCATCATGGGATCTATTTGAGGATCCACTGAAGTATTACCATAGTATTACCTCACTCAGTCTTTATAAATCTTTCATTGTGGTAAAAAGTCAATAGCTAGTTGCTACCTGAATGGTAGTAAGAATTAGTAACCCCCTTTCAAATGAACGGCAGACATGTGCTACCTGTTGCCCGAGTGCTAGAGCTGGCCCAGGTTCACACAGTGTGTGAGGGGGAAGAGCTGGGTTGGCATGCAGCTCCCTAAGTGCTGTTCTCTCCTGCTGCTGCAAAAGTGGTGTTCACATGCCGATTATTACCTGCCGTCTCCTTTGGGAAAACGAGGAAGTCAAGTAGCTCCAACTTGACTGCAGTGTAATGACTTGAGACAACCGTTTGTCTGCTGCAGCCAAGTGGTGCCGTGAATAAATCACAAATCTTTCTAATTTTACCTGTTACCCTACCCACACTAAAGGTCACTACCAGCACATAGTGAGTTTACTCAGAGCTTTAAAAAGTCGTGACTGAGAGCGTGGGTGATGCAGGTAGACATGCTTCAAGGTCAGAGCTCTGCTTCGTACTCGTGAACCACTTAAGCCTTAGTTTGCTCAGCTGTAAAATAGGGTTAACCCTAAAGTTATGTGAGGGCTTTTAAAATAAATAAATAAGTGTGTGTGTGTGTGTGTTAAAATATTCAGTAGACTTGGACATGTATTAAAACTATAAAATGTGTGTTAGTGGTTGTTGCTTTAGTATTAAGGCTAGAAGGACAGTCTGTGCCATATGCATTCTAATATGTTAGAAAAAGTCATTTAAGTAATTCACAGAAATTAGTATTAGAAATTGCCTTGCCCAGCTGGCATAGCTCAGTGGTTGAGTGTTAAACTATGAATCAGGAGATTGCAGTTTGATTCCTGGTCGGGGCACATGCCCGGGTTGCAGGCTGGATCCCCAGTGTGTGGCGTGCAGGAGGCAGCTGATCAATAATTATCTCTCATCACTGATGTTTTTCTCTCTCTTTCTCTCTCTCCCCTCCCTTCCTCTCTGAAATCAATAAAAATATATTTTTTTAAAAAAGAAATTGCCTTATAAGAGAAATTGTGGACTCGCTGGTATGAAGAACTTAATGGCTGTCTTACACCAAGTGAAACTTAATCATTGCTCTTCTTCAAATGCATTTTAGTGTACATTTTTTATGTACGGTTAGTAAGTGTCAGTGACAGATCAAATATGCTAATTAGGTAGAAGATGGAGAGCAGATGTTCTCTTCTGCCCATATTTGCCATATAAGGAGTAGAAAGTTTGGAAATACTGTCAGATCAGATAGGAGCCTGGTTTTAACCCCTGTCCTGAAGCAGGGTTGAGTCTTGTTTCTTGTTCATCTTAATGTCTTCCATGTGACTCATCCTCTTCCTTTTAACCACATGGTCATGGTTGCCTCTGCTCTCCCCCCTCTGCTTCACAGTTGTAGGAACTGCAATTGACCCTTGCATTAGTATTAATGGAAAGCTTTCCATCTTGCCATGGAAGAATCTGCAACCTAAAGAGTTTGAGACTTGATCAGCATCATGCAGCTGGCTGGTGACAAATGGGAGGACCAGTTCTCACCATCTTTGCCAGTGTCCCCAAGCATTCCTGTGTTTGGTTCAAGCCTTGGGTTCTTGATAACACCCCCGAGGGCCTCTAATGACCATGGAATCTAGGCCCCCCCCCCCCACACACACACACACACACAAACATTACTGTGAGGGAAGGCAATGAGTTCTTGCGGAAATAAGCGGCTTGCCCAAGTCACCCTGATCACTTTTGGCACAGTCAGCACACAAACCCTGGTCATTTTGCTTTCTCCCCCCAAACTAAACTGCTCCATGCCTGTGCCTGTTGTGTGTCCTGGGGACTGTGGGTGATTTCAGCTTGAGTTCACCTCACTTCTGTCCTGCCTTCAGAGCATGCTTTTTTTTTTGGGGGGGGGGTGTAGGGAGTATCATGGTTTTCCTAGTTTTTCTTAATTTGAAGGCATACATTAAATAACAAATGGCCATTCTTATCTCCCCTATCTTAAATTTTGGTGGCATTTTCTCATAATATAGCATGAAATATTATACTATGTTAAATCATTAGATATCAAGAAAGGAAGAAAAAAGCAGGCAGACTGAAGGGCACAGACACCACTAACCTAAATAAAGCACACCACTCTCATTTAGCCTTCCTTCTCCCACCCAGAGCCCAACGCACGGAGCCCTCTCAGCATGTTGTCTGTGGCTGGGAACATTTCTCCTCTTCTCTTCATGAAATAGTTTCCATATTCTGACTAATTATGCTTTTCCTGTAGGCTACATTGTTAAGTATGTCAGCAATCTAACTGCCCCTGGAACCCCTCATCCCAACTCACACATACCTGATTGCTTTTCAAGTAGGTGTTGGAAGCAATAGGTTTACCATAGGATTTTGCTGCAGTACTAAGAGACACATCTACTTGATCCCTAACTTCAAGGAGGAAAGACTGATAACCTCAAACTGGTAGAAATGATAATGAAATAAAATATCAGCAGTATCTGGCTCTTTCCCCGAGCCCTGCTATGTAGATGATAATATAGAAACAAACTTTGCTCTTCATTTTTCTAGTAAATTGGAATCTTTAATTAGAAAGAAAGTTGTTAAAAATGTTAACATACCTCAAATGAAAGTAGATCCAACTTGAGAATATGATATAAAATTCTATAATAGACAGATCTTAACCTAATACATCAAAAAGTCACTTTGCCATAGACTCACCTATCTTTTAAAGTCCTCTTTATAACTTAGAAGGGGTCAGATCTCCATGCTTGATTCTTGTTTTCCTTAATCAAGCGAAAACTCCCTAATGATTTGAACATAAACCAGAACCAGGCCGTTGCTGAGCTGTTTGTCAGTAGCTGGGCAGTTTTCTCAGTGCCTTTTCTGACATGTTTTAACATGATTGCCTAAGGATTTAGAATGAAAATTGCCCTGTTCATTGTGGTACAATGAAAAGATTGAGATTCTTTTATCAAAATGAGGCAATCAGAATAGAAAAATTACTGTTTTCCTTCTGGTCTTTTTTTCTAAACATAAAATGTGAGTAAAAGATTATGAAACAAATTTAAGTTTTGGGTCTTGGTAAACAATTACAAGGCACTTTCGATTTGTGATAAAAAAAAATTCTCTAATAGAAATGATTTCCAGGACATCATTTCTACATTCGAAGGCACATGCACACATACACACTGTACATTTTCTGCCTGCCTGCCTCGTACACAGTGAAGCTCTGGGAAGGACACATGGCGCCTGTGTCAAAAAGTGGTGCCTTCAAAGACATATCATTGAGTTAGCGTTCTAATTCCTCCCCTTTCTTCAGACCTCAGATTTCAGCAGAGGTGCAATCAGTCTTAATCAGTGCTGCGTCCTATCAACCACAGCTTTTCAGACAATTAGAAAAAAAGTTTTTATTTACCTTTCATTGCGGTAGTTGGTTGTCCATTCACCTGATACTGGTGTCTTTAAGTTGAAACAGGCTTCTCAACTCTAAGTAAGAATACACCTTAAAACTAAGGTTGGCAGGGATGTGGGGTTTTGGGGAAAGCATGGAAAATAAACATTTTCCTCCCCTGCCAGAGAAGGTAGGTGCTTCCCAACCCGTCTTGAGATGGTCCTCTGGGCACCTTGCAGAGTCTCCTGTTCAGGAACAACTGGAGCAACTTGCTCTCTTGCTAATGTCAGTGACTCACATCGAAGAGCAGGTGAGATCTGTAGACTGGGGCAGAGCAGTTCCTGAACCAGCAGGAATCAGACGGTGAGTCACCTGAAGGAAACACGGAGGGCTGGGCCTTAGGATGCCAGAGGACTCTTTAAGGAAGAGGGGATGAAGTGTGGGCCCTACGAATCAACCCAGTGTTTCATTCTTCTGCTTCTTCTTTCTTTCCTTCTTTTTTTTTTTTTTTTTTTTTTGAAGGGGGAGGGTTTCCTAATGCTAGTAAGAAAATATGCATTTACAGCCTTCTTGCTAATTAAATTTTGGCCCAAAGGAATAAAAATATATTTTATAAAAGACAAATCCTTTAAAGATTTTACATACTACTTAAAGACTAAAATTGTAATGTATATATATTAGTAATTGATAACTTTGGAAATGTGTAGTCTTATGCAAGAATCTAACGAGCTCTACAGAGCTGTTTTTTACAAATACACAAATATAAATATTAAATTTTTAAAAATAAAGTTACTTAAGGGGAAAATTCTCTGAAACTTTTGAATTTTATTCTTTGGCGGGTTGGGGAGGATCAGTACTGTTTTTATTAAAAAGATTTAGAAAGAGACTATACCTGGCAACTAAGGGGTGAGGTACTGGCTAGAAAGGTGGGGTGGGCTAGGCCCAGGGTGTTTAAGGGCAGACTGATAAACCAGGTCCTGGCAGCTGCTGAGGAGGTGCCTGAGGGTAAGCTTCAGGCACTGGGGTGACCAGCTGGTTGTCAGGGGTTACATGGTACTTGGGTCAGCCTGGAATCTCCCTCAGGCCACCCTGCCTTGTCTGCCTAGCTCATTCACTGGCCCTGATCCTGTCCGTTGCCTTCCGAGTTCACTTCATTGACTTTTCCATCATCAGGCGACTCACTATAGTTCATCTTGTCCATGTCCTGCATGTCCTCTTCATCTTGTTCATCATCCTCCAAGCCCTCTTCACTGTCTTCATTCTCCTCTTCCTCCGCATCATGGTACTCTGAGGCTGGCCTGACAGTAGGTACCAGATTGCTGTCTTTGTCTTCGATGCTCTGGAGCCAGGCCTGATGCTGCTGTTCTTGCCGAGCAGCTTGGTCTCATCCACACAGGGTCGGCCTGATAAAAGTACTGTGCCTCCGTTACGCAGGCAAGAGTGAGGGCTCAAGGCGGACATGGCGGCAGCTGACAGCACCAGAAGCACTTGAATTTCATTCTTAAAACACTAGAGAGCTTGTTTTGTTATCTTCAAAAATCTTTGCACAGTAATGAATTTATATAATCAGATCCCTTTTTCTTATGTAATTAATTTTAGAACTTTCAGATAAAAGTCTCCAAAGGAGTCCAAGACTTTCTTGAATGCAATATTTGAACAAATAAGTGAAAAATAAAAATATAATTTCATGAAATGGAATTAAAACCTGTTACTATCATGGATGACAATAATTGAAAATAATAATCAAAGATGGAAACTTTCTTGAAGGTAGTAAATCAATAATAGGTTTATGAAGTGTTTATGCCTTAAGGAAATAATGGATTGTGTAGTTGGTTTTCTTTCCAAGTTTGACAGAAAAACAAATGTGTTTGATTTAAATACCAATAGTTGAATATCAATATTATGTTACTTCTCTTCCTTTTTCCTAATCAAACAAAAACAAACAACTTCAATTTTAATGGTTTTTTCATTCCATTCTTTTTAGAGAGGGTTTATTATGTGTGGATGAGTAGCTAGCCCTAAGGAATGCCTCTGAACAAAAATTAGCCAGCTTATTTAACATTGACTCTGCTTTGTGCCATGGATTTTGCTTTTACCATCTGAAGCCAGTTCATTGTAGACTTTAGTTTGAAAGACTTGTCCTTCTTGGGTTGAACTTTTTGCCACTTGTCACTATGATCCATACATGGATTATGTACTGCTCTTAATGTGAAACCTAAGTGGCAGAACAACAAATGGCCAAGTCTTAAAAAGCATCAGTTCAGAAGGAGAGAACATCCCTTACAGCCTTTTTCAAAGTATGTTGAGCAAAGATCCTCTCTGCAAATTCTGAGGATTATCATCCCAGATTTTCAGTGGTGTATACAAAATCACATTAAAGAGCTTATTTGGATAAATATTCCACAAGCTTCTGCTAAAGAAATGAAGACACTCTGCTATCCACCTTAAATTTTAATGCATTTATTACTTCGGTTGACTTGTCCAATTGGGGTCAACTAACTAAATATTGATGTTTTATGTTAAAGAAAATTCCTGAGTATATCAAGCTGTTGAAATTGTTTTTGATATACTTTCCTATTTTGAATTTGAAGGGAAAATGTTTTGATAATTTAGGAGTCTATTTCCTGGTTTTGAGTGCCTTTAAAATAGTCTCTGAAAGGAGGCCAGTGCATGAAGATTATGATAGGCCTTTCTAAGTTTGAAGAAGGACCTGGCCTTTGAAGAAGCAACTTGACTTTCTCTGTGTTGGTGTTGTTGTTGTTGTTTTTAAACAAAGATCTCCTCATGGAAGAAGGAAGGGGCAGTAAGTTGCCCTCTTTTTCTCTCCCTAAGGGTGGGGTTGGGGATGAAATAGGCTTTTCCTTCCTTAATATAACAGTGGGATTGTCGTATTTAAAAGTTTCTTTGCTCAGTGATGCAAATTAAATCTAGTAATGAAAAAGTTAACATGAGGCGTACCCATTCGCCTTCAAGCATATTATGCCAGTCTCAAGTTGGGACTTGCTAAAGCTTGGTCTTACTTAACATTCAAAAAGGGAAGTATAGTACACGTTTAGTCATGAAAAAAAGTGTAACACTTTAATAAAAAGAGCAGCTAAAAACCAGCCCATAACTTTATTATTGTTCAAATAACTGAAAGGTTAACCTGCAGAATTTTTTTCTGTTGATTTTTCTTATAGCAAGTCTCACATTTCCTAAGAGCCATAGGAGACTTTATAACAATAATTATCTTGTTGTTTTCTTAGAATAGCCTATTAAATGCAGGGAAGCTCTTTTAATGACATTGTTTAGCCATTACAAGCCCTACATTTATTTTGAATAAAGGGTGACATTGTGGGTTGTGTTTGTACTTCTCTACCTCCATCATGCTTTAAAAAAATGTGTGCTTTTTTTGTTTTATTTTATTTTTTTAAATATATTTTAAAGGGAGATGGAGAAAGAGATAGAAACATCAATGATGAGAGAGAATCATTGATTGACTGCCTCCCGCACACCCTACACTTAAAATTGTGCCTGCAACCCAGGCATGTGTCCTGACCAGGAATCAAACCATGACCTCCTGGTTAGTAGGTTGATGCTCCACCACTGAACCATGTCAGCTGGGCTGTTTTATTTTTTTAATATAGTTTATTTTTTTCTTCTGATATTTATTGTTAAAGATGTTAAACCTTCACACAAGTTGAAATAATATTTCATGTAGATTTCATCTAGAGTTACAAATGGTTAATGTTTTTCACATATCTACACACACACACACATTTTGGGTGGACCTGTTTGAAATTGCAGTCATTGTGATAAATGCCTCACTCCTAACTGCTTCAGCAGCATTTCCAAATAACAAGGACATTCGTCTTCCTAAACACAATACTATTATCAGTCAAGAGGTTAATTTTGAAATAATAATATTTTTAAATATTTCATCTACATTAAAAATTTGCAATTTCCCAGGAATACCCTTTATAATTTTGTTGTTATGGAATCCAATCACTGGTCACCTTTTACATTTGGTTTTACTGTCTTTTTAGACTTATTTCTTCTTCAGAACAATCTCTCTGCATTAAAAAACAAAGTTTTTCTTTAATCTCCTTGGCTTTTGAAAATTGCTTCGCTCTGTATCTACTAGGTCCATCCTATGGGATGTGTAGTAAGGGGATTCTTTTAAATGTTTCTGAGGCAATTAGCCTGAAGTCACCATTGGGTTTAGAATTTTGAAGTCCAATAGGAATATCTACAATCTTGTTTTGGACATAGACCTGGTTCATGGATCACTAATCACAAAGTCAGGATATCCAAAGTCACTATTTGCGGGGGAAGCAGGTATACTGAATGACTCATTCACTTTATTTTGGTTTCAGGATTATGTAAAACAATGATTTTAAGTGAGATTCCAAAACCTTATTGATTTTTCAAAATGCATTCTTGAAGAGACAGAAGCAGCTGCCTGTGTGGCTCGGTGCTTGAATGTTGACCCATGAACCAGGAGGTCACAAGTTCAATTCCCAGTTGGGGCATGTGTACGGGTTATGGGTTTGATCCCCAGTGCAGGAGGTGGCCAGTTGATGTTTCTCTCTCATTGATGTTTCTGTCTCTCCCTCTCCCTCTTCCTCTCCCTTCCTCTCTCTGAAATCAATAAAAACATATATATTAAAAAAAGAGACAAATACTCAAGTAGAGAATGTGTTTCTGAAATCTTACAAGAAATGAAAATTAAGTAATATTATTGGTAAGTCTTTCTAAATCCTGGAATAAACTCTTTTCCTACTTGCCCCTATTTATTGGGAGACATAAGCAGATATATTATCAAGGCTTTCCTTATTCAGTCTTCTAGTCCAGCGGTCGCCAACCTATGGACCGCGGACCACTGGTGGTCCATGAGTTCCGAAAGGTTGGCGACCATTGTTCTAGTCATTCCCGTTGCATGTGACTTCTTCCTCTCTCCTCCCTTCTTTATTGGGCTTCTCTGCATTGACGTGGATCTGGGCTCAATGTCCACTCCTCCAGTGTTGGTAGGCATAGCATTTGTATCGTAATCTCATTTTTCTCTGTCACAATACTCTCAGATGCATTCATTTCTTCTTAAAGGAAAAAGCACATATAAAGAAAGGGCCTCCAAAGCCTCTGTAGTACACTAATTCATTATTATAAAACAAAGGCAAGCAGAGTCTCATTGTAACATAGCTCATGATGCTCTGTCTTGGACACCCTGTCTTTTGCATGTAGCCAGAACATACAACAAATATTGTATTAACAGTCTTATTATTTCATCACTCTGTTCAAGAAAGTCACTCTAATTGTGGCTCACATGCAGTGGCTGAGAATTTGTGCTGAGTATAATTATTACAAACCCTTTCATGTTCCCTAGCTGAGATTGATATCTTTAGGTCCCTGTGCCTAAATTACTGTGTTTAATCTGTCATTTGAAATGATTTGTATCTATTAGGTCTTCTTTAAATAAAGCACTTACATTTTTCTGGTATGAGAACTTCATGTGTAATGGTTGACTAAAGGGGAGGATGGGTTGAGATTGAGTTTGGAGATATACCTGCTTCTGCTGCTGTTCTCATATCCATATTCTCTCCAGTACTGGCTACTTGATCCATCTCCTTACTTTTGAAATCTTGTTTGTGAGAGGCAGTGATAGGAGCCCAGTAATGGGTCTAATAGACTCCAATGTGGATTTCAACCTCTCCGCTTAACAGCTTTTTTTTTACTTTGAGCAAGTCATTAATATATCTGAGCCTCAGTTTCTTCTTCTGAAAAATAAGCATGGGAATGGCTACCTTATAAGATTGTGAAACTTAAATGTACAGGGTAGTTAGAATAGTAGCTTTTGTTTTGTGTTTTTATTTGGTCAGAAGGGAGAGGGAGAGTGAATAAGTGAATGAATGGGTGTGCCTGTCTGAATGTAAAGTTGGAATGATTAAAAATTGAAAAGACTTCTCAACTACAAAGTTAAGTAATTCTATAATATTTTGGCAGCCCTTAGTAAGCTCTTGGGTTTCCTTTAATGGTGATCCGATGATTGCTTGAAATACTCTTTATTCTTTCTTTATAGCTTTCTCTGCTGAAAAGAAGGAAGCTAGGACTGGCTTATTCAGACTATCTGAAAATATGGGAAAGTGTAAAATCTGAGGCCAAATATGTCGGGGGGAGGGAGGTGGTCTCAGCTGGGCACTGCATTCAGGTCAATGCTTCATTCTCTATAGTTCAGAGCTAAATAGAATAAAAAGGGTAAAAGTACAGAGTAATGTGATGTAGTTTTAAAGCAAAAGGCTAATATTTTAAACTAAAAAAGTACTCAGCTATGCATGAGGTGTAATTTCTTAAGATGACTATGGCTACTTAAGATCATATACACCCATCTAATATTGATGCTGAATTGAAAAAATAAAGGTAGGCATTCCAGTTCTGAACCCCGGGTGTCACGTTTGTGACCGTGAGTTTTATTGCAGCAGTGACAAAAATTCACATGCTAAGTGAGGTACGGAATTTTTTCAAAACACTAGTTTACCTACTTACTGTAAGTCTCGAATTCCATTTTCTTTCTCTATTCTTGCTTTTATCTTTCTTTTTTTGTCACTCCTCCCCGTGTTTTCAGCTTGCATCCCTACCACTTGGTGTCTCATCTCCCACCCACTCCACTTTTTCTATAAATACTTTATACTGGAATGAATGGGAGGCTGGGACTCAGAAACCCAGGTAATGTGGAGTCTGAAATGTCGGCACACTACCTGAATGCAGTGCCCAGCTGACCCACGCTAGTTTCTCTCGGTCACGTGGCTACTCCCACCATTGGGTTTGCACCTCTGCTCCGTTTGCTCATTCCCGTGGTACATTGTAACTGCACTGCACGGGAAACACAGGAGAGCTGCTCTCCTGGTCTTAGACACCCTTAGGGAAAGTCAGAGTAATACAACTGTTGTTTTTCTTCCTTGGAACTCTTTGAAACTGACTTGTCCTTTATGGCAAGTTGAGTGTTGCGTGTAGCTCCTCATTTCCCTTTACAAACTGGGGCTCTACCCCACCTCCTCCTTAAAATTACCACTGACCTCAGAGTTCTACATTCAACACTCTTGACCTTCCCACAGTGTGTGGTTCTGCAGACTATAGCTTTCTCCTGAATCTCTCTTGCTCCTTGGCTTCCAGTACACCGGACCTTCTGTTTCTTGTTTTAACCCACCAATCCCACCCCCATCCCAGTCCCAGGCACTTCCCCCAGATCCTCTTGCCTGTGTCCATGGGATTTGGGTAACATGGCCTCTGAATTACTCA
This sequence comes from Myotis daubentonii, assembly GCF_963259705.1. Classification (NCBI taxonomy): domain Eukaryota; kingdom Metazoa; phylum Chordata; class Mammalia; order Chiroptera; family Vespertilionidae; genus Myotis; species Myotis daubentonii. Next base: position 104,246,320 of record NC_081842.1, on the reverse strand, counting down.
GCTCGTTCCTTATTCTCTCCCGGTCTTAGAAAAATTTCACCTGGCCTCAAATCTAGCCGTGTCTTCAGAGCCCTGGATCTGTATTTTGCACCCCTCTGTCCAGCTTTTGTCCTCTTGACCTCGCTCTCTCATTGTGTTTCACATACAGGATACCCAGACCCTGCTTCTTGGTCTTCATGATCCAGTGCATCACCCAAGCTCGTGATCTCCAGAGCATTACCATTCAGTTGGGGGTGGTTGAGATGGAGATTATGGACCCACGGAGAATACATGTTAACCACAGTTAACGCATAATCTCCTGTTCTCTAGGGGTCTTGGACTCAAAACCTTTCTGAACATGTCACTGAGGCCCATGTCCAATTTTCCCTGGGCTGTTGCCTGTATAGGGGCAAGACTTTTTCAGTTGATCTCCTGACCTCAGTGGCTGTTCTTCAACCCAGAATCATCCTATTTGCTGACAAATTGATGTTCTTCTAGGACATAATGCTTCACTTCAGAAACCTTCAGTGGTTAGAGAAATGCCACAGCAGGATCTGCACTCTGCCCAGGCTCATCGTCTAATTCCCATGCTGCAGCCTCAGACCCCCAAAGCCCCTCATGATCTGGCAGCAGCACAATGCCCTCCTCGGCCCGAGCCTTGCTCAATACTGCTCTCTGCCCAGTGCTCCCTTTTGGGTGCTTGGTTTTCTCCTTTAAGGTTCAGCTCACATTTCCATTTTCTGCGAGCCCTTCCTCAGTTTCTTCATTTGCAATCAGGTCCCCTTTCCTCTGAGCTCCTATGGTGAGTTAATTATGGCTTTCATACAGCTTACCACATTCGATTCACTGTGGCCTGTGTGCCTGACCAGCTGCGGCTTCCACGGAGAAGTGCACGAAGAAGAATGACCAGATGAACCCATGAATCTCTATGTGGGACTTTACTCCTTTCAAGAACTCTTAGTGCTGGAGGGCCGCCCAAAGTACTTATAGGGTCCACGAACCATTCATACCCCTGAGGTTACTGAAGTTCATTTGTGTTGAGACCTCTTCCTCCCTCTGCAGGCGCCACCTCCTTACCATTCTCACTGCTGGGGCCCAATGTCAACCCTGGAGGCATGCAGCTTGTCCTAACTGTCAGGTGGTAGAGCAGAGCCTCTGCTTTGCTGGTGTTGCCACAGGCACTGTAGACGAGGTATCCTTTACTTTGTCCTCAGACTTCTTTTCTTTTCTCCCTCAACAAGGAGTCCTGTAACATCTGTCCTGTAGTGTTGCAGTGAAAGATAGCGAAGTAGTAATCTTTATCAAGTGCAGAGCATGGTGTCAGCCACAGCAAGTGTTCAGTAAACAAGCCACGCTGCCTGGTGAGGTCCTGGGAGGTTCTGGTAGCTTCTAGGTCAGGCCTAATTAGCTGGCGGCACCAGGGCTAGTTATGGCCCACACAAGAATACTGCGTTGTTTTTGTAGGGTCACAGAATATGGGGGTGGCTACGGAAATTTTGAAAATATAGGAGACTGGATTTATGAATTCTCTTGAGAACATTAGAAGATTTGAAATTACAAATATAGTGTTTAAGAGTATGAGCTTAGAGGCAAGAATCTGAATTAGAGCTCTAGCCCTGCTCCTTATATGCCGGGTGACCCCATGCACATTGCTTAACCTCTGTTTCTCAACTTCTTTATCTCTAAAATGGAGATAATAATTTCACTTTATAGGCTTTCTGGTATTATTAAATGGAACAATATAGTTAAAGCTCTTGGTACACAGTAAGTAGTAGGTAATGTGTGTAGCTTTTGTTGTCACTGATGCTAGTTTTACTACTGTTATTGCTACTAGTTAGGCACCCTGGACTCCAGTTCCCTTCTGTGCCAGCAGTTGGCACTGGATAGTAGATGCCCCCACAGTAGGGTATGGACTTTTAAGGTAGCCTAGTCCTTACTCTGGCCGGCCACCTTATATCTGCCCCAGTCTCTTAATAACAATTTTGTGTTTCCTGTTGACAGATGCCTCTCTTGGACATTCTTAAGATGGCTGTGTGTAAATCAGTCTGGACGGAAGTATGAACCTCAGGGAACATTTATCTCAGTGCTTCTTCATGAGTGTCCCAGTCCATAGCTTCAGTGCCCCTGGCAGCTCATGCTCAGCCCTCACCCTTGACCTACTGAATCAGAAACTCAGGGGTGGGCCTAGTAGTGTTTTTAAGAATCCCTTCAGCTGATTCTGGTACCAAGTAAAGTTTGAGGACTACTTTGGTTTGAACACAAGTGTTCTCTATTCATATTGTCTGTTTTTGGTTTCATGTAAATTTTAAAATAGTGGGTTTTGTTTCTGGGCACTTTAAATGGTTTGTGAGTTCCACACTTTCCTTAGCTATGCTCCCTGCTGTCTCCTAGCTATGCTCCCTGAGGCATTAGACCGGTAGGGAGTGGGTTCTTCCTCTAGAGCAGAGGTTCTCAACCTTGGCTGCACATTAGAATCACCTGGGAATCTTTTTAAAATCCTGATTTCTGGGCCTCATCCTCCGGAAACTCTGTTTCTTTGTTATGGGCGGGGGGAGCACAACATTAGTAACAAAGAAACAGAATTTCCGGAGGATGAGGCCCAGAAGTCAGGATTTTAAAAAGATTCCCAGGTGATTCTAATGTGCAGCCAAGGTTGAGAACCACTGCTCTAGAGGCTTGTTCTGTTAAGAGTTATGTGAACTTTGACCTTTTAACCTGCTGGAGGAATGAGTTTACCTGGAGGTAAACTCCAGGCATTTTGAGAAAGAAAATTATGGAAGGAGCTTCTTTTAAATGGATATGAAATACATAAAGTGATGGTTTTGAAAAGATTGAATAATTCTTTTTTTAAAATTTTTTATTGATTAAGTTATTACATACTAGAGGCCCGGTGCACAAAAATTTGTGCACTCGGGGGGAAGGGAGGGGTCCCTCAGCCCGGCCTGTGCCCTCTCGCAGTCTGGGACCCCTCGGGAGATAACGACCTGCTGGCTTAGGCCTGCTCCCGGTTGGCAGAGGGCAGGCCCAATTCCTAGGTGCAGCCCCTGGTCGGGCTCAGAGCAGGGCTGATTGGGGAGTTGGGGTGCTGCCCCTGTCATGCACAGAGCAGGGTGGATTGGGAGGTTGCGATGCCACCCTCAGTCACGCTCAGGGTAGGGCTGATAGGGGGGTTGGGGCACTGCCCCCTGTCACACTCAAGGCAGGGTCGATGGGCAGGTTGCGGCGCCACCCCCTGTCACGCACAGAGCAGGGCCAATCAGGGGGTTGGGGAGCTCCCCCTGTCACGCACAGAGCAGGGCCGATAGGGGAGTTGGGGCACCGCCCCCTGTCACACTCAGGGCAGGGCCGATGGGGAGGTTATGGCTCTACCCCGTCACACACAGAGCAGAGCCCGTGGGGCGGGGGGGGGGGGGGGGGTTGTGGTACCGCACCCTGTCACACACAGAGCAGGGCTGATCAGGGGGTTGGGGTGCCTTCCCCTGTCACAAACAGAGCAGGGCGGATAGGGAGGTTGTGGCCCCGCCCCCTGTCACACACAGAGCCACAGGGCAATCAGGAGGTTTGGGCGCTGCCCCCTGTCACACTGATCCCAGTGCCGGAATGCCTCGCGGCTCCGCTGATCCCGGTGCTGGGAGGCATATTACCCTTTTACTATATAGCAGTGGTTCCCAAACTTATTTGGCCTACCGCCCCCTTTCCAGAAAAAATATTACTCAGCGCCCCCTGGAAATTAATTTTTTTTAAATTTTAATAGCAATTAAACAGAAAGATATATGTATTAATGTTTCTACCTTTTTTGTAAAATATAGTAAAGAAAGGTGTAAATTAGAAACATTGAAGTTTGAAATTATGAAACTATTTATTGAACTCAGAAGAGAAAGGTAATACAAAAAAAGTTAAAACAAATGCACCTGTGGCCATCACCGCCCCCCTGGATCGCTGCAGTGCCCACCAGGGGGTGGTAGTGCCCACTTTGGGAATCACTGCTATATAGGATAGAGGCCTGGTGCAGGGGTGGGGGCCGGCTGGTTTGCCCTGAAGGGTGTCCTGGATCAGGGTGGGGGTCCCCACTGAGGTGCCTGGCCAGCCTGGATGAGGGGATGATGGCTGTTTGCAGCTGGTCACACACCCTTCAGGGTGGGGGTCCCCACTGGGGTGCCAGCCCCCCACTGGGTGAGGGGCTGAGGGCTGTTTTCAGGCTGGGGGTGACTGAAGCTCCCAACCGCTCCTTTTTTTCTTTTTTTTTTTTATTCTGCACCAGCTTTAGCTCTGAGGCTCCAGCTCTTAGGCCTCCACTGCTGAAAGCAGGTTTCTGGCCTTTGTTTACCTTCTGTATTTGAAACAATGTTGTGATCCTGCTGGCTGAAGCCTGGCGACTAAAGCAGGTTTCTGGGGTTTTGTTTAGCTTCTATATTTGTAACATAGTTGCTTAGAGTTGCAGCTCAGAGGCCGGCAGTAGCAGGCGGGGAACGTTGGAGTCCTCTGTCACTGAAGCAAGCAAGCCTCATGTTAGTTTCAAGCTGCCTGTCTGCCGGCTGCCATCTTGGCTCGCAGTTAATTTGCATATCGCCCTGATTAGCCAATGGGAAGGGTAGCGGTTGTACGCTAATTGCCATGTTTCTCTTTTATTAGATAGGATGTGTCCTTATCCCCACATTAACCCCCCCCCCCCCCACTTATGCCCTCACCCCCCTGTTGTCTGTGTCCATTGGTTAGGCCTATGTGCGTGCATATAAGATCTTTGGTTGATCTCTCCCCCTTACCCTCACCCTCCCCTACCTTACCTCTGATGTTTGACGGTCTGATCAATGCTTCTCTGTCTCTGGATCTGTTTTTGTTCATCAGATTATGTTGTTCATTATATTCCATAAATGAGTAAGATCATATGATATTTATCTTTCTCTGACTAGCATATTTTACTTAGCGTAATGCTCTCCTGTTCCATCCATGCTGTTGCAAATGGTAAGAACTCCTTCTTTTTTACCACAGCATAGTATTCCATTGTTGAATAATTCTTTTAAGATTCTAATTAATAACTTTACACTGGCCATCTAACTTCTGTGGTTTGGGAGTTCTCACTGCTTGTCTGCCTTCTCCTCTCTCATTTACAGTAAATTTTCTTGGTTTCTCAAGAATTCTTCAGTATGAGGCAATACCCTTTCACCCTTTGCCTGCCCCAGGGATAGTCAGAAGACCTTTTCCAGTAATAACAGTTATATTTCACTTTTCACAAAAGCCCTTAATTGTGCTCTAAGCTCACACACTATATCAAAGCTACTTTAAAAAAAAAAAAAAAGAACCACACACACACACACACATAAACAACATTCTCTTTTGTGTGTCATTAATGGCTGTGGTATAGTATCCCATTCTATAAGTATTCCATAACTTAGTATTTTGATGCCAGTTTGGGAATTTGTTCTCAAATAGTTGCTTTGCATTTTGTATGATTTTAAGATGGCTTTACTATGCCTTTTCTCTAAGTTCTTGTTAGATTATTCTACACACCATTTACTCCACTTTTGATTATGATGTTATTGCAATAAAATTAAATATTTGTGTTTATGGAGGACAGATTTACTATTGAAATTTTATCTTGAAAGACCTTTGTAAAAATTGTGTACATTATCTAGATGCAGTTTTTTATAAAACTGTATTAGAGTCTGCTCATGAATATGTAACATATTCAGTAAAAGTACTGTGCATTTAGTGACATCACCAACAGTTACCATGATCTAATTCTTTTATTTGAGAGAATGAAAATCAGACTTCAAGAGCGCTTTGTAAAAGGAGAGTTTGGGATATTGCAATAGACTGCAGTTACTTACCCGAAACCAATAGTACATAACTGGAGCATTTTACCAATAGTTTCAAACTGATATGTTGATAGACATCATCCCCCAAGCTATGCATGTGCTATTTAGTAATCCTGCTTCTTTCATGAGCACTCAGTAGAGAACCCAAGAACATCCCCACTTTCCCGCCCCCTGTGTCCAAGCTGTAGGAACTCAACTGAAAAGAGCTTTCAAGAAATGTTTATCATCTTTTGATAATGAAAACATCAGTGAAAATGGATTTTCCTTTTGCTTTTCTAGTATGTAAAAATAAAACCAGTTTGGTTTATTATCAAATCTTTATTGATTGCACAATGAGGCACAATCTCTGCTTCAGAAGTACATGTACGTTACTTAAACAGTAGGTGCCTACAGGAGGAGTCATCACAATGCAGTGTGAGATCAGCAGTTGAGGCATGACAGACAGGGAGGGATTGAGTTTGAGATGGTGGTGGGAGGTTGGCCAGATCATATTTCATGGACTAGGTGATGGCAATGCAGGATTTTAGGGAGGGATAAGAATTAAGCAATAAAACTAAAAAATAATAATAATAATAATAATAATAAACCAAACAAATAAATAAATAAATATTCCATTCAGGAAGAAGCTCTTCCTCTGTAAGTATCCCAGTCAATATCTCAGGTCCAACCCCATGAAAGTGTGCACAGCTAGATCACAGAAAGGGGGAATATTTCTTCCATAAATATGTGATATGCTAGACATCTGTAATAATGTCAACAATAAAAATAAAGGGAAAAAAAAGTTTTCTTGGTGAGTCAGAGGTAAATTTACATGTGCAATGGCACAGGGGCAAAAAAAGCCTGGCATGTTCAGGTTTATAGAAGAGTATGAAGTTCCAGGGATGGAACAGCAGTGAGGCGATGAGGCCAGAGTGGTGGGCAGGTTCCAGGGCCTCCGTGCCCTTGAGGGCATAGGAAGAGCCTGAAATTCACCTTCCGATGATAACGCTGGAGCTGGAGCACATTTACAGAGCGTGAGCATTCCTTTGTGCATTCTCTCTGAAAGTTTTAAGTTGGCATCTACAATACCAGATACCCATTTTGTAGTTTTTTTTGAACTACAAAGGTATTTAGGAAAAACATGCGGAGGTAAATAAGTCCAAGTAGGGCTCCATCCTTTGAAAAATATCCCAGTATGGATGTTACTGGTTGTGGGCCAGCAGTTTCATCTATGTATGTACCAAGAATAGCATAATATTTTGACATATTCTACATAAAACATTTGTAACCCAAGGTCAGTGGGAAGTATTGTGGGATTTACCAATAAAAAAATGACATTTTCTGTCTTCAAAACACATTTTTCTTAGAGAATCCTAACCATCTTTAGGGGATGCGGTCAAGAGTATAGTGAACTGGTAAAGGGACATATGCAATGAAGGCCCTAAAACATACCCAAACAGTTGGAGAAGCAATTATTTTAACCAGATTGGGAGGCAGGAGGATAGAGGTTGTTGCCCAGGAAGGCTTTGCTAACTAAGTACATGGCATATTCAACCACCATTAGAGGATTTGCTGGGTAGAGGAAAATTCTAAAGAAGAAGAATACAGTATTTTTGTCCTTGAATTGTATGCTCTTGGCATGTGAGCAAAGTATTATAGCACAGTGTTTCGTGTGGCTTAATTATGGTGCCTGTGCCTCCTATGTTGAGTTGGAATAACATGGAAAAGGCTCTTTGTAACTGTGAGGAACTTTCAAAGGCCTTTGACCACCTACAGCTCCCCAGATGCTTCATATGTGGCATCCCTTTCAACCCCTAAGTTTCAGCTTCACCGAAGGACTTTCAAGGCGGTTTTGTTTTTTCCCAAAAATTCAGCAAGTATCAACATTTTTGGAATACAAAGTCGGAGTGCTGTTTGAATTATGTGCGTAAAACAATGTGAGAAGGTGTTTTGGAGGGGAGGTTTTTTGGAATACACATTTATCCACAATAAATCTATTCCAAAATGTAAGTGAATGTTCTAGAAAAGATGACCTCTAGTGGCCACTTGCTTTCTGTTGCATTCTCTTAATGATACTTCATTCTGCTTATGAATACATCTATGTGGAATTAAATTTACATAATACTTTTTGTATATCAGGATAATAAAATGTAAGAAAACACTTATTTTAATCCCTTTTTATTGCTTAAATGTTATTTCCAAATAAATTGTCTTTTGAAGTCTAGTCCGTAAATAGAAGTGGGCCATGATAAAGTCATCAGTTTAGGGTTATATTGTCTGTCTGGCTGGTATGATTGTCTTGGGCTGATGCTGTAGTCTTTCTTCCTCTCATGCATAATAACCTTCTTGTGAAATTTTTACATAAAAAAATATATATTAAGGGATCCATACAGATGTTTGTTGCAGCCAACAAGAGAGTTGTTTCTTTAGCGATAAACAGTTGATGTTGCAATCTACAGTTAGTCTTGCTGTTGGTTTGACTCTGAGTATATGGAACTCTGGCAAAATGAAATGGAGCAAAACACAGAAAGAAGACAGCCACAACAACAAACACTTTACCTTCCAGCTTCTTGTTGTTTTTGCTGTCCTTACTTTTCGACTTTCTGTAAGAATCATATACTTTTTTTGCAATCACCACATAAAACAGAAGCATTAAGGCAAAAACCGTCCAGAAAATGAACTGGGATATGTAATTCACCGCTTGGTGCCACTTCAACCCCAGAGGGCTCTTTAAGGAGGCACACTTTTTCACAGTTGTCGGTGTCATCTTCTGGTTGCTTAAGATCATGTTTGGCAGAGAGATGAGGAACAAAAGGAACCAGACACAGGTTGAGACTGTTTTTGCAAAAGTGGGTTTTTGTACAAAGAATTTTCCAAAAGGCCTGATGATCTTGAGGAATCTATCAAAGGCGATGAGGCCCAGCAGAACGATGCCCACGTACATGGTCTCATAGAAGATGACGGCGGAGAAGCGGCACACGAAGGCTCTGAGTTGCCAGGGTCCCAGGTGTGAGTCGGAGAGGATTTTAAATGGAAGCATGAGTGTCATTACCAAGTCGGCCACCAGAGTACTTTTGAGGTAAACGATGAAGGTGGAGGAGCTGGGAATGTGAATGAACACCCACAGGGCCAGAGTGTTCAGCGAGATACTGGTGAGGAAAACAATGGTGTAAATGGCTGGGAACACCAGCTGTGCTGTCCGCGTGTCCCTGGGGCACTGCTCAGACCCATTGAAGCCCTTCGTCACCGTGGCGTTCATGATTTCCAGTGTCAGCTGTTACAAATAAACACACAGACACACAGTAAAACAAAGCCTTTCATGATTTAAAAATGCTGCTTTTAGAAAAAACAGACTTTAGGTTTGTAGCATATTAATACCTTCTGTATTAACATTATCACATTCAGTAGATCGGTGGAGAAGGCACAGTTTGTTTAGGATTTTTAAAGTACATAATACGGTTTTGGTACTTGTAACATTACCATTACTCTCAACATTATGAAATCCAAATAACAGGTCCTACCCGATTCACAAATGCTACTCTTACTATGGCAGTAAAACAAAACCCCATTTAAGAGGTACTAATTGATGTCAGATTGCTGTACATTATATAATTGTTTATGCTCCTAATCTAGTTTGTAGAATATTAACCTTAAAGCATTTCCCGCCTTGAGTATAGTCTACCATTTATAAGCAAGCACACTTATAATAAAAATTGAAACTCACCTTTGTTTGCGAGGAGGCTTGCTGGCTGCCTCCTGCTTGGCGCAGTCATCAGATCAGCCCACGAAGAGCGTGTGAAGCAAGCCCTTCTGCTTTCTTAAAACTGCTTTCCTTCCTCATTTCATGTGTAATGTGATCCATTGGAATCTCTTCACATTCAGACCTTTGGAGGATTTTCTAATAAGAAATCTCTTATTTCAAAGTTATGTACTCTTCATCTACTATGACTTGCATAAATTAGTTGCAGTTTCTTTATATTTTCGCATAGTGTAACTTTCCTGCAGCTTAATCTTGTTTACCTACTTGTTTAATGAAATTTTTGAGTCCCTCTTGTATATAGTAATGGGAGGCAGAAAAATAACGAAAATAGCCCCAAATTACATCAAAGTGTAATAGTTGACTCTAAAATCAGGTAGAATCATTATCTGCATCCTTCTAGACTGTTTTCCCCAGAAATTTGTGTTCAGTATGATGGCCTGTTTGTTTCTATAAACATTTATCTTAGTCTTTTTGTCTTTCCATCTCTGAAAGAGAAAATGACATATTTGCTAAGGGCTAATAGATCCAGGTTTTTGGAGTCAGAATCCCACACCCGCCAGTTACTGTGTACCAGGTCACAGACAGCTGATTGGACGGCTCTGTGCTGCAGTGTCCTCTGTGGGACGGGTTTAGTAATGGTGTACACCCTGTGGTCTTGCTGAGAGGACCAAGTGCGGGCCTCGAATAGTGCTGGCTGAAAAATTTTAGTCACTCACTGCTCTGGTGTGGGAATTATAGATTTAAATGGCGACATACGTTCTCATTTATTAGAAAACCATTTTTGGAAATCTCTGTATTTCATGTTATATGCGAAGTGCTATAGACTTCAGGAATTTTATCCATCAATCAATCTTGGGCCAAGGTCTACAAATTTTTTTCTTTAAGATCTCTTCAAGTTTGAAAGAGTAATTGCTGTTTTTTTTAAAATATATTTTTATTTGTTTCAGAGAGGAAAGGAGAAGGGGAGAGAGATAGAAACATCAGTGATGAGAGAGAATCATTGGTTGGCTGCCTCCTGCACACCTCACACTGGGCATTGAGCCCACAACCGGGGCATGTGCCCTGATCAGGAATCGAACCCGGGACCCTTCAGTCCCCAGGTTCTATCCACTGAGCCATGATGGCCAGGCTAATTGCTGCTTTTGTATAGACAAAAATCTATAATACAAATGTTGTCTTGCCAGATAGGTAAAGGGAAAGAGGAAATTTAGAGATCTTATGAAGGAATGTGGAGTTCTCCATGGTGAGTTTCACTTCATATTTTGTGCTACAAGTTTAACCACAGAGCTGGAGTAGACTGTCGGGTTGGTTGATTGAGAATTTTTCGATGACTTGGCTTGGGATTCTGAGAATAAAACTCTATAACCGACCAGACATTTTAAAATATGAGGCAATGGGATGCCTAATAATTTTGCTTGGAACTAACCTATGGTGACACAGTTTGGAAAAAAAAATGTGTTTCATTCAAATTGATTCTTGGAAATACAGATTCTGTATTTCATTAATGCAATGGAACATAATTTAAACATATCTTTTTGTTTGCTTTATTAGAGAGTAAAAACAAATAAAACTTTTTTAGTTTTATTTTTTAAGTAGAGGGATTTGACTTACGTAATTAAGTGTACATTTCCTGACAGAGGCAAATCCATTGAAGGTTTGGAATAGTTTCAGTTTAAACAAGGGAAATTTCATTTCATAATGTGAAAACTGGAAATCACATTTTGGTCAAGTTTCAAAATCCCAGAGTGTGGGAAACTTTCAAAAGGGGAACTCAAGTGGTATCTATTTCTAAAGTTACGGAAGGGTATTCTTTTAAATGGGTTGGTAGGTTTCAAAATTTTTCATCATAGTAAATATTCCATAGGTCACTCATTCCTATGCGTCCATGTGCTTAGTGTGCATTGGCCGTCTTTCTTTGTTCTCATGAGTTGCCATGACCCATGGGGGAGGTATTTTGCCCTTGATACTGTCTCTGAGAGGCTGTCCAGCAGAGCAGATATGAGCACGGCCTCAGGAGCCAGAGAGCCTGGGTTCAATTCCTTATTCTAACTCGTACTTTTCTTATGACCCTGGGCAAGTTATTTATGCTCTCTATGAAACCATTGTCTCCTCTTTATATGAAAATAAGTAATGGTGTCTGCTTTTTTGTGTTGTTAAAGGGATACAATGGGTGAAAATTCACCCACTGTGGAGAATGAATCCTGTGACATGGTAGGTATTGGCATGTTTTCTGTTAAATGAAATTAAAAGGAAAGTGGAATATAATGTAGAACTGTGGGATAGCTCATGAAAGACGGGAGGAAAAAATCAAATCCTATATAATAAAAGGCTAATATGCAAATTGTCCCCTCAGGAGTTCTACCAACCGGGTGTTTGACCACCAGTGGGTGGCACAGAATGAAGGAAGGCCCTGGCTGGCAGCCAGCAGCCAGGGGAAGGAAGACCCCAATCAGCCCTGATCTCTGGCCAGGCCTAGGGACCCTACCCATGCAAGTATTTCATGCACCGGGCCTCTAGTAAGATATAAGTAAAGGTTCCAGAAATTAGGTGCCTGTCAAGTGGGAATAAACTAAACATTTAAAATCCACCCAGCTGGTGTGGCTCAGTCAGGGCACATGCCCAGGTTGCAGACTTGTTCCCTAGTAAGGGCATGCAGGAGGCAGCCGATCAATGATTCTCTCTCATCTTTGATGTTTCTATCTCTCTCCCTCTCCCTTCTGCTTTGAAATCAATAAAAATATATTTTAAAAAATAAGATCCTATCGGACTCAAAAGGGAATATAGTCAAAACTAATAAAATCACACTGGCTGTGCTGGTCTGTTGATAATATGATCTTATTCAATTCTTACAGCAGTGATCGGTCCCATTTTACAGATGAGAAAACAGAAGTGCAGAAGTTAAGCACTTCGCCTCAGGTCATGCAAGGTCAGGCCCACTGCAAACCCACAGACTCTAGCTCTAGGCCCCACACTCAGAGCCTGCCTTACTCTCTCCTGGCTGTTAGAAGCCACAGATAAGGTGACCATGGAATTGTTTACCAAATTCTAGAGTTTTTGAGGTGGGCATAACTGAATGATGAATGAGATGAAACAGTAAACTATAAAGTTAATGGACTTGTGAAACTTCTTCTCTTAAAGTAAGGTGTGAGGTTGAAAACATAAATTGGTTCAAAGCAGTATAATCAGAAGAGAATCAAAGAAGATAAAATAAAAATTAGAAGCCTGCAAAATGGGAATAACTACATTTGTAGTCTCCTTTGGGATTTTCCTTTGGATCAGAGTTAACAGTTTAAAGGTTCCTGTTCACATGGTAACCAGTGCCATGTAAATAATATGTGAAAGATGAGGAAGTATTTACTTTTATTTGGATTGAAAGTCAAAATGGGAACTCCTGTACTCATAGAAGAACCTTTTACTTCCCATCAAGGTATACCATGGTACTTTCGCAGATTATATGAAATTGTTTAAAAAATTCCACACTGAATTAACCGAAAGTGATAATAATAAGCTAAAATAAATTATGTAATTTCAAGTTAAATGTAGTAATCTTTGTCTATTATTAAATTCAACATTAGAAAGTCTGTACCTATGACTGGAAACAGGCAATTGATTCACAATATCTGAAACAATTATATGAATATTCAGCTTCATAATCCTATCTAATAAAAGAGAAAAATGGTAATTGGTGTACGACGATACCCTTTTCATTGGCTAATCAGGGCTATATGCAAATTAACTGCCAACTAAGATGGCGGTTAATTTGCATATGTAGGCACAATGCAGGGAGGCAAAAGGGAAAGCAGGAAGAAGCCCCCTGCCACTAACAGTGATCGGAAACCCAGGGGGGAGCTAAGAGCTGGGGGGCAGGGCAAAGGCGGCCCTGGGGCCGCCTTTGCCCTGCCCCCCAGCCATGATCGGAGAATCAGGCGCCTTTGCCGCCCTGGCCAGTGATAGCAGGAAGTAGGGGTGGAGCCAGCGATGGGACCTGGGCACGGTCGAAGCTGGTAGTCCCGGGAGCTAGGGGTCCCTTGCCTGGGCCTAAAGCGGAGCCCACGATCGCGGGGCCGCTGCAGCTGCGGGTCCCCGCTGCCCAGGCCAGACGCCTAGGCCAGAGGTGTTAGGCCTGGGCAGGGGCGGAGCCTGCAACCACGGGGAGCTGGGGGTCCCCTGCCCAGGCCTGACACCTCTGCCAGAGGCCTCAGGCCTGGTCAAGGGGCCGATCCGGTGATTGGTGATCGGAGGGTGATGAGGGTCAACTCCTCTGGCTGAGGCATCAGGCCTGGGTGGGGGGTGGAGCCGGGGATTGGGGGGATATGATGGTCCCCTTGCCCAGGCCTGAAGCCTGGGTCAGAGGCGTCAGGCTTGGGCGGGGGGTTGAGCAAGTGATCAGAGGGAGATGGGGGTCCCCTGCCCAGGCATGATTCCTGGGCCAGAGGCCTCAGGCCTGGGCGGGGGCCAGAGCCAGTGATCAGGGGGAGATGGGGGTCCCCTGTCCAAGCCTGACACCTCTGGCGGAGGCGTCAGGCCTGGGCAAGGGGCCGATCCTGCGATTGGAGGGTGATGGGGGTCAACGCCTGAGGGCTCCCAGTATGTGAGAGGGGGCAGGCTGGGCTGAGGGACACTCCCCCCCCCCCCCACACACACACCCAGTGCACGAATTTCGTGCACCGGGCCCCTAGTTTTATTATAAAGTTTAAAGAGTTCAAATATAGACATGCATGTAATAGTAATTGCAAGTTAATCCCTTTTACATATTATACCAATGGTTAGGAAATATGTACATGTACATATATATTTACATTTATTGATGATATATTGTATCTTTGTTTTATTTTATGTCAGTACATGATGACTTCCCTAATTTTTAAAAAAATGTTATACAATATAAAGTTATCATAGTTTAGTTAAGTTGTTGGCCATTTATTTTCCCATTTTTTTTCTCATATTAAAAAACAGTACTGTAGAGCATATACATGTCCATATATTTTTGTGCATTTGTTGCAACATATTTATAGGAAGTTCCCTAAAAGTGGAATGCTGGATCAAACACTGTGCATCAATATGTAGAATGGTATTTTCCAAAAGCTTTCCAGAAAGATTGTACTGATTTGTAGTCTCACTGAGTGGGATTCTACAACACCTTGCTTAAAAACTTATAAATCAGTTCTAAAACTCATGGTGCAAAAAAGCCATGTCATTTTAGTATACTTATTTGATTATCAGTGATATATATGTATTTATATTATACTGCCCATTTGTATTTCTCCTGGAAATTGATTTTTCAAGCCCTTTCCCCATTTTTTAAAAAGTCAGGCTGTCTCTTTTTACTTAGAGACTTGTAAGCGTGTTTCCACATGCTTAGTTCCCACTGGCATCATTGTAGTCCCGTTTTGGGCATTCCCAGCTAGCAGGTCACCTAGATCAGCGACTGGACTGCAGTTGTTTACAGTGCAAAGCCACTGAAGTACCCTGGTGCTTGAAGACAGGGTTGTTTTTGTTTTGTTTTGTTTCCCGTGTAGGGGTTTTCTTCTGCTTTTAAAGTTCTAGTCCAGGGGTTGTCAGTTTTTTAAAGAACTAGCTAGTAAATACTTTTGTGGCTTTGCAATCTCCAACACAACTACTTATCCCTGTTGTTACGGCAGGTAAAACCCCAGTGGGTGTGGCTGTGTTCTAATAAAACCTTATGGACACTGAAACTTGAATTTCATATAACTTTAATGCAGCATGAGCTTTTACTCTTCTTCTAACTTTTATCCCCACAAACATTTGAAATGTAAAATCCATTCATAGCATATTACACTTTGATTGGTTGAACAGACAACCAGACGACCAGATACTTAGCATATTAGGCTTTTATTATATAGGATTCAGCCTTTTAATTTCTTCTCATATGATATTTAGATATTGGAATCTATGCCTTCTGCTTGAGAATCACCTCTGAGGATTATATATAATTAAGATAAATGATGTCTTAATTCCCAGTGTGTTGTATATTTTATTTATATTAAGAATAATGAACATGGCTTCTGTGAAAGCAGTCTACATTTGAAGTCTGACCTGGTTTCTCATTTACATATGAACTAATTGATGTGAGATGTCACCTTCAGAAGATTTTCTCAATGTTCTGTCTTAAAAGTATTGGCAGCTGATCTTTCTTAAATGGGTTTGACATTTGAGGTAGGGGGAAGATAGGAAGTGAGTCATGGTATCTAATATCTTTGAACAAAGAATTTCTAACAAAGTGTGATTTAGAGTTTAATGTAAATTTTTTGTTATACACACAAATAACAAACAGGTAAATCCAAACATTTTGTCGTTGTTGTTAATCCTCACCCGAGGATATTTTTTCCATTGATTTTTAGACAGAGTGGGAAGGAGGGGGAGAGGCAGAGAGAGAAATATTGAACCCAGAACTCTTCAGTCTGAGGGCCGACACCCCAACCACTGACCCAAACCAGCAAGGGCATAAATCCAACCATTTTAATCACTTTCCTGTTGATAGTTATGCTGTACAAATGCTTAATTACATTTGTTTTTCTCACTATGGGAAATGTTTATTAACTTGTGTGCAGTCTCTAGTAGCTAGTTAATAAAGATAAGTTAATGATGCTATTGCATTTACTGAAGTTGTGAAAACATTAGTAAAACTGATTTCTCTAGTGTTAAGGGAGTATTATGTTTGTTTGTTTTTGTATGTGTGTATTAGAATATCTTATAAAAAGCCTCTTTATTTAATGGCTTCATTTGCTATTTCTACACTTTTTATTGGAAAAGTAGTTTTTAATCTTCTGTCTTAATGAACATTAAAAAAAATTCAGTCCAATCTATTACCATTTCAATTAGTATAAATCCCTTAGGTCTTTGCTGATAATTGTAAGTTAGTAGTTACTATTCTTTGTGTGCCCCACTTACTTAAATTTTCATAATGATTATCACAATAGGTCAGCATTTGGTTTGGGGACTAGAATTGTATATACAACTAACTAGAGGCATGATGCACAAAATTTGTGCAAGGGGATCGGCCCTTGCAGCCGCGGTGGCTTGCCTCGGCCCTTGCAGCCCCGCTTGTCCAGAAGGTCATCCGGAAGAATGTCCGGAAGGTCGTTTGGCTGCCTGGTCTAATTAGCATGTTACATTTTTATTATTATAGATAAGTATAATTTTTGGTCAGAAGATTTTATCAGATTTATCATTCTCCAGTTGATTATATAGTAAGTTTACTAATATTGTGATCAATAATGTATTTATAGAATTACAGTAAGTATCATTATATTGTTACCTATTTTGCCAAAACTCTTCAATTCTTGAATTCTGTATGGTTTTTGCATGTCACATGGTTATTGGATAACAGTTTGTTTTGCTCCACAGCTATATGTTAATTTAGTTTTCTACATTTTAAAATAGCTTTTAATACTGAAAAAGTAAATGAAAACTACTTTTGTAGTCTTCTATTGTTTCAAGCGTCATTGTTACTCAGCTGCTTCTTAGTATTAATATTTTTACATAGTGTTTTCTTTTAGGAGTTCCAAACACTAATATTTCAATCTGGTTAACAGATTGAAATCTTACCTCAATGTGTTTATATTGGAGTCTCTTCGCTTGGGTCCCTACCATCCTGACCTTTCCCCCTGTTTTCGTGGGGAGATGTTGCAGAATTGGTGCACTTCAGCATACTCATCAAGGAATTTTTGAAGGACTTGCAAAGAAAAAAGTAGATGAATGGATCCAGGCATGCATTTAAGGAAGTTAACCAGAGCGTGCTCTCCTTCACATAGAACAGAGTATTCTCCGCAGAGCAGTTAAAGACATCCCGGGTCTGGCTCAGGGTGTAAGGAATCCGGGCAAAATGGAAGGGAACAAAACAAATAAAAAATACAGCAATGATAATGAAAACTTTGATGTTCACCTTTTTCTTGTGAACTTTGCCAGTACCCCTTGTTCTTACATATGACCTGTATAGTTCTTTTGTAATGAGTGTATAACATACAATGACAATTAAAAAATTAATCCAGAAAATGATTTGACAGATATAATTGACTATTTCATGCCAGACCAAACCAAACTCTGATTTGAGGAAAGAGCATTTCTTCACATTCTTGTCTCTTGGCCTCCTGTTGGTTAGGATCATGTTAGGCAAAGAGAGTAAGAACATGAATGCCCAGATGACAACAGAGAGAATCTTAGCCCCCAGGAGGTTGTTGGGGCTGGATGTTTTAAATGGCCTGGTGGTCTTCTGGTAGCGATCGATAGTTATCAGCCCTAGGAATGAAATACTGATATACATTGTGAAGTAAAATATGACAGAGGTCACTTGGCACACGAACACTCTCAGTGGTCCTGTTCCCAGTTTGGCATCACTGAGGATTTTGAATGGAAAAGTCAGAATCATGAGAAGATCGGAAATGACTGTGTTCTTAAGAAAAATAATAAAGTTGGATTTACTGCGGATTTGAAAGAAAATCCTCATTGCCAGGCTATTTGTGATGAGTCCAGTGAAAAACAGGACAGTGTAGAGGAGCGGGAAGAGGACCTGGGTGATGTGGTAGTCCCTGGTGCACAGGCTGCCATTCCCCGGGGGAGAGGTGAAGTTGTCCATGGCTGCGTTCCCTCTTTGATACCTGGAGGGGAGGGGAGGTGGTTATTTTCAGTGCCAGTAGCTGATTTTGCTTTTGTCTCTGGGTGTAACTATTCTGGACAGCCTTCTTTAAAAACAGGTTTCTAATTTTTTTTGTGGCAAGTAGTAAGAACAAAGAAAACAATCTCATGATATTTCATCATATTCTACTTCTAGGAAAGTAAAATGGTCTGAATTATGTGAAGGTATGGATACTTTGTATTTTTTATTTGTTGAATATTAGCCTCTCTGAAAACATTTTTGATCTTAGGCAAAAACATCTGTATATTTATATATGAAGTCTAGAAGAGCAATATTAGGGCTCTGCTTTGTTCTCCGGTTTCATTTCCATGCCTTTAAAAAGTTCTTTTGTTTCTATTCAGTCACCCTTTCTGCACCAACCTTATTCCTAGACTGCACTTACTCTAGTTGTACCATCAAAGCATTCTAAGAAGAAATAACTGATAATTGCCTATTAGGATTAAATAAGTAAGACACTGAGTCAGAAAGAAAAGTTTCCTTTATAATTGAAGGATATTTCTGCCTCTGTGTTGCTGGCATCTATTCAAAAGTCAGGCCCATAAGGACTCATTCTTTAGCTTCAAATATAATGGTAGATACTATAGCAAAGCAAAACCATGCTCATGTCTGGTTCCATAGGTTATTATACCCCAACAAGCAGCTGTAAATAAACTAACACTTCATTTGAATATGTTATCTGACATCTAAATTTTGAAATTTAAAGTGAGATTTGTAACATTTTTATTTCATCAAAGACAGTGGAATTGATTGTTTATAGAATATTATTCCTAAATATAAGATATGGTAATGTTAAAGTACAGATACCTAAATTTAAAAAAAATTCCATATAAAATATTTAAATATGACAAATAAAGGTAGAACTAAATACCCCAAATGTCAGTGGAATTAATTTTTTACATCCTTTAATTATTGAAAGTAAAACAAGATTCATTCATGTTGTCACAATTATGGCTTCAGTTTTCAACACCTCCTCACCTCTCACCTGTTTAACCTAAAACAAACCAAAAACGATATGTAATTGATACAAGATCACTGATTTTAACCTTCCTTGCTACCGCTATTTGCTTTGAGTTGTATATTCTTTGATAGTTTTGGAAATTCTACTTTGGGATTACTCATTTTGCATAGACTACAACTTATTTAACACATATTCTTGATCTGGAGAATTTCAGCTCTCTCTATATCTAAGTCTAATTCCACACTTGATGTAAAATTAGTAAGACCATTTGTATTTTATTTCAGTCCTCTATAAGTTTTTAAATGAAATTGTTATCTCTAACACCATTATTGTGGATTATATTTTAATTTTTATCCCAAATAAGTGCCTGCATTGATATGGTTACTAAAGGTTTCCAATTTTGAGAAAACGTGAAAAAATGTTCACATATGTCAAAGTGTAAATACATAGTGTAAATACAAAGTGTCAAATACTTCTAGATATAAAGTTACCTGGTTACTCTGTTGATTGGAGGATTTAAATGTATCCAGTAAGTGGTAGTCAGTTCAACTGCAGGATGGCATCTGGTATTTTCCTTTTTAATTTCTTAGCTTAGTTGTTAAAACTCTTTATGGTAGAGAATTTGCAGAGTTCTCATCAGTAAAGTCTTGAGGTTTCTAGAGAGAAATAGAGCATGAGCGGAAGAGAGGACTCCACAATCAGACATTACCTTCAAGTGCTGTGGACTCAAAGCTATGCAGACACTGGGTTTCCGTTTGTCCACTTTTATGACTTCTGCTTTTATTTCCTTGGGAAATGTGGGGCAGGGTGGGTGAAAAGTCATCTTTTAAAAGGCAATTTTAAATCTTGTGGCTTTTTACTGAGACCCGCCATAGAGTTCATGCTGTATGAGTTCTTTTGGGTATTTTTCCCTGCGAGGATAAATCCAAGCCTTTTGTAGTCTGCTTCCTGGAGAAGGTTGCAAGCTTGCTTTCTTAGATGGCTGTTTACCTGAAAACATACTGTGCTCAACGTCGGATGATGTATCATGCTGTAAAAGTAATTACATTAACTCAGAATCTGTGCTTGTTAGGGATGTTAAATCTCTTGCTCTTTGCCTTTCTTTTCCTGGTTAATAATGTCATTATTTTAAATCTGTGTTTGATCAGCTTTTTGTAGATGAAACAGTTTCCTCCCATTATAAATTATAAAGTTCCAAAATTACATTAGAAAGAAAAACAGTTGTATCCAGTTGCCAGGCTTATTATATAAAGTGTCTTTTATGATTTTCTTGAACAGAATTTACATAGAAACAATTTTTTTCTCTGTTAACCAAGTTTTTGGTGTTGGGGAATATATCATTAAATTCATAGATCCTTGTATTGCTATTACTTTGGTATAAATACTACTGTGGACATGCATGCACACAAACACACACAAATATTTCTAACTGTAATCTCCTCTGTTACCAGAGGACCATTTGGATAGATGCCTTTGCTATGAACATATGTTTTGGTTATTTCTTTCTTCTGAGTTTTGTGTGGGTCTGTCTCTGTATTTGTTAATCTTCAACAAAGGTTCTCAAAGTGCAGGCTTCCCCTGGGAAGTCATGAGAAATGCAGGTTCCTTGGCACCAAACCGAGCCCCAGTGAGTCAGGAACTCTGGGTGCTCCCCTCACCTGCATTTAATGAGCTTCCCGTGTGATACTCATGCACACTGATGTTTTAAATCAGGACCACTGACTTAAATTGGCATTAAGAATCTGAAATCAAGTTATGAATTTGAATCATCTTATTTGGAAATTTCAGGTACTTAATAGATCCTAATCTGTTAGTCAGCTAGAAGTCTCAGTTTGATATTAAACTCTTAAAAAAGTAGGAATCAGGTTATTTTTATTTTAAAATTTGACTTACAATAAGCAAATCTTACTTGTTGATTTGGGGACACAAAATTAGACTTTGACAGAACTTTTATGTTATGTACACTTCCGAATAATAATCGCCAGTGTTTGATTCCTTATATCGTCATGAATTTACTCATTTTATGACCTTGATGACTCTCTGAAGTACACCTTCATATTATTTCTGTTTCTGGATGAGGGAAGCTGGGCAGCAGAGCAGTGGATTCATTAGAGGCCTGATGCCAACCATGCTGTCTGGTCCCGGAGCCTCCATCTGTAACTATTTTGCAGTTACGGCTAAATCTTCCCCCTCTTGCTGTCTCCTCGACATTGAGGTAGAGGAGCGAGAGGTAAATACCATGAAGGGAATGGCTGCACTTCTTGCAGGAAAATAAGAGTCATACTTGCGTTTACAGCATATTGTAAACTCTAAAGGATGTTTATGAATTGTTTCTAAGGTCTAGAGATGAAACAAGATTTGTGGGGGGAAATTATAACACATAATGTACATGTTACATTACAGGAACACTAATTCAGGATTCTTAAATCATATATTTTATTGAGAATTTACATTTCCGAATTCCTAGAGGACTATGAGTAGGAGATTGAAGGGTAAAGGAAAATCTCCAGCTCTTATTCTAAATTAACTTTATCTCTCCTCTGGTTTTAACTCACAACCACACCTGTCTGTGTACCTTCTCTGATAATATTTTCTCATTGGAGGATGACTGCCAATTACCCATTTAGATCACTTGACCCTGAAAATGACTAAAATCCTTTAAGCAAGAATTGTCTCATGTTACAAAAGTATATTGTCATATGGATGTAGTAGAGCATTACCTCGTTAATAAACAACAACACATGCAGTTTGTAATCATATATGTTACTTTGGGAACCAGACTAGCTTTGATTGATTTAGTTACTTTCAACGATTGAGATGACTTAGAATAAACTTATACCCCAGAATTTTTACATGCAAGTGATTTAACCAGTTTATTTATTTTGCCAAGTCTGCTGAAGGTTGTCTGCTTATCTGAAAATATTTACTTGAATGAGATTACTCTGAACCCAGGGGGCCCCTGTCCTAAAGTGGAGGACTATGGTCCCTTTGGAATCAGATTGTGGCAGAAGGATGGAGAGGTAATTAAACCATTTGATTAGCTCTCTTTGGCTATTTTAGTTCTAACACGGTTTGTAGGTGTGGTCATTCTGATATTAGTGAATGTTTTGATTGAACACATGCATTTTAAGGAATTGCTTGCTTATGTCATCTAGTTTGTCTTTTCTGGTGAGAGTATAGACATTTGATAAAAGACAAATTCCTAAAATAAGGAGTCTTGGGCATTGGGGTTTTTAGTAAAAGCGAATGCTAACTCTGCTGATCGAGTTGTCACCCTGTCTCAAATGTTTTGCATGAAAGCGGAGGCCTAATTACTATATCTAGTTAAACACCTTAATATCAGTTATGCTCCTACAGTGCACTGACTCTGTTGGATAAAGTCTCATTTCAGCCATACTGCGGACTATAAGCTATTGTAGGACAAAGATATCCTATACAAATCAAATTAAAGGGGTTTCCTATTTTTTATGATTTAAAGGAAAATTTACTCTAATTCAGGTGGAATTATTAATGAGAAGCAGCAGCTCATTTCTTGTTACTTTACCAGGGTGGGGAACCTTTTTTTCTTCCAAGGGCCATTTGTATATTTAAAACATCATTCAAGGGCCATACAAAATTGTCAGCTTAAAAGTTCGCCTGCTGTATTTGGTCAGACATTTAATGAACTCACCCTTTATGCCTTCCAGGGCCAGACCAAATGATTTTGTGGGCCTTGTACAGCTCGCAGGTTTGCTGTTCCCTGCCCCTGCTTAACACACCCTCCCTCCTTACACATGTACACAGCTATTCTTCACCCCAGCGCAAGGCTTATTATTGATGTAGCATTTATATGAAGTCATTTTATTCTAAACAGAACAATGTCATATTGAAGAATTCAGCTACAAAAATAATGCTTGAAAACCTCTCAGAGGGAGGGGATGGGGCCATGAAGAGATCAGCCAAAAAACTTATATGCATACTAGTGGCCTGGTGCACGGAATTCATGCAGGGCGGCGGGAATCCCTCAGCCCAGCCTGCACCCTCTTCAATCGGGGGCCCCTTGGGGGATGTCCGACTGCCTTTTTAGGCCCGATCCCTGTGGACATCCCTCTCGCTATCTGGGGCCACTGGCTCCTAACCGCTCACCTGCCTGCCTGCCTGATCACCCCAAACTACCTCTGCCTGCCTGCCTGATTGCCCCTAACCCCTCTGCCTGCCTGCCTGATCGCCCTTAACCTCTCTGCCTGCCTGATCGCTCCTAACTGTCCTCCCCTGCTGGCCTGATCTCGCCCCTAACTGCTCTGCCCTGCTAGCCTGATCATCCCTAACTGCCTCTGCCTGCTTGATCACCCCTAACTGCCCTCCCCTGCCGACCTGATCTCACCCCCAACTGCCCTCCCCTCCTTTCCTGATCACCCCTAATTGCCTCTGTCTCGACCTCCGTCACCATGGCTTTGTCTGGAAGGAAGTTGGACATCTGGAAGACGGCCGGTCGACCTGGTCTAATTAGCATATTACCCTTTTATTTGTATAGAAAAAGAGGAACATCTGTTATACTTTCAACAATAAAGATATATTAAAAATAATAAAATAAACTTATTTTAATAAAGGAACTAAAAATTTTATGTAGCTTTATTATTTTTAAAAAAGTGGTTTTTACTCCTTTTTGGAGATGAAGTATACTGGGTTTGCATTTGAATATTTAAACATACAAATTAATGAGTGTTGGGAAGTTTGAAATCCTTAATTATATCGTATCAGCAAGACAAGTGCATCTACTTTATCCATCTTAATTAGTGTTCAAAAGATAAGGAAACACTCAGAGTGGGATTCCTATTTCCCTTTAAGGAGCATTAATTTATTAATTTTTAAATTCTACAGTTAATTGGGTCATTTGTAGAAATAATCAGAAAATATTAATAAGGAAAGTACATAGCTCTGATAGTCTAGCCACCATTATCATATCTCTGTGAACACACACGTGTTTTGGCAACATTTTTAATCACATATTTTAAAGAAATGAACATGACTCAGAGCAGACTTCAATTTAATTCACTTCAGTTCTTCCTTCAGGCCTCCCGGGTTTTGGAAATGCATCCTCCTAGTTCCCTATCAGTTAGGTGATTTTTATCTGGAGAAAGAGAGTAATCGATCTGGAGATTTTCAAAAGTCAGTGCACAGGGGAGATGAACTGTCCCACCCATGGTCCGCACACTGGCAGTGGCTAGACATTGTGGATTTCCTAGTGATTTTTTTTTTCCTCTGAACAAATGTGTCCTTCAGGGAATAAATAGCAGAATAATTCTTCGGTACTGATCTCCAATCATTAATTTTACTTACAACTAGGCAACTTGAGGGTGTTTGGATTCCCAGATGAAAGAGTAGAACTTATTGGTACTCTTAGGAATATTTGGCCTATTTTCTTAGGGTGCCTTAATTCTCATGTAGCATAAGCTGGTATTTGAAGACTTGTACATTTTCTGCATGTACCGAAAATTGACATAAACCAATTCCGTAGTTTTCATCTTACAGCACACATAAACTAATTACTAAAGTTCTGTGACACCAAACAATGTGCTTTTTGCTGATCTGACAAGAATAAAAGGTATCATTGTGATTCATTCACACTGGACGGCTATTGTGTTGGCTGTTGTCATTTTTTTCATTTGACAACCTAAGGGAAAAGAGGTCCGTGCCCCTGACTAGTCGGGTATTGTATGTTTTAAAAATTCTTGCAGCACACTGGTTGAAAATTGCTGTTGTAGGCTGTTGAAAAAGAGTTGCTTTTAGTAGTCTTTGCCTTTCCATTTTGAAGATTGGTAACAGCTACCATGCATGATTTTCCTCACAATATCAGCTATCAGAAGCACATACAGTTTTATACTACTCAGAGGGGACCGGTGGTTCTTTCCCAGCTAAGTGCATGTTGCTCTTGCTTTTAAAAAAATTCCATCCCTCACTCTCAATTCATGACTGTGCTTCTAGTCCAACTCCCTGAGTATATCAGGACCAATGAACCGATGTGAAGTTCCTCACATTCCTCACTTTTCACCCACATTCCCCATGTTTTCATCAGTTTCCTTTTACTCAGTGGTGAAGTGTAAAGGTGTGCCTGACTTTCTTTCCAAGTTAAGACACTGTTGTTTTCTATCTATCAGTTATCTGCCCTCCGACCTGGATTTCCTTCCTGGAGACTCTATTTGGAACATAGCTTTGAAACAAGAGGTTGCCATTGATGATCTTAACACAACCTTCCCTTTCCGCTCAAGCTGCTGTTCTTCATGCCCAGCACTAGTAAATGTGGGTTACTTCCTCTGCCTTCTCTTATTTCACCAGCTACTCTTACTTCAGCTCCCTGTGTCCTGCTCTCTGCCCTCCACCCCCCATTGTAGAGAAACTTCTCGTTTGAGGTTCACACATGTGTTTTTGAAAAAAACAAGTCAGCTACATCCATTGTGACTTCTCTCCTGCATTTGATACTATTGATGACTCCCAGCGTTAAACGTCCCCTCCATGACTAACCTCTGTGACCCTGACTTCTCTGGTGCTCTTATTGATTACTAGAGGCCTGGTGCATGATATTTGTGCACCAGGGGAGGGGTGTCCCCTCAGCCCAGCCTGTGCTCTCTCCAGTCTGGGACCACTCAAGGGATGTCCAACTGCCTGATTAAGTGAATTAAATTGAAGTCTGCTCTGAGTCATGTTCATTTCTTTAAACCAGCAGTCAGACATCCTCTCACAATCCTGGACCGCTGCCTCCTAACCACTAACCTGCCTGCCTGCCTGGTCGCTCCTAACTGCCCCCCCCCCCCCGCCGGCCTGGTCACCCCCAACTGCCCCCCCTGCCGGCCTAGTCGCCCCTCACGGCCCTCCTGTCAGCCTGGTCGCCCCACGCAGCCTGCTTGTTCAGTTGTTTGGTCATCCCTCACTTAACCCCCCTGCCAGCCTGGTTGCCCCATGCAGCCTTCTGTTCAGTCATTTGGTCATCCCTCACTAACCCCCCTGCCGGCCTGGTCGCCCCATGCAGCCTGCTTGTTCAGTCATTTGGTCGTCCCTCACTAGCCCCCCTGCCAGCCTGGTTGCCCCATGCAGCCTTCTGTTCAGTCATTTGGTCATCCCTCACTAACCCCCCTGACAGCCTGGTCGCCCCATGCAGCCTTCTGTTCAGTCATTTGGTCATCCCTCACTAACCCCCCTGCCGGCCTGGTCACCCCATGCAGCCTGCTTGTTTGGTCTGGTTGTCTGTCACTATCCCCCCTGCCAGCCTGGTCATAGGCAGCCATCTTGTGAGGGCGTGGGGGTTAATTTGCATATTACCTCTTTATTATATAGGATAGAGAGTGCATGTGCATCATTCGATGGTTTATTTGGCCTCCTCACTGTCTCAACACTCTTTGCCCCCCACCCAATAATTTGGGATTTTTACACCCCTTCCAGTGACACATTGCTCTTCTCCCTAAACTGTCACCTCCATATTTGCTCTATGTCAAACCACCCAATAAATATTTATAAAAACTAGAGGCCTGGTGCACAAAATTCATGCACCTAGGCCTGGCCAGCGATCCCTAGGCCTGGCCAGTGATCGAAGGGGGAGCATCTGGCATAGAAGGTCAGGTTCCAGCTGACCTCTGGGCCCTGGGCAGTATCTGGGCCCCTGGGCCCCCCACGCATCCCCCTCTGTCTGAGTCACAGTGCCCAAGTCCCCACATGGAGATATGGTGAGTGCGACCAGACGCCACGGGCCGGGGCACAGCGTGGGTCTCTGGGCCACCCAGCGGCGCCACAGGGAAGCCAGGAGGGCAGCATGTTCTCTCCCAGCTGACTCCTGCCTTGTTACGTGCTAACCCCCACCCCCCCCACCCACTGGTCAGCATACGTCATAGCGAGCAGTCGAACTCCCGGTTCACTGCCCACCTGAGGGGACAATTTGCATATTAGGCTTTTATTATATAGGATTTCTACCTACCCTTTAAATTCTTCTCACCTAAAGGTGAATTTATGAGCTCCCTGCCATTGTTACCTACTCTTCTTTCTTCCAACATACTTTGTCTAGTGAGTCCATCTTGAAACCCAGTGAGATGAACATTCACTCAGATGCACGATATTTTCCTAATTGCCATCAAATACCTCTTGGTTTTTCTTCTTATTTTTTAGTCCCACCACTAAGATCTAGTTTACACTCTACAAACTTTTTTGCTCTTTCTCTTTGCCTCTCATTTCTCCTTTTGAGTTTTATCAGCACTTTTCAGGTTAAGTTTCCTACAAAAGTAGTTTTTGTTTTTATCTTTTAGTCATGTGTTTTTTTATTAATCCACTTATTTATTCATTATATTGTATATTCAAAGAATGTTAAGTGCTAATCAGTGCCTATTAAGAATGTAAATGTGGCCCTGGTTGGTGGCTGGGTTGGTTGGAGCACTGTCCCATTTGTGGGTTCAATTTCCAGTCCGGGGGTATATCCAAGTTGTGGGTTCCATCCCTGGTTGGGGCACATACCTAGGTTGTGGGTTTGATTCCTGGTTGGCGCATATATCAGAGGCAACTGATCAATGTTTCTCTCTCACATTGATGTTTCTCTCTCTCTCTGCCCTGAATCCTCTCTCTCTAAAAATCAATAAAAACATATCCTTGGGTGATAATTAAAAAAAAATAACATAAATGTGAACACAACAGACCTGGGTTCTCCCTCACCAAATAGATCGTGTAGCAGGGAAGACAGACACCAGCAAATACATAAAAAATAAGTGAATTACACTGTGATAAGTTCTCCAAAGGTTCTCTCTCCTCCCTGAGCTCCTCTGGTGAGGGCTCTCACTAGTGTGCAGTGAGGGAGTGAGGGCCGGAGGCTGTACATGGCCAGAGCATTTCCACCAGTGAAGCTGAGGCTGCTGCGAGTATTTAGGTGGTGGGAGGGCCACAGCCAAGGAAGGATGCAGCCGGTATCTGGTAAATGTTGAGTAACGTGGCAGTGTGAGTAGGGTGTGTGTGAGAGAGAGAAGTGGAAGTGAGGGAATACGAATGAATGGCAGTGGGCACTGTCTCCTGTGCTACTCAGTTATTCTCACAGGGCAGGTGGCGTTGCCTTGTTTTTCAGAGGAAAAATCCGAGGCTCAGAAAGGCTCATTCTCTGGACGTGGAGCTGGACCCAAGTGCATTCACAGCTCTGACCCAACCTTGGGCTATGACTGTTCATGCCCACCCAGGCTCCTGTGTGTTAGTGAGGAGCGCAGGGCCTTCCCAGGACACCAGCCCCGCTGAGGCTCCTACTCCCTCTGCAAATGCTGCCTTTATGACACTGGACCTGCAATCCTTGAGGACAAGGAACTGGCATCCTTGCATTTTCTCAGGGTTCCTAGTGCCTCGTCCTGCTGTGGGGAGACACTGTATAAATAGTTGTGAATATCTTTGCTAACATCTTTCCATCATGCCTCCTATTGAAGTTTACATTAGAACCACTGGACCACAGGTGCCTTCACTGAAAACAATCCCAGGTACAGGATTGTGCTGCTGGGTGTTGAACAGTTTCCTCAGTGCCCTCTGTTCCCTTTTTAAGGTTCACATGTGCACCAGACAAACAAGAAATATATCAGCAGTGCTCTGTGACCACAACAAAAGTTGGAAATTAACAAGCAGCTCAGGTCATTCAGATGTGCAGCCAGGTGTGGGAATCATTACCTCTGTTGACTTCATCCTGTGGTTAGGTCTGTCTATGGAAATTTTGGGGAGATTTGGATACTCAGGATGTATTAAATAACAGTGGCTTCTAGAAGAGACCTGCTCCTAGCCTTCCCCTCCCCTTTATACTAGTGAGGAGGCAAATTTGAACACCTGAAACAATAATTGCTTGGGGGTGGGGTAGCAAGATGGAGTGTCAGGGTGTACAAATGTAGATTTCTCATAGAATGTAATAAAAAAAAAAGGAACTAGTGCAGGGAGAAGTGGTGCCTTGAATTCAAGTGTGTGAGCGAGAAAGACAGAATGACAAAGACTGGGAGGAAAGTGACAGGAGGAGAGAGATCAGGCTCTTATTTCAAGAGTGTAGAAGCAAAATGCTGCTTTGTGCAGCATGCCCAGGTGGCGTGCTGCAAATGAAACGCTGTACTTCTCCACGTCTCCAGGATTTTTGCAGCCACTGCTAGTTAGGACCAGAATATTGTGTGTGTTTCCTGGGCAGTGTTCTTTTCTCAGGCAAGCTCCTTAGGATTAGATGCTGTTAGGAAGGGAAAGCACCTGTCAGGGGCAACATGTAGAAATGGTAAGAAAAGAAGATGGACTGAAGGATAGAGCTGGGGATTATCCCAAGAAGATGAAAGAGTATAAGATCTGAGAGGGAAATTTAGTAGAAAAGTTCAAAACCAGGTGTAAGAGAGAACACATCCCGAACTGTATGACTTTGGCTGAGGAATGTGGTTAGCAGTATGTGCATGTTGTTTGCTGTGACTGAATGATCTCCCTCCCCAGGAGGGAGAAACAGCTCTTGAATTCACTGTTTGTGGGCAAGGAGGGCTGGGGCGCTCCAGAAGGGAAGTTAGTGTCAGACAGAACATGTTTGCACTTGCAGCTATTTACCTCCCAATGAAACCTGCATGCTATATTGGAAACAAATATACATGCATCTTACACAGTCGTGTTGGAAGTAAATGAAACACTTTTATAAAAGTAGTTGTGTCCTAGGAAGATTTTTTTATAAATATAAAATATTTAATGATGCTGTATAGAGAAAACCAAACTTACTAAAAAATAACGTTTTCCTTAAGGAAAAAGTACAACTAGATAATATGTAAATATGATGTGAAATTAACACCAGGCTAAATTTTAAACAATGAAAAGTTTTCAATGGTCAAAACTTACTCTGTAGGGGTCGCCCACATCAACTGCTTCTATTAAGACTTCAGGTTAGTTGACACTTTTAATAACTTTAGCAAGTTCCAAACTGGAAAAACCAGGTGTTGCCAGTGGAGGTTGAGGTGAACTGAAAGGTGGGCGGGTGCCACCACGGCCAGCCAGCATAGAGATGCTGTGGTTAGTGCACTTCCTGGACCCGAAGTGCAGCCCTGCGCCTGCAGACAAGGGCTTCACAGTGCACTTTTCTGTTTTTCAGGATGAGTCTTCAAGCCATGAGTGTAACCAGCGCACAGTTCTTCTGTATGGTGTGGGCAAAGCACGTGATGAAGCGAGGCATCAGCTGAAGAAGATTACCAGAGATATTTTGAAAATCCTAAATAAGAAGAGCACCACAGAGATGGGGGGTAAAGAGCCCGAATGCACTTTCTCCCATTGTGCTGGCTTATGTCCTGCCCCTTAGCGCAGTCTTTATCAAGTTTGTAGATGGCAGTGTCCCCAGTGTTTCCTCTTCTGAATGACTGTCACATTGAAATATGAATAAGCACATTGAAATTTTAAGGCCTTGGTTCCATTTATAGTAATCCGTGTATTAAAATAGCACATTTTATGAGTAGATGTAGGTAGTTTTTATTTTCTACTTTTTTTTACTTCCCGAATTTTCTACAATAGTCAAAAATGAAGTATTGAAGAATGAGTTGGAAACCCCTTACTTTGGAAGTGATTCCCCTATTCTTTACCAGCCTTTCTCAAGCTTGTAGTTTGCTCTGGGTACTTATATTGCATGATAACTGAAAGTCATGACAGTGTAGTTGCTGATCTTTTCTTACATTATTCAGAAGAATAATCGCAATATGTAATGGTGACTACCAATATCACCAAATATTTTCAAGTGAAAAAGAAAATTAGGCCTTTGCTCTATATAATGCCTTCTTTACTTGGAATACTCTTTCCCCTGGCCTTTTACATAGTTTTAACAGTGAAGCTACGCCTTTGCATTATGTCACTACATTGCATAATTGAAATTTTGTAATTATCCACTTTACATTTCCCTAATTACTCTTTTCAAGGTTTGTTTATTTTATTAGGCAGTTATATGATTTAAAATATGATATAATATATACTCCACTACCACCAGTGGTATTTCTTTTTCTACTACTTAAATAATACAAGGGGGGAGGTTTCAATTTTCCCTATGCAAACAGCACACTTCCTGCACTTGGTATAAGCCACCTCTAGAAACCCTACTTTGATGTTCAGTACAAAATAAATACTCTTTTATGAACCCCTCCACAGGGGATCCTTTAGACTTTAAGCAGATGAATTTCTAGAGCTTTTCCATGCTAGATCTTTCCTACAGGAAAGTGCAGATATAACTAATGCAAATAGCTCTCTTTCCTCTCCATCAATAGAGGGGCACAGGCAGAAACAAGGTACAAGGCTCTCTTTTCACTCTGAATGTCATGTTGCCACTGTATTAGTCACAGGCTAGTCTTCAGAGCACACACAATGGAAAATTGACCTTCGTGTGATTTGCATCATGTTCCCTAACTTCCTTCTATTGCTGGTTAAGGACCTTGCACTTCACCAGATTGCCAGGGGACAACCAAGAGTCCTGGAAGGGAAATGAAACCCTGTTGTTGTTGGTTTGTCCTTATTGAGCTTGCAAAGAACATAATTGCTAAGAAAAACTGTTGATCTGTCCCTTTGCTTTTTTCTCTTTTTTTGAGAAAGAGGAAATGGGTTGCATTTAGAAGGTTGGATTTAGAAGCCCTGTTAAGTAGGGAGCAGAGACTACTGAAACGCCTCTTTGTGTACTTGAGAATGGGGTGGACACTATCTCAGTTCAGAGGTTCAGTAATACATTTTTTAAAAAATTTTAGATTAATTTTAGAGTCTTTCCAGATCCTATGGAATTTTTGGTTTTTGGAAAACTGAGAGGGTAGGAAGAGGAAGGAAGCAATGTGGTATCTTTTTCTGTTGAGTCTACTTCCTTCCTTCGTAGTTTTTTATGCCAGACTATAGTCTCTGCTATCTTTGTATCAGTTTCTTAAATAGCCAAGTCTTGCTTATGAACTCACAGAGACAATTGTTGTTCATGCTGGTTTTCGAGATACCAGTGATGGAAACACCACTGTGAAGAGGCATCTTCAAAGTGGATTTTTGTCTTTCCCTCATTTTAAAATTCCTCACCCAGAAATGTTTAATTAGATCTATCTTTTGATAGTCCACATTTAAGTCACTACTTAAAACCTAGTGTGCTCACCAGAAGCTAGCTAACTATTCTTAGATTAAGGAAATTTGCGAGCTTTTGCCAGCGAAGATGAGCATTGATAAGGCAGGAAAAGGGAGCTTGTGTAAGCATGTATTTGATTTCTGGCTACACTAAAAATATGATTTTTAGGAACTCCATTAGGAGTGTTATCACATCAACCAGGCTTTATCTAGGGGCATTTATAATCTAAAGCTTTTACGACATTTCCAGTTGAAGGTGGTCAAACCTATTTTACATTTATATGACTTGTCCAGTGGTTCTCAACCTTCTGGCCCTTTAAATACAGCTCCTCATGTTGTGACCCCCCCAACCATAAAATTATTTTCATTTCTACTTCATAACTTTAATTTTGCTACTGTTATGAATCGTAATGTAAATATCTGATATGCAGAAGGGTCGTTCGACCCCCAAAGGGGTCGCGACCAACACGTTGAGAACTGCTGGACTAGTCAGTCATTTTTGTGTTTCAGTGGTGCATCTTTTGAAAATATTAATGAGGTTTATCAAACTAGAAGGCCAAAACTTGTAGGGTTTAAAGATTTTGAAAAAAAGACAACCAAAATTAAGCAACTAAGGAATAATAATATCTATTACTATGAATTATTCATGTTATTCATGTGAATATTTTTAAAATAAAGTATTCCATTGAAAACCACCACTAATATTTTTATATTTTTAAAAATGAATATGAATTGCCAATAACCAATTGTATATTTTTATGTGAGATTTTAAGAAGTTAGCTATAGCTTATTAGCATAAACAAAGAAACAAAAGAGATGCATCTGTGAGTTCTCATGATGGGTCTACTTCCTCATCTGTGTTATTTTAGTTTGTGTTTTTGCTTTGGTCCCAGGAAGGACTAAATAATTATCTTAACTTCAATTTTAAAGCACATTGTACCCAACACGGTTGATGTGCGCTTTCAGCCTTGGATCAGTGGGGTTAGTTAATGAAAAATTCCAAACTTGGATATTTTAAACACGCTCAGGACACGTGATCAGCTAAATGGAAAACTAAATAGGTTTAATGAACTTACTAGTTTTCGTTCTTTGGTGTTATTGGTAAAAGTGGCACAGTCTTGTACCTTATGTTGCTCGTCACTTTTTAATTCTGATTTACTCTGGTTTCAGGGCTTGTTTGTTTGTTTGTTTTAGGAAATGAACAGAAAAAAGCCAGAGTTTTTATTTGGTGGGCAGAGGGAAGACTTTGGTGAGGGCTTAAATTGTAATTGCTTATGGTTGAAAGGGAAGTATCCTGTCTTCTAATGTTATTTTTTAACATCATTACATTTGTCATTAACAAAATCTTATGCTGTTTAGTGCAGTCGTTGTTAGTTTAATAGAGGTGTGTAATCTTTGTCTCTGAATTAAACTTTTCCAAATAAAATGTGAGGGATTAGGCAAAAAAAAAAAAAAAAAAAAAAAAAAGCACAAAAACCCTCTTAAACATAACAGTATGGTGATTGCGGGGGGGAGTGGGGGGACAGGTAGAAGAGGGCCGGGCAGAGATGTGAGTGATAGTGCTCTTGTCACCGTAGCCTTTGACTAGTTAGAATCCTTGTGTTGGAAATGACCTTAGACATCATATAATCCAACCTTTTCTTTTTGTTTTTAGATTTACCTTTGTATACACATACATTACAAAATATTTAAAAACTGGATCTAATTATTTTTGGATGTTATCCTTTAAACTTTTAAGAAAGAATAAAGAGTCCCTCTGGGATAGCATATTTTAAAACATTTTTATTATAATTTTTTCAAAGTTCTTTATGCTAAAATAAGTGTTGCATTTTCCCATTAATGTGGAGGAATTTTATTTTTTTCTAACCCTAAAATAGTTAGGAATCATGTGTGTAAATTTTCTTTTTTACATATTAAGCTGTTTGGGAAAATATCACAGTAAGTCTCCTAAGAAGATGCCAGTGAAGCTTCCTCTTAAATCAGAATGAGCCTGGGTGATTCCCCACTTCCTTACGGTCTTCTATTTCAAAAGTCAGTCAGAAATGTCCCTGGAGGTGCTGGTCATAGTAACCAAAATCTAGAAACAACTCACTGCAAAGTATAAATAAATAGTGGTTAGTCAAACGCTGGAATATGGTACAAAGTGGGAGGTATTAATTTTAGGACAAATTAATATTGCAATAACAATATGGATTAATCTCAGAACACAATGTTGAGTGAAAGATGCCAGATATTAGATGTATATATTGTATGGTTGTATTTATATAAAGTTCCGAGGTTGGCAGTATTAGTCTAAGCTGTTAGGAGTTAGGATCTTGTCCTGGGGAGAGAGGGAAGTGGCTGGAGGGGAACCCATCAAGTGTGTAGTGTTCTGATATGTGATTTTGTGACTTGAGTTTCATTACGAGTGTATTTAATTTGTAGAGATTCATAGAGTTTGTGCACTTTTTTTGTCTGTATGTTATATTTCAATAAAAACAGTATCATTGAAAACCCAAGAGTTTCTGTTGAATGAAAAATAATGTGTTATTATATGTTTATTAGTTGGAGATGAAGGACCAAGAGCCAGGAAGAACAGGCAGGAAGCATTTCCAACGCTGGAGACTGTGTTCACAAAACTTCAGCTCCTTTCATATTTTGATCAGCATCAAGTAACATCTCAGGTAGCCATTTAAAGCTGTTTATTATACATTTGGGATATTCATATTTTCTTAAAAGTCTCCTATGTAGTATATGTTTCTGGCCTTAGTTGGTTTTATAAATATGCTTTTAAAACATATTTGGAAGCATCTCAAACTATTGAGTAGCTCAGTTTTAAGGGTCAGGTTGTCTTCCTCAGAAGAATTAATTTTTATTTTGAAAATATTTTACCTTATGGTAATAATCAACATTATGTAAAATATATCTAATGTAATGCTCATGTTTTTACACTATGGTCCTACATTGCTATTAATAAGGGAGAAATCTGTTCATGATAAATAAAGTACAGTTGAGAAGAAACCAACTCTGTTTTATTTTATAAATCCATTGATACTCAAATAGATATTATCTGGAAATTAATTAGGGTCTAGATCTTATGATGACTTGGCTTATTTCTTCAGTTATAGTTGCAGTAAGGAAGTCAATTTGTACATGGTTTGGGTTTCTGTAGAAATAGGTTTTAACTGTCTTCTAAGTAGAATCTTAATAAATAAAAATTATTTGGATATTGGCCTTATCATTATTTTCACCTTTTTTTGCACAGATCTCTAACAATGTGCTGGAGCAGATCACAAGCTTTGCGTCCGGGACTTCCTATCACCTCCCTTTAGCTCACCACATTCAGCTCATCTTCGACCTCATGGAGCCAGCACTGAACATCAATGGACTAATTGACTTCTCAATACAGGTGTCAAAGAGACCTTGCTTCTCTCATTTTAGGAAAGGAAATGTACCAGGCATTGTCCAATTAAAAATGAGCCACCCAGTGCATTTTTTAATAATTGAGACATTCCGAATCAGCAGTATTCAAATAGCTTTTTAATTGCAGCTTTGTTCGTAGTTTTCAGTTAAATAATTATAATACTGTGCTAAAATATATACTAGTAATAGTCATTACAAAATGGGAATGTTTTGAGGGTATTTTTTTGTCTTTTTATTACTTTGCTTTGAGAAAGATAAAAGGTTATTTGCTGTTTATAATAGAGTATATTTTAAGTTAAGAGCAAAACAATAGAACCTTATAATTTGATTTGCCCTGCTATAGTATATATATATTTGAGTATATTCTTATCTTATGTTGTTAGTAAATAGAAATGAAAGTTGGTTTCTATTGCTTATTCTCTTAATAACCTCGTTTGTTTTATTAAAAAGAAGGGGGAAAGGAGAAAAAAGTGAGAGGTGGAATGTTCTCTGAAATTATTCAGTCTAGAGTTTTAGCTTTGGGCTGCCATAAAGTGTTGGTAACTACTTTAGTATTGGATACTTTCTAACTGCAGGTACCTTGGTGTCTACATAAAAGAAAAACTCCATAATTTGGTAAAGGATAAAAAATGAAAATCATTCTAATTCACTGGGTGTGTTTTTCTGAGACAGGTTATGTATATGTATATGGCCCTGGGGCAGGATAAGGGGCGAGATAAAAGTATTACTAGAATGACTCAATACATGCATGGTTTTTAAATATAAATGCTTACCTATGTGCTTTGGCAGCTACGTTTTCATCTGATCTTTTCTCTCATTGTAGTTACTAAATGAACTGAGTGTTGTGGAAGCCGAACTGCTCCTGAAATCCTCCAGCCTCGCAGGCAGCTACACCACGGGCCTCTGTGTCTGCATCGTGGCTATTCTCAGGCGCTACCACAGCTGTCTGATCCTGAACCCTGAGCAAACAGCCCAGGTGTTTGAAGGGTTGGTATATTAAGTATCATTACTGTTTCACATCATATAATGTATAATTGTCATGAAATATTATAGTATTATAATATTATCTAATCTAATGAAAGACAAACATGCAAATTGACCGTACCTTTGCTACACCTTAAGCCACACCCACCAGCCAATCAGAGCAACTATATGCAAATTAACCCAACCAAGATGGTGGCCGGCAGCCACGGAGCTGGAGCGAGTAGGAGGCTTGCTTGCTCCAGTGGTGGATGAAGCCAAGCTTCCTGCCTGCTGAAGCTGGCTCTGAGCTCCACTCAAGGCAACAAAGTTTCAATTATAGAACATAAATTAACCCCAGATACCTGCTTTCAGCTGGCCGTGGCCACAAAGCTGGAGTGAGCAGGAGGCTTGGGTTGCCCCTGGTGATGGAGGAAGCCAAGCTTCCCACCCTCCCTGGCCGGCTCTGAGCTCCACTCAAGGTTTCAAAGTTTCAATTATAGAAGGTAAATAAATCCCAGAATAAAAAAAAAAGAAAAAAAGAAGAGGCTGGGAGCTTCCATCGCCGGGAAGCTTGGCCAGCCTGAAACGGCCCTCAGCCCCTCACCCAGACTGGCAGGCAACCCAGTGGGAACCCCCCCACCCTAAAAGGGGTGTGGCCAGCCTGCAAACAGCCATCAGCCCCTCACCCAGGCTGGCCAGGCACCCCAGTGGAGACCCCCACCCTGAAGGGGGTGTGACCAGCCTGCAAACAGCTATCAGCCCCTCACCCAGGCTGGCCAGGCACCCCAGTGGGGACCCCCACCCTGATCTGGGACACCCTTCAGGGCAAACCAGCCTGCCCCCACTCATGCACCAGGCCTCTATCCTATATAATAAAAGGGTAATATGCAAACTGACCCTAACAGCAGAACAACTGGGAATGACTGGTCACTATGACCCACACTGACCACCATGGGGGAAACGCTCAATGCAGGAGCTTCCCCTTGGTGGTCAGTGCTCTCCCACAGGGGAGCTCTGCAGCCACAAGCCAGGCTGATGGCTGCCAGTACAGCGGTGGTGGTGGGAGCCTCTCCCGCCTCCTCAGCAATGCTAAGGATGTCTAACTGCAGGTTAGGCCTGCTCCCCCCTTGCAAATGGCCATCCCCCGAGGGCTCCTGCACTGCCAGAGGGATGTCTGACTGCCATCTTAGGCCCAATCCCCCGGGGAGCAGGCCTAAGCCAGCAGGTGGTCATCCCCTGAGGAGTCCCAGACTGTGACAGGGCACAGGCTGGGCTGAGGGACCGCCCCCCCACCCCCATTGAGTACACAAATTTTTGTGCACCAGGCCTCTAGTAGTATTATAATATTACTAGAGGCCTGGTGCACAACATTTGTACACTGGGGGGATGTCGTACATGGGGGGGGGTGGCGAGGGTGGGATTCCTCAGCCCCGCCTGTGCCCTTTCGCAGTCCAGAAGCCCTCAGAGGATGTCCGACTGACAACTTAGGCCTGCTTCCCATGGAGAGCAGGACTAAGCCGTCAGTCAGACATCCTTAGTGCTGCAGTGGAGGCGAGAGAGGCTCCCGCCGCTGCCATTGTGCTAGCCAGCTATCAGACCGGCTTCTGGTGCACTCCCACAAGGAGAGCACACTGACCACCAGGGGGCAACTCCTGCATTGAGTGTCTTGCCCCCTGGTGGTCAGTGTGTGTCATAGCGACCAGTCATTTGCTGTTCAGTCGATTTGCATATCAGCCTTTTATTATATAGGATAGTATAGTATAGTAGAGAAAAATAATATTGATATTTATTTCAATAAAGAGGTATAACATAGTTAAAGAATACGTTTGTAAGAAAACATGTACCAAAGAAGAGTTATAAGAATGAAAAAGTATTTTCTTTTTTTTTAAATGTGTGATTCCTTTCTCCCTTTCTCTTTTCCTTTCTCTTTACCATCCTGCCTTACTTCCCTCCCCCTGGTTTCTACGAATACAAGCCTGTCATTTATAGCACTCTGTCATCTGCCCTACCAGTATCATGGGTAATTATGAATGGCACACATGTGACAACTTTTTTGTTCATGTAATTTCAGTTTATATTTGGAGAATCCAACACTGAATAAGCTTTGCATGCATTGTCATTTTAGAGATTTGCTTCTTTAAGTTCATTGTTTTAAATAAACTAAACCTATCTTTTGATAAGATAATCGAAACAGTGACTTTCTTGATTCTTAGTCTTTTTTGGTTTGTGTGAATTGTAGTATGAGGTTTTCTCTACTACTACTAGTGGGTTAATAATTACCTAATACCATCCCCATTAGAGACTGAGGTTACAGGGACATGGGTAGAATAATTAGCTCTCAAAAAACCCTATACTGTGCTCCTTTTTGTCCACCGAAGACTCACTCCTTTCCCAGGCTTTTATATAAAAAAAGACAACCTGTTTTTCTTTTTCTTCCATTTTCCTCCTGGGTTCAAAAGAAACATGGAGGTCTTTGGTTCTATAGTACTCATTTTTTCTGATCTAATACATGTAATCAATTTATACTCTATTCAAGAGT
Organism: Myotis daubentonii; assembly: GCF_963259705.1. NCBI lineage: Eukaryota > Metazoa > Chordata > Mammalia > Chiroptera > Vespertilionidae > Myotis > Myotis daubentonii. Next base: position 104,207,212 of record NC_081842.1, on the reverse strand, counting down.
AACATCCATTTAACAGCAGCTCTCTCAGGGAAAAGGAAGTGCTATCACATTAATTATGCATGAAGATTATTAAGTGAAATCTGAAATATCCAAGATAGTTTCACATGTGAAAAAATTAACATGTTAGAATTCAGGAAATATAGGACTGTTTAATATGGCCCTCAACTACCCTGTGAAGTTGAATAATTAATACCACTTTACAAGTGAAGAGACTGAAACTCAGGCTTGTTAAAGGAAGTGGTTGGCAAGGGGATATACCCAGCATCACAGCACTAAATCTCCCAGGCTGCTGAAAGTCTTTCTAACTAGGAGCTCACTCATGCTGTCTAATCTACACCATGCTTGTTAAACTGCATGAAACCCTTTAGTTGGTCATTAAATGAATATAATAGATTTTTGACAAGCATATTTTTTATTTTTGTTTATTTTGAAATTCATTTCAGTATTTATTTTGACATTTTAAATTTATTTTATAAAATGTTCATAAAATCATATTTAATATTAACTTTATTATATTTTTACTTTATCGTACATAGTAAGGGTATTTTACCCAAAATTGTTATTTTGTTTTTCTGTACTTATATGAATGGATATACTGGATTTCAGTGTAAAATGTTTTTCTTTCCAATGGCAAGTGAAAAAAAAATGAGGAAAACATTGATTACAAACATTGACTGTTATACTCCCAATAAATGTTTATTTACAAAATAATTCTTTGCTTTTTAGGTTATATTTGGAATTTTTTGTTTATATAGTTAACTGTTGATTGAATCTGTTTTTCATAATTATGTGACTCTTTTGCTATAATTGACAGCTTCTATCTGCTGCCCACTGGCCCCGTTTGCTGATGCCATTTCATATTGTTTGGAATGCTATATTGCCATTTCCTCTTGTACTTTCCTGAGTTCCACATCTGGTATTTGTGATTCCTTCTTGGCCTAAGTATCCTAGGCTCCCTCTGGCTTCACCCTGTTCCCTAAATAATGGAGTGAACTGTGGCTTGGGAATATGGAGACCTAAGCTCTCTTGGATCTGCTGTGAACTCGCTCTTAGCCTATGTGCAGGTGACTTTACTTTTCTGAGCCTTAGAGCCCTCTTTGTAAAATGAGGAAGATGAGTCAGTTCATTTCTAAAGCCCATTTGAGCTTTAATAATCTGAACCATCACACTATCATAGGCTGAACCCTTTAACAGAATACAAGGTGGTGGTGGCATCAGATTCACAAAGAGGGGGCTGGACCACTTTTTTATCTCTGTGTTGTATAACCTTTTGTGTTGTATGAACTGGGGTGAAAGAGGCCACAGTTAGAATTTGGGGAAATGGCACAGATTGCAGCAGCAATGGTACTTTGAACTGAAAGACTTCAGGGAATGTTTCTAAGGGGAAGGGGATTTGGTTCTTATATGAGATAAACTAATGTAAATTTGTTTCTAGTTTGGAGAAACAAGGGAAATGTGACCTCTAACTGTGAATTCACCAGGTTCATGTGAGCACCAGCTCAACGTTTAAAAATGGATTTCCAAGATTTACTGATTAAGAATTGTTCCCTAACAATGAAGTAGATTTGGGGATCTTTGAAAATTCACTGAATTAGTGAATCTTTTTGCTGAGGAGAGATTCTCTACTTTAACATTTCTTTATGTTCTAGTCACAGCAACTTAATTGATGGATTCATTCATATATACTTTCTGTATGGAGGAATTTCTATTTTTCTTGTTGTAATGCCATTTTTGAAGTTTTCTAAAAAAAAATCTAGTATTTTAATATTATAATAAACTGATATTTTTCTTAATTATTTACTACTGTTATAATGATTAGTGTCAACAATCTAATACTTTTTTATACAAGTAGTAAATGGACATATTCTCTAAAAGATTTAAACAGTAGCTTATGTATTAGCAACATGTATATCTCACTCCTCGCATGCTGTCTCCTCAGGCTGTGTAGTGTGGTAAAGCATGTTGTGAATCCCTCAGAGTGCTCTTCTCCTGAGAGATGCATCTTAGCCTACCTCTATGATCTCTACGTGTCATGTAGCCACCTCAGAAGTAAATTTGGAGACCTCTTCAGGTGGGTAGAAGAAAATCAAAAGAATAGGGGTAGGGTTATATCTCTGTTTATTAGTGACTAGACCAATACTGTCATCCTTTTTAATAGTGAAAGTTAGTCATAATTATATCTGCCAGAATTCATATTGAGTTACCTTTCATTGTATCTATAACCTTATTACAAATGTGTGTTTAACTCTGATTGCGATTTTGAGATAAACTTGTGATACAATATTTTATATTTTGCACTTGCTGTTACCTCACTGGGAACATTGTTTCCCACTTTTGTGTGCACTCACTTTCTCACTTTGTTTCTCTGCTTCCGTTATCATCCTGTTCGAAACAGCATCCCTGACTCCCTTTCATTCTCTGCATCTTAGCACTTGCTGCCACCACAGGTACACAGATGTTGGAAAATACATACTTACTTAATGTTATTTTGAGGAAACTCAGATTATTAATTATAGGAGACAGTCATAACTGGCAAAATAAATTTAGAATCTAGAAGGAGGTAAGGAAAGCACGATCAGTTACGGTTTTCTCTGCTCCATATTTTACACCCATTTGTTTGTAAATCCTATGAGCTAGCTCGACCTTCCAGGTACAGTACCGAGAATCTGATACTCTTCATTGCTCTGTCACGACCACCATGGTCATCTCCTGGTTAGACCTTTGTGTAGCTCTTCTCACTGGTATCCCCGCTTGCCTCCTTGACTCTCTTGAGCATATTATCAACACATCTACTAAAATCATCCTTTTAAAACAAGAACAATAAAGTTTCCCAATGGCTTCTCATCTATTCAGAATAAAAACCTCTGAAGTCATTACCTAGCCTTTAGGACCTACTGTATCTGATTTCCTCTTCAGGCTTTTCCCCCTTGTTCCATTCTAACTATGTGCACCTCCTTCCTGGTCTTCAGACACTCTGAGCAACCATTGTAGGGCATTTGCACTTGCTATTACCTCTCTTGTGTTTTCCCTAGCTACTTGCATGCTCAGGTCCACAATTCATTCACGGCTTTCCTCCCAACCACCCCGTTTATTTATTTGTTTGTTTGTTTGTTTGTTTTAAAATATATTTTTATTGATTTCAGAGAGGAAGGGAGAGGGAGAGAGAAATATCAATGATGAGAGAGAATCATTGATTGGCTGCCTCCTGCACGCCCCCAACTGGGGATCAAGCCTGCAATCCGGGCATGTGCCCTTGACTGGAATCGAACCTGGGACCCTTCAGTCCGCAGGCCAATGTTCTATCCACTGAGCCAAACCAAGGTGGGCCCAACCACTGCATTTTAAATAGCATACCCCTCTGCCTACAATGTCATTCTTTGACCTTAGCACTAACACTGGCACATCGCATATTTATTTATCATCTCTCTCTCCTTCCTAGAATGTAAGCTTACCAACAGTAAAAACTTTCTGTTTTATTCGCTGCTATGCCCCAGTACCTGGAAGAGTGTCTGGCACATAGGAAGCACTAAAAAAATGTCTGTTAAATAAAAGATATATACAAAATATCATGAAACTTTTCATGGTATCAATAGGGAAAAATGTGAAAGTATGTCTCCATGAATGGTTAGGTTTCAAAATAATCCCTTACAGGGATGCTGTTTGAGTGAATCTTATGAAACATCTTTTCACAGAAATTATGTAAGAGCAGTAATAACCTGTATCCTGCTGCTTTTTCACACAGAGCTTTCAGTTGACAGTTTTTAGAGAGCTTTCTCATACGTGATTCACTTTAGGCAACAGCCCTGTTCTTAATAGTGAACTTCCAAGAAAGCTCCAGGAGCCCTAACGCTCCTGCCGGGCAGTGTAAATGAGTTCATTCCAGTCTTGTAACCTGGGTGCGTGGAGATCAGGAGACCAGCTTGCACTGAGGGCTGCTCGGGATCAGCACAGGGGTGCCCCACAGCTGTGACACTGGCTGAGGTTCCCTTGATTAAGAAGTGGCAGAGAAACAGCTGTCCCAGGAAACCTGGAAGTCAGACATTATTTGCAGTTTGGGATTAAGAAATATGGCCCAACAAAAGCTAGATATGCAGAGAGATTTCTGTTAATATACTATTAAACCAGTTTTAATAATTTGATCTGAAGCACCATCTATAAAGTTGTGGAAGAGGAATATGTGGGGGACATATTCACACCTACCACTGATTGAGCTGCTGCTTGTGCCAAGCACGGCACTGGGCTATTTCCATCAAGATCCTTACTCCACTCAACAACCCCAGGAAGTAGAAATGATGTTTCCTATCACCAAATGATTGTTCCTCATCCTTATTAATAAATGATGAAACTTAGACTTGAACATAAGTAATTTTGGCCTCCAGGTGTGTGTTGCTTTCATCACTCTATCGGAGTCTATCGGGTTTTTTGATACAGGCAATTTCAGAAGGGAAATACCTAGGTTATTTCCTTAAACCCATATATGCCTGCACAGAGAGTGGTAAGAATCTGAGAGTGACCGAGGTAGCAGCTGACTTTTTAATAAAACATAGACGCTCACCTGGAAAGAGTCTAATAAATGAAATAGGAAGCCTCGAAATGAAGGGCGAGGAGACTTTCCCATGAGCCATAGAGTTCAGAAAAAGTGAGCATTCCTGGCTGGAGGTCGGCAGAATTCTTTTGTTTCTAAAGGCAGAAATGAATAGCATGTTAGAATTAAGTGGAAGGCTGAATAAAATAGATGATGCTTCACTACTTGCAGAAGACTGTTTCCTCCAACACTCAGTGAATTGGGAGGTGGAGGAAACCAAGGATGTGGTGGTAGGAAGGGAATCAGCAACGAGCAAAGTTTGATTTTGTTTCATCTTTAGTGGGAGAATGAAACGAATTAGGTACTATTGCTAAGTGAGAATGAAAGAAAAGTTAAGTAGAAAGTTGGCAAGAGTTGTTAAGTCATAAACTGGAGATTTTAAAAGCCCTGAAGACTATATAGCATCCATCATTTTGAGCAGGTCATAAATCTAGATGGTAAATGTGCATCCTTCAGTGACCACTGAGGAGTTTTTACATAAGTTACCTGGAAAGAAAGATAGTGTAGATTACAATTACTGCCATATAGTGGGTAGGTTTAGTCCTCTCTAATGGACCAGTGCTTCCCAAGCACTTTTGGCACTTGGATTTACCTGGAACAGCATTTTAAACATACAGATTCAGTAAACCTACAGAGGTGATTCTGAAGGAGGAGGTTTTGGTAAACCACAAATTGAACAATCTCTGTTTCTTAAAGCAGTTGGCAGTGGCAACAGTTTAGGGTAAAGAGTGTTATTTATAAGCCTTTTCATTGTTAAAGCAATCATTTCTGGGTACTATTTATGTAGGTGTATAACACTAGGGGTAAAAAGCCACATGTTGCCTTCATCACAAGTAAATTTGCTGCCAAAAAGTTAATCTAAAAGAAAAAGATTCTCTGCTGCATAAGAGAGCTCTTGAATAGAGGTGGATGCTGCTTATGAACTCATGTCCACAGCAATAGGAAGGAATAGCTGAGTATACATGGGATCTGAGCTTTGAAACCAGATTGTCCCTCAGCTCCATCTGCAGAGCCAGATTGGAACAGATACTTTCTAATTCCCTTTGTACTTCTAACATTCTATGTCATATTCAGATATAACTCACTGAAACATACTTGGTTTTCATGATAAGCCAGCCTCTTATAAATCTCTTAATCCTGCTACAAGACAGAACATGATAAACTTTTAGGAATAATAGTTTATTCACTCTTATTTAATTTGTGTATCATCCGTTTCCCCCAACTGGAATGCAAGCTCCTGGAGGGCAGGGAATGAGCCTCTCTTTCACAGCCCTGACCACTTGACCTCTGCTGGATACCCTGTACCTAGAGGAATAGTTTTGCAGGATATGTAATTACTACTAAGCCTGATGTTTATTAATGATGTTAAGCCCTGTGAATTATTCCTGATGTTTAGTCTAACCTATTTTTATTCTTAAGTAATAACACTTTGCAACTACTGTTTAGAGATAGTTCTTGAAAGCCTTAGTAAATTCTTTTATTTTTGAAACATATAAAATGTAGGAAAAAATTAGAAAATAATTAAGATTAGTAACCAAGTTCTTATTCTTGTTTTGTTCTTCACAACCCATTCAGCAACTATTTATTGACCAACGAATACATTCCGGGCACTGTGTTCAGTGCTGATTATTAAGAAATTGGAATCAAGAACTCAATGTGACTCTTTTATAAGAATACATTACAGTTGCTACCATTTAATCTGTCCTTAAATTAACTAACTTTCTAGTTATTCTAGTTTTATTTTTCCTTAACTCTTCTTCTTGTAACCTCAGTAGTGCCTGTTCAAAAGTTAAGCAGACCATATATAATAATGTGATACCTGCTAATTCTAACTTGCGATGGGATCCGGACTTCATGATGGATTTTATTGAGAATCCTTCAGCTTGTAGCATCAACTACTCTATGCTAGGCAAGATCCTCAGTGACAATGCGGCCAATCGCTACAGCTTCGTCTGCAATACACTCATGAATGTATGTATGGGCCATCAGGACGCTGGAAGGTGAGCTGAGTTGCCCTGAATTTTGTGACTAACCACAGTTGTTGCTTTGGTGCTACTTTGAAATTAACTTCCTTAGTAATTGCCTAGGCTGACAGTTGAATGTTGTTTTCTTTTTTTCTTTTTTTTTTGTATATTATTTTATCTGCTCTGTACTATGATTTCCTTAACCCAAGAGACAAAAACATATACAAGAAAAATACAAATAAAAATTGTCTATATTTTTTAAATACTGTACTTAGGCTACCTAAATTACATAGTTTCTAAAAAAAAAAAAAAATTATGTTCTTAAAAGGTCATTGTATAGGTTAAGTTTTTTCACAGAGTAATTGACATCTATAATGGGTATTGTTCGTTGTTTACCAGCATTAGAAACAGAAAACATTTCAAGCCATTCACTTTTATCTTCTCCAGGTTCTACTAGGTTATTTGTCAAGTGGGTATTTATTATATCCTTGACTATAAGAAATGCATGACTTGTTTATGGTAGTGAAATATGTGTTCTTAAGTATGTCACATGCAGTATTTCTTTTTTGTTACTTTATACTGTGTCTGTTCTTTTTCTTCTTTCTAGGATTAATGACATAGCCAATTTCTCCTCCGAGCTGACAGCATGCTGCACTGTTCTTAGTTCAGAGTGGCTGGGAGTTCTGAAGGCTCTCTGCTGTTCTTCCAATCACGTGTGGGGGTTCAATGATGTACTTTGCACAGTAGATGTAAGTTTTCTTTTTCACTTAAAAACTCAACTGCAATTAAATATTTAGTTAGTGAGCAATATTTTTTAATTGACTCAACCCTTAACTGAAATGTAAAATTTTTTTCCTTTTCTCACTTTAAGCAGTATACCAGAGTGTGGTTGGTGCTGTGTTGCATGAGAATGTCCAGGCTCTGATTCATTGGGGCATCCAGTCTTTCTTAGTGATTGTGTCTGGAAGTGATGAAAATATACCCATTTATATCACAGATTTCCTAGAATATTATATGCATGATATGTGAATTTCTTAAAAATCCATCTTGATTCTTTATCTATTTTTGCCTATCACTTCTTGGTGTGATCTTTTGTATGTTAATATATCATACATATAGAACAATTTTATACACATTTTAAAAAATACCTCCCAGTTGAAGTTGAACTTCCTAGTTCTGATATCTCAAGTCTGGGTTGGACAGTCCTACTCCATTCTGTGTCTCGCTAAGATTTTAGGCATGCCAAACTCCTACCTGTGGCCTGCTTTTCTAGACAGGAAAGACACATATTTTTATCTTTAACATTGTTCCTTAACCTCTTAGTTGTTTTTGTTATACTTTACCTCTGGTTAGTTCACTCATCTATAAAATTGGAATTAACAGTAGTATGAACCTCATGGTGTTGTGCAGTTAAATGAGGTGACTTTTTATAGATTGCTACCCACACTCCCTGGCATATACTACAACTTACTACTAAGGTTGCTATTACAGCTTTTTAAATTGTTATTATTATTTTCTGCCAAAGTCTTGTGAAATCTGTAAAGGTAGAGGTTATATTATGAATGAAATAACTTTTCTTCCTCTTTCCTCTCCTTTGAAAATTTAGGAGTCAATTGTAAATTTTCAGAGTTATTTTTAAAACTAATTTACTTATATTAAAGACTCATTACTTTGTTATCTCTGAATAGAACCCCAAACCATTACTGAGGCTTGTGTTTTAACTAGGGCAACCTCCAGGTTTTTCTTTGCTTATTAATGGCTACCCTAAAATGACAGATCCTACTGAATTTTGCAGAAAAGTTGTATTTTTGCTACATCTTTTAGGGATTTCTTGATTTTTTTTTCTTATTGTTGTGTTTTTCCCCTCCAATTATTTGTAGTCAAGATGAAGCCCAGTGTCTTCTTACAGCACTGGGATGTGGGTAAACCTCATTTGTTGTCTTATAAAGTAGAAATAGGCCTAGAGAATACTCATGCTAAGTTTCATTCACTCATTTGGGGATCTGAAACCTCATTGGTGTTGCCTACATTCTTTTATATATTAATCTTAGCTGTTACTGAAAGGGTGTTAGGTATTAAAACGTGTCAATGTTTTTCTTGAAGGTGAGTGACCTTTCATTCCATGATTCACTAGCTACTTTCATTGCTATTCTGATAGCACGACAGTGTTTCTCCTTGGAGGACGTCGTGCAGCACGTGGCACTGCCCTCTCTCCTCGCGGCAGGTGAGGTGGCATCCGGGACAGCCGTGGGCATGTGATGCTGGTCTTGGTGGGATGGTGTCTAACTAGTGAAACCCAGTGAGGGTAGTATTCAGGGGCACATGCGTTGGGCCGTGGTGTGGCCTACAGGTAAAGATGGTAGAATTGTATATCTTGTTCTACCCAGAGCACTGTGACTCCCTGGATGTTGGTACCTAGTTTTGAGGAAGCACGTACTTTCAAGTTTCTCAGGAAAGTGTAGCTGGTGTCTTACTTTTTACCATAAGTAGCATGTTTTCACATTATTCCAGAAAGTTTAGCTAAATAGCAAGCCTGGAGACATGTTCTTGAACATGTGAGGAAACTTGCTTTGGAAATCCTTCTTCCCCAGCTTGTGGAGACGCGGATGCCGAGCCCGGGGCCAGGATGACCTGCCGCCTCCTGCTCCATCTCTTCCGAGCCCCCCAAGCCTGCTTATTACCTCAAGCAGCCGGTGAGCTGATAGCCCCAAACCTCTGATTATGTTTTCATTTGCAGCTCCAGGTTCTCAAATGACCAAGTAGGCTGTTCATTCTGTAATTTCCTTCCTGACTTTGGGGGGCCTGCTTGAGGGTGATGAAGGGGTGCAATGATGCCACTGAGAGGGCTGTCAACACCTTTCATTTATGTAATATCAGGATGTGTTGAGAAACTCAAATCCAGAGTTAATAAACAATAAAAATACTTTTGCTCTTAGGCCAGCCATGCTGGTGGGCAGCGTGATCCTCTAACATACTATGCATGTTAGTTGTGAACCACAGCATAGCAGCTTAGGGCAGTGATTCATTTATGTTTTTACTAAAGGGAAAACATCTAGGGATGCTGGTGAAATCTGTTCATAAAGATAATTTCCATGTTAGGGTGTGTGTGTGTGTGTGTGTGTGTGTGTGTGTGTGTGTGTGTGTGTATGTGTAGAGAGAGAGAGAGACCATCAGCATAAATGGATGAAAATCCTAATGTTTTTGACACATATCTCTAAGGAGCAAAGACATTATTATTATTTTAATAGTAAAAAAAGAAATGGTTAAGTACAGGGTGCTGGCAATGTTTCTTAGTGAATTCATGAAGCATCAATTAAAGCTAGCTAATGGCAATTAAGCACCCACAGTCTAACAATGAAAAGCCCTACGACTGTAAATGGTTACAAAACACGGTTAATAATGGTGATGAGACGATGAAAGGCTTGTTCTTTGTTCTCGTAGGCAAAACTTACCCTGGAATAAGATCATCTTGTGATAGACACCTTTTAGCTGCTGCTCACAACAGCATCGAAGTGGGAGCAGTGTTTGCTGTTTTAAAAGCAATTATGATGCTTGGTAAGACTATCTTGGCACTAAGCTTGGTTAATCACCAGAAGTTTAATTCAATTTAATATTAATAGAAATATTTTGTTGTTGTTGTTGCTGTTGTTGTTGGCTTTCCCCAAGTCCAAGTTCAGTTGTACTCCAGAAGTCTGTCCCTTACCTACAACACTGGTGGAATTTAAATATATTTTTTTGGTGGGGTTTTTACTGCATGCTGTCTCATTCTGATGTAATACAGATCCTCAGACCTCCTAGCTTGTGTTGCCTTCATTTGTTGGCATAAGTCACACTTTGTGATGGACATAGAAAACTTGATGACCTAGTCAAAGGTTTAAATCCCATGTTATATTCTAGGAGTAAATCACCAGAAAACCTGGGTTTCAATCATAGTGTTTCTGCTTCCACTGTGACCCTGGACAAGTTTATAACCCTGTACCATAGTTTTTTCATCAATCAGGTGATAATTGCATTGAGATTGATATTACTGATAAATCAGTATTACATAGCATAATTTTATATAATTTATAATGACCAAGATGTCTTTATATTTTTATTGGTATATACATCCTCCTGGAGTAGTAGCACTGCCTTTTCTGTTCATTTGTAGTGCAATGCTTTAAGACATTTTTATTCTGTAAATTAGGAGAATGATTGGGAAGACTTGAATCACACTATCACATTCCAACTTTGGGTGCCCTCTTTTGGCCTTCACTAAACAAATGTTATCTGTTATGCTCTGAAGGAGCCCCCTTTCATTAGAACAGAAGTTACTGCACGGATGAGAATGGTCTTTAATGAGTCTTAAAGAGCATGTTTGAGGATAAAGCCTATCCCTTTATACTTCATCTTGGAAAGTGTTATTTGGTGATGACAAGGATGGAAAACAGGGCTTTCATAAAACAGATTATTAAAAGTGCATCTAGCCCTAGTTGGTTTGGCTCAGTAGATAGAGAGCATCAGCCTATGGACTGAAAGGTCCCAGGTTTGATTCCGGCCAAGGGTACATGCCTGGGTTGTGGGCTTGGTCCCCAGTAGGGGGCGTGCAGGTGGCAGCCGATCAATGATTCTGTCTCATCATTGATGTTTCTATCTCTCTTTCCTTCTCCTTCTCTGAAATCAATAAAGAAATATATGTTTTTTAAAAAGTGCATCTAAAAATACCTACATATACACATACATACATACATGCATATATACATACATGCAAATTTTTAAATGTGCATCTAAAAATAAGCATACACATAAAACATACATATACACATATACATACATGTGTATATATGTATACACACACATACATGATGCTCCTATTACACTCAGGAATTTTGAAGTAAAAAGAAAAAGGTAAAGTCACATGGAGGGCTACAGCCTTCCTCTGAGATCAGGAGCTTGTGTATACAGCCAACATTAAGTGATCATCTCAATAATAAAATTTCTGTACATTTGAAAGGAAAGATGGCTGGTTAGTTCCGTTTAATAGTAAAGGTAGAGACCATTGTTAACTGTATTTTGTTTATGATAACAAACATAAACATAACCATGAATTTAGGGATTCACCTTTTTACTGTGGTAGCTAATGTTCACCAGAGAAACTAGAAGATTTCCCATAAACTAATTTTGGAAGTGTGACTGCATTAAGTGATAGACATTTTAATGGCAGAAACCAAGATGAGTGCAATTTAGATATTGTCCCTTTGGTTTGAAGGACTAGTTTGATCCCAAGTAAAATTGGCCAACCTTTTTAAATATCCAAATAACCATAGTTTACTATCCATGTATAATCATCAATTCACTTTTCTTTGACTGCCTCTCCTTGACCTTTTTATTTTAATTTATTTTATTTTTAAAGATATGTTTTTATTGATTTCAGAGAGAGGAAGGGAGAGGGAGAGAAAGATAGAAACAGCAATGATGAGAGAGAATCACCAATTGGCTGCCTCCTGCCCTCCCCCTATTGTGGTTCAAGCTCAAAATCCAGGCATGTGCCCTGACCGGGAATCAAACTGCGATCTCGTGGTTCATAGGTCGACGCTCAACCACTGATCCACCCCAGCTGGGCTCCTTGAGCTTTTTCATTGGCTTCAGTTCTTGGAGGAATCTACAGCTTTCTAAGCATTGCTTCCCAAGTCAGGATTAGGCCAGTTGAATGCCAGCAGAGCCTGGGGCCTGGCTGTTACTGAACACTGTTCTAATGTTCTATTGTCTATATGATTGTAGAAGGTTCTGGTACAACCTCCAGGTCATCCTAACATCTATACTGATTTGAGGATCTCCTAGTCTGGGACTAGCAGATATGTTTGTTTCTTTGTTTTTACAGAAATTTTAACTTACCTATCTCACATGTTCTAACCAATGTTCTCTCAAGTCCTGTCCATCAGGACTAATGTTGAGTTAGGGAAATAGAACTGTTATATAGAAATTGGTTTCTAATGTCTATAGCAGTTTAACTTAAGGTGTAAAAATAGTTGTTTATATCACTAAAAAGCATGCTAATTTTTGATACATACAGAATCTGGTCTTTCTCGCAACTCCTAAAGAACTCTGTTGAATTAAATAAATTCCTATGGGTAAAGTGAAATTGGTAATATTTGCCCATATATTTTAATGAGAAATGTCTGATAATAAAAATGAAGATATTGCTGAGTTGAAATGTATTTTTATTCCTCCCTTCCTTTTAATGATTTTATAAGTAAATATTCAATAAGCAATTCTGATTTTTCATATTTTTTCATCAGAGTCAAAACTTTTTCCTAGTTGACTTGTAGGCTTTAAAAGACTTTTTTGCACTAACCTGGGTGTGGTTTTGCTCTGAGGGCCTCCTGTAAACTCATTTGTTGGTTCCAGGAATTTTTTTCTCTGAAGGTTTATGATCCTGTGGGTAAACAGGCAAAAGTTTGGAGGCTCTGTTGTCCTTTGGCAAGGTTTATTACCAAATTATTTTATTTTTTCACCTTCAAAATATGACAGTTCTTTGTCTTTCGCAGACAGAGAAGATTTCTTATGTCTAGATCAGTGGTCAGCAAACTGTGGCTCGCGAGCCACATGTGGCTCTTTGGCCCCTAGAGTGTGGCTCTTCCACAAAATACCGACTTCTGCGCATGGGCCACAAAGTTTCAATCGCACTGTACGTGCGCACCCGCACTTGGTATTTTGTGGAAGAGCCACACTCAAGGGGCCAAAGAGCCGCGTGTGGCTCGCGAGCCGCAGTTTGCCGACCACTGATAGATATTCAATCGTTCTGCTCAGTGTTTCCCCCAGAACTTTTTTTAAATAAGAAAAACACTTTCCTTAGCTTCATTTTAGTTGAATATATTAGAGATTGGTGAGAAAGAAGTTTTCTTTGTAAGCTGGTGTTTACAGAAAGGAAAACGAAAGACACAGGTTATTCAGTGAATGCCCCATTTTCCAGGGCTTCCTTAGTATGCATTGCCCTTTTCCATTCCCAGGGAAATAAATCTCTCTTCTCAAGAAGTTGATAGTAAGGTGGGCTAAGGCAAAACTTTTCTCTTGACCTATGGATAGAAAATAAGTCATTGTAAGAGAAGAAATGGAAAAGGGACATCTAGCAGGGTGAGTAACCCTTCTTTTCCCTGTCTATAAGTCAAATGAATTTGAATACATTGATGCTTGAGATATTGGTGAAATCAGTGTTCTCTGATTATTAAGTGTGATTCAAAATGGCCTGTGAAAGCATACATAATTCTATAAACAAAGTAAGGATTGAGTCTTGAACTTACTTTTTTTCCATATCTGATGAAACTTCCCTGGGTTCTTGCATTTATTCTCTTGATCCCTTCTCTTCATTGCTGCACAGCTATGCAATGATACCATTCACATACTTTAAATTCCTGAAAGCTTGTTTCATTTACTTCTCAAATAATTGGCAATATTTTGAATGTGTGTGATTTTGGGTTTGTGATTCTGTTATTTAGGAGATGCCAAAATTGGCAATAACAGTGTCAGCTCTCTAAAGAATGATGACTTCACCATGAGGGGTTTGCGACGTGATGGGAATGCTGATGATATCTGGACTGCCTCACAAACTGCAAAATCATGCGGGAGAAGCATTTCCATAGAAACCGCCAACTTAAAAGAATATGCTAGATATGTACTGAGAACTATTTGTCAACAGGTATCTTCAGATTTAATTGGCCTTTAACTTTGAATATGTAACTGTTATTTTGGAAAGAATCTCACTATTGTACAAAACGTGTACATAGATGGTCCTTTTTATCCTGCTTTGTTTTGACATAATTTCAAATTTGCTGAAAAGTTGCATTAATAATAAAGAACTCTAGTATATTCTTTATACAAATTCACTAACTTTTTAAATTTTGCCACATTGCTTTATAATTCTATTTGTATGTGTCAGTATGGATGCATATACTTAAAAACAACTTTTTCTGAGCCATTTTGGAGTAATTGGCATACATTATTCTTTTTTCCTTTTGAATACTTTAGTGTTTGTTAACATGAACAAAATACAGTTAAAAAAACTCAGGAAATTTAGCATTAGTAAGGTAAATTTTTCTCACCTATAGACCTCATTCAAATTTTGTCAGTTGTTCCAACTATGTTGGATTTGTGTGGAGTTTCCTGTAGATTAGCTTCAGATTATCCATTCCTAGCTAGACACTGCAGCAGTAATGCTGGGTTCTTCTCAGGTACTCACACGGAAGGCCCATGATATCCACTGGCACCTCATTGGTGATGTTAACCTTATCAAGATGTCTCCATTGGGGAGACTGTGCCATCTTGAATGGCTGTCACCTGCATCCAGAGACCAGCTACTAACCCAGCAACAACGGCTCTCAACCAGCGCCGTTGAACTCGGAGGAGCCCTGCTTCTCCCCACAGAAAGCATATCCAAGCAACAGCGGCCTCCTGATCACCACACGCTCTGTCTGAGGAACAGCTGCTATGTGTGAAGCCTCCCTCCACCAGCCAGAAGAGCCACAACAGCTGTGAACAGCACCCATCAGAGGACCTGCTACCAACAGAGGAGCAGCTGCTACCACAACCGCCCAAGGAGCAACCACAGCCTGAGTAGCCACTGCCACCTAGGGAACAGCCACTGAACGACTCAATATCTATATATGTCAGTGAGATCAAACATGGGTAGACAAAGAAATCCCCAAAGGAAAGAAAAGGAGAACTTGCCAAAAAAGCAGCTAAGTGATACAGAGGCATGCAACATGACCGAAAAAGAATTCAGAATAAGGGTCCTAGAGTGCATACACCGGATGGAGGAAAAAATTGACAACTTATGCAAGAAGCAAGAAGAAACAAATGAAAAAATCAACAACTTAAGTAAGACCCAAGAAGAAATGAAGAGCGATATAGCTGCAATAAAAAACACCATTGAGATTCACGGGGAGAAACCAAGATGGCGGCATAGGTTAACGCCGGAGATTGCTGCCTCGAACAACCACTTCAAAAAACAACTAAAAGATGGAATGGACATCATCCAGAACCACAGGAAGGCTGGCTGAGTGGAAATTCTACAACTAGGAGGAAAGAGAATATCATACCCAGACTCAGAAGAGGCGCAGTGCTGAAGTGAAATACTAAGGTGTGGAGTGCACGCGGAGCGGGCTGGAGGCGGAGGGCGCAGTTGTTGTTTTCAATCGGGAAGGAGTTTCAGACTCTGAGCTCCAGATCCGGGCGAGTCTCTAGGGACCCAGACTCAAACGGGAGAAGCGGGACTGTCTGGCTTCAGTCGGAACTCGAAGGCAGCTTTCTCTCCGAGGTTTGCAGCGGTTGCTGGGACTCTGTGAGGCAGAGCCCCTAGGGATGGAACTGAGAGCAGCCATAACTGCTCTCTCCAGCGCAACCTGTAGATCCCAGGGGACCCGCCCCGCCCAAGCCCTGCGCAGAGCCATTTGCCGGATAGCCTCAGGCAAATGCTAGATTAGCACCGCCCTAGAGATTCAGCACGGAAGCTCTCCCACTGCAGACACAGCGGACTCTCATAGCCAGTTAGCCTGGAGGTCAAATCACCCCCGGTATTGCCGACAACAATCAAGGCTTAACTACAACAAGACTGCGCACAAAGACCACTAGGGGGTGCACCAAGAAAGCATAAAAAATACGGAGACAAAGAAACAGGACAAAACTGTCAATGGAGGATATTGAGTTCAGAACCACACTTTTAAGGTCTCTTAAGAACTGCCTAGAAGCCGCCGATAAATGTAGTGAGATTCTCAAGAAATCTAATGAGACCCTCGATGTTATGATAAAGAACCAACTAGAAATTAAGCATACACGGACTGAAATAACGAATACTATACAGACTCCCAATAGCAGACCAGAGGAGCGCAAGAATCAAGGCAAAGATTTGAAATGCAAAGAAGCAAAAAACACCCAACCAGAAAAGCAAAATGAAAAAAGAATCCGAAAATACGAAGATAGTGTAAGGAGCCTCTGGGACAGCTTCAAGCGCACCAACATCAGAATTATAGGGGTGCCAGAAGATGAGAGAGAGCAAGATATTGAAAACCTATTTGAAGAAATAATGACAGAAAACTTCCCCCACCTGGTGAAAGAAATAGATTTACAGGTCCAGGAAGCGCAGAGAACCCCAAACAAAAGGAATCCAAAGAGGACCACACCAAGACACATCATCATTAAAATGCCAAGAGCAAAAGACAAAGAGAGAATCTTAAACGCAGCAAGAGAAAGAAACTCAGTAACCTACAAGGGAATACCCATACAACTATCAGCTGATTTCTCAACAGAAACTTTGCAGGCCAGAAGGGAATGGCAAGAAATATTCAAAGTGATGAATACCAAGAACCTACAACCAAGATTACTTTATCCAGCAAAGCTATCATTCAGAACTGAAGGTCAAATAAAGAGCTTCACAGATAAGGAAAAGCTAAAGGAGTTCATCACCACCAAACCAGTATTGTATGAAATGCTGAAAGGTATCCTTTAAAAAGAGGAAGAAGAAGAAAAAGGTAAAGATACAAATTATGAACAACAAACATGCATCTATCAACAAGTGAATCTAAGAATCAAGTGAATAAATAATCTGGTGATCATAATAGAATCAGGGACATAGGAAGGGAATGGACTGACTATTCTTGGGGGTGGGGGGGAAGGGGTGTGGGAGATGTGGGAAGAGACTGGACAAAAATCGTGCACCTATGGATGAGGACAGTGGGTGGGGAGTGAGGGTGGAGGGTGGGGCGGGAACTGGGAGGTGGGGAGTTATGGGGGGGGGAAAAGAGGAACAAATGTAATAATCTGAACAATAAAGATTTAATTAAAAAAAAAACACCACCATTGAAAGTATCAACAGTAGACTAGGAGAAGCGGAAGACCGAATTAGTGAATTAGAAGACAGGGAAGCAAAACACACCCAAATTGAACTGCAATTGTAGAAAAAAATTAAAAGACATGAGGAGAGCCTAAGGGAGCTATGGGACAACATGAAAAGAAACAACATACGAATAATAGGGGTGCCAGAACAACAGAAAGAGGAACAAGGATTAGAAAACCTATTCAAAGAAATAATATCAGAAAACTTCCCTGAGATGGGGAAGAAAAATGTCACACAAGCACAGAGAGTCCCAAACAAGGTGAACCCGAAAAGACCCACACCAAGACACAACATATTACCATGGCAAATGTTCAGGACAAAGAGAGAATCTTAAAGGCTGCGAGAGAGAAACGGAAAGTTACATACAAGGGATCTCCCATTAGATTATCAAATGATTTCTCAACAGAAACACATCAGGCCAGAAAAGAATGGACGGAAATTTACAAAGTGATGCAAAGCAAAGGACTGAATCCAAGAATACGCTATCCAGCAAGGCTATCATTCAAAATTGAAGGGGAAATAAGAAGCTTCACAGACAAAAAAAGGCTAAGGGAGTTTATCACCACCAAGCCAGCAATGCAAGAAATGCTAAAGGGACTGGTGTAAAAAGAAGAAATAAAAAGCTCAGAAAGAAAACAGCCACACAAAAAAAGAAATGGCTACAAACAAGTACCTTTCAATGATAACTTTAAATGTAAACGGGCTAAATGCTCCAACCAAAAGACATCGAGTGGCTGAATGGATAAAAAATCATGACCCATACATTTGCTGTCTACAAGAGACCCACCTCATTAGAATGGACTCACACAGACTGAAAGTCAAGGGATGGAAAAATATCTTTCAGGCAAATGGAAAGGAAAAGAAAGTTGGGGTAGCAATACTTATATCGGACAAAATAGACCTCAAAGTGAAGGCCATAACAAGAGATACGGAAGGCCACTTCATAATACTAAAGGGATCAATACAACAAGAAGATATAACCCTGGTAAACATATATGCACCCAATGCAGGAGCACCCAAATACATAAAAAAAAAAAAAGCCTGGAAGATATCAAAGGAGAGATCGACAACAATACAATCATAGTAGGGGACTTTAATAGACCACTGACAGCACTGGATAAATCCTCTAGACAAACAATAGCAAAGAAACAGCAATCCTAAATGACACACTAGATCAGATGGACTTAATTGACATATTCAGAACACTTCACCCCACAGCCACGGACTATACATTCTACTCAAGTGCTCATAGGACAGATTCAAAAATAGACCACATATTGGGCCACAAGCAAAGTATCCCCAAATTCAAAGATTGAAATCATAAAAAGCGTCTTCGCAGACCACGATGGCATAATATTAGAAATAAACTACAATAAAAACAACCCAAAATACTCAAACACTTGGAAGCTGAAAAGCATGTTATTAAATATTGATTGGGTTACCAATGAGATCAAAGAAGAAATTAAAAACATCCTGGAAACTAATGACAATGAAAACACAACAATCCAAAACCTATGGGATGCAATGAAAGCAGTCTTGAGAGGGAAGTTCATAGCTCTACAGGCCTATCTCAAAAAACAAGAAAAAATGGTAGTAAATCACCTAACTCTACAACCCAAAGAATTAGAAAGAGAGCAACAAAAAAACCCCAGAGTGAGCAGAAGGAAGGAGATAATAAAAATTAGAGCAGAAATAAATGACATAGAGACCAAAAATATAATACAGAAAATCAATGAAACCAAGAGCTGGTTTTTCGAAAGGATAAACAAGATTGACAAACCTCTAGCCATGCTCACCAAGAAGCAAAGAGAGAGGACCCAAATAAACAAAATCAGAAACGATAGGGGCAAAATAACAACAGACCCCACAGAAATACAAATGATTGTTAAAAAATACTATGGGCAGCTCTATTCCAACAAACTAGACAACCTGGAAGAAATGGACAAATTCCTAGAAAAATACAACATTCCAAAACTCAATCAGGAAGATTCTAAAAATCTCAATAGGCCAATAACTATGGAAGAAATTGAAGCAGCCATCAAAAAGCTTCCAGCAAACAAAAGCCCAAGACCAGACGGATTCACAGGGGAATTTTACCAAACATTCAAGGAAGAACTAAAACCTATCCTCCTCAGACTACTACAAAAAATTCAGGAGGAAGGATCACTTCCAAGTTCATTCTATGAAGCCAGCATCACCCTAATACCAAAACCCGGTAAAGACAACACAATGAAAGAGAATTACAGGCCAATATCCCTCATGAACATAGATGCCAAAATCCTCAACAAAATCTTAGCAAATTGGATCCAGCAGTACATCAGAAAGATCATACACCATGACCAAGTAGGATTCATCCCAGGGATGCAAGGATGGTACAATATCTGCAAATCAATAAACGTGATACATCACATAAACAAATTGAAAGAAAAAAACCACATGGTATTATCAATTGATGCAGAACAAGCATTTGACAAAATCCAACACCCATTTTTGATAAAAACTCTCAGTAAGGCAGGAGTAGAAGGATCATACCTCAACATAATAAAAGCCATATATGACAGGCCCACAGCCAACATCATACTCAATGGACAAAAACTAACACCATTTCCCCTAAGAACAGGAACAAGACCGGGATGCCCGCTCTCACCACTCCTGTTCAACATAGTACTGGAAGTATTAGCCATTGCAATTAGCCAAGAAGAAGAAATAAAAGGCATCCAAATTGAAAAAGAGGAAGTAAAACTGTCCTTATTTGCAGACATGATATTATACATACAAAACCCTAGAGACTCCATCAAAAAGCTACTAGACTTAATACATGAATTTGGCAATGTAGCAGGATACAAAATTAACCCCAAGAAATCTGAGGCATTTCTATACACCAATAGTGAACTTTCAGAAAGAGAGATTACAAAAACAATCCCATTTACCATCGCACCAAAAAAATTAAGCTACCTAGGAATAAACTTAACTAAAGAGGTAAAAGACCTCTACTCAGAAAACTACAGGACATTGAAAAAAGAGCTAGAGGAAGACATAAACAGATGGAAGAACATACTGTGTTCATGGATTGGTAGGATCAACATCATTAAAATGTCCATACTACCCAAAGCAATCTATAAATTCAACTTACTTCCCATTAAAATACCAACAGCATACTTCACAGATCTAGAACGAACTCTCCAAAAATTCATCTGGAATAAAAAAAGACCCCGAATAGCTGCAGCAATCCTGAGAAAGAACAAAGTAGGTGGGATCTCAATACCAGATATCAAGCTGTATTACAAAGCCACTGTTCTCAAAACTGCCTGGTACTGGCACAAGAACAGACATATAGATCAATGGAATAGAATAGAGAGCCCAGAAATCGGCCCGAACCAATATGCTCAATTAATATTTGACAAAGGAGGCAAGAACATACAATGGAGCCAGGATAGTCTCTTCAATAAATGGTGTTGGGAAAATTGGATAGATACATGCAAGAAAATGAAACTAGACCACCAACTTACACCATACACAAAAATAAACTCAAAATGGATAAAGGACTTAAATGTACGACAGGAAACCATAAAAATTCTAGAAGAATCCAAAGGCAACAAAATCTCAGACATATGCCAAAGCAATTTCTTCACTGATACAGCTCCTAGGGCACTTGAAACTAAAGAGAAAATGAACAAATGGGACTACTTCAAAATAAAAAGCTTCTGCACAGCAAAAGAAACCATCAACAAAACAACAAGAAAACCCGCTGTGTGGGAAAACATATTTGCCAATGTCATATCTGATAAGGGCCTAATCTCCAAAATTTATAGGGAACTCATACAACTTAACAAAAGGAAGATAAACAATCCAATCAAAAAATGGGCAAAGGACCTAAATAGACACCTTTCAAAGGAGGACATTCAGAAAGCCAAGAGACATATGAAAACATGCTCAAAGTCACTAATCATCGGAGAGATGCAAATCAAAACAACAATGAGGTACCATCTCACGCCTGTCAGACTGGCTATCATCAACAAATCAACAAAAGACAAGTGCTGGAGAGGATGTGGAGAAAAAGGAACACTTGTGCACTGCTGGTGGGAATGCAGACTGGTGCAGCCACTATGGAAGACAGTATGGAGTTTCCTCAAAAAACTAAAAATGGAACTCCCATTTGACCCTGTGATCCCACTTCTAGGAATATATCCCAGGAAACCAGAAACACCAATCAGAAAGGATATATGCACCCCTATGTTCATAGCAGCACAATTCACCATAGCTAAGATCTGGAAACAGCCTAAGTGCCCATCAGTAGATGAATGGATTAGAAAACTGTGGTACATCTACATGATGGAATACTATGCTGCTGTAAAAAATAAGGAACTCCTACCATTTGCAACGGCATGGATGGAACTGGAGAGCATTATGCTAAGTGAAATAAGCCAGTCAATGAATGAAAAATACCACATGATCTCACTCATTCATGGATAATAGAGACCATTATAAACTTTTGAACAGTAATAGATACAGAGGCAGCGCTGCCTCGAACAGATTGTCAAAATGCAGCAGGAAGACCGGGGAAAGTTGGGGGGCAGGAGGGAAGGGTATAAGAGATCAACCGAAGGACTTGTATGCATGCATATATGCATAACCAATGATCATGGGATGCTGGGGTTTGGGGGAGGCCAGGGGATAGTCAAGGGCAGGGGAAAAAACAACAACAACAAAAAAATAGACACATATGTAATACCCTCTGTAATACTTTAAGCAATAAAAAAAAAATTAAAAATAAAAGATGTCTCCATTGTATGATTTCAAAATTTCTCTACTGGATAATTATTTTTTTTCCTTGCAATTAATAAGAAGTCTTTGGAGAGACACTTTAAGACAATGCAAATATTCTCATCAAATTCTCTCACCTCCCATGTTGCATCCATTTTGATTCTTGTCCGAACCAGTCTTTACCTTGATGGGTGCAAGATGGTGATTTTCCTCCAAACTCCTCTCCTCTCCAGTTATCAGTTTGCACTCTTCCTTAAGGAAAAGCCCACCCTTAACTTATATTTACTAATTTTCCATATGGATTATGATTTACTGCCTTGGTTATGTTCATGTTCAAATTGCCCAGATTTTTCTAGTGGGACTCTTTTCATGCTGGATCTCATGTTATTTTGATATGTCTTTATCTTTATTTTTTATTTATTTTTTTAACTTTCTGGCTCCTTTTGTACTTTCCCTGCCCCAGATCTAGAATTACTCATTCCTCTCAAGAACCTTGATTCGGTTTAGCACAAGATGGTATATAGAAACCAAGATCAAGGCACTGTGTGTGCTCATTGTTTAGGCCTTTTCAGCAGACAGAGCTAAGGAAAAAACATATCTATATACATAAATGTGTGTGTAAATCACGAGTTCATACTGATATCTTTACTTCCAATCCAACCCCACGAAGTCCTTTGTTTTCCCCATTCCACATTAATATTGCCTTCTTCACACTATGGACCCCACTCCCAATAATATTAACCCTTTACTCATTTGCTTTATTCTGTAATATACCTGTAATAGTTTCAGAATTGCTACACCCATACTACTAGGAAAAACAAGCTTACTAAAAGGATTTGAAGATTTGTTTATAGTTCTTCCCTAAGAGTTTACCATATTATGTTAAGAAATCATTTGAACTTTCTCCCTCACTGTGGATATATTTCTTGCTTGAAATAGAACTGGTTTTTATTTGTTTTTTACATTCAGTGTAGGTCCACCCCCACACCCCCTCGCCCAGCTCTGTCGTTAGAATAGCATGCTCCCACAGGCCAACTATGAAAGAGGTATACTCAGAGGTATGTCCTCTCTCCCTAATCCCTGCTACCCTTTGTCTCACCCTGCCCTAAGTGGCCAGTTTCATTATCTTCTGCTTTAACTTTTCATATATTTAAAAAAATTTTCTCCTTTCTTAGTAAAAGAATCAAGGCATACCATATATACTCTTTTTTACATTCCAAATGTTGACAGGGTCATGTTTTTATAAGGCATATTATAACCATGGTAAAAGTTAGCTAAACATTTATATAGGTACTAGAGGCCTGGTGCATGAATTCGTGCACCAGTGGGGTCTGGCCAGCCTGCCCGGGCCAATTGGGTGGGGCTGGCTTTAAGGAGGGGATGCGAGAGTTTGGCCAGCTGGCCCCACCCCCAATTGGGGTGGTGGGGGCAATCGGGGGCAGGGCCAGCCTGGGGGAGGGGCCATGGTTGAATTCCAGGTTGAACTCCTGGTCAAGAGGACAATTTGCATATTAGCCTTTTATTATATAGGATTAAGAAATTGTT
The DNA here is from genome assembly GCF_963259705.1 of Myotis daubentonii. Classification (NCBI taxonomy): domain Eukaryota; kingdom Metazoa; phylum Chordata; class Mammalia; order Chiroptera; family Vespertilionidae; genus Myotis; species Myotis daubentonii. The sequence goes on along the minus strand of NC_081842.1, from coordinate 104,183,487 downwards.
GGGTTGTGCACTGGTTCCATACTGTGAGGGCAATTGGAATTACAGTGGGGCCTTGACTTACGAGTGTCCTGACTAACAAGTTTTTTGAGATACCAGCTGTCTCTTGGCCAATTTTTTGCATTGAGTTGACAGAGTAATTTGTACCTAAGGAGTTAAAATTGTTTTTGATGCCTTAAGAAAATGACTGCTATCTGGTCCACAACCTAAGATTGACTTAATTGATTTGATGTAGGGCCCACACTTTGTTAACAAGGTCCTCAGGTGATTTTAATGGATAATCAGTGTTTAGTCACAGGTGTAGTGGTTAAGAAACAGATCTGGGCTCAAATGGGGCTCAGGAACAGTTGACAAAATCTTACCTAATCCAATCTAATAAAAGTAATATGCAAATTGACCATCATTCCAACACAAGATGGCCGCCCCCATGTGGACACAAGATGGCCAGCAGGGGAGGGCAGTTGTGGGTGATCAGGCCGGCAGGGGAGGGCAGTTGTGGCTGATCAGGCCAGCAGGGGAGGACAGTTAGGGGCAACCAGGCTGGCAGGGGAGTGGTTAGGGGCAATCAGGCAGGCAGGCAGGTGAGCGGTTGGGAGCCAGCAGTCCTCAATTGTGAGAGGGGTCCCAGATTGAAGAGGGTGCAGGCTGGGCTGAGGGACACACACCCTTCCCCCCCCCACCCCACCCCCCGCTCCCCCCTTGCACAAGTTTCATGCACCGGGGCTCTAGTTTAAAATAAGAGTTTCCTTTGAAAAACTGATGAAGAAAGTGTGATAAAAGTTTAAGTTAGTAGAAGCTCTCTACAGGTTAATTAGCCATATGCATCAATAGCCTTAAATTTTTGCTATACTTCTTAACCCAGCAATTGCACTTTATGAAATTATCCTGAGAAATCAATTGTACAGAGAGTAGATGTGCACAAACATTTATTTATAATACAAACATTGTAATATCAAACAGGAAGACAGTTTTCTGAATGTTATACTGTGTTCTATTCAGTAGAACATAGCATAATGCATTTCATAAAAATGACATCTTATAAATAGACTCATTGCCCTTACATATGGCAAGCTAAAAAAATTGATTATAAAACAGTTGCAAGAACAAGAACCCATTTTCCAATTGAAACACACCAATATTTTCCTTAACTTTCTTTTCTTTCCTTTTTTTTTTGCACATCTAATTTTTTAAAGTTTTCTTTATCCAAGGTTTCACTTTGTATTTTAAGAATTTAAAATACTAGAAAAGTTTGTTTTTAAAACTTCTGCCACCATTTTGTGTATGTAATATTTTGTTAATTGAAAGATTTCTGTCTGCTTTATATTCCATTATGTGCCATGAACTTAGTACATATTACATAGGCATGTAGAAAGCCCATGCCTACCAATCTAACTGCTGTATGATTTTTAGGAATGGGTAGGAGAACATTGCTTAAAAGAACCTGAAAGATTGTGCACAGACAAAGAACTAATATTGGACCCTGTGCTTTCAAATATGCAAGCACAGAAACTACTGCAGCTCATCTGTTATCCTCATGGCATTAAAGAATGTACTGAGGGGGACAACCTGCAAAGACAGCACATTAAGCGCATTCTTCAGGTGAGTGTCAGTAATTTAAAGATTATGTTTCTGTGATTTGACACATTCTTTGTAATTATAACAAAACTGACTGTAGTATTCCCACAGGCTCTCTTAGGCTTTTCTTATGCCTTTAGACACATCTTGCTAACAAATGTGCAAAATAAGCCGAGATAAAGCCAGATGCTCACAGGCATGGTTTAAAAACCATGGTGGCTGGATGCTGAGAGGCTGTGTGTGGTTCCCAGGGAAGGGGTTTGGTGCCTGGGCTACCCTCGCTGCTGGGTGGCCACTGCCTCCATCACAGCTTACTGCACAGCAAGCACAGCACTGTTTTCGCACTCTCCGATTTCATTCTGTTCGCGAAAACTGGCTAATGTAGGTCTTTCCTAAAAGTGAAGTGCTTGCCCTGCCCTGTGTGGTTCAGTTGGTTGAGCATCGTCTGTGCACTGAAAGTTCGACTCCCAGTCAGGGCACATGCCCAGGTTGCAGCTTGATGCCCGGTGGAGAGGGAAAGAGTGTACATGAGGCAGCAGATTGATGTTCTGCTCTCACATAGTTGTTTTTCTCTTGTCCTTCCTCTTTCGTTAAAAATCAATAAAAGTATTTAAAAAGAAAAAGTGAAGTACTTAACACAAACTTTTTTATTTTTTATTTGTATTGATTTCAGAGAGGAAGGAAGAGGAGAGAGAGAGAGAGAGAGAGAGAGAGAGGGAAATATCAATGATGAGAGAGAATTATTGATCGGCTGCCTCCTGCATGCCCTCTACTGGGCATCCAGCCCAAGACCCGGACATGTGCCCTGACTGGGAATCGAACTGTGACCTCCTAGTTCATAGGTCAATGCTCAACCACTGAACCACACTGGCTGGGCATTTAACATGAACTTTTGAAAAGCAGTGATGCCTGTAGATTCCTTTCTTGCGTGTGACTATTCCACTCTTTCTTGAAATAGGGAAACTGCCAGTAATTCCTGTGTTTTAAGACACACGCAATGTCCTTAATGTCTTAGTTATTTCCATTTCCCCCAGAACCTTGAGCAGTGGACACTGAGGCAGTCCTGGCTAGAACTTCAGTTAATGATTAAGCAGTGCTTGAAGGACCCAGTGAGTATATCTGAAGAGCATGCATGTGTATAAAATTGTATGAAAAGCAAAGCATGTTGACATTTGAGGTTTAAGTAAAATGTATGTGTGCTAGTTTTCTTGTGTCTGGCACTAGGGCTCTGGTTCGGTGGCTGAAATGAACAACTTACTGGACAATATTGCTAAGGCGACCATAGAGGTGTTCCAGCAGTCTGCTGACATGAGCATCAACTCTTCCAATTCCGGTACGGGGCTCTTCAACCCCAACGGGATGGGAAGCTCCGATGCAGGAAGCACAAGGCAGAATGGAATAAAGACATTTCTAAGGTGTTTTTTCTGTGGTTTTATTACTAGTAGTCTCTTGTTAATTTTTCACATGTAACTGTTTTATTTGCATAATCAAATATTTTTTCATAAAGCTGCAGGAATATGAAGAAAGTAATAACTTGTGGCAGTTATCATTATTTAAATAAGTTAAAGGGCAATGCTACAGGCTGCATGATATCTTAGTATTCTAAATACTAGGTTAATCAGGCCCAGACTCCTAGGAACCACAGGTGACATTCAGGGTGCATTAATTTCTTTAGTGTTCACTGTTCCATGGTATTTGTTACATAGGAAACACTTTTTCTGCCTTCTTTAAAAATGAGCATTTTTGCATAAATGATAATCATGAAAGGCTGTATTTCATCATTTTGGTGTAAAGTATAACTAGTGAATTCTAAAACTTTAAAAACAGGCTATCAGTGTGCTTAAATGGAACCAGAACATTTCATATCTTAACCAGGACAAAAAAGTGTTGGACAAAAGGACTGTTACTAATCAGAGAGTCACAATAATAGAAAAGTATGTTTGTAGATTTTTAAATAAACTTTTAGTTATACTCCCAGAACCGTGTCTTTTATTGCCCTCTATAAGCATGAGTGGAAAAGTGTGCAAATATCTGGTATTTGGCAAGATATTTACTGTGCGATAGCATAGAAATGAAAGGGAAATTTCTGAATAATCAGTGTATCTTGTATATAAAATTTTTACATGGGAATTTCTGTTATAACTGTGAGAAAAAGGTGCCTCGTTGGGCATAACGCCTGTTTCTGATTTTAGCTCCTCTGAACGCAGGGGTGTGTGGCTGGTGGCCCCGCTCATTGCCAGGCTGCCAACCTCTGTGCAAGGAAGAGTACTGAAAGCTGCCGGGGAGGAGCTGGAGAAGGGACAGCACTTGGGTTCTTCTTCAAAAAAGGAAAGAGACAGACAAAAACAGAAAAGGTATGCCTGCAAGTTGTGTCTCTATGTCTGATTTGAAAGAAAGAAAAGTAGCATTCTGCAAACATACATGTTCTCTGCCCTCCAAGTCCACTGAAATTTTGTTATTAAATGAAATTGAAAATGTTTTGTTAGGTGAGGCGCTGTTCCTAAGAAGTTCCAGGTTATACTGTTTACACGTTCTCAGTTCCGCCTATGCACCCCGATCCTTGCTGCTATGAAAATCCTGACTTCTTAGCCCCACTGCATCCTGAATCAGACCTGGATTGCCACCTGGTCCCTGTTTTCTCCTTTTAATCACTTTTCTTTCTTTTTATTTTATTACTTAGGTCTTTGTGTTTAAAATACATAGAAATATTTCTAGTTCTGTCTTGTTGGGCCCTGAAATAGTTACTAATATTTTTAGCATTTAAGGTTCTTGTTCTAGATTAGATATTAAAACCTACAAACCATGAAGTTTAATGTTAATTTATTTTATGCCCTGAAAAGATTTCAAATAATTCTATTTGAAAACTGACTGTGTTACTGAAGAAGTCTAAAACCACTCTCAAACGTGAAAACATGGTGAATTTAGCACCAAAGGATAAGGGGGAAATAATGATAATTTCTTCTGTTCGATTGGGGAGTGGGAGTGGGGGGTGGAAGTGAAAGAGGATACAGGGGGGATAAATGCTGATGGGGGAAATAAAAAAAATTTGAAATATTATTTTCCTCTATTGGTAGCGGTCATTTATTGAGCTCTTACAAATGCCAACCCCCTATATAAAATTTATTTCATATATACTCAAACTTTTAAAATCTCACAGCAATCATGAAGCAGGTGCTGATCTTAGCTCTATACACTTTTTACAGATGAAAAACTGATGCACTGAAAGGTTAAGTAAGTTTTTTGAGAACACAGCTAAGCAGTTAGGAAGCTGGGTTTACACCAGGTGGTCTGGTTTCTGATCCTGCATTCTTAACTGAAGAACATTTGGTAGAGACCTAACTTTGCTCATATTTTATTTGTTATCTGATTGTTTTGTTATGTTTGCTAGCATTAATTAACCAACCAGATGACTCAACTTAGTTCTCAAAGTTTGTTAGCTAATGGGTGATTGTATGTACTTCACCCCACCTACCACAGAGAGGTCTAGAGGCTCTTACAAAGTTTCAAAATGGCCCTTCCCAAGTCAATCTCTCTCAGTCTGCTTATGTAAAATGAAGCAGATTGAAATATTTTGGCCTCAATCTCATTTGAAGAAATTTTTCTTTCCAGTGTAGCAATTAGTTTATCAGTATGACTAGTTAGTTGTTCTCTAATAATTGAATAAATCTTAATAGAATTTTTACCAAATGTCTTTTTTTAAAAAAAATATTTTTATTACTTTCAGAGAGGAAGGGAGAGGGAGAGAGAGATAGAAACATCAATGATGAGAGAATCGTCGATTGGCTGCCTCCTGCATGCCCCGCACTGGGGATTGAGCCCACAACCCAGGCATGTGCCCTGACTGGGAATCGAACTGTGACCTCCTGGTTCATAGGTTGAGGCTCTACCGTTGAGCCACACTGGTTGGGCCCAAATGTCTTAAAACCCCTTGGAAGACTACATTGAGAGGGTGGAGGGGCTGTGCTCCTCAGGTCACGAGCAAGCACTCTGGTATTTGGCAAGATATTTACTGTGTTATACTGGGTCCTTGAACCAGGTTCTGATTTTAGCTCTACCAGTAAATACCCCACTGTTTGTTCTCAAGAAATGTGCCGAAAAATAAAATAAGCACAGCAATCAGATAGGGCTGGACCCTAAAATAAGAGTTTTGTCTGAGAGGAAGTTTACATTTTAAATTTTATTCTGTTGTATAAGGTGATATTCCTTCTGATGTGTATTATAAAATGCAACTTACTGATGTGAAATACAAATTCTCTTCTTCCTTCTCTGCCCTTACACACTCAGTTGCAGTATGAATTTATGCTAGTTTGGGGAATGCCTTCAATATTAAGTTATTTAGAAGCATTCCTGTGGCTTTTAATATAATCAGTAGAGATATGACTTAACTCTCCATTTTTTACTAACTATTAGTAAAATAGTGAGCCAAAACCCGAGGGCAAGAAGTCAGTGTTGCAAGAAAGTAATCCATTCTTTCTAACTAGATCTGCTGTTATGATTTGCTTTGTAGTATGTCTCTTTTGAGCCAACAACCATTCCTCTCACTGGTCCTTACCTGCCTTAAGGGACAAGATGAACAACGAGAAGGCCTCCTCATGTCTCTCCAGAATCAAGTTAATCAGGTAAAGTAGAGTAGAGTATGAAGCCAGGCAAGCGTTTTTCTAATGGCATTAATTTGTTTTCCTTTCAAATGCTGAGATTAAACCAATAAGGACACAGCGTATTTGATTAGATACAGGTTGGCATAATTCATGCTCTATTCTCCTACCTGACATTCTAGTCACCACAAGATTAACAATTTTATATTAATGTCCACAGAGTATAAAAGTAACATTTGCATATTACACATAACTTGGACATGTCTGTTCTCTCTTGATCCTGCCTTGGGGGAGGGGTCCTGGGCAAGTCCCTGTTGCAGTTGGCATGGCAGGAAGACAGAAATAGAGATCTGAGACCTAAGGGGTCTTCCACCTATCAGGCAGGGTCTCATCTTGAGCCCTGTAGGTGTAGAAACTCAATTTCATTTTACTGCCAGAGCCAGGATGATACCAGTCAAGTACACAAGATACTCATTTATAAATCAGAAGTCATTTTGGTTCATTGATATGGACCAATATGGACTTTGTCTTTCCAGCAACTACAGTTCCCCTGGCACTTGCATTGTCTGTACCACAAGGAAACTAGTGACCACATTAGAAACTGGAGATTGTGGAATTGAGCAGTGTGGTTGGGTGGGTCATGTGGGATGTTTTATCCTGCTGCAGAGCCTAATGGAGCCCTCCTGTGGTGCTGTGGTTCTATGACATCATGTCTTTTCCTTGAATGGTACTAGATGAACATGAACAAGGACACTTACTTGGTTCTCCCATTGTCTTCTACCTTTTGGATATGAGAAATCTATCCTCTACGCAGTCACCAGAATAATCCTTTTTAAATGTGAATCACATTTCTTTGGTGCCCAAAATGCTACAATCATTCTTGCTACACTTAGAATAAAGATTCAAAGCCTGGGCTTATAAGGCCTTAGTGATTTGGCACTGGCTCTCATTCTACCTTTTTTCCTACCAGCCATGGCCTTGCTCACTCCATTCTTTTCACAGTGGCCACATTGCTGGTCCTTGAACAAATTGTCATTGCAGCACCTTTGCATCTTTTCTTCCCTTCACCTGGAAGGCTTTCCTCTCAGATGTGCACATGGTTGTCTCCCTCACTTCATCAGGTCTCTGCTCACAGGTCACCTCCTTCAGGAGGCCCTCCCTGATCACTTTCTAAAAATAGAATGACAGTCATTCTCTATCCCCTGGCCCAAGTCCATACCACTTGTTGCACCTGGTTTTTTATTATTCACTAGAGGCCCGTTGCACGAAGAGATTCGTGCAATAGGCCTTCCCTTCCCCTGGCTGCCGGCACCAGTTTTCCTCCGGGACTCGGGACCCAGGCCTTCGCTCTGACCCGGAGCCTTCCATCTTCGCTTCGCTGCTTTGCACCTATGTATGCAAATTAACCACCATCTTTGTTGGGTTGATTTCCATACTCTCCTGATTGGCTGGTACGTGTAGCGGAGGGACGGTCAATTTACATGTTTGTCTATTATTAGGTAAGATCCTGCCCCTTGAATGTAAGCTCCATGGCAGCTTGTGTGCTTTGTTACCTGCCTTGCACCCCTATCTCGCCTGGAAGAAGTACATTTCTTTTGATGAGCTGTGGGAAGTGTTCTCCTCTTACCCTGCAGGATACTTACAGGTCATCTGCTGGGCTTACTTCTGCATGTGACTCATTTCAACTATTTTAAGATGGTTCTCATTAGTTAACACATATTTCAGAGCATGGCAGTATGAGATTTTTTTTGGGGGGGGGGGGAGGCGGTATGCATTTGTTTTTGCTCCTGCCATCTGATCCTGGGGTGTTGCCCACTTGCAGTTTGCCCTTCCTAAGAACACCTTTCCTTTCCCAGCATTAGTCTGAATCACGGAAGAAGCACTCATTTTATAAGTGGTTGACTAATATCCAAATTGCCACATTTTTTCAAAATAGTACGTATTATCTTTATCAAGGAAGACAAGATTCCACTTCAAAAGGACACTAAAATAATACTAGTACATTTGCTAGGGTTCACAGCATGTCCCTAGAAATATAACCCAGAGCTAATATAAAATGTAATTTTATCTGCCTAATACTTATCTTTATAAGACAAATGAAATGATGTAATGATGTATAGTTGACCCTTGAGTTGCATGGGGTTTAAGGGCACCGACCCCAAGACAATAAGAAAATTTATATAACTTTTGCTTTCCCAAAACTCCAGTCATCCTCCTGGTATTCAGAAACCAAAACCTGAGAATGCTCCAGTCACTTATGGTGAAGAACAATCTGCAAATTTCCAACCTCAGATAAAAAAATACTGTTTCTCAGATGTGAAACCCATATTTATAGAGGGGCTGCCTGTATATTTACTGAAAAACCCATGTGTAAGTGGACCTGCACAGTTCAAACCCATGATGTTCAGGGTCAACTGTATTTAAAAACTGATCTTTATTTTTGTTAATGTTTAACTTGATGGTCCTCTAAAAACGTTTCCTAAGACTACTGGATAAGTAATTAGAAAAGATTTTTCTTCTCCCATCTGGAAAGGTAATGACAAAGAAATAGCCAGATTTCTGTCTGCTTAGTGGAAGGGGAGGAAAGTTTTATTTAACTTGTTAAACCAAGAACTTATTTTTGACCATCAGTAAAAGCTCAATTTAACTTAAAATAAGAAAAATTAAATTTTAACAGGGGAAACCAGTTCTGGATTTTTTTTTAATGTATTGTCTGGTTTAGATCTTAAGTAATTGGAGAGAAGAGCGATACCAACATGACATAAAAGCGCGGCAGATGATGCACGAAGCATTGCAGCTCCGCCTGAATTTGGTAAGACATTTCCAGTCTTTTGCCTGCGTTAAATTTATCTTACATAGCCTCCCACTTCCACTGTCGTCACAAGTCTTCATTGCAAGGTGAGGCGCTCTGCTGATTGCTCTCTGTGGCTACTTCCCTGTCCCTCTAACCTTCCTGTTTTCCTGGCTGCTGTTCTTCCTGTCTGGCCTAACTTCCGGACAGTAGGTAGGTAGGTAGGTAGGTAGGTATTTTAGGCTCCGGTTTGCCTTCTGCAGCCCCGCCCCAGGGAATCTCTCCTTTTGGGTGTGAGCTCAGAGGAGGACTTAGAGGACCAGTATTCTGAGATGGAAGTTAGTTTTGACTATGCTTATTTAAAAACCATATTAAAATGACATTTAAGTCAAAATTATCAAATTGATCATAAAAACAAATTCTACATGGAAGGTTTTGGTTTTCAGAAATTTAAAATTTTCACACATTGAAAATTCCTTTGAATTTTTCTTTCCCACTGGACAAGCCAGCTGAAGGGTACTCTGGGGATATTCACTGATTATTGATTTCAACAGAATTCCCACACGTGAAAGAGTAGACCTGGGGGTCATGCCTCCTGCTCATCATTACTTCTGTGTTACTGGATAATTCTGAGTGCTATTATGACAACAGGCATAGATTCAATAGTAATTGACAGAACAAAGGTGTAGATAATTGGATTATGTGGTTTTGACCTATTTAGATTTAATTCTACTAAAATCACACCATAAAAGAGGGTATCCTGAATGTTCAGGAATAAAAGAAAGCTAATTATACTGACTTATAGTAGTAGGAATCGTTATATGTAGATTTTCTACTAAGAGGAAGGTCATTGTCCCTAAGCCTCTGCATTTTCAAGGATCAGCTGTCAAGGGTCAGCTGTAATTCCTATTGATCATGTGCCCACACTCAGGTGCTCTTCTCTTCTCTTCTCTTCTCTTCTCTTCTCTTCTCTTCTCTTCTCTTCTCTTCTCTCTCTCTTTTCTTTTTTTTTTTTTTTTGAGGATTTTCTTTAATTAATCAAAATTTGGCTAAATAAAATACATTTTTCTCTTTAACACAATGCAGATTTTTTAATGTATTTTTTTATGTACTAGGTGGGAGGAATGTTTGACACAGTGCAGAGGAGCACCCAATGGACCACAGACTGGGCCCTCCTCCTCCTTCAGATCATTACTTCTGGAACTGTTGACATGCACACTAACAAGTATGTACTTATCATTTCACCTTTACTTTGCTGCGCGTGTACATGGCAGAGGCTTTGATATACTGATGTTAATTTCTGTCGCATCTTATTTTCTTAGGTACGTTCTATGCCTTAAATAAAAACTCTCAGTTAAGATTATCTTGGTTTTGCTCTGAGGTGAAAATAATTCTTTTCTGTCCCCTCTTAGTGAATTATTCACAACAGTTCTTGACATGCTGGGTGTTTTAATCAATGGAACATTAGCCTCTGACCTGTCCAACGCATTGCCAGGGGGATCTGAAGAGAACAGACGTGCATACATGAATTTAGTAAAGAAACTGAAGGCAAGTTTGTGACCTGCTTATTATGAACTCAAATGGCTTGTGGGTTTGTTATTTAGTACATTTTATCTAATTTTACTCCTCATTAAATTAAATGTTATTTGTTGCACTCAAATTAATTTAATGTGATTATTTTGCTATTTGCTTTACCTTAGCTCACTAGAACCCCAAAATAGTAAGCATATAGTTTGAAGGTTTGTCTTTTAAAAAAATTTATATTCATAAGACATGTTTAATTTTTTAAGGAACTTTAGAAATGCATTACCAAATATCTAATCAGAGTACCAGCATCAGATTTAAGATACATTTGTGCTTGGACTGGAACATGCAGTTGAAAATAATCACTTGTACTGATATATCTAAATCCAATTCATTTTACTAACCACTAACACAGTTCTGAAATAAACTATAAGTAAACAGCATAAGAGAAAAAAAACAATATATCTGATGACCTTACAGTAAAATAACCAATGGTTACCTTGCGCTGTGGCCCTGCATTCAAGAATGTGTTCCGTGCTGTAGCTCCTGCCTTCTCGTTACAGTTGCTGTCCTAGATTTTGTCATTTCAGCATTGTGAAGTTTGTTGTGTAACAAGCGTGCCTTTTTATGTGTTCTATTTTCTACCTAAAATGAAGAAATGAAACATACTCACCACTCTAATTGAGAGTTGCAGCGTAGGCCATGTTTCAAGTAAAAGAACATTTCAGCTATATAATGGAAATGTTTCATAAGGGAACTTCCTTTTGCCTTCATTGTAATTTCTGTTCCACTTCTCTTTTTCTCTCTCTCATTTTTTTTTTTTTTTTAGAAAGAGCTAGGAGACAAGCGGTCAGAAAGTATTGATAAAGTTCAACAGCTGCTGCCTTTGCCAAAGCAGACATGTGATGTCATCACTTGTGAGCCTATGGGTTCCTTGATCGACACAAAGGGAAACAAAATTGCTGGGTTCGACTCTATAGATAAAAAACAGGCAAGAGTAAAGTGTTTGTTTCTCGTGTATATAACTGTGTTAATCTTACAAAAACAAAATACAACTTTTTGTCTTCCTGTAAAGCATATAAAGCATTTTAATTTTACAGTTTCCTGTTTTTTAAATGCATATTTTTATCATTTAATGGTATTGGCATTATAATAAAAGTTAAATCTTTCAAGATCTTTACTTAAAATTGTACTTGAATTTAAGTGAATTTCTTAAATTCAACAATAGAAAACTAAAAAGCTTAGTGTAAAAAACAAACAAAAGATCAGCTGTAATTTTACTTCAGAATTGGAAACAATACGTTTAGATAAGATTTTTTGTTGCTAAAAGTCTTTATGTAGTAAAAGTATTTTGAGTAAAAATGTTTAAAGTGATGGTACTTTATTTTCATATCAATTAAACAATATTTAATGAACACTTGATTTTATATAAGATATTAAGCAGGGTTTTCTTATAATACAAGAAGAGTGGTCCATGATTCTTTCAGTGAACGTGAACAACCACAGATTTCCAAAATCACAGAGATGGAAGACAGAGTGCCTACCCTCGTAGTAGTAGATAGACAGAGTATGGTGAGGTTTGTGTGTCATGCTGCACAGTGTTAGGGACCCTGAGAAGGAGCCATCACACTCAGATGGCAAGTAAATAGTTGGAGCAGCATCCCCAGGAAAATCGACATGAATCATTTTGAAGGATTAAGAGTTAGCTGGGAGGTAGGGGAAAATGTAGTACAGGCAAAAGGGAAGAATTTATGCAAAGACACAAAAAAGGTGGCTCATTGAACTGCAATGCAGCAGTAACTCGGAGTGCTTTAGGTGCTTACCGCATTGGTGCATTGTGGAGAGAAAGAGCTAGAATCATGGACAAGTTGAGTTTGTAGTGCTGGTGGGCTCTCTAGTGGTGAGACATGTATAAGCCATTTGGAGATGTGGTCTTGGCACCCAGGAGAGAAGTCTAATCTCAAGACATATTAAGAAGCAGTCAGTATGCAGATGATACTGAGCTTTGGTTCTGGATAAAGCTGCTCATGGAAGAGTGTGTAGGTAAGAGGGCGTAGTTATGGAATGCCCGAGTAATTATTCTGGGGTTCATACTGAAGAAAAGTATTTTCAAATTGCTATGCCAGGGAAAGTACCAAGGGACATTACCAATTAATGTTAAAAATAAACTTCTTATTTTCAGAAACAAAATAACATTTTCTCCTCTGAACTCCGTAGAGATAAGCTTGAATTGAAGGAGTTTATTTCTTTCTACATGTTGGTCAAGTTAATTCTGTAATAAAATGACTTAACTATGGCTTATTAAGTACATGAAAGGTGCCCATATTGAATCAAGTCCACTCATGTTGGATTAAAGTTCATTTGAGCCCAATTAGAGGTTGAATGTTTCTTATCCTAAAAACAATAAATGGATTCCAAAGATTTATAACTGATTATAATTTAGTATAGTAAGATCAACTTTATAGCATTTCTTAGAAATTATTGTTTTGCTAACAAAAGAAAACTACATGAAAAAAATGCCATTGTACAATAAACTGTATCTATGGAGCTCAGTGGTAGAGAGAACCATAGAACTGTGGATTCTAGCCAGCCCCACCAGTGATCTGTGTGACCCTGGACTGATTAGTTAGCCTGTCTGCTCTATGCTAAGTTCTTGTGAAGGCCCACACCCGCCAAAATGTTCTCTGAATCCATGTCCTAAGCAAGCCTGACCCTAATCAGAAAAAGGTCTGAGGGTGTGGTCATAGAGTGTTATTTTGCCACAGGGTCTCCAGGTCTCTACGAAGCAGAAGGTGTCCCCCTGGGATTTGTTTGAGGGTCAGAAGAACCCAGCTCCTCTGTCCTGGGCCTGGTTTGGGACAGTCCGAATAGACCGGAAGGTGATCAAGTATGAGGAGCAGCACCACCTCCTTTTGTACCACACACATCCTATGCCCAAGCCCCGAAGTTACTACCTCGAGCCGCTGCCCCTGCCTCCCGAGGAGGAAGAGGAAGAGCCCACGTCTCCCATTTCTCAGGAACCAGAGAGGAAATCAGCTGAGCTGTCAGATCAGGGAAAAACCACAACTGATGAAGAGAAGAAAACAAAGGGAAGGAAGCGCAAGACAAAATCAAGCTCAAGAGTTGATGTAAGTGCAGGAAGTAGAGGGAACTTCAATGCAAGAGCATCCAGTAGATTTAGTGTCCAACTTATATCCCTAGAAGCACTGCTAAAAGCAGTAAAAACCTTTTTTTTGGTAAGAATTATCCTAACGAGGCACTGTCATAATGAATAGAATTAGGATCATAGCTTTTGATTTTTCTTCCTCTACTTTTTATAACTGTTTAATTTTAAGCTTCCATTGCGAATCATCCTATATAATAAAACACTAATATGCAAATTGTCCCCTCGGGAGTTCAACCTACTGGGAGTTCGACCGCTCGCTATGACATGTGTTGACCACTAGGGAGCGACGTGGAATGAAGGAAGGCCCCGGCTGGCAGCCGGAAGGCCCAGATCGGCCCTGATTGCCAGCCAGGTCTAGGGACCCTACCTGTGCATGAATTTCGTGCACCGGGCCTCTAGTATTTAATATTTCAGTGCCTCATGATTTCTCAGATTTGAAACTTGAATTTTTCAGACCTATAAAATCTCATCCTCTCACGTATTTTTCTTATAAGCTGTGTTTAACATAGTTATTGTAATTTCAGCAATTGATAGCTATAGTATATTAAAATAAAATAAAAACACTCTATTTGGTCTTCCCTAGATAAATCTCCATCTAATATATTGATTAGGATGTTCGTGAGATTTCATATTCACCACTTCACCTTCCTCATCTGTGTATTCTACTTCTCTATCATATTTCCAGACTTTATAAAAGATAACATAAACATGATGTAGTTTCACTTCTTGTTTGCCTACTAGACTTCCCTATCTGTAGCAACATTTTCTTAAAAACAACAGAAATCTGTGAGATGGTAATTTAAAATAATTTTATAGAACTTACAGAATTAATATATAAAATATCTTTCCATTTAACTGAAAAATACTTGAGAAACAATTTGAGATTATTTTCCTATGAAATTCAAAGGTGTTCTTACTGTGCAGTGGAAAAAATATTCACAATGTAGTGTTTAGACACCATGATTATTTGATGTTATTGTTTACCTTTGTCAAAGCCAAAACATGTCTTTGTCAATTGGATAGTTTGGTGATTATTATTCTAGAAATGATCACTATCACTTTTGGATGTCACTTGAGTGTCAGTGTCATCTTTCATACAGTCTTCCTGCCGTATTCCTTTGTCTTGAAAGGGGTACTTAATAAGGTCCAGACTGCCATCCCCTGAAATCTGGGTTTCCCAGCCTGTCCAGCCACGGGGATGGATTTCTGTTCTTTTTAGCTGCAAAAGACCTAAAACTTATCTCATTCCCCAAGTGAGTCTTGGTCATTTCTTTGCCTCCCACACTACTCCTGAGGCTGCCTCTTCCCGATGGGATGAAGTGCAGGCTGTACTTTTCTGAAATTTTATTTTCCCTTTGTCCTTTAGAGCTAGCCTAGACCTGTGACCCTTTTGGCTGCTGTGAGGAAGAGGAAGCCCTGTTGGGAGATTGGGGGTGGGGGTGGGAGGTGGGAGTGGAAGTGGTTGTGTTTGCAGGATGGTGGTGGAGTCTGCTCTTGCAGAATACTGGCCTGAAAACTGGGAATAAGATCCTGTCCGAGCCGGGCCTGGCTCTGAAGTATTGTGGGCTGTGGCAGGAATCTGATCTTCACCCCAGGCATCAGCAAGGCCTTTGGGAGACTTTGCAATTACAAAGACGCCCTTTCAGCTGTGGTTGGTGGTCAATATCAATATTTTAAATGTGTTTTTAGTGTCTTAAAATGAAGTTTAGAAAAGGTATTTTTTTTCCATCTCCCTTCACTGTAGCCAGGTTCTTTTTAAATTAACAAAAAGTATTCACTAAATGAGTGTTTTGCAGAGAATTATATTGAGACTTCTGCCTTCCATCTCTCCCTTTATAAAATAGCCTTATCTATTGGGAGAGAAGTTATCTCAAATAATGTGATAGGAAGAATTTGCATTCATTTCCTATGTGGTGTGTGGAGTTAAGTAACTTTTTGTTTTAACTTTATGTTGAAGGAGTATCCACAGAGCAGCATATACCGAGTGCCTCCTAATTACTCACCCATCTCCTCCCAGATGATGCATCCACAGTCTACCTTGTGGGGCTACAACCTCATGGGGCAGCCCCAGCAGCCTGGCTTTTTCCTGCAGAGCCCATCTCTTACTCCAGGTACGTGAAGAGAGCAGAGTCGGATTCTTGAGATGACAAGTGGCTTGGAGTTCTCACTTGGGGTTTTCCTTGCTTTTAACCTGAAACCTCCTTAAAACTTGGAAGTTTCAAGAGCTGAGTGCTCAGCTGACATTTATAGAATTCTCTCCATTCAATGTGTTACTTCTTCTAAAATAAGGTTTCAGTTATGAATTTCTGGGCTGATTTTGGAGTTTTCATCCAGTGCTGGGAGGAAATTAGCCACTGATGAAAATCTTAAGCCATCTATGATAATAAAAGCATACTATGCTAATTAGACCGGATGTCCTTCCGGGTGACCTTCTGGATGAAGCCCAGGTCCCGGTGCCAGAGGGAAGCTGGTGCCGGCAGCTGGGGGAAGGAAGGTCTACTCTGGCACGAATTTTGTGCATTGGGCCTCTAGTAAGATATAAAGTTGATCAAAGTTTTATATTGTGAAATTTATGTACATTTTTATCAGATATAGTTACCAGCATTTAAAAAGACTAGACAGTATTGCACAGTGTCTTTTATTATTTTCTTATGTTTTGAACTTTAAATTGTGTATACCATGGATTTCAGAAACCTGGTTCAGCAAGTAGATTTAGATACGATCAACAAGGAAAACTGCCATATCCAGAGTGGATGTTGCTGATTTGGGTATTGCTCTGATTCAAGCCTCAGGTAGATTTTATATATGGAGTGAAGATTTTCCAAATACAAAATTTCTTAATTAGGAAAGGATTTAATTTTCTTTCTAAAGGAAAGTTTGCCTATTTCAGCAAAATAGATTATTTCTGAGATCTCAGTCTGCATTTTGTTAGGCTGTGTCTTTCTAATATATCATATTTTACTTATTGTGCTCCGCAGGATAGTGAATTTTTTAATTGTAAGTTGAGTATAACATTTTTGAGGTTTAGGGAAAAAGAAGATATCTGATTCTTGGCTTAGAGCAGTGGAGAATCCAGTTTGTCCCATAAATTAGTGGCATAGAGAGCTGTTCTGGGTGTTACAGTTCTAAGTTACAGTCTCGCTCTGTCACTTTCTGCTGTATAATCTTGGCCAAGTCCTAATTACTTTGTTCCTCATCATTTTACAGCTTGATCATTTGTAAAATGGATATGCTGATATATACCTTCATAGGATGGGTGATTGAAAGTAAATGTTTAAAAGGTAGCACTCAGAAGGTAACCTGACACAGCAGACATGTTAAATAAATGATCTGAATACATTCTCACAGCAGGGCTGTTGCACCTGCTGGGCCCCGTGCTGGGAATGCTCTCCCTCAGACATCTGCATGGCTCAATGCCTCCTTTGGGTTTGGTCAGACCCCACTTTCTCAGTGAGCTTGCACTGACCACCCTACACTCTGTCCCCCTCCTCTTCTTTCTGTTTCTCCATGGCAACAGCACTTGCTTAAGTGCTACATGACACCTACCTGCCTGCCCCGAAACGTCAGCTCTGTGAGGGCAGGGGTTTTTCAGTTATGTTTACTATAGTGTCCCCAGAACTTACAGCAGCATGTAAGCAGGCTCTCAAAGGAGGTTGTTGAGTGAGTAAATGCAGACTACAAAGAACAAGCTAGACTTCATGGTAAATGTGGAAAATAATACACAATTGCCATCTCCTCTGATTTTCTCTTTAATTCCAAGGTCCTTGTGAACTTTGTAGCATTTTCAACTTTGTCAACAATAGAGTCCAGCACAAGGACTGTATGAATAGAAGGCTCAGTATACTGTAAAGCCAAACACCCTTTCACCCTAGAGTGTTATAGAAGGTATTTGTAAGTTGGGGAATTTGGGTATTAGGTAAGTCTTAGGTATGATGATATAATGACATGTAAGAAAAATATGTGAAGTAAACAACTACTTATGAGCGTTTTATATCTGTGAAATAATAGAATTTCATAAAAATGTGAATCCTATGAAATTGAGGAAGAGTGTGTACAACATGTTTCCATTTATATACTGTATAGTTAAAACGCAAAACAGTGTCCACCCACACACATACACCTCTACCAATCTCTCTTTTTCCCCTGTATACACGCCAGTATGGTAAATTTATAAGGAAATGTGTATGAATAATAAACATCAAATTTAGAATAATATGCAATAGGAGAAGGGGAGGAAAGTAACAAGGCTTCATAGTCTAATCTTTAAAAAGTATGTCCCTTATCCATAAAATGAGTCAACTACATTTTATATATTAGTTCGCATTCTTGCTTCACAAAGTTACCTTGCCATATGTTACTCAAATCAACTATCCATTTTTCCCCCAAATGATCTTCAAATGCTGCTGAATTACTTATTAAATCATATCTCTGATTGTGATACTGAGTGTATAAAAGAGTGTGGAATTTTCGAGAGAACAGCTTTCAAATTTTTGCCTCTATCATATTACTTGCTCTTTGTGAGGTCTTTATATAGACATTTTCTTATTCATGTACATTAAAGAATGTATGTAGACTGTGGCAAATGAAGGGTTAGCACCTACTTTGAAGTCAACAAATGTTGAATTTTTTTCCCCCTTGAACTCTTAAAGACATTTGGCAAATTACATATGCAAAATGTTAAGGATTTTCTTTGGTTTCTTCAGCATCACTATAATCAATATTTCCTGTTTATTTTATTTCTAGCCTTCAAAAAGATGTGTTTTATCTTTAGAATCAAGTATTTGAAGTTTCCAAGCATTTCCAGTTTTTTAAGTATTTTTAAGCATCTCTACTATAAGATAGGCATTTCCCTTAAGTACTACGAGCTTCCAATTGTCTAAATTACAAAAGGGTTTCTAGGCCTGGCTTAGGACACTTGGCAAATGTAATACATTTTATGCAAGAAATATGTTCCTGGGAGCCTTCCATAATTTAAAACCCATGTGATTCCCAAAGTGCGCCGACCACTGTTTCAGGCATGTCACTTTAGCAGTTCAGGTGGACCTTCGTGAGGCCATTCAAATGTTATAATTGCTCCTGCACCACCCTCCCTATCCTGTGAAAATTCTGCAGTTCTTGTGTAGAGTGGGATGGCGCCTTCTGTTCCATTTTGCTTCATAAAGTGAGCTCAGAAGGTGAGGTTTCTACATTTTAATCAAATCAGTAGGAATTGCTGCATCAATGTATAGAAAGTCCTTCCTCTGGTTGCTTTGTAGGTGGCTCTAGACTGGACCCCACAGGCTCCTTTGTCCCTACCAACACCAAGCAAGCCCTGTCGAACATGCTGCAGCGGCGCTCGGGCGCCCTCATGCAGCCGCCCTCGTTGCACGCCATCACGTCGCAGCAGCAGCAGCAGCTGGTCCAGATGAAGCTCCTGCAGCAGCAGCAGCGGCTCCTCCGGCAGGCCCAGGCCCGGCCGTGCCAGCAGGTGTGTCCAGGCCAGCAGAGATCCTCTGCGCCTCGTGGTTTTCTCTCAATAGGGTGAGCAAGGCCTGTGTGACATGTGCTTCCTGCGTGCACACCCTGTGCGCTTGGTGAATGCAGGTATCTCTTCCTTACACAGGCTTAGAAATACTGTTCTCTTTGATCAGATAAGAACTTGAAATGTCTTAGGTTCATTTAAAGCAGGGGTGCAGAATGTCCGGCCTATGGGCTGTATGAGGCCAGCAAAATCCTTTGGTCTGGCCCTACAAAGGCCTTAGGGAGGAGTTCATTAAATGCCCAAATATAACAGGCTAATTTTTAAGTTGATACTCTTGTATGGCCCCCGAGTGATGTCATAAATATCCAAATGGCCCTTGGCAAAAAAAAGGTTCTCCACCCCCGGACTTAAAGGATGCCTTAAAACACAAAGAAGAACTGATGGCTTTCTAGTCCCTTAGATGCAGCAGGACTGTCATCCTGGAAGTGACCTTCTCTGAGCTCTCATTCAGTATTTAATTATCACCACATTCTGTACTTTCAGGTATTTAGCTCTACTTTCATGTATTATTATTTCATTTACTACTTGGAGGTTGAGTGTCTGAAGCCTATGTTTCTTAGGTTTTCTCCTACAATGCCCTGAGCAAATCCTGTGTTTTTTAAAAATATATATTTTTATTGATTTCAGAGAGGAAAGGAGAGAGAGAGATAGAAACATCAATAAGGAGTGAGAATTGTTGATTGGCTGCCTCCTGGAGCCCCCTACTGGGGATGGAGCCCAAAACCCAGGCATGTGCCCTGACCGGAAATCGAACCATGACCTTCTGGTTCATAGGTTGACATTCAACCACTGAGCCACACCGGCCGGGCCAGATTCTGTTTTTATTGCATACTTAATGAGGAGTATGAAGGGAAAGAATGCATTGCAAATAACTGTCAGTATATGCTTATCTTTAAAGTAATTCTTGATTTATATTATTTCTATTTTTTTGCCCTATAACCCATTATCTTTAACTTTTTAGATGACCATGATTATTAGAATGCAGAAGTAACACAGAATTTAGTATAGACTCATAAAACCACGAATCAATACAAATATATAAAAAGAGGGAAGGGAAATTGTGACTTCTTTTTCTATATACTTTTTGTGTTCAGTTTTTCTTGAAATTGTACTATTTTGATGATGGTGATGATAGTAATAATACTAGTTAGAAGCAGCTAACGCTGATGGAGCACTTATTATCTGGCAATACACTTCCAAGCACTTATAAATGTATTAGTTATCTTAGATCTCACGGCAGTCCTATGAGTTGGGCATTGTTGTGATCCTCAAAGGACGTAGCCAATCGCCAGATGTATCCTGCTCTAAGAAAAATCACAAAACTTTCAAAGCAAGAAATTCTAATGTTTTAAAAAATATTTTTGTATTTTCATAACTTTCTACACATATCTCCATACTGCATTCCACCCACTTCTGCATGGGGTATTGGGGTTGGGAGGGTTATGCATTCTTAAAAAAGCTTTCTTTTCTTACCTGTATTATAAAGACAGGAAAGAGGAAACTAGTTGAACTGCGTGAGAATGCAAACAACAGTCACTACAGGCTTGTCTGTGCCCGACCTCTAGTGATTTAAATTCCCTGGGTGTCAGGCAAGATGGGCTTAAGCTGCTTCATACACAGATATTTTGAAGATTTGATTAAAATATTAAAAAGCTTTGATTTTGCTTAAATAAGCAACATGTTTGGAACCATTAAAAATCTCAGTGGTATATTAGCTTTGTTGGAGATGATTGTTTCATTTCTTGCCAAGATAAATTAAAATTTTACTGTGAGTAACCAGCCCACTAAGATGAATTTAGCTCCCTTTTAAAGTAATGTAAGCCTAAGTAAAATTTGCCTTCCAATAAGTTTATTTAGTTTTTCATGTCTACCTTTTTATCACAAGTTATAATTTGCTTTATTAATAACACACTTTCAAATGATTACTGCTAAATTCAGTTTTGAATTTATCTAAGTGGTTCCTAGTATTGCGAAAGTAATAAAGCTCACTGGGCAATTTCTAGGTAAACATACCTTTCCTCATGTAAGCCATGGCAAGCAATTTCTCCTAAAGTAATTTTTTAAAAGGAATTTAAAAGAATAAAATAATAGTGTGAGTGTAATGAAAGATATCCTTGCATTTTTGGAGAAGGCAGGCTTAAGACCCAGCATGTACCCAGAGGACCTCATTACTCCCACACTTTCCTCTAACCACTAAAACTACCTGACTCAATTCCATCACACTACCTAAAGTTACACTGCTTGTACTAATAGGAATTAACTGAGAGTTCATTTTTTTCTAACTTATTTTATTGTACCAACTATGTCACACTGTTGGATTTTTCTTTTTCTTTTCTCTTCTTTCTTTTCTTTTGAGAAATCAGAAATCCCTTCTTCAAGTAGTAAAAGCTCAACCTCATAATACTGATTGTATAATACTCCCTTCCCTCCTCCCCTGTATTCTTTTTTAACAGTTGAAACTTGCTTTAGAGTCTGTGAAGGGCTTTCGGAAACATATACACTTTTTTTCTCAATCCCCATTCTTAAAGTGCCGGATAACTGAGCAAAACAGCATTCTTATAAGGAAGAGAATTGCACACATGGTACAGTCATCAGACATAGTGGTCTTTCGTGGAGTAAATGAGATGTGTCTGTAGCATCTGCCAAAGTGCCTGCACCTGCCAGGGTCTCTCCTAATAGGTCATGTGGTTATTGTGGCAGAAAAATAATCCTTAAAAATCTAGAATAAAATCAGAATTATATGGAATATATTGGATATTGATAAATTGTTTATTATATGATTCTGGATGCAATTAGAATCCAGAAATCTTTTTGGATATATTTATTTTTCTAATAAATAGTGGCCTCTGTTCTTCATGAGAGGAAATGATAGAGAAATATTGAAACTAATTTTGGCAGGAACATTTTCTCAGGTTACATGCCTTCTCATAATGTGACTCTCTAGCTCAGGGGTGGGCAAACTTTTTGACTCGAGGGCCACAATGGGTTCTTAAACTGGACCGGAGGGCCGGAACAAAAGCATGGATGGAGTGTTTGTGTGAACTAATATAAATTCAAAGTAAACATCATTACATAAAAGGGTACGGTCTTTTTTTTTTTTTTAGTTTTATTCATTTAAAACGGGCCCGATCTGGCCCGCAGGCCGTAGTTTGCCCACGGCTATATGGTGTGTTTTTCTTTTAGTTTGAGGCTTACAGGGAAATTAAAATTAATATAATTTTTGTTATTAACCTAGCAGTTTTCTAATTACAGAAATCCATTTTCTTAAATGTAGCAAATGTGTTGGATAATTTCCATTTATCTCAACTTTTAAGACTGATGTTATAATTATAAAAGATGGGTTTTTTTGTTTGTTTGTTTTTAGTGTCACCCAAGGATCTATTTATTGATCTTAGAGAGAGAGGAAGGGGAAGGGGGAGAGAGAGTGAGAAACATGGATGTGAGAGAGAAACATTGATGGGTTGCCTCTTTTTAAAAAAATATATTTTATTGATTTTTTACAGAGAGGAAGGAGAGCGATAGAGAGTTAGAAACATTGATGAGAGAGAAACATCGATCAGCTGCCTCCTGCACACCCCCTACTGGGGATGTGCCCGCAACCAAGGTACATGCCCTTGACCGGAATCGAACCTGGGACCCTTGAGTCCACAGGCTGACGCTCTATCCACTGAGCCAAACCGGTTAGGTCGATGGGTTGCCTCTTGCACACATCCTGACCAGGGATTGAACCTGCAGTTTTTTTGGTGCATGGGACAACATCAGCTGAGCCATCTGGCCGGGCAGCAGATGCTTTTAAAGATTGACTAGTGTCTCCAAGCCTTGGATATGACTGTTCTCTAGGCCAGTTGTCTGTGACTTCCTTGGTCCCCACCCTCTTCTTATAAGATCAGGTACTGGGGCCCTAACTGGTTTGGCTCAGTGCATAGAGCACCGGCCTATGGACTGAAGGGTTCCAGGTTCGATTCCGGTCAAGGGCATGTACCTTGGTTGCGGGCACATCCCCAGTAGGGCGTGTGCAGGAGGCAGCTGATCGATGTTTCTCTCTCATTGATGTTTCTAACTCTCTATCCTTCTCCCTTCCTCTCTGTAAAAAATCAATAAAATATATTTGGGGAAAAAAAAGATCAGGTACTGGGTTTTAAAATATTTTGTATCACCCTGAGCACAGGGTAGAAATCTATGAAATGTTTATTGAGCAAATTCATGTTTTTGAGCAGCTGTTTTCCAAAGCCTAAAGCAGCGGTTCTCAACCTGTGGGTTGCGAACCCTTTGGGGGTCAAATGACCCTTTCACAGGGGTTGCCTAAGACCATCCTGCATATCAGATATTTACATTATGATTCATAGCAGTAGCAAAATTACGGTTATGAAGTAGCAACGAAAATAATTTTATGGTTGGGCCACAACATGAGGAACTGTATGTAAAGGGCCAGAAGGTTGAGAACCACTGGAAAGTTTCCTGGTAGCCTTACTCCTTAGCAGTCGGATTATTATCTACAAACTCATCTCATTGCTCCCCGAAACTGCTCCCAGCAGTGACCTGCTATGATTGTTTTAAAAACCTAGATGGGGCAGGGAAGACACAAATTCCTGGTTTCTGGATGTGTCTCAGAACTTGCGGATTCCCCTTAGCCTCCTCCCATCTGTGGAGCGAAGTTGATGTATGTAGGAATTATCTAGTCTAGACATGGTGCACAATGATGTTCAGAGCACCATCGTAAAGTAATGAATTCTGCTGCAGACAACGAATAGCAGCTCCAGCTGGTCGTGGAATTTCCTGTTAGAGACCATCCTGTATTTCTTCAGGAATGTATTGAGACATTTGGAGAGTGTCTAGAAAATAGGTGCAAATAGCATGGATGTTGTTGGGTATTTTAATCAATTTATTTGACATAATGATTGTTATAGAATCAAGTGTATTTTCATATAGCTTTAGTCATATCAACATGCATAAAGACATTTTGGGAAGAAAACTTGTATTCATTCTTCTTAATTACAGTCTTGACTTGATTACTCTTCATTCCTTATCTGTCCCTTATTAAAATGGGGCTCAGTGAAGTGATTGTCACCTTCACTGAACCTCACCTATACAGTGGAGTTAACACATATTTACTTTATAGGGTACTTGTGAAATTAATTATTTAATATATTGAACATCCCTTAAAATAATGGCTGGCTCATAGTAAGTGCTCAAAAATGTTAACTGCCATAGTTACTATCACTGTTTTATTACTATTCACAGAAAATTCCTATTCTATAAAAATGATTTTTACTTTCTTAAATATATTAAGGATTAAAAGAGAATCAAAGCACATTAAAGGCTTTACTTATATAATTACATTAATTACCCCTCATGAGATTGGTGCTCAGTGGTCACCAGTAAGAGAACAATAAAAAGGAATGTTGATTCGTTTTCCCAGTAGGCTTTTTGGTTTCTAAGACCAGAATGTTTATGTTATAACAATCTAAAATTCTGTGATACAAACTTTAGTGGGGCTGATTACAATTCCAGTATTAAAAATACCACATGTTTTATATTCTACATAGCCTAAGAGAACTATCACAAAATACAGAATATTGGTTATAACAATGCAAAATGCTGCTTAAATTATCTTCCAGTCACCTTTTTATATCCAGTATTTTTCTCCTCATACAGGAACTTCCTTCTCCACCCCATCATGTCAGACTTCTGTGAATGGGCATTTTCACGTAGGAAAAGGACTTAATTTTATGCTTTGGTTTATGGTATCACTTTATCTTGATTTATCCCTTTAAATGCATAAAAGCATTTTATGAATAATAATCAATGTCAGACAGTTTAAGATTCCAAAGAAAGACAGCCAAAGATATATGTATTTAGCTTAAATTGATGGAGACAAATTTGGAAGGAAGTAATTGGTTTGCAGACTGTCCTATATAATAAAAGCCTATGCTAGGTGTCTGGTTCGGTCGGCCGTTCAATCAAAGCGTAATATGCTAATGATAAGCTAAGGCCACTCAAACGCTCGCTATGACGTGCACTGACCACCAGGGGGCAGTCAGTCAACTGGTTGACCAGTCACTTTGCTGTGCACTGATCACTAGGGGGCATATGCTCCGACCGGTAAGTTAGCTTGCTGCTGAGGGTACGGCCAATCAGGACTGAGTGAGATAGGCCTGACATGCCCTGGAGCCCTCCTGCAGTCCCTCCCTGGCTGGCCAACCTCCTGCAACCCTCCCTGGCCCTGATTGTGCACTGGTGGGGTCCCTCAGCCTGGCCTGCACCCTCTCCCAATCCGGGACCCCTCAGGGGGTGTCAGAGAGCTGGTTTTAGTCCGATCCCGCAGGCCAGGCTGAGGGACCCTACTGGTGCACAGATTTGTGCACCGGGCCTCTAGTCTATAATAATAAAAGCATAATATGCTAATTAGACCAAACGTCCTTCCAGATGACCTTCCAGATGAAGCTGGGGCTGCGAGGGAAGCCTTAGTCCCAAGTGCCAGAAGGAAGCTGGGCTGGAAGCCAGGAGAGAGAAGGCCTACTCTTGCACAAATTTCATGCATCGGGCCTCTAGTCTATAATAATAAAAGCATAATATGCTAATTAGACTGGACATTCTTCCGGACGACCTTCCAGACAAAGCCGGGGCTGCGAGGGAATCCCAGGTCCTGGGTGCCTGCCGGCAGCCGGAGGGAAGTCCAGGTCCTGCGTGCCAGAGGGAAATCAGTGCCGGCAGCTGGGGGAAGGAAGGCCTACTCTTGCACGAATTTTGTGCATTGGGCCTCTAGTACATAATAAGTCAGAAGGATTTTTGTGACATTGAAGCGGGAGATTTCTCATAGTGGACAGAAATGATGTGTCCGTTATGGCTAGTTGTTGTTTATTAGAACCCTAATTATCGCCCGTCGAGCAGGCGCCATTGTTGGGCATCCAAATAAAGGCATTGGGTAGCTTAATGAAATGACAATGGCTGAGTCAAAGCCTCCCAGACTTGTTAGCTCCTTGGTAAAAGTGAAGCTGTAACTTCCTAAAAACATGCCTCTGAGGTTGATGAAGCCCTTTTAAGATGATTAACCAAGATTTTTGTCAGGTAATTGATTTCCTACCCTACAGATATGGTATCACCTGGGAACATCTGTTTCCTTCCGTTGCTCTTTCCCTTCTCTTCGCTCTCTAGAGGTATATTTCAAACATGCAGATAAGAATAGAAAATAATATAGGAAACTTTGGTGTACTTACCACCTAGTTTTATTTAAAACGTTCTGCCATATTTGCTCTAGATGATTTAAAAAAATGAATCATTACAGATATGGACAAGGCTCCTTATCTTCTCTCATTTCCGTTCTTACCTGTAAAGAGGTAATTATGAATTTGGTGCTTCTCTTTCTTATGAATGTTCTTATGCTTTTAGTACATATTTTTATATTCATTGACATAAACATTATATAGTATTATTTTCATACTTGAAACTGTATAATTATCTTATATGTGTATTATTTCACAACTTTTGTATTTTGACTAATTTTAAATTACATTAACTTTGTTACATGTAGTTTTATTCATTTATTTGTTCTGATTGGATGCTATTCCATTCTGAATTCTTACATTTATCCATTCTCCTGTTGGAGTTGTTTATGTTTTGCCAATTATTTCTAACTGTTAATAGTGCTACAGTGAACATTTTTGTATATTTCTTCTCTGTGTTTGGAGAGTTTCAGGGTATGTACTTGAAGTGGAAATGCTGATTCAGTTTCCCAAGTAATATTGATTTCTGTCAGTTATGAGTGTTGCCTTTCTCCACGTGCTCACCAACCCTTGATACTGTCCTCCTTAATGTTCTCATTCAGAGCAGGTGAAATGGTATTGTATTATGACATTCTAATTTGCATTTTCTAATAACCTCTGAGTTTAGGCATTTTTTATAACTTCACTAGCTAGTCAAGTTTTCCCTTCTATAATTTTCCTAATT